>NC_058083.1:126016828-126634011 GCF_014858855.1 Bufo gargarizans
GTCCTGGCACCCAGGACAGAGCAGAGAGGTCCCATAGCAGAGATTCAGGCTTCATGTCAGCAGGCAATCAAACTTCATGTCATAGCAGAGAATCAGGCTTCACGTCAGCCAAAACTAGAACAGTCCATTGTCAGATGTTTAGGCCCTGGCACCCAGACAGAGGAGAGAGGTCCCATAGCAGAGATTCATGCTTCATGTCAGCAGAGAATCAGGCTTCATGTCATAGCAGAGAATCAGGCTTCTCGTCAGCCAAAACTGGAACAGTCCATTGTCAGATATTTAGGCCCCGGCACCCAGACAGATGAGAGAGGTCCCATAGCAGAGATTCAGGCTTCATGTCAGCAGAGAATCAGGCTTCGTGTCATAGCAGAGAATCAGGCTTCACGTCAGCCAAAACTGGAACAGTCCATTGTCAGATATTTAGGCCCCGGCACCCAGACAGAGGAGAGGGGTTCCATAGCAGAGATTCATGCTTCATGTCAGCAGAGAATCAGGCTTCATGTCATAGCAGAGAATCAGGCTTCACGTCAGCCAAAACTGGAACAGTCCATTGTCAGATATTTAGGCACCGGCACCCAGACAGAGGAGAGAGGTCCCATAGCAGAGATTCAGGCTTCATGTCAGCAGATAATCAGGCTTCATGTCATAGCAGAGAATCAGGCTTCACGTCAGCCAAAACTGGAACAGTCCATTGTCAGATATTTAGGCCCCGGCACCCAGACAGAGGAGAGAGGTCCCATAGCAGAGAATCAGGCTTCATGTCATAGCAGAGAATCAGGCTTCATGTCATAGCAGAGAATCAGGCTTCATGTCATTTCAGAGAATCAGGCTTCACGTCACCCACCTACTGGAACAGTCCATTGTCAGATATTTAGGCCCCGGCACCCAGACAGAGGAGAGAGGTCCCATAGCAGAGATTCAGGCTTCAAGTCAGCAGAGAATCAGTCTTCATGTCATAGCAGAGAATCAGGCTTCACGTCAGCGAAAACTGAAACAGTCCTTTGTCAGATATTTAGGCCCCAGCACCCAGACAGAGGAAAGAGATCCCATAGCAGAGATTCAGGATTCATGTCAGCAGAGAATCAGTCTTCTTGTCATAGCAGAGAATCAGGCTTCATGTCAGCCAAAACTGGAACAGTCCATTGTCAGATATTTAGGCCCCGGCACCCAGACAGAGGAGAGAGGTCCCATAGCAGAGATTCAGGCTTCATGTCAGCAGAGAATCAGTCTTCATGTCATAGTAGAGAATCAGGCTTCACGTCAGCCCAAACTGGAACAGTCCATTGTCAGATATTTAGGCCCCGGCACCCAGACAGAGGAGAGAGGTCCCATAGCAGAGATTCAGGCTTCATGTCATAGCAGAGAATCAGTCGTCATGTCATAGCAGGGAATCAAGCTTCACGTCACCCACCACTGGAACAGTCCATTGTCAGATATTTAGGTCCTGGCACCCAGACAGAGCAGAGAGGTCCCATAGCAGAAATTCAGGCTTCATGTCAGCAGGCAATCAAACTTCATGTCATAGCAGAGAATCAGGCTTCACGTCAGCCAAAACTGGAACAGTCCATTGTCAGATGTTTAGGCCCTGGCACCCAGACAGAGGAGAGAGGTCCCATAGCAGAGATTCATGCTTCATGTCAGCAGAGAATCAGGCTTCATGTCATAGCAGAGAATCAGGCTTCACGTCAGCCAAAACTGGAACAGTCCATTGTCAGATATTTAGGCCCCGGCACCCAGACAGATGAGAGAGGTCCCATAGCAGAGATTCAGGCTTCATGTCAGCAGAGAATCAGGCTTCGTGTCATAGCAGAGAATCAGGCTTCACGTCAGCCAAAACTGGAACAGTCCATTGTCAGATATTTAGGCCCCGGCACCCAGACAGAGGAGAGGGGTTCCATAGCAGAGATTCATGCTTCATGTCAGCAGAGAATCAGGCTTCATGTCATAGCAGAGAATCAGGCTTCACGTCAGCCAAAACTGGAACAGTCCATTGTTAGATATTTAGGCCCCGGCACCCAGACAGAGGAGAGAGGTCCCATAGCAGAGAATCAGGCTTCATGTCATAGCAGAGAATCAGGCTTCATGTCATAGCAGAGAATCAGGCTTCATGTCATAGCAGAGAATCAGGCTTCACGTCACCCACCACTGGAACAGTCCATTGTCAGATATTTAGGCGCGGCACCCAGACAGAGGAGAGAGGTCCCATAGCAGAGATTCAGGCTTTATGTCAGCAGAGAATTGGTCTTCTTGTCATAGCAGAGAATCAGGCTTCACGTCAGCCAAAACTGGAACAGCCTATTGTCAGATATTTAGGCCCCGGCACCCAGACTGACGAAAGAGGTCCCATAGCAGAGAATCACGCTTCATGTCATAGCAGAGAGTCAGGCTTCACGTCAGCCAAAACTGGAACAATCCATTATCAGATATTTAGGCCCCGGCACCCAGACAAAGGAGAGAGGTCCCATAGCAGAGATTCAGGCTTCATGTCAGCAGAGAATCAGGCTTCATGTCATAGCAGAGAATCAGGCTTCACGTCAGCCAAAACTGGAACAGTCCATTGTCAGATATTTGGGCCCCGGCACCCAGACAGAGGAGAGAGGTCCCATAGCAGAGAATCAGGCTTCATGTCATAGCAGAGAATCAGGCTTCATGTCATAGCAGAGATTCAGGCTTCACGTCACCCACCACTGGAACAGTCCATTGTCAGATATTTAGGCCCCGGCACCCAGACAGAGGAGAGAGGTCCCATGGCAGAGATTCAGGCTTCATGTCAGCAGAGAATCAGTCTTCATGTCATAGCAGAGAATCAGGCTTCACGTCAGCCAAAACTGAAACAGTTCATTGTCAGATATTTAGGCCCCAGCACCCAGACAGAGGAAAGAGATCCCATAGCAGAGATTCAGGATTCATGTCAGCAGAGAATCAGTATTCATGTCATAGCAGAGAATCAGGCTTCATGTCAGCCAAAACTGGAACAGTCCATTGTCAGATATTTAGGCCCGGCACCCAGACAGAGGAGAGAGGTCCCATAGCAGAGATTCAGGCTTCATGTAAGCAGAGAATTAGTCTTCATGTCATAGCAGAGAATCAGGCTTCATGTCATAGCAGAGAATCAGGCTTCACGTCAACCACCACTGGAACAGTCCATTGTCAGATATTTAGGCCCCGGCACCCAGACAGAAGAGAGAGGTCCCATAGCAGAGATTCAGGCATCATGTAAGCAGAGAATCAGTCTTCATGTCATAGCAGAGAATCAGGCTTCACGTCAGCCAAAACTGGAACAGTCCATTGTCAGATATTTAGGCCCGGCACCCAGACAGAGGAGAGAGGTCCCATAGCAGAGATTCAGGCTTCATGTAAGCAGAGAATTAGTCTTCATGTCATAGCAGAGAATCAGGCTTCACGTCACCCACCACTGGAACAGTCCATTGTCAGATATTTAGGCCCGGCACCCAGACAGAGGAGAGAGGTCCCATAGCAGAGATTCAGGCTTTATGTCAGCAGAGAATCGGTCTTCATGTCATAGCAGAGAATCAGGCTTCACGTCAGCCAAAACTGGAACAGTCCATTGTCAGATATTTAGGCCCCGGCACCCAGACAGAGGAAAGAGGTCCCATAGCAGAGATTCAGGCTTCATGTCAGCAGAGAATCAGTCTTCATGTCATAGCAGAGAATCAGGCTTCACGTCACCCACCACTTGAACAGTCCATTGTCAGATATTTGGGCCCCGGCACCCAGACAGAGGAGAGAGGTCCCATAGCAGAGATTCAGGCTTCATGTCAGCAGAGAATCAGTCTTCATGTCATAGCAGAGAATCAGGCTTCACGTCAGCCAAAACTGGAACAGTCCATTGTCAGATATTTAGGCCCCGGCACCCAGACAGAGGAGAGGGGTTCCATAGCAGAGATTCATGCTTCATGTCAGCAGAGAATCAGGCTTCATGTCATAGCAGAGAATCAGTCGTAATGTCATAGCAGGGAATCAAGCTTCACGTCACCCACCACTGGAACAGTCCATTGTCAGATATTTAGGTCCTGGCACCTAGACAGAGCAGAGAGGTCCTATAGCAGAGATTCAGGCTTCATGTCAGCAGGCAATCAAACTTCATGTCATAGCAGAGAATCAGGCTTCACGTCAGCCAAAACTGGAACAGTCCATTGTCAGATGTTTAGGCCCTGGCACCCAGACAGAGGAGAGAGGTCCCATAGCAGAGATTCATGCTTCATGTCAGCAGAGAATCAGGCTTCATGTCATAGCAGAGAATCAGGCTTCACGTCAGCCAAAACTGGAACAGTCCATTGTCAGATATTTAGGCACCGGCACCCAGACAGAGGAGAGAGGTCCCATAGCAGAGATTCAGGCTTCATGTCAGCAGAGAATCAGGCTTCATGTCATAGCAGAGAATCAGGCTTCACGTCAGCCAAAACTGGAACAGTCCATTGTCAGATATTTAGGCCCCGGCACCCAGACAGAGGAGAGAGGTCCCATAGCAGAGAATCAGGCTTCATGTCATAGCAGAGAATCAGGCTTCATGTCATAGCAGAGAATCAGGCTTCATGTCATTTCAGAGAATCAGGCCTCACGTCACCCACCACTGGAACAGTCCATTGTCAGATATTTAGGCCCCGGCACCCAGACAGAGGAGAGAGGTCCCATAGCAGAGATTCAGGCTTCATGTCAGCAGAGAATCAGTCTTCATGTCATAGCAGAGAATCAGGCTTCACGTCAGCCAAAACTGAAACAGTCCATTGTCAGATATTTAGGCCCCAGCACCCAGACAGAGGAAAGAGATCCCATAGCAGAGATTCAGGATTCATGTCAGCAGAGAATCAGTCTTCATGTCATAGCAGAGAATCAGGCTTCATGTCAGCCAAAACTGGAACAGTCCATTGTCAGATATTTAGGCCCCGGCACCCAAACAGAGGAGAGAGGTCCCATAGCAGAGATTCAGGCTTCATGTCAGCAGAGAATCAGTCTTCATGTCATAGCAGAGAATCAGGCTTCACGTCAGCCCAAACTGGAACAGTCCATTGTCAGATATTTAGGCCCCGGCACCCAGACAGAGGAGAGAGGTCCCATAGCAGAGATTCAGGCTTCATGTCATAGCAGAGAATCAGTCGTCATGTCATAGCAGGGAATCAAGCTTCACGTCACCCACCACTGGAACAGTCCATTGTCAGATATTTAGGTCCTGGCACCCAGACAGAGCAGAGAGGTCCCATAGCAGAGATTCAGGCTTCATGTCAGCAGGCAATCAAACTTCATGTCATAGCAGAGAATCAGGCTTCACGTCAGCCAAAACTGGAACAGTCCATTGTCAGATGTTTAGGCCCTGGCACCCAGACAGAGGAGAGAGGTCCCATAGCAGAGATTCATGCTTCATGTCAGCAGAGAATCAGGCTTCATGTCATAGCAGAGAATCAGGCTTCACGTCAGCCAAAACTGGAACAGTCCATTGTCAGATATTTAGGCCCCGGCACCCAGACAGATGAGAGAGGTCCCATAGCAGAGATTCAGGCTTCATGTCAGCAGAGAATCAGGCTTCGTGTCATAGCAGAGAATCAGGCTTCACGTCAGCCAAAACTGGAACAGTCCATTGTCAGATATTTAGGCCCCGGCACCCAGACAGAGGAGAGGGGTTCCATAGCAGAGATTCATGCTTCATGTCAGCAGAGAATCAGGCTTCATGTCATAGCAGAGAATCAGGCTTCACGTCAGCCAAAACTGGAACAGTCCATTGTCAGATATTTAGGCACCGGCACCCAGACAGAGGAGAGAGGTCCCATAGCAGAGATTCAGGCTTCATGTCAGCAGATAATCAGGCTTCATGTCATAGCAGAGAATCAGGCTTCACGTCAGCCAAAACTGGAACAGTCCATTGTCAGATATTTAGGCCCCGGCACCCAGACAGAGGAGAGAGGTCCCATAGCAGAGAATCAGGCTTCATGTCATAGCAGAGAATCAGGCTTCATGTCATAGCAGAGAATCAGGCTTCATGTCATTTCAGAGAATCAGGCTTCACGTCACCCACCACTGGAACAGTCCATTGTCAGATATTTAGGCCCCGGCACCCAGACAGAGGAGAGAGGTCCCATAGCAGAGATTCAGGCTTCATGTCAGCAGAGAATCAGTCTTCATGTCATAGCAGAGAATCAGGCTTCACTTCAGCCAAAACTGAAACAGTCCTTTGTCAGATATTTAGGCCCCAGCACCCAGACAGAGGAAAGAGATCCCATAGCAGAGATTCAGGATTCATGTCAGCAGAGAATCAGTCTTCTTGTCATAGCAGAGAATCAGGCTTCATGTCAGCCAAAACTGGAACAGTCCATTGTCAGATATTTAGGCCCCGGCACCCAGACAGAGGAGAGAGGTCCCATAGCAGAGATTCAGGCTTCATGTCAGCAGAGAATCAGTCTTCATGTCATAGCAGAGAATCAGGCTTCACGTCAGCCCAAACTGGAACAGTCCATTGTCAGATATTTAGGCCCCGGCACCCAGACAGAGGAGAGAGGTCCCATAGCAGAGATTCAGGCTTCATGTCATAGCAGAGAATCAGTCGTCATGTCATAGCAGGGAATCAAGCTTCACGTCACCCACCACTGGAACAGTCCATTGTCAGATATTTAGGTCCTGGCACCCAGACAGAGCAGAGAGGTCCCATAGCAGAGATTCAGGCTTCATGTCAGCAGGCAATCAAACTTCATGTCATAGCAGAGAATCAGGCTTCACGTCAGCCAAAACTGGAACAGTCCATTGTCAGATGTTTAGGCCCTGGCACCCAGACAGAGGAGAGAGGTCCCATAGCAGAGATTCATGCTTCATGTCAGCAGAGAATCAGGCTTCATGTCATAGCAGAGAATCAGGCTTCACGTCAGCCAAAACTGGAACAGTCCATTGTCAGATATTTAGGCACCGGCACCCAGACAGAGGAGAGAGGTCCCATAGCAGAGATTCAGGCTTCATGTCAGCAGAGAATCAGGCTTCATGTCATAGCAGAGAATCAGGCTTCACGTCAGCCAAAACTGGAACAGTCCATTGTCAGATATTTAGGCCCCGGCACCCAGACAGAGGAGAGGGGTCCCATAGCAGAGAATCAGGCTTCATGTCATAGCAGAGAATCAGGCTTCATGTCATAGCAGAGAATCAGGCTTCATGTCATTTCAGAGAATCAGGCTTCACGTCACCCACCACTGGAACAGTCCATTGTCAGATATTTAGGCCCCGGCACCCAGACAGAGGAGAGAGGTCCCATAGCAGAGATTCAGGCTTCATGTCAGCAGAGAATCAGTCTTCATGTCATAGCAGAGAATCAGGCTTCACGTCAGCCAAAACTGAAACAGTCCATTGTCAGATATTTAGGCCCCAGCACCCAGACAGAGGAAAGAGATCCCATAGCAGAGATTCAGGATTCATGTCAGCAGAGAATCAGTCTTCATGTCATAGCAGAGAATCAGGCTTCATGTCAGCCAAAACTGGAACAGTCCATTGTCAGATATTTAGGCCCCGGCACCCAGACAGAGGAGAGAGGTCCCATAGCAGAGATTCAGGCTTCATGTCAGCAGAGAATCAGTCTTCATGTCATAGCAGAGAATCAGGCTTCACGTCAGCCCAAACTGGAACAGTCCATTGTCAGATATTTAGGCCCCGGCACCCAGACAGAGGAGAGAGGTCCCATAGCAGAGATTCAGACTTCATGTCATAGCAGAGAATCAGTCGTCATGTCATAGCAGGGAATCAAGCTTCACGTCACCCACCACTGGAACAGTCCATTGTCAGATATTTAGGTCCTGGCACCCAGACAGAGCAGAGAGGTCCCATAGCAGAGATTCAGGCTTCATGTCAGCAGGCAATCAAACTTCATGTCATAGCAGAGAATCAGGCTTCACGTCAGCCAAAACTAGAACAGTCCATTGTCAGATGTTTAGGCCCTGGCACCCAGACAGAGGAGAGAGGTCCCATAGCAGAGATTCATGCTTCATGTCAGCAGAGAATCAGGCTTCATGTCATAGCAGAGAATCAGGCTTCTCGTCAGCCAAAACTGGAACAGTCCATTGTCAGATATTTAGGCCCCGGCACCCAGACAGATGAGAGAGGTCCCATAGCAGAGATTCAGGCTTCATGTCAGCAGAGAATCAGGCTTCGTGTCATAGCAGAGAATCAGGCTTCACGTCAGCCAAAACTGGAACAGTCCATTGTCAGATATTTAGGCCCCGGCACCCAGACAGAGGAGAGGGGTTCCATAGCAGAGATTCATGCTTCATGTCAGCAGAGAATCAGGCTTCATGTCATAGCAGAGAATCAGGCTTCACGTCAGCCAAAACTGGAACAGTCCATTGTCAGATATTTAGGCACCGGCACCCAGACAGAGGAGAGAGGTCCCATAGCAGAGATTCAAGCTTCATGTCAGCAGATAATCAGGCTTCATGTCATAGCAGAGAATCAGGCTTCACGTCAGCCAAAACTGGAACAGTCCTTTGTCAGATATTTAGGCCCCGGCACCCAGACAGAGGAGAGAGGTCCCATAGCAGAGAATCAGGCTTCATGTCATAGCAGAGAATCAGGCTTCATGTCATAGCAGAGAATCAGGCTTCATGTCATTTCAGAGAATCAGGCTTCACGTCACCCACCACTGGAACAGTCCATTGTCAGATATTTAGGCCCCGGCACCCAGACAGAGGAGAGAGGTCCCATAGCAGAGATTCAGGCTTCAAGTCAGCAGAGAATCAGTCTTCATGTCATAGCAGAGAATCAGGCTTCACGTCAGCCAAAACTGAAACAGTCCTTTGTCAGATATTTAGGCCCCAGCACCCAGACAGAGGAAAGAGATCCCATAGCAGAGATTCAGGATTCATGTCAGCAGAGAATCAGTCTTCTTGTCATAGCAGAGAATCAGGCTTCATGTCAGCCAAAACTGGAACAGTCCATTGTCAGATATTTAGGCCCCGGCACCCAGACAGAGGAGAGAGGTCCCATAGCAGAGATTCAGGCTTCATGTCAGCAGAGAATCAGTCTTCATGTCATAGTAGAGAATCAGGCTTCACGTCAGCCCAAACTGGAACAGTCCATTGTCAGATATTTAGGCCCCGGCACCCAGACAGAGGAGAGAGGTCCCATAGCAGAGATTCAGGCTTCATGTCATAGCAGAGAATCAGTCGTCATGTCATAGCAGGGAATCAAGCTTCACGTCACCCACCACTGGAACAGTCCATTGTCAGATATTTAGGTCCTGGCACCCAGACAGAGCAGAGAGGTCCCATAGCAGAAATTCAGGCTTCATGTCAGCAGGCAATCAAACTTCATGTCATAGCAGAGAATCAGGCTTCACGTCAGCCAAAACTGGAACAGTCCATTGTCAGATGTTTAGGCCCTGGCACCCAGACAGAGGAGAGAGGTCCCATAGCAGAGATTCATGCTTC
The DNA here is from genome assembly GCF_014858855.1 of Bufo gargarizans. Lineage (NCBI taxonomy): Eukaryota > Metazoa > Chordata > Amphibia > Anura > Bufonidae > Bufo > Bufo gargarizans. The sequence continues at coordinate 126,026,245 of NC_058083.1, forward strand.
ATGTCAGCAGAGAATCAGGCTTCATGTCATAGCAGAGAATCAGGCTTCACGTCAGCCAAAACTGGAACAGTCCATTGTCAGATATTTAGGCCCCGGCACCCAGACAGATGAGAGAGGTCCCATAGCAGAGATTCAGGCTTCATGTCAGCAGAGAATCAGGCTTCGTGTCATAGCAGAGAATCAGGCTTCACGTCAGCCAAAACTGGAAAAGTCCATTGTCAGATATTTAGGCCCCGGCACCCAGACAGAGGAGAGGGGTTCCATAGCAGAGATTCATGCTTCATGTCAGCAGAGAATCAGGCTTCATGTCATAGCAGAGAATCAGGCTTCACGTCAGCCAAAACTGGAACAGTCCATTGTCAGATATTTAGGCACCGGCACCCAGACAGAGGAGAGAGGTCCCATAGCAGAGATTCAGGCTTCATGTCAGCAGAGAATCAGGCTTCATGTCATAGCAGAGAATCAGGCTTCACGTCAGCCAAAACTGGAACAGTCCATTGTCAGATATTTAGGCCCCGGCACCCAGACAGAGGAGAGAGGTCCCATAGCAGAGAATCAGGCTTCATGTCATAGCAGAGAATCAGGCTTCACGTCACCCACCACTGGAACAGTCCATTGTCAGATATTTATGCCCCGGCACCCAGACAGAGGAGAGAGATCCCATAGCAGAGATTCAGGCTTCATGTCAGCAGAGAATCAGTCTTCATGTCATAGCAGAGAATCAGGCTTCACGTCAGCCAAAACTGAAACAGTCCATTTTCAGATATTTAGGCCCCAGCACCCAGACAGAAGAAAGAGATCCCATAGCAGAGATTCAGGAATCATGTCAGCAGAGAATCAGTCTTCATGTCATAGCAGAGAATCAGGCTTCATGTCAGCCAAAACTGGAACAGTCCTTTGTCAGATATTTAGGCCCCTGCACCCAGACAGAGGAGAGAGGTCCCATAGCAGAGATTCAGGCTTCATGTCAGCAGAGAATCAGTCTTCATGTCAAAGCAGAGAATCAGGCTTCACGTCAGCCCAAACTGGAACAGTCCATTGTCAGATATTTAGGCCCTGGCACCCAGACAGAGGAGAGAGGTCCCATAGCAGTGATTCAGGCTTCATGTCATAGCAGAGAATCAGGCGTCATGTCATAGCAGGGAATCAAGCTTCACGTCACCCAGCACTGGAACAGTCCATTGTCAGATATTTAGGTCCTGGCACCCAGACAGAGGAGAGAGATCCCATAGCAGAGATTCAAGCTTCATGTCAGCAGAGAATCAGTCTTCATGTCATAGCAGAGAATCAGGCTTCACGTCAGCCAAAACTGGAAAAGTCCATTGTCAGATGTTTTTGCCCTGGCACCCAGACAGAGGAGAGAGGTCCCATAGCAGAGATTCATGCTTCATGTCAGCAGAGAATCAGGCTTCATGTCATAGCAGAGAATCAGGCTTCACGTCAACCAAAACTGGAACAGTCCATTGTCAGATATTTAGGCCCCGGCACCCAGACAGATGAGAGAGGTCCCATAGCAGAGATTCAGGCTTCATGTCAGCAGAGAATCAGTCTTCATGTCAAAGCAGAGAATCAGGCTTCACGTCAGCCAAAACTGGAACAGTCCATTGTCAGATGTTTAGGCCCTGGCACCCAGACAGAGGAGAGAGGTCCCATAGCAGAGATTCATGCTTCATGTCAGCAGAGAATCAGGCTTCATGTCATAGCAGAGAATCAGGCTTCACGTCAGCCAAAACTGGAACAGTCCATTGTCAGATATTTAGGCCCCGGCACCCAGACAGATGAGAGAGGTCCCATAGCAGAGATTCAGGCTTCATGTCAGCAGAGAATCAGGCTTCATGTCATAGCAGAGAATCAGGCTTCACGTCAGCCAAAACTGGAACAGTCCATTGTTAGATATTTAGGCCCCGGCACCCAGACAGAGGAGAGAGGTCCCATAGCAGAGAATCAGGCTTCATGTCATAGCAGAGAATCAGGCTTCATGTCATAGCAGAGAATCAGGCTTCATGTCATAGCAGAGAATCAGGCTTAACGTCACCCACCACTGGAACAGTCCATTGTCAGATATTTAGGCCCCAGAACCCAGACAAAGGAGAGAGGTCCCATAGCAGAGATTCACGCTTCATGTCAGCAGAGAATCAGTCTTCATGTCATAGCAGAGAATCAGGCTTCACGTCACCCACCACTGTAACAGTCCATTGTCAGATATTTGGGCCCCGGCACCCAGACAGAGGAGAGAGGTCCCATAGCAGAGATTCAGTCTTCATGTCAGCAGAGAATCAGTCTTCATGTCATAGCAGAGAATCAGGCTTCACGTCAGCCAAAACTGGAACAGTCCATTGTCAGATATTTAGGCCCCGGCACCCAGACAGAGGAGAGGGGTTCCATAGCAGAGATTCATGCTTCATGTCAGCAGAGAATCAGGCTTCATGTCATAGCAGAGAATCAGGCTTCACGTCAGCCAAAACTGGAACAGTCCATTGTCAGATATTTAGGCGCCGGCACCCAGACAAAGGAGAGAGGTCCCATAGCAGAGATTCAGGCTTCATGTCAGCAGAGAATCAGGCTTCATGTCATAGCAGAGAATCAGGCTTCATGTCAGCCAAAACTGGAACAGTCCATTGTCAGATATTTAGGCCCCGGCACCCAGACAGAGGAGAGAGGTCCCATAGCAGAGATTCAGGCTTCATGTCAGCAGAGAATCAGGCTTCATGTCATAGCAGAGAATCAGGCTTCACGTCACCCACCACTGGAACAGTCCATTTTCAGATATTTAGGCCCCGGCACCCAGACAGAGGAGAGAGGTCCTATAGCAGAGAATCAGGCTTCATGTCATAGCAGAGAATCAGGCTTCATGTCATAGCAGAGAATCAGGCTTCATGTTATAGCAGAGAATCAGGCTTCATGTCATAGCAGAGAATCAGGCTTAACGTCACCCACCACTGGAACAGTCCATTGTCAGATATTTAGGCCCCGGCACCCAGACAGAGGAGAGAGGTCCCATAGCAGTGATTCAGGCTTCATGTCATAGCAGAGAATCAGGCGTCATGTCATAGCAGGGAATCAAGCTTCACGTCACCCACCACTGGAACAGTCCATTGTCAGATATTTAGGTCCTGGCACCCAGACAGAGGAGAGAGGTCCCATAGCAGAGATTCAGGCTTCATGTCAGCAGAGAATCAGTCTTCATGTCATAGCAGAGAATCAGGCTTCACGTCAGCCAAAACTGGAAAAGTCCATTGTCAGATGTTTTTGCCCTGGCACCCAGACAGAGGAGAGAGGTCCCATAGCAGAGATTCATGCTTCATGTCAGCAGAGAATCAGGCTTCATGTCATAGCAGAGAATCAGGCTTCATGTCATAGCAGAGAATCAGGCTTAACGTCACCCACCACTGGAACAGTCCATTGTCAGATATTTAGGCCCCAGAACCCAGACAGAGGAGAGAGGTCCCATAGCAGAGATTCACGCTTCATGTCAGCAGAGAATCAGTCTTCATGTCATAGCAGAGAATCAGGCTTCACGTCACCCACCACTGTAACAGTCCATTGTCAGATATTTGGGCCCCGGCACCCAGACAGAGGAGAGAGGTCCCATAGCAGAGATTCAGTCTTCATGTCAGCAGAGAATCAGTCTTCATGTCATAGCAGAGAATCAGGCTTCACGTCAGCCAAAACTGGAACAGTCCATTGTCAGATATTTAGGCCCCGGCACCCAGACAGAGGAGAGGGGTTCCATAGCAGAGATTCATGCTTCATGTCAGCAGAGAATCAGGCTTCATGTCATAGCAGAGAATCAGGCTTCACGTCAGCCAAAACTGGAACAGTCCATTATCAGATATTTAGGCGCCGGCACCCAGACAAAGGAGAGAGGTCCCATAGCAGAGATTCAGGCTTCATGTCAGCAGAGAATCAGGCTTCATGTCATAGCAGAGAATCAGGCTTCATGTCAGCCAAAACTGGAACAGTCCATTGTCAGATATTTAGGCCCCGGCACCCAGACAGAGGAGAGAGGTCCCATAGCAGAGATTCAGGCTTCATGTCAGCAGAGAATCAGGCTTCATGTCATAGCAGAGAATCAGGCTTCACGTCACCCACCACTGGAACAGGCCATTTTCAGATATTTAGGCCCCGGCACCCAGACAGAGGAGAGAGGTCCTATAGCAGAGAATCAGGCTTCATGTCATAGCAGAGAATCAGGCTTCATGTCATAGCAGAGAATCAGGCTTCATGTCATAGCAGAGAATCAGGCTTCATGTTATAGCAGAGAATCAGGCTTCATGTCATAGCAGAGAATCAGGCTTCACGTCACCCACCACTGGAACAGTCCATTGTCAGATATTTATGCCCCAGCACCCAGACAGAGGAGAGAGGTCCCATAGCAGAGATTCAGGCTTCATGTCAGCAGAGAATCAGGCTTCATGTCATAGCAGAGAATCAGGCTTCACGTCAGCCAAAACTGTAACAGTCCATTGTCAGATATTTAGGCCCCGGCACCCAGAGAGAGGAGAGAGGTCCCATAGCAGAGAATCAGGCTTTAGGTCATAGCAGAGAATCAGGCTTCATGTCATAGCAGAGAATCAGGCTTCACGTCACCCACCACTGGAACAGTCCATTGTCAGATATTTAGGCCCCGGCACCCAGACAGAGGAGAGAGGTCCCATAGCAGATATTCAGGCTTCATGTCAGCAGAGAATCGGTCTTCATGTCATAGCAGAGAATCAGGCTTCACGTCAGCCAAAACTGGAACAGTCTAGGTGGCTACGCAGAAAAGGTGAACGGATGGACTCTCCATGCCTGGTTCCCACTGTGAAGCATGGAGGAGGAGGTGTGATGGTGTGGGGGTGCTTTGCTGGTGACACTGTTGGGGATTTATTCAAAATTGAAGGCATACTGAACCAGCATGGCTACCACAGCATCTTGCAGCGGCATGCTATTCCATCCGGTTTGCGTTTAGTTGGACCATCATTTTTTTTTTCAACAGGACAATGACCCCAAACACACCTCCAGGCTGTGTAAGGGCTATTTGACCATGAAGGAGAGTGATGGGGTGCTGCACCAGATGACCTGGCCTCCACAGTCACCGGACCTGATCCCAATCGAGATGGTTTGGGGTGAGCTGGACCGCAGAGTGAAGGCAAAAGATGCTAAGCATCTCTGGGAACTCCTTCAAGACTGTTGGAAGACCATTTCATGTGACTACCTCTTTAAGCTCATCAAGAGAATGCCAAGAGTGTGCAAAGCAGTTATCAAAGCAAAAGCTAGCTACTTTGAAGAACCTAGAATATGACATATTTTCAGTTGTTCCACACTTTTTTGTTATGTATATAATTCCACATGTGTTAATTCATAGTTTTGATGCCTTCAGTGTGAATCTACATAGTCATGAAAATAGTCATGAAAATAGAGCATCTTTGAGATGTGGTGGAACGGGAGCTTTGTGCCCTGGATGTGCATCCCTCAAATCTCCATCAACTGCAAGATGCTATCCTATCAATATGGGCCAACATTTCTAAAGAATGTTATCAGCACCTTGTTGAATCAATGCCACATAGAATTAAGGCAGTTCTGAAGGCAAAAGGGGGTCCAACACCGTATTAGTATGGTGTTCCTAATAATTCTTTAGGTGAGTGTATATAGATATAGGGTATTATTAGACTTGTATAATTGTATTGTGTAATAAATATTCTTTATTGTTCATAATACAACGTGTTGTTACGATAAAAAAATGTCAGTTAAATATATCATATAGGAGACACACACAAGGATATTTGAGAAGTGAAATGAAGTTTATTGGATTTACAGAAAGTGTGCTATAATTGTTTAAACAAAATTAGGCAGGTGCATACATTTGGGCACTGTTGTCATTTTATTGATTCCAAAACCTTTAGAACTAATTATTAGAACTCAACTTGGTAAGCTCAGTGACCCCTGACCTACATACACAGGTGAATCCAATTGTGAGAAAGAGTATTTAAGCGGGTCAATTGTAAGTTTCCCTCCTCTTTTAATTTTCTCTGAAGAGTAGCAATATGGGGTCTCAAAACAACTCTCAAATGACCTGAAGACAAAGATTGTTCACCATCATGGTTTAGGGGAACGATACAGAAAGCTGTCTCAGAGATTTCAGCTGTCTGTTTCCACAGTTAGAAACAGGGAACGGTTAAGATCCTTTTCCCAGACACCCACTATAGCAGGTTTAGCAGCAGTCACGGGGGATTTCAATTGTTTATATATTGAAGAAATCAACCTCTGAGGTAGTTGTTTGGACCCAAGTAGTTCTTCAAACCAAGAAGACTGAGGCTGACTAGGGGGGGAGTTGTTTATAGAAGACACTTCAGACACAATAAATTTATGTATGAAAGAGAGGGACAAAGACTCCTTTAGATTATCAAAAAGGAGCGGAAGGGGGGGAGAAATTCCCTTCCTTATCCCTAATTTCAGAGACGAGTAAGTTGGAGTGTCTGATTTGGGTGCAACACGATTCTTTGAGATCTAAAGGTGCTAAGTCTATCACATCTTTAAGAGACAGAAGTGGTGATGGGTGGTAAGAACATTGTTTTGGGAAGAAAAACAATCCCATACTGTCAATGAACACCTTATCAGGGGGTTTTGAATTTGGTGGGATAGAGGAAGAGGTTTTCCAGCAAGTAATATAGCCCTGAGAGAAGGAAATTATTTTCCATATGAACCCAGAGTTTATGGGGGGGAGCTCTAATCCAATCCACTACTCTGGCTAGATGTATGGCCTTCATGTATAATTCAGGATCAGGAAGGTTGATACCTCCTAATTGTTTAGGTTTAGTAAGGTTATCAAAGGAGATTCTAGGTCGACGTCCTTTCCAGATAAACTTGCAAACTGATTTGTTAAACTTATTAAAGAAGGACCTCGGAATTTTAATAGGGAGAGTCTGCATGACATACGTTAATCTGGGCAATATCAGGGCTGATACCATGTTTTTTCTGCCAAACCATGATAGGTATGGGAGGTCCAACGAGTCCTTCTGGGCAATAACCGAATGTAAAAGTGGAATAAAATTCCGTTTATAGAGGTCTGCAGTATTAGGAGATATCTTTATGCCCAGATATGTTAACAGTTGTGTAGACCAGTTGAAAGGAGAGTGGAGCTTGAGAGACCTAATTGCTGAAGGAGGGAAGCCTCTATGTAAGAGTTGTGATTTAGCAGGGTTTACTTTGAAATTAGAAAGTGATCCAAATAAATCTAATAAGGATAGTATGGAAGGGAGGGATTTTTTGGGATTGGTTGTGCAGATCAGTAGATCATCAGCAAAAGCTGCCAGTTTAATTTCTTGACCACCAACTTTAAGTCCCACAATATCCTTTTGTTGTCTCAGGGCCTGTAATAGCGTCTCCATAACCAATACAAATATAAGCGGGGAAAGGGGGAAGCCCTGTCTAGTGCCATTTTGTATACGAAAGCTAGGGGATAGAGTGCCGTTAACTAGTACTGATGCTGAGGAGGAGTGATATATAGCCTTAATTGCGTTAGAAAATTGGACAGGTATATTGAATTTAGCAAGCGTAAGGTTGATATACAGCCAATCTATTCTATCAAACGCCTTCTCAGCATCAGTACCCAGTAGGATTATAGGGATCTCTTTGAGGGAGGAGAAGTATAATGCATTCAGAATCTTCATAACATTATATTTCTCCTCTCTCCCTTTAACAAACCCAACCTGGTCCGGGTGAATTAGGGAGGGGAGGTATTTTTGCAGTCTAGTAGCCAGCATTTTAGCCAATAGTAGGTAATTCGAACACAGTGAAGGATCTTTACCGGGTTTGGGTATTATAGTGATTGTAGCTCTGGACATGTCAGGTGATACAGGGGTGTTTTGTAAAGCATTATTGCAGATAGGAAGAAGATGGGGGAGTAAAACATCAGAGAAAGCTCTATAATAGGCCAGAGGTAATCCGTCCGGGCCAGGGCTTTTCCCAATTGGAGAGGAGTTTAGTGCCTCCTGAATGTCTAATATGGTAAATGGAGCAGCAAGCTTGGCACATTGACTTTCTGAGAGGGCTGGGAGGTGTAGTGAACTAAGAAAAGAGGAGACATTTTGCACTCTATCCAACTCAGGGTTAGGTAGGGTAGCTACGGGGAGATTATAAAGGGATTCATAATAAAGTTTGAACTGTTCTGCGATTTCTTCTGTTTTGAGTAACATGGAGCCCGTTGGAGAAGTTATATTTTGTACATAGCTTAACATTTTCCTACGTTTTATTCTTTGCATTTGGAATTTTATTGCTTTATCGCCATGGGCAAATATTTTTTGCTGAGAGCTTAGAAATTATTTTGCAGAACGTTCATTTAGCAAGTTTTTTAGCTCTGTTTTGAGCGTAATTCGTTCTGTTAAGTGGAGTTTCAGTAGGGATATTTTATGGGTCTTCTCTAATGTATTAATCTTGAGGAGTAGGGAGTTTATTTTCTTGTCAGACTCTTTTTTCCCGATATGAACAAAGGCTTATTAGTTGTCCTCTGATGTATGCTTTATGAGCATCCCAGAGGGTATTAGGGGAGATGTCAGAGGAATGATTAATAAGAAAGTATTCCTTTAGGAGAGACATTTTTTGTTTTTTTGTGAGTAGCATTACTCAAGATGGACTCGTTGAACCTCCAGCCACCCTTCTTTCCCAGTTCCTGAGGAGGACGGATGGAGCAAAAAAACGGTGAATGGTCAGACAGCGTCATGGACCCTATTTTTGCTGAGGTGCAAAGTTGCAGATGTTCTTTTGATATCAGGATGTAGTCAATTCTGCTATATGAGTTATTGGCTGCAGAGAAAAAAGAATAGTCAATGCTGTTAGGATTAAGACATCTCCAAACATCTATAAGGCCAAGGTTATACAGTCTAGCCAGAGTAGCACAGATTGCCTTGGAGGGAAGAGCTGATTTTTTCGAGGACGTATCTATTAGGGTATTAGGGGATTAAAAGACATATTCAAATCCCCAGCTAATATTAGGATACCTTTACTCTGCTTCTCGACAAGGGACCGAAGGTTTGCAATCCATCTAGTTTGGTCTGTATTGGGGACGTAGGCGTTCACAAAGGTGTATAATATTTGACCAATTTTACCTTTTAGTATGATGTAACGACCCTCAGGGTCTTGAGTATGGCTTAGGTAGGTGAAAGGGGTACCACGCCGAAAACCAATACCCTCTAGATGCCGCACCATCTGCTCCACAATGATACCATGTGGGGTATTTGGAAAATGAGAGATCAGGGAAGTTATTTTGCTTAAAGTGCGTTTCTTGTAGGCAAATTACTGTACATTTTTCTTTCCAGAGAAGAGAAAAAATTTGGCTACGTTTAGAGGGAGATCTCAACCCTTTTACGTTATATGAAACAATTGTTAGTTCAGACATGTCTTGGTTACTGTTCGGTACCAAGCATATCTAGATGTAATGAGTGCATTGGAGGCAGTAAACCCATCGTAATAACATAGTAACATGGGGACAAGAACTTGGAACCACAATAAGTGGGATAGTAACATCATAGAGAGTCGCGTGTAAAGCAACTACGACTACAAAAGAGTGGGGGGGAAAGTGAATCGAATTCACATGTAACCTGTTTCGAGGAGGGAACAGGCAAGGGAGATAATATAAAAAATAAAAATCAATAGGAATGAGAACCTGGGCTAGAGGCTTAAGGAGTAGGTGGGATTACAGCAAAAGTAGTAGAGTATTAAGGGGTACAGAGGAGAGTAATGTAAAGAAGGAGTCAGACAGGGTAATAAGAGAATAGAAGAGATGGGCAAAGACATAGGTGAGACCCATATACTACATAACTTTAGCAAATATGCATGGTAGAAAGTTAGCGTGAGTAGCAAGGGTATATATAGAGTTCCATCTTATCTGATGAGAGTAGATGAAGGAAAAAATTGCGGAGATCTCAGGGTTCTTCTTGGTTGAAGTGGGTCTTCTTAGGAGTTGTTAAGTCCTTGGACTTTTTGGATCTCTGTTTCTTCGGCGTTGTAGTGAGCTCCCATGGCTGTAGAACAGGTAGAGCCAGTAACGCTGCGATATCCTGCACTTTGTCCCAATCTGGGATGTTCAGCAGGGGAGAGTCTAGTGCTGTATAAGCTTCTGAAAGGTCAGAAAAAGAGGAAACCGTGATCCTTTTTCCAGCTACAAGAAAAGAGAGTCCAAATGGGAAAGACCATCTGTATAAGATTTTATTTTCTGTAAGTAGGTCAGTAAGAGGCCTCAGAAATCGCCTTTTCTGCAATGTGGATGGAGATAAGTCCTGGAAGATTTGTATCGGAGCCTCCTCCAGGAGGATCGAGGGTGCGATTCTGGCTGCTTTTAAAATCGCTTCCTTGTCTTGAAAGTTTAAAAATCTGCAAATAACGTCCCTGGGAGGGTCATTGTCCTTTGGACGAGGGCGAAGAGCTCTGTGGGCCCTTTCAATTATCAGCATGGCTGGATCAAAGTCTCCTAGCAAGGAAGCAACAATCTTTGCAATAGTGTTCGGGTTATCGGAGTTCAAGACCGACTCTGGTATCCCTCTAAACCGTAAATTGTTTCGTCTTCCACGGTTTTCCTGGTCTTCCAGGGATGAATAAAGCTGATTTATGTGGAACTGACAAGCAGACAAAGAGTTATTAACTGCAGCGCTGTGTTCTATCGCCGCAGCCTGCGTAGCCTCCAGCGAGTCCACTCTGTGGCCTATCTGCTGAACATCATGGGCTACCTCTTGTAGTTTAGAATAAATGGGGAGCATCGCCTCCTCTAAGGCTTGTTTTATGAAACGGCGAGAAACCGGGAGATTGCGGGACTCACCCTCTTCTCCTGCATCCTCCTATCCTTCTGAGAAGCTTGCGGTACGACCTCGTGGAGCACTGCAGGGAGCCGCGGCCATCTTGGCCGGGCCAGTTGCTTGCTGTTTTTTAAGGTATTTCGTCATGTCCGAGACCGCTGGAGATGGTTTAGCTTGTGGGGCCTGATCCCCTTGCTTCTGGCCACCATATTTTGCCATTTTTAGTTCTCTAGGTCAAAGATTGCCGTCCCCTCGACAGGTTGAAAGCAGGAGCTTCAGCCGGACGCTGCCATTCAGCTCAGGCACTAGCTCCGCCCCCCACTGCAAATTATTTTAGCGTAAATAACACCCCTGCTTCAATCAATTTTTTGGGGAGGGCAACTGGTATATCACACTAGTAGAAACTTGTTACAGTGGTGTTTGTCACTTTGTGTAGCTGAGGTAATGCAGCTAAACCACAAACAAATGCTGCACTACCAAAATGCACTATATAGAAAGTATATTATTTGTATATAACACCCCTGCTTCAATCAGACTTTTTTGGGGGCAACTGGTATTTAACACCAGTAGAAATTATTTGTTCCAATAGCCATTGTCACTCTGTGAGCTGAGGTAATGCAGCAAAACCGCAAACAAAATGCTGCACTACCTCAATGCACTATATAGAAAGTATATTATTGGTATATAACACCCCTGCTTCAATCAGTTTTTTGGGTGGAGGGGGTGACTGGTAAATCACACTTGTAGAAATGATTTCTTAAAATAGTGTTTTTCACTGTGTGTAGATGCAGTAACGCAGCAAAACCGCAGACAAATGCTGCACTACCTAAATGCACTATATAGAAAGTATATTATTGGTATATAACACCCCTGCCTCAATCAGATTTTTTGGGGGGCAACTGGTAAATCACACCAGTAGAAATTAAGTGTTTCAATAGCGTTTGTCACTCTGTGTAGATGCGATAACGCAGCAAAACTGCAAACAAATGCTGCACTACCTAAATGCACTATAAAGAAAGTATATTATTAGTATATAACACCCCTGCTTCAATCTGATTTTTTTGGGGGAAACTGGTAAATCACACCAGTAGAAATTATTTCTTCAAATAGTGTTTTTCACTTTGTGTAGATGCGGTAACACAGCAAAACCACAAACAAATGCTGCACTACCTAAATGCCCTATATAGAAAGTATATTATTGGTATATAACACACCTGCCTCACTCAGTTTTTTTTGGGGGCAACTGGTAAATCACACGAGTAGAAATTATTTGTTCCAATAGCGTTTGGCACTCTGTGTGGCTGCAGTATCACAGCAGAACCCCAAACAACCGCTGCATAATACAATTGCACTATAATATACTTTCTATGTCAGAAAGTATATTATAAGCATATCACACCCCTCAGTATATTACACATATCAATAGCAAACACTGAATGTAAAATGGTGCCCAGATCAGGTTTATTTATAAGGTAGGGGGTATGTCCTTGTGCTGAAACATCTCAATTGGCTGTCCTGTACCACCTGATGGATGTGTCCTGGGTCAAAGTTCTTCACAATGTAAAAGAATATGGCAGGAGCGAATATCATCATATGTTTGCCCGTTTGGGGAACAGAGAACGAGCAAAGTTTGCAGCGAAGCAACCGCCAGGTGAACCGTAAGCTATCTCTAGAATTAGTGAAAAATAAAAAAGCCATATTAGCCGTTATGTGGTGAAGTGAGAAAATGACAGCCAAGTTTGGCGTGTATTGATAAAAAAAAAGTATTATTTGCTGATTAACGGTGCAGTTATATGTTCTAAAGTCTTTTTTGTTGAGTATAAGATGAAAAGAAAAAAGGGCTTATTTGCCATTCAGCAATGCAGTTATATGTTCTCAAGCCTTTTTTCGATTGTATTAATGGAAAAAAAGGGCTTATTAGCTGTTGTGTGGTGAAGTGAGAAAATTATAGCCTTTTGTGGCATGCATTAGTGGAAAACAAAATGTATTATTTGCCGTTCAGAAGTACAGTTATATGTTCTAAAGCCTTTTTTAACATGTGCAAGTGGAAAAAAAATAAGGAATTATTTGCCATTCAGCGGTGCAGTTCTATGTTCTCAAAACTTTCTGGGGTGTATTAGTAGAAAAAAAGGCTTATTAGCTGTTGTGTAGTGAAGTGAGAAAATTACAGCTTTTTTTGGCGTGTATTAGTGGAAAACAAAAAGTATTATTTGCCGTTCAGTGGTGCAGTTATATGCTCTAAAGCATTTTTTGGGGGTGTATTAGTGGAAAAAATAAAGCCCTTATCTGGCGTTCAGCTGTGCAGTTATATGTTCTTAAAACCTTTTAAGCATGTATAAGTGGAAAAAAATAATGATTTATTTTCTTATTTTAATGGTGCAGTTATATGTTCTAAAGCCTTTTATGTGGTGTATAAGTGGGAAAAAATAGGGGCTTATTTGCCGTTTAGCGGTGCAGTTATATGTTCTTAAAACTTTTTTGGCGTGTATAAGTGGAAAAAAATAATGATTTATTTTCTGTTTATCGGTGCAGTTATATGTTCTAAAGCCTTTATTGGGGTGTATTAGTGGACAAAAAGGGCTTATTAGCCATTCAGCGATACAGTTTTATGCTTTAAAGCCTTTTTTTGACGTGTGTAAGTGGAAAACAAATAAATCATTTGCACTTCAGCTGTGCAGTTATATGTTCTCAAGCCTTTTTGGGGTCAATTAGAAAAAAAAAGGCTTATTAGCCGTTGTGTTTTTAAGGGTAGAAAATTACAGCCTCTTTTGTCGTGTATTAGTGGAAAACAAAAAGTATTATTTGCCGCTCAGCGGTGCAATTATATGTTCCAAACCCTTTTTGGGGTGTATTAGTGGAAAAAAGAAAGGGCTTATCTGCTATTCAGCATTGCAGTTATATGTTCTAAAGCTTTTTATGTGGTGTTCTAGTTAAAAAAATAGCCATTCAGCGGTGGGTGCAGTTATATGTTCTAAAGTATTTTTTGGTGTGTATAAGTGAAAAAAAGGGATTATTTGCCATTCAGCTGTGCAGTTATAGGTTCTCAAGCCTGTATTGTTATTAGCCGTTGTGTGGTAAAGTGAGAAAATTACAGCCTTTTTTGGCGTGTATTAGTGGAAAACAAAAAAGTATTATTTGCCGTTCTGCAGTGCAGTTATATGTTCTAAAGCCTTATTTGGGGTGTATTAGTGGAAAAAAGTACAGACTTATTGTCACACCTGTGACAGATGTTAGAAGGTCTGAAAGACTGACTGCACATGTGTGATCTGACAGCCTCTTTTTATTTTCATTTTGTCTGTGTGTTGCTGGTATGTCCACACCTCCTTTTCAGGTGTGGCTCATGTGACCTTTACCTCTCCCTATTTAGTCTGACTTTACCTATCACTCCTTGCTCTGGGTAGCTTCATTTGGTTTTTGGAAGAGCTGGAGTGTGGTTCTTGTTGAAGTCCTGTTCAGCCATCATCCTCAGAAGTTACATTTTTCGCTTCGGTCCCTATTCTGCTGCAACCGGACGTGTCTCAGCCATTTGTTGTTGAAGATGACACTTCTAAGGTAGGGGTAGGAGCAATCTTGTTGCAGGGTCCTTCAGTAAATGGCGCCCATGTGCATTTTTCTCTAAAAAACTCTCGACTGCTGAAAGGAAATATGATGTGGGGAATAGGGAATTGCTGGCCATTAAGTTGGTGTTCAAGTAATGACGGCATTGGTTGGAGGGAGCAATTCATCCTATTACAGTAATTACGGATCACAAGAATCTGGCCTACCTGGAGTCGGCTAAGCGACTGAACCCAAGGCAGGTCAGATGGTCATTGTTTTTCATGAGATTTAACTTAATCGTAACTTACCACCCTGGGGTTAAGAACGTCAAGGCGGATGCTTTGTTGTGTAGCTTTCTTGGGGGATTGTGAGTCTAATGACCCTAGACCCATTTTGTCTGAAGGGATAGTCATATTTGCTCTTTATCCTGATCTCAAGGCCAGGGTGTTGGAGGCACAGGAGGATGCTCCGGAATCTTGTCCTCCGGGAAAATAGTTTGTTCCCTCCGAATTACGTCACAAGGTGTTCAAGGAACATCACTGTAGGTTGCTTGTTGGGCACCTTGGGGGCAGATCGACTGTCGATCTCATCTCTCGCAGATTCTGCTGGCCGGGGTTGCGTAAGTGTGTTGAGGACTATGTGTCAGCCTGTGGTACCTGTGCAAGTGTTAAGGTGACACATACTCGGCCTTCCGGATCTCTTCTTCCATTGCCCATCCCATTCAGACCTTTGACCCATTTGTCTATGAATTTTATCACAGATTTAACGAACTCTTCGGGAAAAAACGTGATTCTGGTGGTTGTCGATCACTTTAGTAAAATGGCACACTTTATTGCATTACCTAGTCTACCCAGTGCTAAAACTCTTGCACAGGTGTTTGTCGATAAAAACGTGAAACCAAAAGAGGCTGTAAGATCACTCATGTGCAGTCAGTCTTTCAGACCTTCTAACACCTGTCACAGGTGTGACACTTATCTGCCGTTCAGCGGTGAAGTTATATGCTCTAAAGCCTTTTTTGTTGTGTATTAGTGGAAAAAAGGGCATATTAGCTGTTTAGTGGTGCAGTTATATGTTCTAAAGCTTTTTTTGGGGTGTATTAGTGGTCACAGAAAAAATGCACCACACGGATATGCCACTGACTATACTGGCTAGTCATAAATGCAGATATTAAAAGCTGAGACTTTTGCCAATATATTCCTGTCAGGAAGATATCGGAGCCCCAAGCACCACGTCACGGTTCTCAGCATGGCAAGGGGTCCTACCACTACGCTACCTATGGTGTGAACAAGGTCTGAGGGTGATGTAATCCAGCTCACAGCCAGGCTTCCACACAACCGCCTAGCAGGACAACTAGTGCAATGTGAACAAAGCCAGACTGTAAGCCACACCCATATCAGACTATGTAATGGAGGCTACCAGGTGCAAAGAGTGTTTGAATGCCAGGTGAAGGCACATACACTACATATAAAACAAGACAAAAACACAGAAATATAGTGGCAAATCTGGGGGAGCTGCTCAACCCCTAACACTGTAGCGTGTTTTTCATTGGGGGAGCAGCCCCACCGCATGTGGACCGCAGCAAACGACTATCCCCAGCAAAAAATATTTTGCATACGGTGGAGGATGTCGGCGCGGTCCACATGCACCACAAAGGCATCCTACACAAAACGGAGCATTGTGCGGATGAAAATACAATCATAAATCACAGAAAAAATGGATTACATCACCCTCAGACCTTGTTCACACCATAGGTAGCGTAGTGGTAGGACCCCTTGCCATGCTGAGAACCGTGACGTGGTGCTTGGGGCTCCGATATCTTCCTGACAGGAATATATTGGCAAAAGTCTCAGCTTTTAATATCTGCATTTATGACTAGCCAGTATAGTCAGTGGCATATCCGTGTGGTGCATTTTTTCTGTGATTTATGATTGTATTTTCATCCGCACAATGCTCCGTTTTGTGTAGGATGCCTTTGTGGTGCATGTGGACCACGCCGACATCCTCCACCGTATGCAAAATATTTTTTGCTGGGGATAGTCGTTTGCTGCGGTCCACATGCGGTGGGGCTGCTCCCCCAATGAAAAACACGCTACAGTGTTAGGGGTTGAGCAGCTCCCCCAGATTTGCCACTATATTTCTGTGTTTTTGTCTTGTTTTATATGTAGTATATGTGCCTTCACCTGGCATTCAAACACTCTTTGCACCTGGTAGCCTCCATTACATAGTCTGATATGGGTGTGGCTTACAGTCTGGCTTTGTTCACATTGCACTAGTTGTCCTGCTAGGCGGTTGTGTGGAAGCCTGGCTGTGAGCTGGATTACATCACCCTCAGACCTTGTTCACACCATAGGTAGCGTAGTGGTAGGACCCCTTGCCATGCTGAGAACCGTGACGTGGTGCTTGGGGCTCCGATATCTTCCTGACAGGAATATATTGGCAAAAGTCTCAGCTTTTAATATCTGCATTTATGACTAGCCAGTATAGTCAGTGGCATATCCGTGTGGTGCATTTTTTCTGTGATTTATGATTGTATTTTCATCCGCACAATGCTCCGTTTTGTGTAGGATGCCTTTGTGGTGCATGTGGACCGCGCCGACATCCTCCACCGTATGCAAAATATTTTTTGCTGGGGATAGTCGTTTGCTGCGGTCCACATGCGGTGGGGCTGCTCCCCCAATGAAAAACACGCTACAGTGTTAGGGGTTGAGCAGCTCCCCCAGATTTGCCACTATATTTCTGTGTTTTTGTCTTGTTTTATATGTAGTGTATGTGCCTTCACCTGGCATTCAAACACTCTTTGCACCTGGTAGCCTCCATTACATAGTCTGATATGGGTGTGGCTTACAGTCTGGCTTTGTTCACATTGCACTAGTTGTCCTGCTAGGTGGTTGTGTGGAAGCCTGGCTGTGAGCTGGATTACATCACCCTCAGACCTTGTTCACACCATAGGTAGCGTAGTGGTGGGACCCCTTGCCATGCTGAGAACCGTGACGTGGTGCTTGGGGCTCCGATATCTTCCTGACAGGAATATATTGGCAAAAGTCTCAGCTTTTAATATCTGCATTTATGACTAGCCAGTATAGTCAGTGGCATATCCGTGTGGTGCATTTTTTCTGTGATTTATGATTGTATTTTCATCCGCACAATGCTCCGTTTTGTGTAGGATGCCTTTGTGGTGCATGTGGACCGCGCCGACATCCTCCACCATATGCAAAATATTTTTTGCTGGGTATAGTCGTTTGCTGCGGTCCACATGCGGTGGGGCTGCTCCCCCAATGAAAAACACACTACAGTGTTAGGGGTTGAGCAGCTCCCCCAGATTTGCCACTATATTTCTGTGTTTTTGTCTTGTTTTATATGTAGTGTATGTGCCTTCACCTGGCATTCAAACACTCTTTGCACCTGGTAGCCTCCATTACATAGTCTGATATGGGTGTGGCTTACAGTCTGGCTTTGTTCACATTGCACTAGTTGTCCTGCTAGGCGGTTGTGTGGAAGCCTGGCTGTGAGCTGGATTACATCACCCTCAGACCTTGTTCACACCATAGGTAGCGTAGTGGTAGGACCCCTTGCCATGCTGAGAACCGTGACGTGGTGCTTGGGGCTCCGATATCTTCCTGACAGGAATATATTGGCAAAAGTCTCAGCTTTTAATATCTGCATTTATGACTAGCCAGTATAGTCAGTGGCATATCCGTGTGGTGCATTTTTTCTGTGATTTATGATTGTATTTTCATCCGCACAATGCTCCGTTTTGTGTAGGATGCCTTTGTGGTGCATGTGGACCGCGCCGACATCCTCCACCGTATGCAAAATATTTTTTGCTGGGGATAGTCGTTTGCTGCGGTCCACATGCGGTGGGGCTGCTCCCCCAATGAAAAACACGCTACAGTGTTAGGGGTTGAGCAGCTCCCCCAGATTTGCCACTATATTTCTGGGTGTATTAGTGGAACATAAAAAGGGTTTATTAGCCGTTGTGTGGCGAAGTGAGAAAATTACAGCCCTTTTTGGCTTGTATTAGTGGAAAACAAAAATAATTATTTGCGGTTTAGCAGTTTAGCTATATGTTGTAATGCTTTTTTGGGGGTGTAGTAGTAGTAAAAAAAAACGGCCTATTAGCTGTTGTTTGGTGAATTGAGAAAATTATAGCCTTTTTTGTCGTGTATTAGTGGAAAACAAAAAGTATTATTTGCCGTTCAGCGGTTCAGTTATATGTTCTAAAGCCTTTTTTGGGGTGTATTAGTGGAAAAAAGTAAGGGCTTCTCTGCCGTTCAGCAGTGCAATTATATGTTCTAAAGCATTTTTTGGGGTGTATTATTGGGGGGAAAAAAGGCTTTTTAGCCTTTGTGTAGTGTAGTGGGAACATTTCAGACTTTTATGTGGTGTTTTAGTGGGAAAAAGTGGAAAAAAAATTCAGCGGTGTAGTTATATGTTCTAAAGCATTTTTTGGGGCGTGTGTAAGTTGAAAAAAATAAGGAATTATTTGCCATTCAGTGGTGCATTTATATGTTCTCAAGCCTTTTTTTGGGTGTATTAGTCGAAAGAAAAGGGCTTATTAGCTGTTATGAGGTGAAGTGAGAAAATTATAGCCATTTTTGTTGTGTATTAGTGGAAAACAAAAAGTAGTATTTGCCGTTTAGAGGTGCAGCTATATGTTCTAAAGACTTTTTTTGGGGTGCATTAGTGGAAAAAAATAAGGGCTTATCTGCCATTCAGCGGTGCAGTTATATGTTCTAAAGCCTTTTTTGGGGTGTATTAGTGGAAAAAAAATGGCTTTTTAGCCTTTTTGTAGTGAAGTGAGAAAATTACAGCTTTTTATGGCGTGTATTAGTGAAAAAAAAAATAATAATTGCCGTTGATCGGTGCAGTTATATGTTTTAAAGCCTTTTTTGGCATGTATTAGTGAGGAAAAGGGCTTATCAGCTGTTGTGTGGTGAATTGAGAAAATTATAGCCTTTTTTGGCGTGTAGTAGTGAAAAGCAAAAAGTATTATTTGCCGTTCAACGGCACAGTTATATGTTCTAAAGCCTTTTTTGGCATGTATTAGTGGAATAAAAAGGCTTATTAGCCTTTGTGTGGTTAAGTGAGAAAATGAAAGCCTCTTTTGGCATTTATTGGTGGAAAACAAAAAGTATTATTTGCCGTTTAGCAATGCAGTTATATGTTCTAAACCCTTTTATGTGGTGTATTAGTGGAAAAAAAATAGGGGCTTATTTTCTGTTCAGCGGTGCTGTTATATGTTCTAAAACCTTTTTGGGTGTTTATGAGTGGAAAACAAATAATGGCTTAATTGCAGTTTAGCGATGCAGTTATATGTTCTATAGCCTTTTTTGTGGTGTCTTAGTGAAAAAAAAGGGCTTAGCCGTTCAGCGGTGCAGTTATATGTTCTAAAGCCTTTTTTGGGGTGTTAGCCATTGTGTTGTGAAGTGAGAAAATTACAGCCTTTCTTGGCGTGTATTAGTGGAAAATAAAAGTATTATTTGCCGTTCAGCGGTGCAGTTATATGTTCTAAAGCCTTTTTTGTGGTGTATTAGTGGAAAAAACAAAGGGCTTATCTGCCATTCAGTTATATATTCTAAGGCCTTTTTGGGGGTTTATTAGTGCAAAAAAAGGCCTTTTTAGCCATTGTGTGGTAAAGTGAGAAAATTACAGCCTTTTTTTGGTGTATATTAGTGGGAAAATAAGTATTATTTGCCGTTCAACGGCGCAGTTATATGTTCTAAAGCCTTTTTTTGGGTGTATTAGTGGAAAAAAGTAAGGGTATTATCTGCCGATCAGCGGTGCAGTTATATGTTCTAAAGCCTTTTTTGAAGTTAATTAGTGCAAAAAAAGGGCTTATTGGCTGTTGTGTAGTAACGTGAGAAAATGACAGCCTTTTTTGGTGTACATTAGTGGGAAAAAAGTATTATTTGCCGTTCAACGGTGCAGTTATATGTTCTAAAGCCTTTTTTGGGGGTGTATTAGTGGGGAAAAAAAGGGCTTATTAGGCATTATTTGGTGAAGTCAAAAAATGACCACCATTTTTGGCGTGTATTGGTGGAAAAGAAAAGTATGCACAAACAGAAGTAGAATACAGCGGCACTGCAAGCGACAGGTAATAAGTCCGGTCCTGGGTGCTGGCTAGAATAGCGGCAATGCAGCGAATCGTGCTTCGTATGTGGTGCTCAGCATGGAGAGGAGAAGCTGAATCAAGTGCAACAATGTAGCGAAGACCAAAGAAATATGCGGCACTCACCGAAGTGCTCAAAGTGTATCTTTTTATTCAATCCTTCATGTAGGACGAACAGGTGGGGTTCTGGGGCGGGCAGGCTCCTGCAGATGATTGGCGGCTACGGCCGTTTCGCGCAGTATATTGCGCTTCTTCTGGCCGCTCTGATCGTCAAGGCGCAATACTGCGCCATATATAAGCGACGCCCCTCAGCCGGCATCATGTGCAGCAGCTGTGCGCCGCCAGTAAGTGACGTAAAAACATATCCATGTGACAGAGGGAGAAAAAGAAGTCGATACAACATACCAAAATATAAATAGAAAAACAAAGGTTGGATTAACAGAGCCGGCAGTAGCAGCTACTCGGACATGCAGAAATCATGTCTATGAACAGCGGTTTTAATTAAAGCAACGCAGGTATAGGGAGGACAGGATCCAAAAGGGTTAATCTCTTAGAGGGCCATGAGGCCTATTAATGATGTGACAGGCCAACCCCTATGACTATATTCTTTGATACCCCACTCTTAGGCCTCAAGCACACGACAGTTTTTTTTCACGGTCCGCAAAAACGGGGTCCGTGGGTCCGTGATCCGTGACCGTTTTTTCGTCCGTGGGTCTTCCTTGATTTTTGGAGGATCCACGGACATGAAAAAAAAGTAGTTTTGGCGTCCGCCTGGCCGTGCGGAGCCAAACGGATCCGTCCTGAATTACAATGCAAGTCAATGGGGACGGATCCGCTTGAAGTTGACACAATATGGTGCAATTGCAAACGGATCCGTCCCCATTGACTTTCAATGTAAAGTCAGGAGTCCCTTTACTTTCACACTTGTGTTCATAATGCAGACGGTGGCTCCGTTCAGAGCGGATCCGTCTGCATTATATTGTTAAAACATTTCTAAGTGTGAAAGTAGCCTCAGACGGATCCGTCCAGACTTTACATTGAAAGTCAATGGGGGACGGATCCGTTTGAAAATTGAGCCACAGTGTGTCATCTTCAAACGGATCCGTCCCCATTGACTTACATTATAAGTCTGGACGGATCCGCTTGCCTCCGCACGGCCAGGCGGACACCCGAACATAACTTGAAGCGTCCCCATCACCATGGGAACGCCTCTACGTTAGAATATACTGTCGGATATGAGCTACATCGTGAAACTCATTTCCGACAGTATATTCTAACACAGAGGCATTCCCATGGTGATGGGGACGCTTCAGGTTAGAATACACTGCAAACTTGGTACAAGACTGCCCCCTGCTGCCTGGCACCACCCGATCTCTTACAGGGGGATATGATAGCACAATTAACCTCTTCAGGTGCGGCACCTAAAGGGGTTAATTGTACTATCATATTCTCCTGTAAGAGATCAGGGCTGTCAGGCAGCAGGGGGCAGACCCCCCCCTCCCCAGTTTGAATATCGTTGGTGGCACAGTGTGCGCCCACCATCACCCCCCCCTTCCTCCCTCTATAGTTAAAAATCGTTGGTGGCACAGTGTGCGCCCAAAATCGCCCCCCCCTTCCTCCCTCTATAGTTAAAAATCGTTGGTGGCACAGTGTGTGCCCAAAATCGCCCCCCCCCTTCCTCCCTCTATAGTTAAAAATCGTTGGTGGCACAGTGTGCGCCCACCATCGCCCCCCCCTCTCTCTATAGTAGTAACAACCATTGGTGGCAGTGTGCGGCCTCCCATTCCCCCCCCCCCCATCATTGGTGGCAGCGGAGTTCCGATCGGAGTCCCAGTTTAATCGCTGGGGCTCCGATCGGTAACCATGGCAACCAGGAAGCTACTGCATCCCTGGTTGCCATGGTTACTTAGCAATAGTACAATTGTAGAAGATTCATACTTACCTGCTTGCTGCTGCGATGTCTGTGACTGGCCGGGAGCTCCACCTACTGGTAAGTGAAAGGTCTGTGCGGTGCATTGCTAAAGAACTGTCACTTACCAGTAGGAGGAGCTCCCGGCCGGACACGAACATCGCAGCAGCAAGCAGGTAAGTATGAATCTTCTACAATTGTACTATTTGGGGGGGGGGGCAGATGGGAGGCCGCACACTGCCACCAATGGTTGTTACTACTATAGACAGAGGGGGGGGGGCGATGGTGGGCGCACACTGTGCCACCAACGATTTTTAACTATAGAGGGAGGAAGGGGGGGGCGATGGTGGGCACACACTGTGCCACCAACGATTTTTAACTATAGAGGGAGGAAGGGGGGGCGATGGTGGGCACACACTGTGCCACCAACGATTTTTAACTATAGAGGGAGGAACGGGGGGGCGATGGTGGGCACACACTGTGCCACCAACGATTTTTAACTATAGAGGGAGGAAGGGGGGGGGCGATGGTGGGCGCACACTGTGCCACCAACGATATTCAAACTGGGGAGGGGGGGGTCTGCCCCCTGCTGCCTGGCAGCCCTGATCTCTTACAGGAGAATATGATAGTACAATTAACCCCTTTAGGTGCCGCACCTGAAGAGGTTAATTGTGCTATCATATCCCCCTGTAAGAGATCGGGTGGTGCCAGGCAGCAGGGGGCAGTCTTGTACCAAGTTTGCAGTGTATTCTAACTAGAAGCGTCCCCATCACCATGGGAACGCTTCTGTGTTAGAATATACTGTCGGAAATGAGTTTTCACGAAGTGAAAACTTAGATCAGAAAAAGCTTTTATGCAGACGGATCTTCGGATCCGTCTGTATGAAAGCAACCTACGGCCACGGATCACGGACACGGATGCCAATCTTGTGTGCATCCGTGTTCTTTCACGGACCCATTGACTTGAATGGGTCCGTGAACCGTTGTCCGTCAAAAAAATAGGACAGGTCATATTTTTTTGACGGACAGGATACACGGATCACGGCCTCGGCTGCAAAACGGTGCATTTTCCGATTTTTCCACGGACCCATTGAAAGTCAATGGGTCCGCGAAAAAAAACGGAAAACGGCACAACGGCCACGGATGCACACAACGGTCGTGTGCATAAGGCCTTAAAGGAACACGGACATGTCGTTCCTGTCGTTCAGTCCTGCTGCGCCGGTTCATTATTGCGCCGGTTCAAAGTATTATTTGCCGTTCAAGGATGCAGTTATATGTTCTAAAGCTTTTTTTGCGGTGTATTAGTGGAAAAAAATAGGGGCTTATTTGCCGTTCAGCAGTGCAGTTATATTTTCAAGCCTTTTTTGGCGTGTATTAGTAGAAAAAAAGGGCTTATTAGCTGTTATATGCAGTTATATTTGCTAAAGCCATTTTTGGGGTGTATTAGTGGAAAAAAGTAATCGCTTATTTGCCGTTCCGCTGTGCAGTTATATGTTCTAAAGCCTTTTTTTTTTGCATTAGTGCAAAATAAAAATGGCTTGTTAGACGTTGTTTGGTAAAGTGAGAGAATTACAGCATTTTTTGGGGGGGGAATTAGTAAAAAAAATAGCATGATTTGCTAATTAGCGTTGCAGTTATATGATCTAAAGCATTTTTTGTCTATAAGGGCTTTTTAGCCATTTTGTATTTCACTAATGCACGCCAAAAAAGGTTGTACTTTTATCACTTTACAACACAACGTTTAAAAAGCCTTTTTTTAGGTATATTAGTGAAAAAAAGGGCTTAGGTCCCTTTCAAACAGGCGAGATTTCCGCGCGGGTGCAATGCGTGAGGTGAACGCATTGCACACGCACTGAATCCGGAACTATTCATTTCTATGGGGCTGTGCACATGAGCGGTGATTTTCACGCATCACTTGTGTGTTGCGTGAAAATCGCAGTACGCTCTATTGTGTGCGTTTTTCACGCAAGGCAGGCCCCATAGAAGTAAATGGGGCTGCGGGAAAATCTCAAGCATCCACAAGCAAGTGTGGATGCGGTGCGATTTTCTCGCATGGTTGCTAGGAGATGATCGGATGGGGACCCGATCATTATTATTTTCCATTATAACATGGTTATAAGGGAAAATAATAGCATTCTTAAAACAGAACAGGACAGGTTAAATAAATTATAAAAAAATAATTTAACTCACCTTAATCCACTTGTTTGTGCAGCCCGGCTTCTCTTCTTTCTTCTTCTTTGCTGTGCAGGAGGAAAAGGACCTGTGGTGATGTCATTGTGCTCATCACATGGTCCGTCACGTGATCCATCACCATTATGATGGATCATGTGACGAAAGAAGAAAGAAGAGAAGCCGGGCTGAGTGAACAAGTGTATTAAGGTGAGTTAAATTATATTTTTTTAACCCCTCCAGCCCTATTTTACAATGCATTCTGTACTAAGAAAGCTATTATTTTCCCTTATAACCATGTTATAAGAGAAAATAATACAATCTACACAACACCTAACCCAAACCTGAACTTCTGTAAAGAAGTTCGGGTTTGGGTACCAAACATGCCGATTTTTCTGACATGCCGATTTTTCAGACGCGCGTGCAAAACGCATTAAAATGTTTTGCACTCGCGCTGAAAATAGCACATTTTTTTACACACCCGCATCTTATACAGCCCAAATCCATGACACCCGTGTGAAAGAGGCCTTATAGTTGTTCAGCAGTGCAGTTATATGTTCTAAAGCCTTTTTTTTTTGTTAGTGCAAAATAAAAAGGGCATGTTAGCTGTTGTGTGGTGAAGTGAGAAAATTATAGCCTTTTTTTAGCGTGTATTAGTTAAAAAAAAAAGTATGATTTGCTAATTAGCGGCTTTCTAAAGCCTTTTTTTGGCGTGTATAAGTGGAAAAATATAGGCTTATTTGCCATTTAGCAGTGTATTAGGCTTTCTAGCCGTTGTGGTGAAGTGAGAAAATTTTAGCCTTTTTTGGCGTATAATAGTTGAAAACAAAAAGTATTATTTGCCGTTCAGAAGTGAAGTTATATGTTCCAAAGCCTTTTTTGGGGTGTATTCACCACGGGGCGGTGTTATAACCACGTACATTTTATCCTGTTTACAGATTTTATACCTTTGTGAGTATAATAAAATCAATTATCAGTTATTATAACATTTGTGGACCTTCACTATGTGCCTTGACCTTTATATCTACTGAAGGGTGGTTTTGTGACCGAGATTATCCTCCTGTGGAACTTTGTTGTTTGGCATCACCAAAAAGCAGTTGTTTTATCTTTTCCTGATCAGGACTCGTGAAATATAGGCAAGTGAGGCAGCGCAACTCCTTTTTTTAACTGACTTGGTGAATGTGAAAAAGCCTGCTTCACACGGTGGTCTGCGACGCCAAAAGAGAAGAAAACAGTGGTGAACTTTCATTTTTTATTTTGTTTTTTATTTTATTTTATAATTTATTTATATATATATATATTTTTTTTATTGAAGAGACAATAATTTCTGTGTGTCAGGGGCAGAGATAGGAAGAATATTGGTGAAAATAATATTTTTTTTCCCCATAATCCACATTTTTGCTGTCAACTGTGTAATCCGTGAATTGTCTGATCTGCACTTGTCACGGATGATCCGCGAGAATATTGAACTGTCCTCCCAATATTATCAATATTACTCTGCCTTATTGAACAGTAGGTCTATTAAACAGTAATTATTTCCCTAGGCCCCAGAACCTACAATTTGATTATTCAGAGCGTCTCCTTCTGTCCTTCTGTTGTACCCAGAGAACAACATAGTCCTTTTGTTCAAGTCAGTCAATAGATGCCCAGCAGATAACGCAATTACAGCTGGCTTCCTCAGGTTGACAAAAGAACTTCCCTGTCTGAAGAGATATCACAGCTAGGTGTGAAGACTGCACCTGGGGGGGAGCCATATGGTGTCGCTTCTATAAGGGTCTGTAAGCTAGCTTGCGGCAGACAGGCCGGCACCAAGGTTTCCCAGATTGCAACATGAATCTGAGATATGATTTTTACCTTTTTATGAGAGACCATGCATCTTCCGGACGTAAAAATTACATCATCGTGTCACTCAGAATTCACTGGACGTTTACATAGGACAAACATAACTCTAAGATGTGCCCAGGTAAAGTTATGGTGTTACCCCATCATAGAACCAGTTATAATAGTAATATTTGGTATCCCTGGACTCCATATTTTGTGGGGAATGTGAATATGTGCTTGTTACTTGTGTACAGCGGAGACATCCCGCGATATGGCACATGCCATATTTCAGAACTGACATTCACCTCAGGAATACAGCCGGCCCAGCAGGCGGACTCTCAATTCCCCGCCTTGATTCTGGGACCCTTTATAACAAAGACCTAGAATCTGCTAAAGGAGTTCTCCACTTTTAACACCAAAAGAGGGCCTCAACCAGAGAACCTGTGGGCTGAAGGCATATTACACTGGACAAAGGCTTCTTGGACTTTATCCCTGCAACGGACTATTTCATCAACGGACATCTTTTCTGCAGAACCTAAGTATTTTCTTCCTTTTCTCCCTTTTGTTTATTGGACTATACTTTCCTTGATTATTGTGTTATAATTACTGTGCATCTTGATAATTTGTATTATATATAGATATATAATAAATGACCTCCAAGTCATTTCTCTAGCCATATGCCTGTGTTCAAACACTGCAAAAACTTACCCTAGCCTCTCCGAAGGGAAAGCTACTCGGTTGTGTTATCTAGATAGCGGGTTCCTTGCTCCCATAAATTGCAAGGTGGTGGCAGTTAAACTACCCTGTGTGTAGTTCCGGTCCAGTTCGTCACACGCTTACTTGCGGTCGGTCGGCGGTCCACTCCCTGCGCTTTCAGCCTATCGACTGTACGGACTCAAGTTAGACTGTCAGTGTGCTGAAAGTGGCTGGGAGGCCTGTTTGCGGATTGACCACTAGGGGCGCTGTGACAGTTTTGTGACGTATTGTGGCCGCGGCGGTCGCAGTTCGTCACATCACTTCAATACATTAAGAGGTTGTCAGGCCTAGATATAGGTTAAAAAAAAAAATACTGAAAAAAAATTTTGCCCATAATCTAGCCACATTTTTGCTGTCAACGGTGTAATCCGTGAATTGTGTGATCTGCGCTTCAATACATTGTCTGGTTGTCAGGCCCAGATATAGGGAGAAAATTATAATACAGAAAACACTATATTTTTCCCATAATATATCCACATTTTTGCTGTCAACGGTGTAATCCGTGAATTGTGTGATCTGCGCTTCAATACATTGTGTGGTTGTCAGGCCCAGATATAGTGAAAAATATAAATATAAACTACATCAGAGAACATTGTCTGTACCGCAGATTCCAAAAATATGGGCCTAATATAGTGTCCATATTCTGTGTGTTTCTGTGACATATACTGTCCTGCATCCGAAAACTGAATTTGTATTGCAAATTCCAAAAATCTGGGCCTAATCTAGTGTCCATATTATGTTTGTTTCTGTGACATATACTGTCCTGCATCCAAAAACTATTTCTTTAGGGCAAATTCCAAAAATCTGGGCCTAATCTAGTATCCATACTCTGTGTGTTTCTGTGACATATTGTCATAGAACCATGAATCAGACGTACAACAAGAGATAAGTGGGAATAAGAAGGCTTTATTGAAAATCAAGCTGTAAGCAAAAGTCCAAACGGATGGCTAAACCGAAGCAGGGTCTTGCGTAGCCAGAGGTCAGGAACCAGAAGGGTAGTCAGATGAAGCCAGGATCAGGAACCAGCGGGGTAGTCAGACGAAGCCAGGATCAGGAACCAGCGGGGTAGTCAGACGAGGCCAGGATCAGGAACCAGAAGCAGCAGCAGTCTTAGAAGCATGTGAACACAGGAGGACCAAGCAAGGAACTGAAGCCACAGACCTCCTATATATATGAGCTAGGCATCCAGCTCCTCCCAGTGGGAAGGAGAAGCCGCAGGGTGGGAGGCTACAAGAAACCCAGAAACCAAGATGGCCGCCAGCACATGTCAAACGAAGGAGAACAGCAAGAAGGTAAGACCATGACAGTACCTCCCCCTCAAGGGCCCCTCCTCCGCGGAGTAAGGAACGGTTTCTGAGGGAAGCGTGCGTGGAAGGCTCGGAGCAAAGCAGGAGCATGGACATCTGCGGAGGGAACCCTGGAACGCTCCTCTGGACCATAACCACGCCAATGGACCAAAAACTGCAACCGACCGCGGACCAGGCGTGAGTCCAGGATATTGCTCACCTCATATTCCTCACGATTGCCCACTTGGACCGGACGGGGCCGAGGAACCGAGGAAGTGAAACGATTACACACCAATGGCTTCAACAGGGAGACATGAAACACGTTGGAGATCTGCATGCCAGGAGGAAGCGCAAGGGCATAGGCTACCGGGTTTACCCTGCGAAGCACTCGGAAGGGACCAACAAAGCGAGGCGCCAGCTTGGGAGTGGGCACTCGAAGGTTGAGGTTGCGGGTGGACAACCATACACGGTCTCCGACCTGGTAGGAAGGAGCGGGCGCTCGTCTGCGATCAGCCTGGAGTCTCTGGCGCTGCGCAGAGACCTCAAGGGACCTCTGGATCTGTACCCAAGAAGCACGTAGGACGGAAAGGTGATCCTCCACAGCCGGAATATCCTGGGGAGAGAATACCTCCGGTAACACGGCAGGTTGGAACCCATAATTGGCCATGAAGGGAGACGTCCCAGAGGAAGAGTTCACCGCCGTGTTCCTGGCAAACTCAGCCCAAGGCAGGAGGTCAACCCAATTGTCTTGGTGATCGGAGACAAAGCAACGAAGGAATTGCTCCAAGGCCTGATTGGATCGTTCTGCGGGCCCATTGGACTGAGGGTGGTAGGCCGAGGAGAAAGAGAGATGAATCCCCAACTGGGAGCAAAAGGCGCGCCAGAACCTGGACACAAACTGACTCCCCCGATCCGACACAATCTCCTTGGGCAAACCGTGCAACCGGAAGACCTCCCTGGCGAAAATCGTGGCCAACTCTTGTGCAGAGGGTAACTTCTTGAGAGGAACACAGTGGCACATTTTGGAAAACCGATCCACAATCACGAGAATGACCGTATGGCCTCGGGATGCAGGGAGGTCCACAATGAAATCCATCCCCAGGTGTGACCATGGGCGCTCCCCGGTGGCTATGGGTTGCAAAAGGCCCAACGGAAGGTGCCGAGGGGACTTACTCTGGGCACAAACGGAGCATGCCGCTACATATGCGGCGATGTCGGAACGTAGAGAAGGCCACCAGAACAGACGTGAAACAGCCCAGGACAGCTGATTCTTTCCAGGATGCCCCGCGGCCTTGGAGTTATGGTAGGTTCGCAACAACCGAGTGCGCAACTCCTCAGGCACAAAACATCTGCCGTTGGGTCTCCCAGAGGGAGCACCAGATTGAGCCGCCAAAATCTGCTCACCCAGGGGAGAGGTCAGACTGGTGCGAATGGCGGCCAGGATCTGATTCGGAGGTATGACCGAAGTCGGAATCGACTCCTCCCTGGACAGCTCGGAGTACTGCCGTGATAAGGCATCCGCTCTGATGTTCTTGGAACCGGGTAGGTAGGAGACCACGTAATTAAAACGTGACAAGAACAGAGCCCATCTGGCCTGACGTGGTGTCAATCTCTTGGCCTCAGAAAGGTAGGTCAGATTCTTGTGGTCCGTCAGGATGAGAACCGGAACCACCGAACCCTCGAGCAAGTGCCTCCATTCTTTAAGGGCCTGCACGATGGCCAATAACGCCCTGTCACCAATCTGATAGTTGCACTCCGCGGAAGACAGTTTCCGGGAGTAAAACCCACAAGGAAGCAGAGGACCCTCTGGTGTTCTACGCTGAGACAGAAGGGCGCCTACTCCCGTCTCAGACGCGTCCACCTCGAGGACAAAGGGCAACCCAGGGTTGGGATGCGACAGAATCGGAGCCGACACAAAGGCGGACTTTAGAGCCTCAAAAGCTCGGATGGCCTCGAGCTGCCAGACCTGGAAATTACTGCCCTTCCTGGTCAGATCCGTGAGAGGCTTGGCTAGCATGGAAAAGTCCCTGATGAACTTCCGATAATAATTGGCGAAGCCCAAAAAGCGCTGCAGGGCACGAAGACCACTGGGCTGGGGCCACTGTAAGACAGCCGAAACCTTCTCAGGATCCATGGAGAACCCCTCAGCGGAAATGATGTAACCTAAGAAGGTTACCTGGGATCGGTGAAATTCGCATTTCTCAAGCTTACCGAACAGCCTGTTCTCTCGTAACCGTTGCAACACTCGTCTGACATCCATAATGTGGGCCTCCATGGATTCAGAATATACCAAGATGTCATCCAAATAGACCACCACACACTGCTGCAACAGGTCACGGAAAACATCGTTGATGAATTCCTGGAAGACTGCGGGCGCATTGCACAACCCAAAGGGCATAACCAAGGATTCATAATGACCGGTCCTGGTGTTAAACGCGGTCTTCCACTCATCGCCCGCCTTGATCCTTACCAGGTTATATGCCGCCCTCAGGTCGAGTTTGGTAAAGACCGTGGCCCCTTTGAGGCGATCGAACAGCTCGGAAATCAAGGGTATCGGGTAAGCGTTCTTGATCGTGATGCGATTGAGACCCCTGTAATCGATGCAAGGCCTCAACTCACCGCCCTTCTTTTTCACAAAGAAAAATCCAGCCCCTACCGGGGACGAGGATTTGCGAATGTGTCCGCGTGAAAGCGCCTCCCTCACGTACTCCTCCATGGCCTCATTCTCCGCTACCGACAGTGGATAGACTTTGCCACGAGGAGGAACGGCACCAGATTGTAACTCTATGGCACAATCGTATGGGCGGTGCGGAGGTAGGGCAACCGCGCGCATCTTATCGAATACATCCCGGTACTCTTCGTATTCAGGAGGCAACAGAGAGTCCGAGGAAGTACACAGCAACTTGACAGGCCCATGGATGCAACTAGCCCCACACTGCGGTGACCACGAGAGGATCTCGGCCGATCTCCAATCGAAAGTCGGATTATGCTTCTGGAGCCAGGGGTACCCCAAGACCACCGAGTAGTGTGGAGACGAAATCACCTGGAGACAGACCGACTCTCTGTGAACGGCACCAATGGCTATCCCCACTGGAAGGGTCTCATGAGTCACGTGTGGCGGCAGAAGGGGTCTGCCGTCTATCGCCTCAAGAGCCAGTGGGGAACCTCGAGGCTGCAGAGGAATGGAATTGGCGGCAGCGAACACACTATCAATGAACAAACCACCAGCACCAGAGTCCACCAACGCCTGGGTCGTCACCGAGCCCCCGACCCAGGAGAGGACAACAGTGATCAGTGGTTTGTCAACACGGGAAACCGGGGACGAGGAGACTCCACCCAAGATCTGCCCCCGACAGGATCTCAGGTGCGAGCGTTTCCCGGACGGTTCGGACATGCCAACCGAAAATGCCCACCGAGACCACAGTACATGCATCGGCCCCCGCGTCTCCGGAGTACCCTCTCCCCCTCGGACAGGCGAGCAAACCCCAGCTGCATGGGTTCACCCCCAGACAAGTCATCCCCAGGAGGCGTGGGAGGAGAGGGAGGCACGGGTGGGACAGCAAACGTAGGCGCCAATCTGTTAGAAGGCCTCCGCAGGCTCTCCTTAAAGGAAGGTCTCTCCCTGAGTCTGGTGTCAATCAAAATCAGGAAAGAAATAAGAGACTCGAGCTCCACTGGTAGGTCCTTAGCTGCAACCTCATCCTTCAAGGCATCCGAGAGACCATGAGAGAAAGCAGCGACCAGAGCCTCATTATTCCAGCCCACCTCTGCTGCCAGGGTACGAAACTCAATGGCGTATTCAGCTACGGATCGTGAACCCTGTCTGATGGACATAAGGAGCTTCGCAGCAGAGGCAGCACGAGCCGGCACATCGAATACCTTCCGAAGAGAAGCAACAAAACCGGAAAACTCGGCAACCACCGGATTGTTGTTCTCCCATAAAGGGCTGGCCCAGGCCAAGGCCTTGTCCGAGAGCAGCGAGATCAAGAAGCCCACCTTTGATCTCTCAGTAGGAAAGGCATGTGGCAGCAACTCGAAATAAATGCCCACCTGGTTAAGGAAACCTCGGCACTGAGTTGGCTCTCCCCCAAAGCGCTGTGGAAGGGGGGCAGAACCGGTCATACCCCGAGACACCGCAGGCGCAGCAACAGGTGTCGGGGTAGACTCTGGCGCAACAACCGGAGCGGCAGTAGGAGCGGGCCCAGGAGCGACAACCGACCCATCGGCAACGGAAGCGAAATGAGCCGTGCGTTCAAGCAGGGTTTGCAACGCCACAGCGAACCGACCCAACAGGTGATCCTGCTGATCAAGTCTGGCAATCAGCGTAGGTAGCGAGGATGGCCCTGTACCGTCAGAATTCATGGCTTGGTCCTAATGTCATGGAATCATGAATCAGACGTACAACAAGAGATAAGTGGGAATAAGAAGGCTTTATTGAAAATCAAGCTGTAAGCAAAAGTCCAAACGGATGGCTAAACCGAAGCAGGGTCTTGCGTAGCCAGAGGTCAGGAACCAGAAGGGTAGTCAGACGAAGCCAGGATCAGGAACCAGCGGGGTAGTCAGACGAAGCCAGGATCAGGAACCAGCGGGGTAGTCAGACGAGGCCAGGATCAGGAACCAGAAGCAGCAGCAGTCTTAGAAGCATGTGAACACAGGAGGACCAAGCAAGGAACTGAAGCCACAGACCTCCTATATATATGAGCTAGGCATCCAGCTCCTCCCAGTGGGAAGGAGAAGCCGCAGGGTGGGAGGCTACAAGAAACCCAGAAACCAAGATGGCCGCCAGCACATGTCAAACGAAGGAGAACAGCAAGAAGGTAAGACCATGACACATATACTGTCCTGTATTCAAAAACTGTTCCTGTAGGGCAAATTCCAATAATATGGGCCTAATCTAGTGTCCATATTTTGTGTGTTTCTGTGACATATACTCCAATTTTGGTTAATTGATTCATATTTTTATTAGCCGGACATAGTGGTCCTTCTTGAGACAGACAACGTTTCGGGCAGAAAGCATGCCCTTCATCAGGCTGATGTAAAGAATGAAAACAAACATGTATGAATACATAATTTGTGAGATACATGATTTTGTGATACAAAATGACAAAAAACATATAGGTACATAATTCATATATTGTATGGTTCCTGTACATAATTTAGTAATATGCTGCATGATTCACATGAAAAATAAATAAATAAACAAACAAAATACATGATTCTGAGAAATGACGGATCCCATTTACTCCATGGGATAAAAATTCTGGCTATATAAATTCATAATAACAAAGATTATGTTGAGGAAAACATGCATGCATAAGCATTAAACACATCAATTGCATCAGACATCAGAGCAAAGTGGACCACTAGTTGAGATGTACAACAGATTGAGTAAAGGGGGGAGATAGTAATACAGAGATGAGGGCACTAGATATATACACTACGTGCGCTGTGTATAGGGGGAGCAGTAGAGGTTTCCCATCCTGTTAGAGGTGGATAGAAGAAATACCTGGCAGTGATGGAGGGCAATATAGGTGGTAAGGGAGAAAACCCACATGAAAGACAGCTCTGTGTAAAGTAAAGTTGGGCTTGCTTACCTATTTATGCGCTCATGTGAATGAATGACCGGCGTGTTTAAGGTACGCTATTCTGCTCTTTAAATAGGCGGATTCGCGCCTTGTGACCAGCGCTCGAAATCTCGCGATATAGGCGTGTAGGTGTGTGGGTTGGATTGACTGTGCGCACAAGAGCCGGATAGCAGGGGACGGCCATTTTCGAATGGGGAAAAGATTGCTATATCTGCGTGCATGCGCACAAGAGCCGAGTAACAGGTGGCGGCCATTTTGGAATAGGGAAGATCGCTCATATGTGATAATTTGATAGAGATCTATATGCATGATTTTAAAATTGGCATAATACTTTATAACAATAGGGCTATGCAATAGGTCAGTTGATTGGTGGTCACAAAGTCCTAGGTGCGCAATATAGTATGGTATGGAATATCATGGTATATCGATACCAAGGTTTACAAGGTAGTAAGTTACTTTTGAGTACTGTAGTATCCTAAAGCTAAGTATAACCACAACATATTATAATAAATGGCCGCATGAGTTAAGGGGCACTAAAGTGTACTTCTGCATATGTGTATATAGATACTAATATATGTGCGAGCCCTAGTAGAGAGTCGGTAGGCATATGTCGATCAAACCGTGATGGGGATGTGATGTTATAAGAGTATATTAAAAATAAGTAAGATTCTCAGTGGCTACAGTTGTTCAACATGGTTAGGGTATGAACACAGACATCACATAAGACATACACTAACAACATAGCCGGGTATACAAACCCAACAGGATAGGGCGTGCTTCGCTGGTGTCACCACCTGTTATTAGACGGCTCTGGCCCTAGAATAAAATATAAGGAAAAAATGTTAGAATTAAAGAAGAGGATGAATCAAAAACATAATCTCTATTAAGACCATAGGGTTCAAGGGTGTTGAGACGTTGGATCCACGACATCTCTCTCTCCTGTAATTGCAGTTCACAATTACCCCCTCGTCTTGAGGGGGGTATTATGCCAATTTTAAAATCATACCTATAGATCTCTATCAATTTATCACATATGAGCGATCTTCCCTATTTCAAAATGGCCGCCACCTGTTACTCAGCTCTTGTGCACATGCATGCAGATAGAGCGATCTTTTCCCCATTCCATGGCCGTCCCCTGCCATCCGGCTCTTGTGCGCATGTGCGCACAGTCAATCCGTCAATCCAACCCACACACCTACACGTAACCTGACTAGGCCGGCGCCCGATTATGACATACGCGTAATATCGCGAGATTTCGAGCGCTGGTCACAAGGTGCGAATCTGCCTATTTAAAGAGCAGAATAGCGTACCTTAAACACGCCGGCCATTCATTCACATGAGAGCATAAATAGGTAAGCAAGCCCAACTTTACTTTACACAGAGCTGTCTTTCATGTGGGTTTTCTCCCTTACCACCTATATTGCCCTCCATCACTGCCGGGTATTTCTTCTATCCACCTCTAACAGGATGGGAAGCCTCTACTGCTCCCCTATACACAGCGCACGTAGTGTATATATCTAGTGCCCTCATCTCTGTATTACTATCTCCCCCCTTTACTCAATCTGTTGTACATCTCAACTAGTGGTCCACTTTGCTCTGATGTCTGATGCAATTGATGTGTTTAATGCTTATGCATGCATGTTTTCCTCAACATAATCTTTGCTATTATGAATTTATATAGCCAGAATTTTTATCCCATGGAGTAAATGGGATCCGTCATTTCTCAGAATCATGTATTTTGTTTGTTTATTTATTTATTTTTCATGTGAATCATGCAGCATATTACTAAATTATGTACAGGAACCATACAATATATGAATTATGTACCTATGTGTTTTTTGTCATTTTGTATCACAAAATCATGTAGCTCACAAATTATGTATTCATACATGTTTGTTTTCATTCTTTACATCAGCCTGATGAAGGGCATGCTTTCTGCCCGAAACGTTGTCTGTCTCAAGAAGGACCACTATGTCCGGCTAATAAAAATATAAATCAATTAACCAAAATTGGAGTGCTGTCTAAATGATCCAATATTTATATGTTCTAAGAGGTGGAGCCTGGAACACACCAAGACGTGCACCCAAACCAGTCAGTAAAAGATAGAGTGCCGTGATCATTACGAGATTCTAATTCTGTGACATATACTGTCCTACATCCAAAAACTGTTTTTGTTTAGGGAAAATTCCAATAATCTGGGCAAATTCCAATAATATGGGCCTAATCTAGTGTCCATATTCTGTGTGTTTCTGTGACATATAATGTCCTGCATCCGAAAACTGAGTTTGTATTGCAAATTCCAAAAATCTGGGCCTAATCTAGTGTCCATATTCTGTGTATTTCTGTGGCATATACTGCCCTGCCTCCAAAATCAGTTTCTTTAGGGCAAATTCCAAAAATCTGGGCCTAATCTAGTGTACATATTTTGTGTGTTTCAGTGACATATACTGTCCTGCATCAAAAAACTCTCTTTCGCGGACTGTAAAGCAATCTGTTCCACATCTAGTGACAAAACCATTAATATGAAGAAGGTGAGCACTAAGGGACGGGAAAGTGGGCGTGATGCTGATGGTGCACTCAGAGGCCGTGGCCCTGGGCGCAATGTAACTGTGCCTGCTGCCAGTGCAGCAGAAAAAACAAAAACATCCACTGTACCCAGCTTCATGACTAACTTAGCTGGGCAGCGCAGGACAACACTGTCCAAGTCGGACCAGTGTAAACAATTGGTCGGTTGGCTTGCTAAAGATAATGCTTCCAGTCGGTAAAGCACCACCCTCTCTTCCACCAAGTCCAGTCTCCAGTCTCTGTAGCCAAGAGTCTGGTCAACCAAAACCTCTCTCTGATTATCCTTACTCCCACCATGAAGAGGCTTGCCACTATTAAATTTGGCCCACAAGCCCAGCACGCTTGACGAGGGACCTGAGATATTGTGCACTGAATCCCAACCTCTTGAGCCTTCACAGTCTGAAGAAGATAACGGTGGTTAACCGCAATCATTCGTTCACGAGATAGATGATGATAAGACACAGTTACCAATCACTGAAGTTGTGGTTAGGTCAAGTCAGGAGGATGAGCAGAGTCAGGAAGTGGAAGAGGAGGTGGTTGACGATGAGGTCACTGACCGAACATGGGAAGGTTAAAAGCCGAGCAAGGACAGAAATACAGAGGGGGAGGAATCCCCAGCACTGCAACAGGCTGGAAGAGGCAGTGGGGTTGCAAAAAGGAGAAGTCGGCCCACACGAATCGTTACACCGAGCACCACCATTCATAAATCTACCTTGCCAAGGGGTAGGTGTTCCGCAGTGTGGCGCTTTTTTGAGGAAAGCGCAGATGACAAAAGAGTGGTAGTTTGCAACCTGTGCCGTACCAAAATGAGCCGGGGCGTGAACACTAGCAACCTCACCACCACCAGCATGATCTGCCACATGGCATCTAAGCACACTAACAAGTGGGCTGAACGCCTGGGTCCACAATATGGGTCTGCGGGTCACACCACTGCCTCCTCTTCCCCTGTGTTATGCACTGCTGAAGGCGCAGGCCTGGATTCCCCTCGCCCTGCACCTGGACCTTCGCTTGAACCATCAGCAACAACATCCACTTCCCTGTCCCAGCACAGCGTCCAAAAGTCCATAACACAGTAATTTGAACGCAAGCGCAAATATCCACCCACCCACAGGCCATAGCAGAACCACAGACCATGCGCAACTTTCGAAATTACTGGCCCTTGGAATTTTTCCATTTAGGCTTGTGGACACTGAAGCAGGCGGCCGGAACTCGGTACGCAGTCCCCAGCCGCCACTATTTTGCACGGTGTGCCGTGCCCGCCTTACACCAGCATGTGTCCCAGAACATCACCCGTGCCCTGACCAACACAGTTACTGGGAAGGTCCACTTAACCACGGACACATGGACAAGGGCTGGTGGCCAGGGACTCTACATTTCCCTGACCGCACACTGGGTGAATGTTGTGGAGGTCGGGAGTGAGTTGTACCCTGGGATGGCACAGGTGCTACCGACGCCCAGGATTGCGGGCCCTATGTCCGTCAGGGTCTCCCTCAGCAGCTATATTACTGGCTCTAACCCCCACTTCTCTTCCTCCGCTGCCTCATCCTCCACTTCCACCTCCAGCAGCAGTCAGCCATCAGTCGCTAGTTGGACCAGTGTAGCACTGCTGTGGGTAAGCGTCAACAGGCCATGCTGAAGTTGATCTGATTAGGAGACAAACAGCACACTGCCGCAGAGCTGTGGCAGGGTATAAGGGACCAAACCAAGCTGTGGCTCTCGACACTCAACCTACAACCAGGCATGGTTGTGTCTGACAATGGCCGTAACTTGGTGGCGGCTTTGGAGCTCGGCAACCTGACACGCATCCCATGCCTAGCGCACGTATTAAACTTAGTGATTTAGCGGCTTATCAAAACCTACCTCAATTTTCCAGTGCTACTAGTGAAGGCGCGCCGCATGTGTGCCCATTTCCGCAAGTTGTCCACAGCTTCCGCCAGTCTGTCAATGCTGCTGCAGCGCTTGCGGCTTCCAGCTCACCGACTGTTGTGCGATGTGAGCACGCGCTGGAACTGTACGCTCCACATGTTGGCCAGGCTTTGTGAGCAGCAGAGGGCAGTTGTGGAATACCAGCTGCAACATGGTCGTCGCCTTTCAAGTCAACTGCCACTATTCACAAGCGAGAGAACTTCTCATCTCTCATTCCTCTGGTGCAGAGGACGAGCAAAATGGTGCAATACCAGAAGATCCTTGTTGGAAAATTGCTAAAAAAAATTCCATCTGACAACGCTGGCGGCAGAGTACGTACTTCCTTGGGACACTTTTATGACACCCCGCCAGCAACCTCACCCTGAAGCGTGGAGTGGTGGTACAAGTAGGGAAATGTTTTGGAAGATGGTGAAGGAATACATAGCAGAATGTGTCAGCGTCCTAAATGATCCCTCAGTGCCTTGCAACTACTGGGTGTCCAAGCTGGACACGTGGCATGAACTTGCGCTCTACGCCTTGAAGGTGCTAGCCTGCCCTGCTGCCAGCGTTTTGTCTGAGCATGTATTTAGTGCTGCTGGTGGCATTATAACAGATCAGCGTATCCGCTTGTCCACTGGCAATGCTGACAGGTTGACTCAGATAAAAATGAACAAGGCCTGGATTTCCCCTGACTTCTCAACTTCACCAGAGGAGAGCTGAGCTGATGATGAACATAAAGGCTATTTCAATCTATCATTTATAATGTACTCAATCTACTGTAGTGTATTCCCATGCACCTTTTCCACCACAAAAAAAAGAGTATATGGTTGAATCTTGTTTTCTTCTCCTCCTCATCCAGATTGTCTATATTCCCTCCACTCTATTTTTTTTAATAGGGTCAGCTCAACTGCAGGCCCTCAACTCACATTTTGTTATAGGGTCACCTCACCAGCAGGCCTTTCACCCCTAATGTTTTAGAGGGTCAGCTCAGCAGCAAGCCATTGTCCCTAATGTTTTAGAGGGTCAGTTCAGCTGCAGGAACTCACCCCTGTTTTAGAGGGTCAGTTCAGCAGCAGGCCCTCGCCCCTAATGTTTTAGAGGGTGAGCTCAGCAGCAGGCCCTCGTCCCTGATATTTTAGAGGGTTAGCTCAGTGGCAGGCCCTCAAATATAATTTTTTAGAGCGTCAGCTCACCAGCAAGCCCTCGCTCCTAATGTTTTAGAGGGTCAGCTCGGCAGCAGGCCATCGCATATAATGTTTTACAGGATTAGCTCACCAGCAGGCCCGCACCTAAAATCTTTGACTTGGTCAGCTCACCTGCAGGCCCAAAGATAAAATCTTTTACAGGGTCAGCTGACCCGCAACTCAATTTGAATGAGGCCCTCCTTTATGTGATATACAGGTTGTATCGGAATGCCTCTTCATTGCAATTTTTGGCAGGACTTTTACTTTATATACAAGTAAATATACAGGAAAGAATGTTTTCAATACATTTTTCCTATAAAATAGATTTTTTTATTTTGGTTTTGTGCGTAAAACCTTGTAACGGATCTCCTAGCACACCGACCGGGTACCTCCTGTCGATAGATGCTCCTAGTGCTTTCCGAGGACTCCAAGCACTCCACTTGACACCGTACGCACTGCAGACCCCACGAACCGCCGAAGCTTGGTTGAGATCTCACCGTCTCCTACCCACCCTGGACCTACGACAAGGCTCCAGGCTCCAGTGGGTGAACCTCTCCTAAAACCAGAGAGCAGGAACAGCTCTTACAAGAGCTAGTAGTTATGCCAGGGGAGTATAGCAAATCTTCAGCGTATAGCAATCCCCCAGTTTTGATCAGTTATCCAAACACCAGTCTCAACATGATGAAGGATAAAACAGGAACTCTTTATTGAGGGCTACCCATACCCGTACTTATGCAGGTCCCCATCTGGTGGCCACGCCCCTAGGGGACCAGAAGGAAGACTGTGACATGGGACGATATGCAGCAATTCAGGATACACAGACACAACACATCCCCACAATGCATCATGGTTTCCTCCTCTCTGCCTTGGAGACACCGGAGGAGCAATCCACTTATCTCTCAGGACAAAGGGGAATAGCCAATACACATGTGGAGACAACAGGACAGAAATCACCATTCAAACACACAATGGGACAATGGCACAATGGGACAATAGAAACACACCTAGCATATTCCTCCCCTCTGTCTAGGAGACAATTGAGTCAATCTCTGTAACTACCCAACTATCTCCTAAACTGAAAAGTTACACCTCTCATAAATTGCCACAACTTTGTGAGCCTACATTGTACATACACATAACCCACATCAACCCAACCAGTATAACTTGGGGACAAACCCATCCAAAATTCACTTGAATAGGTTCAGGGGTTAAAAAGTTAGCAAAAGTATCTCAAAGGGCCGTAATCCTGGGGCAGGAGGCTGGCAAACAGCCCCCTCCAAAACACCGTGGCGAGGTTGGTTTCGTCACACATCTCCCCCTCCCAGGGAAGACTAACCAGATACCTGACCTCACGGTCAGTACCCGAGTTAGTCTGGCAGTCCAACCACAACCCCATACTGGACCTGTTGAATTTTGGAGCCTGGCTCTGTTCTGTATGTCCCCAGCTGTTGAGTGGGCATCTGCGACTCCTTGCTGCCTTGTGGTTCTCCAGCTTGGAGCTGTAGGTGCTTGGTGGGCAGAGGCCGACTGCGCTCTACCCAGATGCCAGCTCTTCCGATGGGGTAGCCTGTGGGAAGTCCGGCTCTGGAGAATAGGATAGGGGAGGGCAGAGGCCAACTGCGCTCTGCCCAGATGCCAGCTCTTCCGCTGGGGTAGCCTGTGGGAAGTCCGGCTCTGGGGAAGAGGATAGGGGAGGGCAGAGGCCGACTGCGCTCTGCCCAGATGCCAGCTCTTCCACTGGGATGGGGTCAGGAAATCCTATCCCCAGGACCTTGTTGCAGATCGGCTGTGGAGAGGAGGAATCGCTTACCTCCTCCTCCTGGCATTCCTGCAGGGTTGGTAGAGGGTCTGAACCGGCCGTCCAGCATCCCGGTAGGCCTGGTGCAGAGACCGTGGTCCCATCTGCACCATCGAAGTTAGGGGTGCTGCCCCCCTGTGGTTGGGGATAGAGACCGGTTGTCTCTTCTCTCTTTACAACACACTGCTGCTGGGGAGTCAGACCGACTGTCTCAACTCTCTGTAATGCTGCCTGGTACTGGGTAGTGGGTGCGACCATCTCCACTCCTAGTAATGCTGGTTGCTGCAGGGACGGGGGACTCACAATCTCCTCTCCCTGTGATCCTGTCTGCCGCTGGGGAGAGAGACCGGTTGTCATCTCTCCCTGTATGTTAAGCTGCCGATGGGAAGTCAGACCGACTGTCTGGACTCCGGGTAACACTGGCTGTAGTTGGGGATCTGGGCCGGCTACCCAGCGTCCCTGTAGGGCCGGTGGAGAGACTTCAGTCCCATCTCTACCTGCCGTCGGGAGTTCTTCCCAGAACCAGTCGATGAAGTTCCCTAATTTGGGAGTTGGTAGGGAAGCAGGAGGTATCCCCGGCATATCTTCCCAGTTGTAGGAGGGCAGATCAGGCTCTGCTTGTCGAGTAGGTTGGGGATGAATAGAGCTGAGCAGGTGTTGGTAGGTCTGCTCCAGCTCCCACTCCCTTGTTACCAGGTGGGTCATGTCTTTGCTCACCTCCCGTCAGCATAATCATGCATGCCCATCCGGTAGTCGTAGATGTCCCAAAACCTAGACTTCTCCGTGCTGCCAAGATCAATGTCCTCCCTCAAGGCATCCCATAGTTACCCAGGTCCATCATAATTCTCACCCTCGGGAATGTCATGCTCAGCCATCCAGGGGGAATGTTGAATGACATGCCACCTTAGGGCCTGGTAAGCGTCCTCTAGCCAAAGCTCCTTACTTACCAGGTTATGGAGCTCTGTTACCCAGTCATCCAGGGGCTGCTCTCCCAAGAGACCCATCCGCATCGCCACACGCTTCTGTAGCCGCTGCTCATAACTGGGGAGACTCTCACCTCACCGCCGCTGGGCATTTTCCAGGGCATCATACCAGACTTCCTTTCTGTCTGCATCCCTGTAGTCTGCGGCTGCCTCCTCCTCCTCGTCATAGAACGCTGTCCGAAGACTAGCCGATTCCATCCTGCTGTAGCCAGGGGCGCTGTACGGATACTTGCAGCCTTCTCATTGGCCCACAAGCAAGAAGCAGTGAGGGTACTGATGAAAAAAAAATCTAGAATATTCACGATTACTAATATATAGCACTATATTCTACATCTTCGCGAATTCTCAAAGTGCCAATATTCGCAATAAAAATTCTCAATTGAATATTCACGATCAACACTAGTCCTTAGTACACATGTACAATTACTTCAGAAAGACATCAAGAAAGCAGCCAGGTATGAGGTACCACATAACCAAAGGGAAAAGAAACACTAACTACTTTGCTAAACATAGATCCATATCGCAAATGTTTACCTACGTGCTTGTGTTAAACAGGAATTGACAACATATATATTTTTTTTAATATATGGAATAATATGGATATGTAATATGCAATTATATATATTTATTTGTTCTAACATTTTCTATTTAATAAAGGTTTATATGTACATCTAGTATATAATAATAAAAACTGTGTTACATTCATGTATACATATGCATGAAAATGCTCATTTACAATAGTGCATTTCAATGGAATAAATGTGCAAAAGCAATACAGTAATTAACGGAAAGCTCTTTAATTTTCTATGACTACTGCCACACTACATTTTTATAGGTGTATCCACTATTAGTGTTGTAATTGCGCTTTAAATCATATACTAAACTATCTCTTTAATTATGAATGCTTAAAAGTTCCTTCTAATTTCATAATTTTAATGAAGCCCTGTAATTTATGAAACATTATTGGAATAATTATGCCTTCCATCTCAATGTGTGAGTGATTGTTTTTTTTTTTTTATGCCATTAGATTGTGCAGATGTTTAGTTCTAACATAACTTTGTCACATATAACAAAATATACAGTGTTTTCTGTGCCAGCAAGAAGTCATTATTTTATGCCAAATGCCTATTAGTATCCGGTTATCACTCGTATCTGTTCCTTTCAAAACTGATAATTAAATCTGCTGGGAGAGGTGGCCTGGTGACAATGTCAGTGCCATTGATATGGTGGAACGTATTTAAATTTAATCTGGCAGCACAAACTATCTTGAAAATATCCACTTGGTGTATGAGAGATATATATTTTTGGCAAGAATACATGATACTACTGTGATTAGCCAAATCTGCTGCTGTGCTCGTAAAAATAAAAATCTACCTGATACAAAGAATTCTCTACTATTTCTTCTGCTTGCAGAGTGTTTCTCTATTTTCCTTCTATCCAATTTAAATACATTAGACTACAAGCAAATAA
Source organism: Bufo gargarizans (assembly GCF_014858855.1). Taxonomy (NCBI): domain Eukaryota; kingdom Metazoa; phylum Chordata; class Amphibia; order Anura; family Bufonidae; genus Bufo; species Bufo gargarizans. The sequence continues at coordinate 126,070,090 of NC_058083.1, forward strand.
CAATACAACTGTACAATACTGATCTTATTCAACTAAGAAAGGGTTGGAAACAAAATTGTATGTACCATAGAGCAAGGTCAAAATACATATGTGCACAGGGGTCCAGAAGGGATGGGGGCCCATTGCCATATTATAAACTTTCCTATTAGATAAGTCATCAATATCAGAATCTTATTTCAGGCTCTCCCATTAACTAGCATAGTGCTCAGATGAGCAATGCGGCCTGTTCATAGTATACCAAGCACAGGGTCATACTTTGCACTGTATAGCGTCTGTGATTGGTATTGCAGGTTCAGTAAATCCCATTCACTTGAATGGTGTTGAGATATAGAAAGGCCATGTGGCTGATGGATGTGGTCTCACAGGCCAAGGAAGAGGCCACAGTAGTTTCCTAGAAGAAGTAGTTTCCTAGAAGAAGCACTCCCACAAATTCTTATTCTCTGACCTGTTAGAAAGACCAATGATGTAAACTGTAGTAAAGGTAGTTTTATTACCAGTGACAATATTTGTGAGTTATAACCTTCCTTCTGATCCTCAGCTGTGTAACCAACACTCTGACTCACTAAATAACACATCAACTTATATGTGGGCAGGAAGTTGGAAATCAGAGTATTAGTCACATGGCACAGTTAAAGATCAGAAGGGAGGTTTTAAGTTTCAAATACTGTCACCAGTAAGAATATTGCCTTCACTACAGTTTATAACGTACTTTTCTTACAGGTCAGAGAATAAACATTTTTGTGGGAGTGCTTCCTTAAAGAGGACCTTTCACCTTGAAAAACATTGTGAACTAAGTATCTTGACATATAGAGCGGCTCCCAGGGATCTCACTGCACTTACTATTATCCCTGGGCGCTGCTCCGTTCTCCCGTTATGTGCTCCGGTATTTTCGCTCAGTAAGTTATAGTAGGCGGAGACTGCCCTTGTTCTGCTGGACGTCTCCTCCTCTTAGGCTGTAGCGCTGGCCAATCGCAGCGCACAGCTCACAGCCTGGGAGGTTTTTTTCCTCACAGGCTGTGAGCTGTGCGCTGCGATTGGCCAGCGCTACAGCCTAGGAGGAGGAGAGGCCCAGCATAACAAGGGCAGACACCGCCTACTATAACTTACTGAGCGAAGATACCGGAGGACATAACGGAAGAATGGAGCGGCGCCCAGGGATAATAGTAAATGCAGTGAGATCCCTGGGCGCCACTCTATATGTCAGGATACTTAGTTCACAATGTTTTTCAAGGTGAAAGGTCCTATTTAAAGGGGTTATCCCACTTTGCTTTTTCATACTTACCTGCTGCCAGCACACCATTCACTTCCTGGATTCTGGCTGGGGGGGCTTCATCTTCATTGAAGTCTTCTCCCGGGCGGGCCGCGCTGGTCTGAACGTGCACGCCGCAGCGCATACGCCATGGTGACTTATTGCCAGTATAGCACAGAGCCGGCATGCGCGTTCGCGGCTCTGTACATTCTGGCCAGGAAGAAGTTACCATTGCGCATGCATGGCGGTGTGCGCATTCAGAACTGCGAGCGGCCCGGCCGGGAGAAAAGAAGGAGTCTTCTGCGCAATCACAGCCATCGGGGCCATAACCAGGGGAGACCGAATGACAACAATGAGGTAAGTGGGGATGAATTTTACCCTTAACGGTGGGAATTTGTTAATGAAATATATTTACAAAAATGATCACTGTCAAATCATTAACAGATTCTACAGTGATCATTATGATGGGATAACCCCTTTAAGTTATTGGAGAACAAGAGTCCCATATACTTTAATGCTCCTCAAGGAGTGGACATGGCTCATTGGAGGAATTTAAATATCCATTGGGTCAAACAAGGAACAATTGGATCAAGTAAAGCTTCCACTACCAAGCACTGGCCAGACTTGGCCAAAATGGGTCAAATATTGAGCAGCAGTTTATGGCTTGCGAATTAGAGAATAAGTACTGAACTGCCTTGGTAATTCATATACCACCAAATAGGGTGAATACACTAAGGCTGGGTTTCTTATTCAAGTTTTTTTTTTATGCAGCTTTTGAAGCCAAAGCCAGGAATGGATCATACAGTAAATGGAGGAAACATATGACTGCATAAAAAAACTGAACATGGAAAGTAAGACTTAAACTGAAGCCATATTAAAATACACCAACAATAAAATCTTGCTTTCAGATGGTTTTTCTGTAGCAGTAAAAGTTTTCTAAATTTTTCAGGGCAAAAACAAACAGACTTTTGCATTTATTTAGTACAAATCTCATATAAGGCACAGTGAATCTCCCATGCCATGGGGATGAGGAAATACTATTATTTCTAAGACATGGATAATCAGTCCTATCACTTCTAGTTTTGTTAGTTGATTTGTTGGGAGGAAGATTTGAAGACTTGCAAGAATTGGTTGTAAAACTAAAATAAAACAATTTACTGTGGTAAAAGTTATGGTAAATTTTGTATTAAAAAAAAACTAAATTTAAAATGGTAAAATTAATGCTAAAATCAAGTTTCCAAAACATTTTTTGTTAACAAATGATAAATTAAAAAGATGAGAAACTTTCCTGTTAAAGAAATAATCTAAGGAACACTGAATGCACAAAAAAAGGTGCTTTCTGTGCGTTCCTTCATTTTTACAGTTTTCAGTACTAAAAGTGGATGATAATTAAGGCTTACATAAAGACAGGTGGCCTTTAACTTATCACATTATCATTAGAGAGGAAACCCAAAGCACTACTTAGACTGTTGAACCTGGCCAAATCATGATCAGTCACTTTTGTACTGAGAGGATCAGCCGCTAACAATGTCCACGATCAAGTCTGATAGGTGGTAATTTACCTGCATGTATCCCAATCATTTCAATAGGGAACAGCAGGATTGCTCAGGCAGCGCATACTGCATGATTGCAGACATTGTTAGCAGCTGAAGGCTATTAGTTTATGAAAGTATCTTCATCTTTCCCCCTTTTCCCTGTAAAATAGATTGTCTCTTTGTTTGAAGATTGCACAACAGTTCAGAGCATTAATAAATCCCCACCTCCAAATCATATTTACCCTTTGTCTAATTTTAGACTTTTTTGTATTGTGTACAGTTAGATTTATACTGCTCTATTATTTTGGGTAATTGTCATACAGTATATTTTTCTGCTCTATTGACCTTTCCTTCCCATTTTTCTCATTTGAAACTCTTAGTACATATTTCTAAGTGGTTACTTTTATTTTATGGTGGTAATGACATCCATATAATTTGTATCCCTTTCAAATGATATGCATATTAGCTGCTTGTACTGGAAACTGATATGCATGGGTCAGCCAGATGGTTCAGTGGCAGTGTGGTTTTGCTGCCAAGCAAGCAACCTGGATTTCATTTCAAAATCAGCTTCCTGCTTCTGTTATGGTCACTAGGGATGGATGTGTGAGAAGGTATTTGGATGGAAGGGATGTGCCAAGTAATGCTTTTAATACAGCACCTGCTGTTTCCTAATTATTAGCATTGGAAATGATTCTGAAGGGAGACACATCCTGCTGCTTTCTCACTCACAGGAAGAATTTGCACTACTTTGTGTAAACCTTCAAGACAGACAAATTCCTGATTTAAGGGCAGTTGTGGTGTTTGTCTTAGACAGAATTTTACGGTAATATGAAAGATCTATCTTTCAATTCACCTTTTATATCTTGGTGACAAAATGACATTGTGCAATTCAAATCATTGTAAATAATCACAGATTTACAGTTAAATGCAGAGAAAAAAAAACATAGATATATTGTTCTGCACTCAATACGCCATAATGAGACATGTGAAAACAGAATGTTTGGAAATATATTAAAATAGAAAAACTAAACTCTTGGTTAACATGAGAATTTAGACCCTGTTTACTCGGTACCAGGGGCGTACATAGAAATCATTGGGCCCCATAGCAAGAATCTGGATTGGGCCCCCCTAACTCAGCCCACTACCCACCCCTGGCCCCTCCCACCACCTGCCCTGAGTCCTCTATCTATGAGCTTATAGTGCCCCCCCCAACCCCACAGGGACTCTGCTTGCTTGCTGCTGCTCTCCCCCCATCAAGAATACCCACATTAACTTTTTTTACTCTTCTTACTGTGGACAGCTCAGCTGTGGCACACATCACGGGCAGGCAAGTGTTTATTCAAGGCTGGCGGCGGTGATGCTGGGGGGGAGGGCGGCCTGGCTATGTTCAGTGACCGACTGTTCTCCAGTCTAGTCTGGTGGGTGGCTGATGAGGCAGGCGGGCAGGATGTGAGCGCAGTATACAACTGCTGCCCCCCCCCTCAAAGTTCTGTATACTTGAACTTGCTGTTCTGCTCTTGCTGCCAGCAATACACTGTCCAGTCAGCAGCAGGAGCTTTGCACTGCTAAATGCTGATTGGCTATGCTGCGTGCCTGGAAGTCTGTATGGACTGGTAAGACAGGGAGGGTCTGGACTCAGGACACCAGCGGAGCATGCTGCCTGTGCACACAATGGGGAGGGGGGCTCTGACTAAGCATAAGGGAAGCAAGCAGAGCCTGAAACCGAACAAAGAACAAGTGGGCGGTGTCACGACCACCCCCGTTTAAATCAGACTTCCGACCACCAGGACGCCCCAGCGTGGAGAAAAGCCCAACCGAGGGTGGACCGCGACAGGGGGGAGATTCAGAATTACCCAAACAGTCAATCCTGGACCCCCCTTATTTTCTGCTGCCACCACGTTCGTCAGTGAACGACTCTATAATTGTACGTATAGGGGTTCAGACCACTAACAGATCAGCCCCACTATCACCCTACAAGCTAACCACAATCGAATCATAAAACAGTTATGTCTCGAATATCAGTCGACTATAAGACAGGTAGGTCTCTTCAGGGTGTACGAGTACTTTGTTGCAGTGGGGCTTAGAGCAATAAGAGAGAGACAATTTAAAAGATATGAAAATATCTTTTACTATAAGTAACACAGAAGTGAAACGAACAATGCATACACAAATTTACAGAAAAGATTACAATAGCGAGCTGGGAAGCATGTGGAAAATAAACAGGGATAAAAAGAGAAATACTATCTTGGATTTCGCCTATGCAAAATTCAGGCACAAACTTACGTTCCAACGGACAGCCTATCGGCGATGTGACCACAGGGCAAAAAGCTCTCCTCTTCCATTGCGCACGGACTTTTATGCCCCCATTCTGTGGGAGGGTAAGGGGGTTTGGCCCAGCCAATCGCTGGCCAAGGGCTGCACGGTGGGTGTTCCTGAAGGAGGGTTTGGGAGGGCTTGTTTGCCCCTCCCTGCTGCTGGCCAGGCCAGTTTTCCCTAATTTTACAAAAATGGCCCATAACTTTGTCGGCGTAATAAATATGAAAAACCGGGCACTTGTGCTGGGTCCCCCATGAATTTATGGACGATTCTGTGGGTGACACCCCACCTCTCTCCCTTCCAGGTGACTAGTGACCCATTTCCCAGTCTGGGAAGACCCCAGAGCTGTCAAGTTTGGACTCTCCTGGTTCCTCTGGGTGAGAGGTGCATTTTGAGGGTACCTACATTTTTGGGTCATGATTCCATATAGCCCCAATATGCTTTTTGGGGTTCTCAGAGCACGGTTCACATGTCTCTCCTATGCGCTCCTCCCTCCCAGCTATCTCTGCTTCTGATGTGTAAATTGAGCAGGCTGCAAGGAAGGGCCAACTAGCATGTGTTTAATTTTCATGGTTCCAAGGTGGGCAGGAGACGTAAGGGCTGGGGTTAGTTATTAGTAGTTGTCCGAGGTGTGAGGTGATCTCAGCAGGTGGTGATTAGAGTCTGTGGTCTCCAAAGGGCTACAGGAACGACCATATATGGACGTCCTGTTTCCTGATTAAATGTGGCCCTCATTAGATGTGGTTCATTTTTTTCTAAACTGACAGTCATTTTTTTAATAAGATCCGGACGGGGACATGACATCGCGTCACAGGCAGGGCCTTCAATTCACTCTGGGCCCCCTGTGCCACGGGCCCCATAGCAGCTGTGTGGTCTGCCAATATTGGCAGTACGCCACTGCTTGGTACTTAGTTGAAGCACCTTGGGCAGTGATTACAATCTCCAGTCTTCTTGGGTTTGATGCCACAAGGTTTGCACATCTGAATTTGGGGATTGTCTGCTATTCTTTTCTGCAGATCCTCTTAAGCTATGTCAGGTTGTATGGGGACCATCAGTGGACATGTCTCTCCAGAGATATTTGTTTGGGTTCAAGTCAGGGCTCTGACTAGGCTACTCTAGAATATTCAGAGTTGTCCCTAAGCCACACCCATGTTGTCTTTTATGTGTGCTTAGGGTCATTGACTTGTTACAAGGTAAAACCACTGCCCAGTCTGAGGTCCAGAGCACTTTTGGTCAGGTTTTTATTAAGAATATCTCTGTGCTTTGCTTTGTTCAGCTTTCCTTCAACTCTGACCAGTCTCCCTGTTTCAGCTGCTGAAAAACACAAGGCTTCTTTCTAGTCACTCTGCCATAAAGCCCAGAATGCTCGAATACTGCAGTGATGGTTGATCTTCTTGAAGTTTCTCCCATCTTCAAACTGGATTTATAAAGCTCAGCCAAAGTGACTATTGGGTTTGGTCATCTCTCTTACCCTGGCCTTTTTCTCCATAATTACCTAGGTTAGTGGGGCAGTTAGCTCTAGGAAGAGTCCTGGTTGTTCCAAACTTCTTCTATTTAAGAATTATGGAGGCCACAGTGCTCTTGGGAACTTTCAGTGCAGCAGAAATTGTTGTACCATTGTGCAGATCTGTGCCACCAAGCAATCCTGTCTTTCTTCTCTACAGGCAGTTCTTTACTCCTCAAGGCTTGGTATTTGGTCTGATATGCGTTATCAACTGTAAAATCTTATGTAGACAGGGAAGTGTCTTTCCAAATCATGTCCAATTAACTGAATTTACTACAGGTAGATGCCAATCAAGTTGTAGAAACATATCAAAGAACATCAAGAAAAATGAGAAGCCTTCACAGCTAAATTTCAAGTGTCACAGTAAAGATTTTAAATACTTATGACCGGGGTGAAAAGGATATTGCTAAAAAGAATTGCATGCTTTATCTGGATGTTATGTATCTTAAAAAAAAGTAAAATCTAGGGCTGTATCCAGAGGAAAATGCAAGTGTAATAAATGGGAGGCAATCTTTTTCAAAAAAAGCAATACTCGGGGATACATCCACCACATACGAAAAAAATAGCATCTACCACCAACAACATTCTGGGTATGAAGGATCTGCTTTATGAATAATAACAGGGCATAAGTACCATCTGAGAGTTAGCTTTTTCACAGTCTCCAAAATTGCCACTGCTTTAGCAAAACGTTTAGGTCAAATAATGGCCTCTTGACAATCAGAAGCAAGGTAATACTGAGACCAGACTTACTTGCATATTTCCATGTGGGTGGTTTTTTGAAATGATGATGTCATATTAGTCAGGTTGTAAAATAAAGAAATACCCCCTGATGTACCTTCACAAGAAGAAAATAACCACACACAGTCTGACAGTAACTGGGGTGGTCAAGGTTTCCCTTGAAGTATATGTTGGTACCTTAAATATTTATGATGGTGTTTAAATGTAGCAAGAGGAAACAATCTATTTTTAAATCCATCAGTTGCAAAATCTTACTGGATGTTTATTGTTTATATCTGTCATGATGGAAAGCTATTGTTTATGATGAAGCTATAAGAAATGTTCATGAAAATATTTTACTTTTTTTAAAAGAGTTAATGTAAAATTGTATAATATTCTGTGATATATTCTGTCTACCGATGAAGGTGTAGATGTCATGAAATATAATATACAGGGTGGGCCATTTATATGAATACACCTTAATAAAATGGGAATGGTTGCTGATATTAACTTCCTGTTTGTGGCACATTAGTATATGTGAGGGGGGAAACTTTTCAAGATGGATGGTGACCGTGGCGGCCATTTTGAATTCGGCCATTTTGAATCCTACTTTAGTTTTTTCAATAGGAAGAGGGTCATGTGACACATCAAACTTATTGGGAATTTCACAAGAAAAACAATGGTGTACTTGGTTTCAATGTAACTTTATTCTTTCATGAGTTATTTACAAGTTTCTGACCACTTATTAGATGTGCTCAATGTGCTGCCCATTGTGTTGGATTGTCAATGCAACCCTCTTCTCCCACTCTTCACACACTGATAGCAACACCGCAGGAGAAATGCTAGCACAGGCTTCCAGTATCCGTAGTTTCAGGTGCTGCACATCTCGTATCTTCACAGCATAGACAATTGCCTTCAGATGACCCCAAAGATAAAAGTCTAAGGGGGTCAGATCGGGAGACCTTGGGGGCCATTCAACTGGCCCACAACGACCAATCCACTTTCCAGGAAACTGTTCATCTAGGAATGCTCGGACCTGACACCCATAATGTGGTGGTGCGCCATCTTGCTGGAAAAACTCAGGAAACTTGCCAGCTTCAGTGCATAAAGAGGGAAACACATCATCATGTAGCAATTTCGCATATCCAGTGGCCTTGAGGTTTCCATTGATGAAGAATGGCCCCACTATCTTTGTACCCCATATACCACACCATACCATACATTTTTTGGTTCCAACAGTCTTGGAGGGATCTATCCAATGTGGGTTAGTGTCAGACCAATAGCGGTGGTTTTGTTTGTTAACTTCGCCATTCACATAAAAGTTTGCCTCATCACTGAACAAAATCTTCTGCGTAAACTGATGGTCCTGTTCCAATTTTTGTTTTGCCCATTCTGCAAATTAAGTGCGCCGATCTGGGTCATCCTTGTTCAGATGCTAGTAGCTGGAGTTTGTAAGGGTGCCATTTGTGAGTAGCTAATATCCGCCGAAGGGATGTTTGACTAATGCCACTCTCCAGTGACATGCGGCGAGTGCTACGCTGTGGGCTGTTGCTGAATGAAGCTAGGACAGCCACTAATGTTTCTTTATTAGTGACAGATTTAATTCGTCCACATTTTGGCAAATCCAACACTGAACCAGTTTCACGAAACTTAGCAAGCAGTTTGCTAACTGTAGCATGGGTGGTCTTGTAGGCTGTCTTGCATTGAAAGAGCAGCATTGGCTGTCTCGGTGGACCCAGTATATATAGTATGGAAGGAATTGATGTGAAATATCAGGTGGGAGGTTCATATGAGTAAGATTGTAACATGGAATGTTCAAGGACTGGGAGATAAGGCTAAGAGGATTATAGTTTTTGATATTATTACCAGAAATCTCCCGACACATAACACACAGAATAAAACAAATTTGTTTATGAAGAAGTGGGCTAAGTATCAGTACCATTCATGCTTCTCCACTTCATCATGTGGGGTCAGCGTCTATATCCATCGAGACATAGACTACCTCCCACTTGATCAGAAAATAGATGAAAGGAGTAGAGATGTATTTCTTCACTGACAGTGGAATGGTATAGTTTGTTTTATGGTTTTTGTTTATATACCCCTGCCATTCTCTTTATATGTTATACATCGTCTGGTTGAGTTCGCAGACTCAAGAACTAAATCCCCTGTATTAATAATGGGAGATTTTAATAATGTCATGAATATTAAGTTAGATAGATTCTCTGTTACCTCTAACGATAAATATGATACAAACCAACAGACATTATTGGATAGAATTTGTCATGAATTGTCATTTATAGATGTTTGGAGATACCTATAAGATGATAAGAGTTTTTTCATGTTTTAGCCGAGGAAACACAATAATGTCCAGAATAGACTTGGCATTAATTAGTTCTGAACTATTAGATCAGATTTCTGGTATGAGGTATGAGGTTAATAGTATCTCAGACCACTCCCCGATTTGTCTTACATTTAAAAAAAATCTCTATATGGTAAAAGGTAGAGGATTCCGATTAAACCCACATTGGTTGAACCTAATTGATAACAACGATGGTATTAACGTAGATATTAAGGAGTATTGGTGAGTCAACTTAGCCTCTACACATACTGTATATGCTACGTTTGGGACGCTTTCAAAGCGTACCTGCGTGGGATTCTTATTGGAAAAATCAAGGGGTTGAAAGGAGAATTTGCTAAAAAGGAGGAACTGCTAGAAAATAGTCAGAATTGCAGAATCAACTGGAAGAGGCTAAAATGGCACTTAAAAAATATCTAGTTGATAAAGCACAACAAAAAAAAATCTTTGCGGGAGCACGATATTTTAGTGAGTCTGGAAAGCCGGGGAGATAATTGACAACGGTAGTACAAAACCAAAAGGAAAGTAATAGAATCAAGAGCGTTAAGATAAGAGATGGTGGGATAACGTCTAATCAGAGCAAAATCGAATGGGAGTTTATTAAATATTATGCGGATCTTTACTCCTCGGAGAGTATAGGGAATGATAGAGATATAGAACTGTTCCTTGACGATATATCGCTCCCTAGACTCTCTAAGGAGGACAGTGAATCTCTGAATGGTCCTATTAGTCGGGAGGAAATATTGGACACTCTTAAATCCATCCAGGGTAATTCTACACCTGGTCTGGATGGTCTCCCGTTCGAAATATATAGAAGGTAAGGAGAGTCTGTTCTGCCAGTCTTCTTACAGGTTTTGAATGAGTCAATGGAAAAGGGTAGTCTCCCGGCATCCCTATCGGAAGCTGTAATAACTCTGGTAAGGAAAAAAGGGAAGGATCAGATTATCGTGGAGTCATATCACCCAATCTCTCTCTTAAATACCGATTTTAAAATATGTGCCAAATTATTAGCAAACCGCTTGAAAAAAGTTATAGAAAAATTAATCCATCCAGATCAATCAGGGTTTGTACCTAAACGTCAAGCCCAAGCAAATATCCGACGAGCCCTGCTGAATATCCAGATTGGTAGGGAGGGCGCCCGCTCCATCCTGTCATTGGACGCGGAAAAAGCATTTGACAGGGTGGAGTGGGCATACCTCTGGAAAATAATGTATGAGATGAATCTGGGAGTTAAATTTATTAAGTGGGTACAATTATTGTATGACCACTTTAAAGTGAGGATGAAAGTTAATGGAGTTATATCAGAGCCTGTTACGCTACAAAGAGGTACTAGGCAGGGGTTCCCCCTCTCCCCATTATTATTGGCTGAACCCCTTACCTGTAAGGTCAGGGCAGACGATAAAATGAAAGTGTTTGGGGGCAGGGGAGTATTTGATAAAGTATGCTTGTATGCGGATGATGTCTTTTTTTTTTTTTTTAAAGAGGGGGCATCAATACTGCCCTATTTAATGAAGATAATCAATCAATTCGGACAAATATCTGGTTTTAAGGTAAACTGGACGAAATCGGTGTTACTTCCAATAGGACATGAAATAGCTCAAAACCCCATAGATATTAAATTATTAAAATCTACAGACTCATTTGAATATCTTGGAATAAGAGTGAGTTTGAGGATTCAGGATTATATAGAACGTAATGTCTTCCCTCTTCTGAATAAGGTTAAAAGTAAAATACGTATCTGGAAAAAACTCCAGATAAGACAGGAGGATCGAATTGCTCTTATTAAAATGATCCTCCTACCCCAGATTCTATATGTAATATCATCATGTCCTGTGTGGATAGGAGACAATTTCTTCAATTCATTGGAAAGATTAATGAATGATCTCATATGGGGGGTGAAAAAGGGTTAAGATGAAACAAAAATATCTGTGGCTAAATGAAGAAGATGGTGGTCTGTCCGTCCCCTTTTTTTCGAGGTTATTATTTTGCCTCTCAGTTGCAGTGGTTAATGATAGATGATTGTGGGCTGTATCAATATTTGGTGGGAGAGCTTGTAAGCTTTCAATATAATATTTTCAGCTGTCTTGAAGCTGGGATTATCAAAGTTAAGGGAAGGAACTGTCCAATCAGTCATATGATGCACTTAATATGGGCTAATACAAAAAAGTTATTGGGAATAAAATATTCGTTAGGGTTTACCCCTATTTGGGAAAATATTAATCTTAGTGAGTTAAAAAAATTAGAAGACTATGTATTTTGGGGAAAAAGCGGTATTAAGTTTGTTACACAGATTATGGTTGAAGGGAAGTTCAAAACATTAGAGGAATTTGGGTTAAGTATGGAGTTAGATTTTCTCACGCGGTTTAGATATTTCCGGTTGAAACATGCATATGATTTTACCGAAAATAAAGACTATTTAGTCACTAAAGATTCGAAATTCCCTCATTTTGTTATAATAGTAATGTTACTAAAGTATCAATATAACAGATATATAAGAAAATAAAGAGGGGTTTGGAATAGTGTGACTTAATTTAAGAGTGAAAGTAAATGGGCACAAGAAATGGATATGACACTATATATGGAGATTTATTTATAAAAGTATGAAAAGGGTTACTATAGCTAGTAATTTCCGATTGATGCAGTTTTTTATCCTTCATCGAACATATACAACACCTCTGGTGCTGAGTAGGATGTATAAAACAAAGGATTCTAGATGTTGGAAATGTAGTACGGAAAATGCTGATTTCACCCATCTAATTTGGTACTGCCCTCTTATACAGCTCTATTGGACTCAAGTATTTAAAGAACTTACTAGAGAAACTGGCAGAACTTTGCCATTGGTGATTTCTGTAGTTGTGCTGGGATATATCCCTGGGATAGGCTCGGATAAAAAAAAGTGTTGTGAAATGGTAAAAAGGATTAATGATGGCTAGGGTCATCATAGCTAGGGACTGGGGTGCGGATAGAGCACCAAAAATTATAGAATAGAGTTCAAAGATATGAGTATTATTGTAAGGGAAAAAGGGAAAAAATAAAATTAAAATAAGAATGAAGGAAAAATATGGTCCCCGATATGAGATTATACTATTAATTTTTGAGACAACCTATGGGAGTGATGGGTAGGCAGGGAGGGGTTTCTTTCTTTTTGAAATGGAATAATGATATGACGGTAATATGATATTGTAAACGGTAATTGTGTAATATTTTCATAATGTATGTATTTTTCTATAATGATTATTTATTTATTTTTATTCTGGTTGCTTCTGTTTACTACTAGTGGGGACTTACTGTATACAGACCCAGTTGAGTCCACATTAAACTGATTCTTCAGGAACAATTTAGAAGTTTTATATTAATAATAATATTATTTATATTAATTTAATAATATTATTAATTTTAGAACTCTTTCATGTGTGCCAGTGCACCCACTGTACAGTTCTGAATTATACTGAATTGATGAACCAGATGAAGATGGTCAAACAGTAGTATTGATGAGAGAACAATCCCAGGAAAAACATAGCCACATAGAAAACATTCATTAAAGGGGTTTTCCCAAATTCCAGTTAAAAGACAATTGCAAAAAAAAAAAATGCTTTTCCCGAGAGTTATGATATAGGATTTTTTGCCTGTTATATAGTAAACCTGGTCATACTCCTGCACAAAGCAAAGCTTCAAGGCAGTAGCTATGATTGCCTTCTTAGTGAAGAGCATAATTCATACAATGTCATCGACTGGCTTGCCAAGTTCCTTTTCTGAAAATAAGGTTTCTTCTGTGCCTTCTCAATTTTAACATCTGACATGGGCATAGCCAGATGACATCCATCGACACTGATCAGTTATTAAAGTGGCCCTCTAGTCTGACGCTTATTAAAATTCATTTGGCTCAGTCTATGGCAGTTACCTAATATTCATCTGGTGGTAACATAGTCTGTACTTTATAATCATTCTGTCCCTGCTATAATAGAAATTAGGTATCCAAACACTGACTTCCTCATGAACTTGAGATATACAGTTTATACACAGCAGCTAATATAAGGATGCAGAAAAGCAATTGAAAAGGAGATAGCAGCTACCTGAACCAATGATGACACGGGAGGTGCATCTTAGACTGCCTCAGACTCCTAGTAGACACTGTAGTCAAGGACTGTCAATACCCTTCACTTACACAATTTCAATTATAGTCAAGAAAGATATGTAAACAGTTAGGTGTGAGTCATTAGCTGTTTCCATTTTACCCTTTCATTATAATGAAGAGTGACCAGTCATGTGTGGGAACTGAGAAAATTCCATAAAAGCCCATTTGGTTGGTCCTGTCTACTAAGGCCCCAAATAACTTAATTTCCATTATGGTGAAAGAAGTTGTTTTCATTTCTACCACTAACTATAATGGAGAGTGCTGATGTTTATGGAAGATTTGGGACACACAATGATAACACTCTCCAAACCCACTTCAGCCAGTTATTGGTTGAGCAGTTCTGTGTTGATATGGACAAGAAATTATAGACACTGGTCAGAAGCCTTGGAAATGTTTGAGACTTGCTGCTGGGGATCAGGGATTTCTTCTATGGTTATTTAAAAAAGTAAAATAAAATTATCTTAGTACAACTAAATCATTGCTGCAGCCTGTGAACAGAAACCAGAGGTGAAGACAGCAGTGGTAGCGCAGGAAATGTAAGGGGACTAAGTGGTAAGTTTATATTCTTTTATCACATTTAGGGTCAATGGAGAGATTGTAGAAGAGTTATCCCATGCCCTTCTAGATTAATTGGTAGTGCTAAGGCTTCTACTTCTTTAACATGGTCCTCTACGTCTATCAATTACGATATGGGGGTATACAGCTGTCTCCTTCTCCTTATACTTGGTTTGCATTGAATTATGCACCTGTGCTCTGTCAAATTGAAGACATTGGGAAGTCTTGAAAGGTTCCCTACATTTAATGGCAGGGCAGGGTTAATCCTTTAAAGATGATGGTAGTTCCCAAGCTATTATACTTATTTTAGGTGCTGCAGATATTTTTATGTTTCTTTTTTCTTAGAGTCAATAGCTAAATTTTAAAGTATACATGGCCTCTGTAGGGTTGCACATGCCACTGTGACTCAGCCTAAACACAAAGGAGCATAGGGTCCGTGCTAGTGACAGCAAGTCTCAGAGGTAACACAAATATAATATATTATCGGTGCTCTGCTCCGCAACTCTCCTCCTCAACCTTGAACTGCTGCAGCATCTGTGTCTGTAAACCCAGGGGCTGTTCAGGATCGGTCTTGCCACAACCTTCAAAGAAGTACTGACACAGCATAGACCCGTTTTAAAATTTCACAATACACTTTATTTTACTTACAAGATTGTAGTCTTGAGTTCACCATCACATATAAAACAATGCCCGACCTGGGTTTCGCTCCTGCTTCATCTGGAGTGTCCTGCTCATCCAAGATGCCCAAGATGAAGCAGGAGTGAAACCCGGGTCGGGCATTGTTTTATATGTGATGTTGAACTCAAGACTACAGCCCGTGGGTTTACAGACATAGACGCTGCAGCAGTTCAAGGTGGAGGAGGATAGCTGAGCACCAATAATCAACTATATTTGTGTTACCTGTGAGACTTGCTGTCACTAGTGCGGACCCTATGCTTGTTTTTTATAATATCCACTGATGATGTGGGGACCAATTTCCTAACAGGGTTGTCTGCTGTATAATACCACTTCCTGCCAGGCACACAGTTTCAATTGTATTGTTAAACACAAAGGAGGAATTGGTTTTCCCAATATTGAGATGTTGCATAGTGTGGTCCAATTAGCTAGAGTTTTAGATTGACACAGATGTCCCTGTACTAAACTTTATGTTCGTATCGAGGAGGAGGTAGCTGGTTTCTGGTAGCTGGTTTCTCTCTCACACAGGCGCTAATGTGGGTTCAGTTAGGTAGGCATCCACCCTCAGAGATCTTAATCCTGACAAAGGCACCCCTCTCAGTTTGGGCGAGGACCCCACAGGTCCCAAATTTTGGGGCTCATCCTTCCCCTCTCCTGAGATTGGGTAATATGATGTGCCTATCAGACCCATTCACTAAAATGTGGTCCTCTACATAACAGATATTAAACAATCAAGCAGTGGGTGATATACTGATTGAAGGGGCCTTTCCTGATTTTCCCCTTTTAAAAACTAAACCCCACTGTGAAGGAGTGAACCATCTGCTGGCCAACTTTACACGTCTGCCACATAAGGACAGAGAAACCTGTCCTGGTTTTAACAATTGGTCGCCCAACAATCCCAGGCTCCAAAATTGATCTCTAAAATATACCTAGCTTTAGTTGCCCGTTCATACGGTGACAAACTGCACTATATCACTGTCTGGGAGGCAGAGCTTAATGTTAAGCTAACAAGTGAGGAAATCAAGGGGATTTATAAACATTGTTGTGGCCCTTCTAGATGCATAATCTTGCTGGAGACTTATTATAAATTGGTGAGCAGATGGTACAAAATCCCAGTCGCTTTGCATGCCATGAACCCTTCCCTACCCTTCACTTGTTGGAGATGTTTGTCTGGTTCCAGGTCTTACACACACATATGGTGGGGCTGCATGTTATTTCAACTATATTGAAGTAAGGTGCGTGAAATAGTACTTAAGGTTTGTCCTGGGTCCCCGAGCCTTGATCTGAAAACTTTGTTTAAATGTTCCTCCTTCTTCAGTCTCAGTCTTTAACCATTCACTCTGGGAACAAATGTTGTTAACCACTAAAGCAATAATTCCTTTGTACTGGAAGCAAATGACTGCGTCCCCAATAATTCACTGGATACGTAAAGTCGGACAGGTTGCTAGACAACCACTAGTAAGTCCTTTTCTAGATTCAAGAGGGTCTGAGCACCTTGGCTGACTCTTGCTACTGGTGCAGCTTTAGAGCCATGGTTGACTGACTCACAGGTGGTGAGGGAGTAAGAGTCTGGGGTCGCTCCCTGCGCATTCCTGAGTTGCCCTGTTTTGGAGCACAAATGGTTCCTTTTGTAATATGGAATGATCATTTTAAGCTGTGTTTTGATGGGCATATTCTCTATCTACATGGAAATGATTACGTTAGGATCTGGCCAGGTCCATTTGAAGAACTTAAAAACAATAAAAAGAGAATTGACAAAAAATTAAAATAAATAAAAATTATCCCTTGGAAAGTATGCAATGAGCTTAGCATTTCAAGTAAAATATTACTACAGTATACTTGTAATAAACATATTATATGTTTTTTAAATACATTAGCACCCCCTGCTGTTTATCTCCTGGTCCACCTTCTCCTGTATTCAGTGGTGGATTATCATTCTTTGCAGCTCTTCCATTCTCCTTTTCTTCCCCTCAGAGCCATTGTAGTAAGTTAATAGAGAAGCAGGTGAAAAAACATGTATTTCTTTTATTCCTTCTTCTAAATTCATAGAAATATATAGATATATCTCACTTTACACAGTGGAGAAGGAAATTGTGGGGGCACTGAATACCGTATGTATCACTAGGGCTATATGTGTGGGCCTATTCTCGATTTTGGGGAGGTGAGGTGGAGTTAACAAGAGCTATATATTCTGGGAAATGCAGTTGGTTTTTGATCTGTAGCCTACCTACAGAAAGTGAAGCAATTTGTGAGATAACACCTTTAACCACTGCCTGACCAGCGGTGTACTAGTACCACGCTGGTCGGATCTTTAAAGATGACACCTGCTCCTGAGCGGAGTAGGCACCATAGCTGTGGGGTGTCTGCTGTTTCATACAGCAGACACCTGCGACTCACGTCCGCGACCAGCGATAATGCCAGTCACAGACATTTAGCTCTTCAGATGCCGTGCTCACACCTGACCATGGCATCTGAGTGTGTGCAAACAAGAAATTAAAAATATATAAAAATTCTAATCACCCCCCTTTACAAAAAAAAACTATTTTTTTTTCAAAGTTCTGATAGATATGGACATCAGATGTCAGGTAGTCACTAGTGTAACTTAATTATAAAGTAATGACAGAGTACCTTCATCAGTGTAAAACGTAACCTTTACAGATGATTATTAAAAATCACCCAATTTGTGCCCTTGAAAAGCAATTAACAATGAGGCTGAGCAGGACAAGGAAAAGAAAATTGACTCACCCTCTCATTTGCCCTATCAATCTATAGGCCCTGCCTAGTAAAATGGAATGACCGCCCCGATAGGGGATATCCCGTGTCAGGAACCTCCTGATATGTCCTATATGTCCCTGACAATAGATAGATACTGCCACCCGAGAAGAAACCTAATATGACTACAGTCCAACAGCAATGTCATAAGTCAATGCATGTATCAGAAAATGTCACAGATTATGCTGCAGATAGCTGGAAGTTATGGATATACATCTGACTGGCTTGATCCCAAACTAAGGAGCATAAAGTTGACCCCTGTAAAACCCTAAGAACTCACCCTGACTGCTAAGCACATACAAGGGTCTCAGAGGTAGACGATTGTATGCCCTCGTACCTAGACTGTGTGACACCTGAAAACCCTATAATAGTGAGGGGACACGACCACCGGCTCCCTGCACTAAATACAGAGGGAGTCAGGGTCACCTAGAATCAAGCCAGCAAGGAAACACAAAACATGAAAGGACTTATCTGAACAAGCAGTAACAGAAGTCTCCAGCAGTGATCACTTCAATCCAGGAAGTAGTATAAACCACAAAGTGAGGCAGTATGGGAGGGAATATAAAGGGAGGCAATCAGTGCAAACAGGTGACAGCTGGGAGAAGGAAAAGAGTTGACAAAGTGAAACCAAAACAAATAACATCATGCAAGAGGTACAGAAGAACGTCTGCCAGACCTTCTCAGAGAGCTGGCAGTGACAGAAAATAATAAAGTTACAACAATAATAGTCGCACATAATACATATATGCTCCCAAATAAACTAGTGGCGTCCAGGTTTTGATTAACAATGGAAAAGAAAGGAGCACATACCATATGTCCCAGGAATGCATACTTTGTCCCGACGGGTTTCTCTGAACCGTTCTCTGGGGTCAGTTTATCAGGGGACCGCATATAACAAAAAAACTCCAAAACAAATGATATAGGAATGGAGGCAATAATATGTGTGCAAATCAGATTATATTTTTGTAGTAATACCCAAATAATCATACTTCTGATATATATGAATGCACAATATGTGGGAAACTACTACTGATGTTTTAGCCATAATATATTTACATATATTATAATATATTATATATTCTAAATATATAATAATATGTGTAAATATATTATGGCAAAAAATATATATACCGTATTTTCCGGCGTATAAGACGACTGGGCGTATAAGACGACCCCCAACTTTTCCAGTTGAAATATAGGGTTTGGGCTATACTCGCCGTATAAGACTACCCCTCCAACAACATTTACTTTGGCATCAAGATCTGCAGGTAATTGTTGTGCAATTTTCGTCTTTTGCCTCAGTACCATACTATGCCTTTCCAAGAATCTAGTACACCAGGATGCAGTGGCCTTAAATCTGTTGCTGTGATCTGGGTTAGATTTGGCTCACTGAAGTGCAAACAAACGTATTTTATTTTGTGTCACTACATAACCATTTTGGCGATGCTCATTCACCATGTCTGCTACATGTTTTTCGAATTCTGGCCAATGTGGGGTGCCTCTCCTTAATGCACACTTACCCCTTGGCAGACTCTTTAATGCTTTTAATTTGCTTTCCAGTCGCAAACCATCATGTTACTCCATATTGTCTTGCAGCAGCGCAGTTATTATGTTCCATGGCAAAGTTTACAACTTTAAGTTTGAAACTGGCTTCATATTTCTTTCTTCTTGCTGGTAGAGCCATGATGGGGTCTTGACTGTTAGCCATTTGTATACTGTACTGTATGTACTGGCGCTATACTGTATGAACCGATGCAGATACTGGTGCTGTACTGTATGTACAGGTACAGATACTGGTGTTGTACTGTATTCACCACCACATGTATCTGCTCCCCAGATAGACTCTGTTTTTTCACCACAGATAAGATGCACACCAAACTTCATTAGAGATCCGCCAACATTAGAATTGTCTGAAGTGCAGATGCTCCTGCTCCCCCCCTGCCTTCCCTCAGAATCGCCAATCCAACCCAGTATGCAACAACCAGCCAATCACAGCAAGCGATGTAACGGTATTTTCTGTGCACACTGCATACAAAGCCTGCTTGGATTGGGTGGGTCAGCTCTCCCTGCCTGCCCAGCCCTCCCTGTCTTCAAGACGATCTGAGCGGTAGTACGCAATGTGATACTGCCGGCATGAGAAAACCACTGAGAGCAGGAAGAGGGGGCTGCTTCAGGAGCGGCTGGCCGGGATGCAGCACACGGTGGCTCAGCTAGAGGGCGCCTGTCCCTGAAGCTGGAGAAGGACAGCTTCTCCAGTCTTGCTAGGAAGTAAGTTTCAGCACGCTGTATACCGGCATATGAGACGACACCCGGCGTATAAGACGACCTCCGACTTTTGAGAAGATTTTCATGTGTTAAAAAGTAGTCTTATACGCAGGAATATACAGTATATAAGCTTCTGCATCACAGCCCAGAACTTTAACCACTAATTTCTCATATAATTTTTTTTAAATTAGTAACTGGCTATGCAGCTATTATAGCTGAGTGGTTAAGTGCCTTGCCTCAAATACAGAAGGTCGTGAATTTGAATTCCGGCAGGAACTTTTCTGAAATCCAGGCTAAATTAGATTTAAATTCACTGGGGTGTCCCCAAGCACTGACTCCATATATGGATATAGCTATATACAGTGGATATAAAAAGTCTACACACCCCTGTTAAAATGTCAGGTTTCTGTGCTGTAAAAAAATGAGACAAAGATAAATCATTTCAGAACGTTTTCCACCTTTAATGTGACCTATAAACTGTGCCACTCAATTTAAAAACAAACTGAAATCTTTTAGGTGGAGGGAAGAAAACAAAACAAAAACTAAAATAAAGTGGTTGCATAAGTGATAACTGGGGATGTAGCTGTGTTCAGAATTAGGCAATCACATTAAAAATCATGTTAAATAGGAGTCAGCATACACCTGCCATCATTTAAAGTGCCTCTGAATAACCCCAAATAAAGTTCACCTGCTGTAGTTGGTCTTTTCTAAAATTTTCTTAGCCGCATCCCACAGCAAAAGCCATTGACTCAATTTAAAAACAAACTGAAATCTTTTAGGTGGAGGGAAGAAAACACCTGCTCTAGTTGGTCTTTTCTGAAATCCCACAGCAAAAGCCATGGTCCACAGAGAGCTTCCAAAGCATCAGAGGGATCTCATTGTTACAAGGTATCAGTCAGGAGAAGGGTACAAAAAAATTTCCAAGGCATTAGATATACCATGGAACACAGTGAAGACAGCCATCATCAAGTGGAGAAAATATGGCACAACAGTGACATTACCAAGAACTAAACGTCCCTCCAAAATTTATGAAAAGACGAGAAGAAAACTGATCTGGGAGGCTATCAAGAGGCCTAAAGCAACAATATGTCACCGCTAGCTCTGTGAGAAGATCTGGCAGACATTTTTCTCTACCTGTTGTATGATGTTCTTTGTTTTGGTTTCACTTTCTATCTCCTTTCCTTCTCCCAGCTGTCATCTATTTGCACTGATTATCTCCCTTTATATTCCCCCCCATACTGCCTCACTTTGTGGTTTATACTTCTTCCTGGATTGTGTTCACTGCTGGAGGCTCCTGCTCCTGATTCCTCAGATAAGTCTGTTTCCTTTATTTGTGTTTTCTTGCTGGCTTGATTGTAGGTGACCCTTACTCCGTCCGTATTAGGTGCAGGGAGCCGGTGGTCGTGTCCCCTCACTATTGTAGGGTTTTCAGGTGTCACATAGTATAAGGTACGAGGGCATGCAATTGTCTACCATTAAGACCTTTTGCATGGGCATAGCAGTCAGGGAGAGCTCTAGGGGTTTTATAGGGCTCACCCATATGCTCCTTAGTTTGGGATTAAGCCAGTCGGATGTTTGTTTATAAGTTGCAGCTTTCTGCAACAACATCCGTGACATTATAAACCGCCATAACCGTCTTAATCATGGATCCGGTTTCAGCCTTGATTGACCGCATGCAAGGTCTTTCACTGGAGGTAGCAGATCTCCGTAAAACTGTGTCTCAGTTTCAGGTGACCGGTTCTGCTTGCGTTTATGGTGTTTGTTCCGAGACTAAGATCTCGCTTTTGGATACGTTCTCCGGGGGTAGTGAGAATTTTGTTCGCTTTAGAGAGGCTTGCAAACTCCATTTTCGCCTACTTCCCCATTCCTCTGGTGATGAGGAGCAGAGGGTGGAGATCATCATCTCGCTGCTCAGGAATATAATGCTCAGTCTTGGGCCTTTTAGCTGCCGGTCGGGGCACGGCCCCTCCGATCGGTGGATGAATTTTTTGCAGCCCTGGGACAGATATATGATGACCCGGATCGTATTTCTCTGGCTGAATCTAAACGGCATCTTTTATGCCAAGGTAAACAGTCCGCAGAGATATATTGTTCAGAATTTCGGAGATGGGAAGCTGATACTGGTTGGAAAGATGCCCATCTCCGAAGTCAATTTTGCCATGGTCTTTCGGAAAGATTGAAAGATGCATTTGCTTTTCATGAGAGACCAGCCTCGTTAGAATCTGCCATGTCTCTAGCTGTTCGTATTGACAGGCATCTTAGAGACAGGAGACTACTCCTTCCTGTCATATTCAGTCCATGGACAGTGGCGCTGTCTCATTCAGTGCGCAGGGGTCTCAGTCTCTGTCAATCCCCTCTGAGGAGGAGGCCATGCAGATGGGTTTGCTTACCTCTGATAGTAGAGGATTCAGCTCTCAGAGGAGGGTTTGTTTCTGTTGTGGGGGTATAAATCATTTGGCTAATGTTTGCCCCTCTAGGAGATTCATGGAGTTTTCTGAGGGTAATAAAAAAAATAAGTAAAAAAACCCTCTAAAAACTTTCCATTTGATACTATTGGCAAGGTTGATGTGGAAATTGAAGGTTTGCCATTTACTTGTATTTCCTGTTTTCTCCTACCTGCCAGTGTGGCGCTAGACAGCAAAAACATTGTGAGATTTTTGTAGATAGTGGAGCAGCTGTCAATCTCATTGATAATCAATTTGCAATAACTCATGGTTTCCAGGTATGCACTTTGGAAAAGGATATACCTGTTTTTGCTATCGATTCTCAAAGCTCCACTTTCTCAAAGATCGTTAAAGGACATAGTTCACAATATCCGTTTGACTGTGGGTGGCGGTCATGTTGAGGATATGCATGTTTCGTCTTAAGCGGATTGCCTACTCCTCTAGTGATGGGGCTACCCTGGCTCACTAAACATAACCCCACCATTGATTGGCAAGCAAGGCAAATAAATGGTTGGAGTGAGTTTTGCAGAGAGAATTGCCTCACGGCGTTTCTTTCAGAGATTTCTACCAAGACTGTGCCATCTTTTCTCTCTTAATTTTTGGATGTGTTTTCCGAGAGTTGTGTCCAGGAGTTGCCCCCGCACCGGGAGTACGACTGCCCTATTAATCTCATCCCAGGCGTCAAACTGCCACAATCACCTTTATGCAATCTCTCCCAACCTGAAAGAGTCGCTATGTGTACTTATATCTTTGCGTGCCTGTGAAAGGTCACACATCCGACTCTCAAAGTCACCTGTTGCCGCTGTTTTGTTTTTTTTGTTAAGAAAAAAGATGTTTTTTTAAGACCTTGTCTGGATTTCAGGGATTTCAGATTGTTGGGGCTAAGGTTTTTTCTAAGTTGGATTTAAGAGGGGCATACAACCTAGTCAGGTAAGGGGACGAATGGAGGATGGCCTTCAATACCCCTGAGGGTCATTTCGAGAATTTGGTTATGCCCTTTGGTTTGATGAATGCTCCGGCCGTCTTCCAACATTTTGTGAACAGCATTTTTCATCATTTAATGGGAAAATTTGTACTGGTGTATCTGGATGACATTTTGATTTTTTTCTCCTGATTTCAAAACTCATCGGGACCACCTACGTCAGGTCTTGCTGATTCTGCGTGATAATAAATTGTACGTTAAACTGGAAAAATGTGTGTTTGCGGTTACGGAGATTCAATTTCTTGGTTTTCTTCTCTCCGCTTCTGGTTTTCACATGGACCCTGAGAAGGTCCGCGCTGTGCTTGATTGGGAGCTTCCTGAGAATCAGAAGGCACTGATGCGGTTTTTGGGTTTTGCCAATTATTACAGAAAGTTCATTTTGAATTATTCCTCTGTTGTTAAGCCACTCACTGATATGACTAAAAAGGGGGTACATTTTTCCTCCTGGTCCGTAGATGCGCTTAAATCCTTTTCTACTATCAAAGAGAGTTTTGCTTCCGCTCCCATTTTGGTACAACCTGATGTCTCTCTACCTTTTATTGTTGAGGTGGACGCTTCTGAGGTGGGTGTAGGTGCAGTTTTATCTCAGGGTCCCTCTCCTGCCAAATGGCGACCGTGTGCCTTTTTCTCAAGAAAACTATCCTCTGCAGAGAGAAATTACGATGTGGGAGATAGGGAGTTGTTGGCTATCAAATTAGCTTTTGAGGAATGGC
Source organism: Bufo gargarizans (assembly GCF_014858855.1). NCBI lineage: Eukaryota > Metazoa > Chordata > Amphibia > Anura > Bufonidae > Bufo > Bufo gargarizans. The sequence continues at coordinate 126,094,308 of NC_058083.1, forward strand.
GCCATTGGTTAGAGGGAGCCAGACACCCTATTACCGTGTTTACAGAACATAAGAATCTGGGCTAATTGGAATCGTCCAAGCGTCTGAACCCGAGACAGGCCAGATGGTCTTTGTTCTTTTCTAGATTTAATTTTGTTGTTATGCTCCGCCCTGGGGTTAAAAATGTGGAGGTGGAAGCCCTGTCATGTTGTTTTCCGGTAGGGGGGAACTTTGAAGACCCGGGTCCCATTTTGGCTGAAGGGGTGGTCGTCTCTGCTCTTTATCCTGATTTGGAGGCAGAGGTTCAGGCAGCCCAGGCAGAGGCTCCTGATCTTGGTCCCCCTGGGAGGTTGTTTGTGCCTCTCGCTTTACGACACAAGGTTTTTAAGGAGCACCGCGATACTCTCCTTGCTGGGCACCCAGGGAGTAGAGCCACAGTGGATCTCGTTGCTCAGAGATTCTGGTGGCCGGATCTTCGTAAGACGGTTGAGGGTTTTATGGCAGCCTGCGAGACCTGTGCTTGTGCCAAGGTCCCTCATTCACGGCCATCGGGTTCTCTCCTCCCGTTACCCATTCCTTCCCATCCTTGGACGCATCTGTCCATGGACTTCATTACAGACCTGCCTCTTTCCTCGGGGAAGACTGTGATTCTGGTAGTAGTGGACCGTTTTAGCAAAATGGCGCGTTTCATTCCCTTTCCTGAGTTACCCAATGCTAAGACACTGGCGCAAGCGTTTGTTGATCACATTGTTAAATTGCATGGCATTCCTTCAGACATCGTTTCTGATAGTGGCACGCAATTTGTTTCCACATTCTGGAAGGCCTTCTGTTCTCACTTGGGGGTTCGGTTATTGCTCTCTTCTGCTTTTCAGCCGCAGTCGAATGGTCAGACCGAACGCGTCAATCAGAATCTATAGACATATCTGCGCTGTTTTATGGCGGAGAATCAGGAGGATTGGGGTTCTTTTTTGTCCCTTGCTGAGTTTGCTTTAAATAACCATCGCCAGGAATCCTCTGATAAGTCACCATTTTTTGGTGCATATAGGTTTCATCCGCAGTTTGGGACAGTCTGGAGAGGGGTCTTCTGGTTTACCTGATGAGGAGAGATTTTCCTCGTCTTTGTCATTTATTTGGCAAAAGATTCAGGGTAGATTCAGGATGAGTGAGAGATATAAGCGTGTGGCGGATAAGACACGTGTGCCTGGTCTGGACCTGAATGTGGGGGATCTGGTGTGGTTGTCTACAAAGAATATCAAACTGAAGGTTCCCTCCTGGAAGTTGGGTCCTAGGTTTATTGGGCCTTACAAGATCTTGTCCGTCATCAATCCCGTTGCCTTCCGTCTTGATCTTCCTCAGACTTGGAAGATCTATAATGTTTTTCATAGGTCCCTATTAAAACCTTATTTCCAACCCACTGTACCCTCCTTTTTGCCTCCTCCTCCGATTGTTGTTGATGGCAATCTTAAATTTCAGGGCTCTAGGATTGTGGATTCTCGTATTATCCGCGGTTCTCTCCAGTACCTCATTCATTGGGACAGTTATGGTCCTGAGGAGAGGATGTGGGTCCCAGTGGTGCACATTAAGGCCACTTGTCTCATCAGGGCTTTCCATAGGTCTCATCCTAAGAAGGTGGGCTCTGGGTGTCTGGAGTCCACCCATAGAGGGAGGGGTACTGTCATCGCTAGCTCTGTGAGAAGATCTGGCAGACATTCTTCTCTACCTGTTGTATGATGTTCTTTGTTTTGGTTTCACTTTCTATCTCCTTTGCTTCTCCCAGCTGTCATCTATTTGCACTGATTGTCTCACTTTATATTCCCCCCCATACTGCCTCACTTTGCGGTTCATAGTTCTTCCTGGATTGTGTTAACTGCTGGAGGCTCCTGCTCCTGATTCCTCAGATAACTCTGTTTCCTTTATTTGTGCTTTCTTGCTGGCTTGATTGTAGGTGACCCTTACTCCGTCTGTTTTAAGTGCAGGGAGCTGGTGGTCGTGTCACCTCACTATTGTAGGGTTTTCAGGTATCACATAGTATAAGGTACGAGGGCATGCAATTGTTTAACATTAAGACCTTTGCATGGGCATAGCCGTCAAGGAGAGCTCTAGGGGTTTTATAGGGCTCACCCATATGCTCCTTAGTTTGGAATCAAGCCAGTCGGATGTTTGTTTATAAGTTCCAGCTTTCTGCAACACCATCCGTGACATATTAAAGGAGCTGCAGGAATATCTGGCAAGTACTGGCTGTTTGGTCCATGTGACAACAATCTCCCGCATTCTTCATATGTCAGGGCTATGGGGTAGAGTGACAAGATGAAAGCCTTTTCTTACAAAGAAAAACATCCAAGCCAGGCTACATTTTGCAAAAACACATCTGATGTCTCCCAAAAGCATGTAGGAAAAGGTGTTATGGTCTGATGAACTTATTGGCCATAATTTCAAAAGATATGTTTGGCCCAAAAACAACACTGCACATAACCAAAAGAACACTATACCCACAGTGAAGTGTGGTGGTGGCTGCATCATGCTTTGGGGCTGTTTTTCTTCTGCTGGAACTGGGGCCTTAGTTAAGCTAGAGGGAATTATGAACAGTTCCAAATACCAGTCAATATTGGCACAAAACCTTCAGGCTTCTGCTAGAAATCTTTCAGCATCACAACGACCCAAAGCATACATCCAAATCAACAAAGGAATGGCTTCTCCAGAAGAAGATTAAAGTTTTGGAATGGCCCAGCCAGAGCCCAGACCTGAATCCGATTGAAAATCTGTGGGGTGATCTGAAGAGGTCTGTGCATAGGAGATGCCCTCGCAATCTGACAGATTTGGAGTGTTTTTTCAAATAAGAGTGGGCAAATCTTGCTAAGTCAAAATGTGCCATGCTGATAGACATGCCCAAAAAGACTGCTGTAAAAAAAATCTCAAGGTGCTTCAACAAAGTATTAGTTTAAGGATGTGCACACTTATGCAACCATATTATTTTTATATTTTTTCTTCCCTCTACCTAAAAGATTTCAGTGAGTGGTACAGTTTATAGGTCCCATTAAAGGTGGAAAAAGTTCTGAAATTAATTATCTTTGTCTCATTTTTTTACATCACAGAAACCTGACATTTTAACAGGGGTGTGTAGACTTTTTATATCCATTGTATATAGTCAGAGCAGGGACACCTAAGTCGAACTAGATTCCCGACACCATCCCCTCTTCAGAGCAGGGGGTGCCTGGGGTTCTGCCATTTACTTCCATTGTGCTCGGTAGAACAACCGAGCATTGCAAATTGTTCTACCCGAGCACTTTGGTGCTCACTCAACACTAATATAGACCACAGATTTAAACCCATAGTAAGAGGGCGTGCTAGCTTTACTAGTAAAGATAGTAAAGATAGTAAAAACCAAACAATTGATAGTAAAGATAGTAAAAACCAAACAATTGATGTCATGTAAGAAATTGTAAGTAACCACTTTAAGGAAGGCAAAAAGCCAGATGTACATTTCGCTGGTGCGCTTCTTCTGGGGGCGCACCAGCAAAACGTACATCAGGCTTTTTTCCTTCCCTAAAGGGGTTCTCCGGGCTTAACCTTTTTTTGGGTATTAAAAGCTAACCTGTGGAGGAAAGATTATTGATCCCATACTTACCTTCCAGAGTGCAGCCGTTCTTGAGATCTACCTCCCGGTCACATGGTCCCTCCAGATGGCTTTTCTTTGCTTCCAGCCGAAGTCCGTCTTCTTGTCTTCCTGTCTTCTCTTCCTTGCAGGAGATGGCGCAAAGAGGGAACAGGATGGCAAACAGGAGCACTGCATGGCACAATAAGTGCAATGGGTGGCACAAGGGGGCAATTGATGGCACAAGGGGGCACTGGTTGGCAAACAGGGGCACTGGTTGGCAAACAGGGGCACTGGTTGGCAAACAGGGGCACTGGATGGCAAACAAGGGGCACTGGATGGCCAACAAGGGGGCACAGGATGGCACAATGGGGCAATGGATGGCACAATGTGGGAACTTGATGGCATAAGGGGGGCGATTGATGGCAAACAGGGACACTGGATGTCAAACAAGGGGGAACTACATGGCATAGTGGGGGCACTGGATGGTACTAGGGGGCACTGGATGGCACAAGGGGGCATTGGCTGACAAATAGGGGGCATTGGATGGCACTAGGGGCACTGGATGTCACTGTTATGAGGCACTGAGGATGTCACTGTTATGGGGGGCACTATGGATGTCACTGCTATAGATGCACTGTGACATGTCACTGTTATGGGGGCACTGTGGATGTCACTGTTATGGGGGCACTGTGGATGTCACTGTTATGGGGGCACTGTGGATGTCACTGTTATGGGGGCACTGTGGATGTCACTGTTATGGAGACACTGTGGACTTCACTGTTATGGGGGGCACTGTGGATGTTACTGTTATGGGGGCACTGTGGATGTCACTGTTATGGGGGCACTGTGGACGTCAGTGTTATGGGGGGCACTTTGGATGTCACTCTTATGGGGGCACTGTGGATGTCACTCTTATGGGGGCACTGTGGATGTCATTGTTATGGGCACTGAGTATAAGTGATAGGGCTCGTGCACAGAAGCGTATCTGTTTTGTAGTCTGCTAGTCACAGATCCACTAAATAAGGTTACTGTCTGTGTGCGATTCACATTTTTATTTTTGCAGTCCCATTTAGTTCTATGGGTTTTAGATCTGCATTATGTGGGTATAAGGTGTAAAAGGATGATACCCGCATCCCATATGTGATTAACAGTGAACATCTTTTTTTCTGGAAGCGCTTCCACCTACAGTACTGTTCCTCAGCATTGATCGGAGGACTGGCCGAATAATACCTGCATAATACACGTGGGACGACGAAGGACTGACATCACGCCCATGTGTTCAACCTATCGCAAGCCCCTAGAAGGGGAGCCGGACCTGAACGAGCTGCTACAGGCCATGAAGACTCCAGGACAGGTAACGGCAGTTCTGGATGTTGTAAGCACAGCAATGTGGGACGCCACGGATGGCTCAATATCCAGCTTCCTGAATTAGATATAACTTTACAACTGCTGTTGGAGTTCAACAATATCGATTTACATTACCACAAACAAACTGTTATATTATTGGAACTTTGCTATATTTTAATAACCCTTATAATTACTGGGAATTATTTTAGCATCAATTGTATATATAAAAATCTAATGGCTACTGGCAACATAATTGATATATTGAGAACTATAAAAGGACATCATATAATACACCTTCCTCCATGTCAATCAATGAAATAATGACTGCAGGAATATGATAGGAGGCCGTTTTATGTCCACAAAAAAAGCTTGTTAATAAAAACAGAAGGTATTCTTTGCACTTTGCTTAATTAGGGGAAGATAAAATCATCTTTATGTGTTTCTGATTTCAATGGGAAAACGTGATTACCAACTGGACATTTACGAGAATCTTTCCATACTTCAAGGACCTTGTGAATTCATATCTGTATAAACACACAATTTATTTATATTTATATTTTTATTATTTTTTACTATTATAGCATCTTTCATAATTGTTTTTTTAATGTATTTCAGTAATAAATGTTTATATCTGCATATGACCAGGTGAGGCTTGCCTGTCTATATATAGATATACTAAATATAAATCATGCATATTGCCACATGCAAAAATGCCCATACTATAAAAATATTAAAATATTTTCTCCACATGGCAAAAGGTGACATGGAAAAAAAAACATCAAAATGGCCGATTCGCCGCTTTTGGTCCCTTCATTTTCCACAAAAATAAAAAGTGATCAAAAGCTCCTACACACCTCAGAATGGTATCAATAAAAAGTACAGATTGCTCTGCAAAAAATGAATTCTTACACAGCTCCAAACACATAACTTAAAAAGTATTATAGGGGACAGAATATGGGGCAGAAAAAAAAAAAATGTATCGCCGGATTCGTACTGACCTGTAAAATGAAAGTAGCTGGTTGGTTTTATCGCACATTGAATGTCGTCAATAAAAAGACTGTAAAACTGTGGCAGTTTTTTGGAATTTGGAGTGCTTCCCACTACATCATATGCAATATTAAATAGAGTTGGAAAGTACAATTTGTCCCGCAAAACACAAGCCCTCATACGGCTATGTGAATGGAAAAGTAAAAAAGTTATGGCTCTGGGAAGGCAGGGAGTGCAAAACAAAAACAAAAAAAAAACTAAAAAACTCCAGGGTAGAAAGGGTTAAATTCCTTCCATCTAAGTCTAACTTTCAACAATAATGTTAAGACACTGAGAAAAATACATTTTGGTACTGAAATGTGGAACTTGTTAACATCTATATATAAGTTTTCCATCATTGTTCTCATTTCTGTAAGAACACATTCATATTGTACTCTATGGCTTAAAAAGACTTTGAACAGATTAACATTACTGGTAAATGAGTGCCAGATTCATATGTATAGTAAAACTGGTTTAGTCCAGCATCACTTTACTCTTCAGATCCGCAAATTCTGAATTTGACCAATATGTTCTGAACATTTTCTTGTATACTGAATTTCCTGTTTTGCACCCTATTTTAGTACAAAGCTGTTCTTGCCATTGGAAATGAGAATTGTCTTCATGTCTGGAACCTTGAAGGGCATGCAGACTATAATAGATTGTTGTAAAACATCCTCAATCAGTGCTTTATATGCTTGGCCACATAATGTGATTTCTAGAGCAACACAAGTTGCAATAAGTTTGAAATTCATTACAGTGTCTGGTTTATGGCTCTCATTAAGCATTAATTGGTAGTTGATGGCAACTGCTATTTTTAAAACCTTTAGTTCATAGCAAAATAATTAGTAACACTAAGTACAGGAACCATTAATAGCATTACTAATTGTAAATGTGGAGGTAAAAACACAACACAAATAGTTATTTTCAAACCCATATCTCATGGTAATTGGCTGGAGGACATCTGTGTCTGTATAGAAAGGTAAATAATTTAAATACTTTTACACTTTGTTCATTGAGAAGAACACTAATGGAATTAGAAAATCTTGGCAATTAAAAGAAATATACTAAAATTTAAAATTGGGTCATTTCTCATATTTTAATCTAGTTCATGCTTAACAAAAGCATTAAAGAAGTAGTTGTATTTTCTATCCCAAAAACAGTGCCACTTAAGTCCATGGCTGTGTCTGGTGCTGAATGGGACTGAGCTGTAATGTCAGATGCAAACCACAGAGAATATTGCCAATATTTGAAAGGAAAAAAACAACCTTTTTTTAAGACAATACCTTTAACTCCTTAAAAGAGTTTTCCGAGTTCAAGGAGTGTTCCCATATGGGATATATAATGCATATCTTATCTTGGAACAGGGGCTCAGAGTGAATGGGGAACAAGCTGTGCATGTGGAGCAACCCTCCATTCACTGCTATGGACTTGCACTTTTCAAAGTCCCATATTAGTGAATGTAGAGGACCCAGGTGTGCTGCCCATTCACCTTGTCCCAGAGGTCAGGGGTGTAGTTAAAGGTTCATGGGCCCTGGTGCAAGAGTTCAGCTTGGGCCCCGCTCTCCTCCCTCAGTGCTTTGTGGCAAGGGGCAGGGAAGAACCTAGCCTTTCTACTGCCTGAGGTAAAATTGATGCCCATTGCCAAATTCTTAATCTAACCCTTCCTTTCAGTCCTATTGTTAAAGAGGTTGTCCTCTTTTTACTATTGATGACTAGAGTTGAGCGAACACCTGGATGTTCGGGTTCGAGAAGTTCGGCCGAACTTCCCGGAAATGTTCGGGTTCGGGATCCGAACCCGACCCGAACTTCGTCCCGAACCCGAACCCCATTGAAGTCAATGGGGACCCGAACTTTTCGGCACTAAAAAGGCTGTAAAACAGCCCAGGAAAGAGCTAGAGGGCTGCAAAAGGCAGCAACATGTAGGTAAATCCCCTGCAAACAAATGTGGATAGGGAAATTAATAAAATAAAAATAAAATAAATAAAAATTAACCAATATCAATTGGAGAGAGGTCCCATAGCAGAGAATCTGGCTTCATGTCACCCACCACTGTAACAGTCCATTGTCATATATTTAGGCCCAGGCACCCAGGCAGAAAAGAGAGGTTCCGTAACAGAGAATCTGGCTTCATGTCAGCAGATAATCAGTCTGCATGTCATAGCAGAGAATCAGGCTTCACGTAACCCAACATTGGAACAGTCCATTGGCATATATTTAGGCCCCGGCACCCAGACAGAGGAGAGGTTCATTCAACTTTGGGTTGCCTCACAATATAATGGTAAAATGAAAATAAAAATAGGATTGAATGAGGAAGTGCCCTGGAGTACAATAATATATGGTTAAGGGGAGGTAGTTAATGTCTAATCTGCACAAGGGATGGACAGGTCCTGTGGGATCCATGCCTGGTTCATTTTTATGAACGTCAGCTTGTCCACATTGGCTGTAGACAGGCGGCTGCGTTTGTCTGTAATGACGCCCCCTGCCGTGCTGAATACACATTCAGACAAAACGCTGGCCGCCGGGAAGGCAAGCACCTCCAAGGCATAAAAGGCTAGCTCTGGCCACGTGGACAATTTAGAGACCCAGAAGTTGAATGGGGCCGAACCATCAGTCAGTACGTGGAGGGGTGTGCACACGTACTGTTCCACCATGTTAGTGAAATGTTGCCTCCTGCTAACACGTTGCGTATCAGATGGTGGTGCAGTTAGCTGTGGCGTGTTGACAAAACTTTTCCACATCTCTGCCATGCTAACCCTGCCCTCAGAGGAGCTGGCCGTGACACAGCTGCCTTGGCGACCTCTTGCTCCTCCTCTGCCTTGGCCTTGGGCTTCCACTTGTTCCCCTGTGACATTTGGGAATGCTCTCAGTAGCGCGTCTACCAACGTGCGCTTGTACTCGCGCATCTTCCTATCACGCTCCAGTGCAGGAAGTAAGGTGGGCACATTGTCTTTGTACCGTGGATCCAGCAGGGTGGCAACCCAGTAGTCCACACACGTTAAAATGTGGGCAACTCTGCTGTCGTTGCGCAGGCACTGCAGCATGTAGTCACTCATGTGTGCCAGGCTGCCCAGAGGTAAGGACAAGCTGTCCTCTGTGGGAGGCGTATCGTCATCGTCCTGCCTTTCCCCCCAGCCACGCACCAGTGATGGGCCCGAGCTGCGTTGGGTGCCACCCCGCTGTGACCATGCTTCATCCTCATCCTTCTCCACCTCCTCCTCATCCTCGTCCTCCTCGTCCTCCAGTAGTGGGCCCTGGCTGGCCACATTTGTACCTGGCCTCTGCTGTTGCAAAAAACCTCCCTCTGAGTCACTTCGAAGAGACTGGCCTGAAAGTGCAAAGAAAGACCCCTCTTCCTCCTTCTCCTCCTCCTGGGCCACCTCCTCTTCCATCATCGCCCTAAGTGTTTTCTCAAGGAGACATAGAAGTGGTATTGTAACGCAGATAACGGCGTCATCGCCACTGGCCATGTTGGTGGAGTACTCGAAACAGCGCAACAGGGCACACAGGTCTCGCATGGAGGCCCAGTCATTGGTGGTGAAATGGTGCTGTTCCGCAGTGCGATTGACCCGTGCGTGCTGCAGCTGAAACTCCACTATGGCCTGCTGCTGCTCGCACAGTCTTTACAGCATGTGCAAGGTGGAGTTCCACCTGGTGGGCACGTCGCCTATGAGGCGGTGAGCGGGAAGGCCGAAGTTACGCTGTAGCGCAGACAGGCGAGCAGCGGCAGGATGTGAACGCCGGAAGCGCGAACAGACGGCCGCATTTTATGCAGCAGCTCTGACATGTCGGGGTAGTTGTGAATGAACTTCTTCACCACTAAATTCAGCACATGCGCCAAGCAAGGGATGTGGTTCAAACCGGCTAGTCCCAGAGCTGCAACGAGATTTCGCCCATTATCGCACACCACCAGGCCGGGCTTGAGGCTCAACGGCAGCACCCACTCGTCGGTCTGTTGTTCTATACCCCGCCACAACTCCTGTGCGGTGTGGGGCCTGTCCCCCAAACATATGAGTTTCAGAATGGCCTGCTGACATTTACCCCGGGCTGTGCTGAAGTTGGTGGTGAAGGTGTGTGGCTGACTGGATGAGCAGGTGGAAGAAGAGGAGGAGGAAGCTGAGTAGGAGGAGGTGGCAACAGGAGGCAAAGAATGTTGCCCTGCGATCCTTGGCGGCGGAAAGACGTGCACCAAACAGCACTCCGCCTGGGGCCCAGCTGTCACTACATTTACCCAGAGTGCAGTTAGGGAGATATAGCGTCCCTGGCCGTGCTTACTGGTCCACGTATCTGTGGTTAGGTGGACCTTGCCACAGATGGCGTTGCGCAGTGCACACTTGATTTTATCGGATACTTGGTTGTGCAGGGAAGGCACGGCTCTCTTGGAGAAGTAGTGGCGGCTGGGAACAACATACTGTGGGACAGCAAGCGACATGAGCTGTTTGAAGCTGTCTGTGTCCACCAGCCTAAATGACAGCATTTCATAGGCCAGTAGTTTAGAAATGCTGGCATTCAGGGCCAGGGATCGAGGGTGGCTAGGTGGGAATTTACGCTTTCTCTCAAATGTTTGTGAGATGGAGAGCTGAACGCTGCTGTGTGACATGGTTGAGATGCTTGGTGACAAGGGTGGTGGTGTTGGTGGTACATCCCCTGTTTGCTGGGCGGCAGGTGCCAACGTTCCTCCAGAGGCGGAGGAAGAGGCCGAGGCGGCAGCAGCAGAAGAGGTAGCAGGGGGAGCCTGAGTGACTTCCTTGTTTTTAAGGTGTTTACTCCACTGCAGTTCATGCTTTGCATGCAGGTGCCTGGTCATGCAGGTTGTGCTAAGGTTCAGAACGATAATGCCTCGCTACAGGCTCTGATGGCACAGCGTGCAAACCACTCGGGTCTTGTCATCAGCACATTGTTTGAAGAAGTGCCATGCCAGGGAACTCCTTGAAGCTGCCTTTGGGGTGCTCGGTCCCAGATGGCGGCGGTCAGTAGCAGGCGGAGTCTCTTGGCGGCGGGTGTTCTGCTTTTGCCCACTGCTCCCTCTTTTGCTATGCTGTTGGCTCGGTCTCACCACTGCCTCTTCCTCCGAACTGTGAAAGTCAGTGGCACGACCTTCATTCCATGTGGGGTCTAGGACCTCATCGTCCCCTGCATCGTCTTCCACCCAGTCTTGATCCCTGACCTCCTGTTCAGTCTGCACACTGCAGAAAGACACAGCAGTTGGCACCTGTGTTTCGTCATCATCAGAGACATGCTGAGGTGGTATTCCCATGTCCTCATCATCAGGAAACATAAGTGGTTGTGCATCAGTGCATTCTATGTCTTCCACCGCTAGGGAAGGGCTAGGTGGATGCCCTTGGGAAACCCTGCCAGCAGAGTCTTCAAACAGCATAAGAGACTGCTGCATAACTTGAGGCTCAGACAGTTTCCCTGGTATGCATGGGGGTGATGTGACAGACTGATGGGCTTGGTTTTCAGTCACCATCTGTGCGCTTTCTGCAGAAGACTGGGTGGGAGATAATGTGAGCGTGCTGGATCCACTGTCGGCCACCCAATTGACTAATGCCTGTACCTGCTCAGGCTTTACCATCCTTAGAACGGCATTGGGCCCCACCAAATATTGCTGTACATTATGGCGGCTACTGGGACCAGAGGTAGTTGGTACACTAGGACGTGTGGCTGTGGCAGAACGGCCACGTCCTCTCCCAGCACCAGAGGGTCCACTAACACCACCACGACCATGTCCGCGTCCGCGTCCTTTACTAGGTGTTTTCCTCATTGTTATCGTTCACCACAACAACAAAAATATTATTTGGCCCAATGTATTGAATTCAAATTCAGGCCTTTTTTTAAAGACACCTAACACTATCTGGCTATCTATTTAGGTACCGTATTACACTAATACAGGCACAGCAGTAACCACAGATTTAGCTGACTATAAATTTGAGGCCTATTATTTAGGCGCTGGGTGACAGGTATACGTTTACAGACAGAATTAGACTGGGATATGCACAGTAGCGTGTGTGTGAAGTTATTGAGAATGACCCTATGTGCACCTTGAATCTTAACCACCTCCCGTCCGCCAATAGACTATGAACGTCCGGGAGGTGGATCTCTATCTCCTAATAGACGTTTTAAAACGTCCTTTCAGAGATCGCAGCTGCACGCTAATCGTGCAGCTGCTGATCGGGTTGCCCACTGTCAGTGACAGCAGGGCAACCCAGAGAGAAGGCAGGGACAGTTCCCAGGTGTCCCTGCCTTCTAGATCGCTGCATACACAGCGCTCACCGAGCGCTGTGTATGCAGAGCAGGAAGCGCTATGCGCTTCCTGTTCCGGCCTGGCAGTCATGTGATCGCCGAGACCGGAGAGTGCAGGAGCTGTGTGAGGTCTTTCAGAGACCTCGATCAGCCCTGCTCTGAGGCTGTACAGCGCAGTATTGCGCTGTACAGACTCTCTGGGGGGTGTATTTCCACTGTAACTGGGGCTACTATGTCAGCCCCAGTTACAGGAGAAATCAACAGTGAAAAAATAAATAAAAAGTGAAGTAAATGTCCCCCAGAGGTCTTGTATGACCTTATGGGGGACGAAAAGTGTAAAATAAAAAATAAATAAAGGGTTGAAAAAATAAAATAAAAAAAGTTTCACATGTAAAAAAAAAAAAGTCCCCAAGTAAGGAATAAAAAAAATGTTAAAAATAGAAAAAATAAAATAAAATAGACATATTTGGTATTGCCACGTCCGTAAAAACCAGCTCAATAAAAATATCACATGACCTAACCCCTCGGATGAACACCGTAAAAAAAAAAAAAACAGTGTCAAAACAAGCAATTTTTGTCACCTTACATCACAAAAGGTGCAACACAAAGTGATCAAAAATGCGTATGTCCCACAAAATGGTACCACTAAAACCGTCACCTCATCCTGCAAAAAATGAGCCCCTACATAAGAAAATCTCTCAAAAAAATAAAAACAACTATAGCTCTTAGAACATGGAGACACTAAAACATCATTTTTTTGGTTTCAAAAATGCTATTATTGTGTAAAACTTTAATAAATCAGAAAAAGTATACATATTAGGTATCGCCACGTCCGTAACAATCTGCTCTATAAAAATGTCCCTTGACTGAACCCCTCAGGTGAACGCTGTAAAAATAAATAAATAGAAACTGTGCTAAAACAACCAATTTTTTGGTCACCTTGCCCCATAAAGTGTTATAATGAATGATCAAAAAATCATATGTACGCAAAAATAGTACTAATAAAACTGGCACCTTATCCCCTAGTTTCCAAAATGGGTTCACTTCTTGGGAGTTTCTACTGTAAGGGTGCATCAGGGAGCTTCAAATGGGACATGGCATCTAAAAACCATGTGGAGTTCTTTTTCTTCTGCGCCCTGCCGTGTGCCCATACAGCAGTTTATGACCACATGTGGGGTGTTTCTGTAAACCGCAGAATCTGGGTTATAAATATTGAGTTTTGTTTGCCTGTTAACCATCAATGTGTTAAAGAAAAAATTTGATTAAAATGGAAAATCTGCCAAAAAAGTGAAATTTAAAAATTTGATCTCCATTTTCCTTTAATTCTTGTGGAACGCCTAAAGGGTTAACAAAGTTTGTAAAATCGGTTTTGAATACCTTGAGGGGTGTAGTTTCTACAATGGGGTCATTTATGGGGGTATCCACTATGTAGGCCCCACAAAGTGACTTCAGACCTGAACTGGTCCTTAAAAAGTGGGTTTGGGCAATTTTCTTAAAAATTTGAAGAATTGCTTCTAAACTTCTAAGGCTACTTTCACACTAGCGTTCGGGCGGATCCGTTCTGAACGGATCCGCTCATAATAATGCAGACGGAGGCTCCGTTCAGAACGGATCCGTCTGCATTATTTTTAGCATAGAACAGCTAAGTGTGAAAATAGCCTAGTACGGATCCGTCCAGACTTTCAATGTAAAGTCAATGGGGGACGGATCCGCTTGAAGATTGAGCCACATTGTGGCATCTTCAAACGGATCCGTCCCCATTGACTTACATTGAAAGTCTGGACGGATCCGCACGCCTCCGCACGGCCAGGCGGACACCCGAACGCTGCAAGCAGCGTTCAGCTGTCCGCCTGTCCGTGCGGAGGCGAGCGGAGCGGAGGCTGAACGCCGCCAGACTGATGCAGTCTGAGCGGATCCGCCTCCATTCAGACTGCATCAGGGCTGGACGGCTGCGTTCGGGTCCGCTCGTGAGCTCCTTCAAACGGAGCTCACGAGCGGAAACCCGAACGCTAGTGTGAAAGTAGCCTAAGCCTTCTAACGTCTTAAAAAAATAAAATGACATTTCCAAAATGATGCCAACATAAAGTAGACATATGGGGAATGTTAAGTAACAAATAGTTTATGAGTAGGGATGAGCGAACTCGAACTGTATAGTTCGGGTTCGTACCGAATTTTGGGGTGTCCGTGACACTGACCCGAACCCGGACATTTTCGTAAAAGTCCGGGTTCGGGTTCGGTGTTCGTCGCTTTCTTGGCGCTTTTGTGACGCTTTCTTGGCGCTTTTTGAAAGGCTGCAAAGCAGCCAATCAACAAGCGTCATACTACTTGCCCCAAGAGGCCGTCACAGCCATGCCTACTATTGGCATGGCTGTGATTGGCCAGAGCACCATGTGACCCAGCCTCTATTTAAGCTGGAGTCACATAGCGCCGCCCGTCACTCTGCTCTGATTAGCGTAGGGAGAGGTTGCGGATGCGACAGTAGGGCGAGATTAGGCAGATTAACTCCTCCAAAGGACTTCACTTGATTAATCGATCGATCTGCAGCTGTGCATCATTGAGCTGCTGAAATTCAAATGCTCACTCACTGTTTTTAGGCTGCCCAGACCGTTTGTCAGTCACTTTTTTCTGGGGTGATCGGCGGCCATTTTGTGTCTTGTGCGGTGCTGCGACCAAGTGCATCCAAGCTGCGACCAAGTGCATTTAACCCTCAATGGTGTGGTTGTTTTTTGGCTAAAGCCTACATCAGGGTGAAGCTGTCACACCAAGTGCATTTAACCAGCAATAGTCTGTTCATTTTTTTGGCCATATACTAAATCAGGGGCAAGCTGCGCCTGTCACCAAGTGCATTTAACCCTCAATGGTGTGGTTGTTTTTTGGCTAAAGCCTACATCAGGGTGAAGCTGTCACACCAAGTGCATTTAACCAGCAATAGTCTGTTCATTTTTTGGCCATATACTACATCAGGGGCAAGCTGCGCCCGTCACCAAGTGCATTTAACCCTCAGTAGTGTGGTGCGTCAAGCTGTGACACCAAGTGCATTTAACCAGCAATAGTCTGTTCATTTTGTGGCCATATACTAAATCAGGGGCAAGCTGCGCCCGTCACCAAGTGCATTTAACCAGCAATAGTGTGGTTATTTTTTGGCCATATCCCAGTCTAATTCTGTCAGTAAATCCATACCGGTCACCCAGCGCCTAAATACTAGGCCTCAAATTTATATCCCGCTAAATCTCTCGTTACCGCTGTCCTGTTGTGGCTGGGAAAGTTATTTAGTGTCCGTCAAAGCACATTTTTTGTTCTGGGTTGAAGTACAATTCCCAATTTAGCAATTTCATAATTTAGTGGTTCCTGCTATATCAGAGCTATTTGAAATCTATCCCTAAAAGGGTATATAATATTCAAGGTGCACATTGGGTCATTCAGAATAACTTCACACACACCCGCTACTGTGTATTTCCAAGTCTAATTCTGTCACTAAACCCATACCTGTCACCCAGCGCCTAAATACTAGGCCTCAAATTTATATCCTGCTAAATCTCTCGTTACCGCTGTCCTGTTGTGGCTGGGAAAGTTATTTAGTGTCCGTCAAAGCACATTTTTTGTTCTGGGTTGAAATACAATTCCCAATTTAGCAATTTCATAATTTAGTGGTTCCTGCTATATCAGAGCTATTTGAAATCTATCCCTAAAAGGGTATATAATATTCAAGGTGCACATTGGGTCATTCAGAATAACTTCACACACACCCGCTACTGTGTATTTCCAAGTCTAATTCTGTCACTAAACCCATACCTGTCACCCAGCGCCTAAATACTAGGCCTCAAATTTATATCCTGCTAAATCTCTCGTTACCGCTGTCCTGTTGTGGCTGGGAAAGTTATTTAGTGTCCGTCAAAGCACATTTTTTGTTCTGGGTTGAAATACAATTCCCAATTTAGCAATTTCATAATTTAGTGGTTTCTGCTATATCAGAGCTATTTGAAATCTATCCCTAAAAGGGTATATAATATTCAAGGTGCACATTGGGTCATTCAGAATAACTTCACACACACCCGCTACTGTGTATTTCCAAGTCTAATTCTGTCACTAAACCCATACCTGTCACCCAGCGCCTAAATACTAGGCCTCAAATTTATATCCTGCTAAATCTCTCGTTACCGCTGTCCTGTTGTGGCTGGGAAAGTTATTTAGTGTCCGTCAAAGCACATTTTTTGTTCTGGGTTGAAATACAATTCCCAATTTAGCAATTTCATAATTTAGTGGTTTCTGCTATATCAGAGCTATTTGAAATCTATCCCTAAAAGGGTATATAATATTCAAGGTGCACATTGGGTCATTCAGAATAACTTCACACACACCCGCTACTGTGTATTTCTAAGTCTAATTCTGTCACTAAACCCATACCTGTCACCCAGCGCCTAAATACTAGGCCTCAAATTTATATCCTGCTAAATCTCTCATTAACGCTGTCCTGTTGTGGCTGGGAAAGTTATTTAGTGTCCGTCAAAGCACATTTTTTGTTCTGGGTTTAAATACAATTCCCAATTTAACAATTTCATAATTTAGTGGTTTCTGCTATATCAGAGCTATTTGAAATCTATCCCTAAAAGGGTATATAATATTCAAGGTGCACATTGGGTCATTCAGAATAACTTCACACACACCCGCTACTGTGTATTTCCAAGTCTAATTCTGTCACTAAACCCATACCTGTCACCCAGCGCCTAAATACTAGGCCTCAAATTTATATCCTGCTAAATCTCTCGTTAACGCTGTCCTGTTGTGGCTGGGAAAGTTATTTAGTGTCCGTCAAAGCACATTTTTTGTTCTGGGTTGAAATACAATTCCCAATTTAGCAATTTCATAATTTAGTGGTTTCTGCTATATCAGAGCTATTTGAAATCTATCCCTAAAAGGGTATATAATATTCAAGGTGCACATTGGGTCATTCAGAATAACTTCACACACACCCGCTACTGTGTATTTCTAAGTCTAATTCTGTCACTAAACCCATACCTGTCACCCAGCGCCTAAATACTAGGCCTCAAATTTATATCCTGCTAAATCTCTCGTTAACGCTGTCCTGTTGTGGCTGGGAAAGTTATTTAGTGTCCGTCAAAGCACATTTTTTGTTCTGGGTTTAAATACAATTCCCAATTTAACAATTTCATAATTTAGTGGTTTCTGCTATATCAGAGCTATTTGAAATCTATCCCTAAAAGGGTATATAATATTCAAGGTGCACATTGGGTCATTCAGAATAACTTCACACACACCCGCTACTGTGTATTTCTAAGTCTAATTCTGTCACTAAACCCATACCTGTCACCCAGCGCCTAAATACTAGGCCTCAAATTTATATCCTGCTAAATCTCTCGTTAACGCTGTCCTGTTGTGGCTGGGAAAGTTATTTAGTGTCCGTCAAAGCACATTTTTTGTTCTGGGTTTAAATACAATTCCCAATTTAACAATTTCATAATTTAGTGGTTTCTGCTATATCAGAGCTATTTGAAATCTATCCCTAAAAGGGTATATAATATTCAAGGTGCACATTGGGTCATTCAGAATAACTTCACACACACCCGCTACTGTGTATTTCCAAGTCTAATTCTGTCACTAAACCCATACCTGTCACCCAGCGCCTAAATACTAGGCCTCAAATTTATATCCTGCTAAATCTCTCGTTAACGCTGTCCTGTTGTGGCTGGGAAAGTTATTTAGTGTCCGTCAAAGCACATTTTTTGTTCTGGGTTGAAATACAATTCCCAATTTAACAATTTCATAATTTAGTGGTTTCTGCTATATCAGAGCTATTTGAAATCTATCCCTAAAAGGGTATATAATATTCAAGGTGCACATTGGGTCATTCAGAATAACTTCACACACACACGCTTCTGTGCATTTCCAAGTCTAATTCTGTCACTAAATCCATACCGGTCACCCAGCGCCTAAATACTAGGCCTCAAATTTATATCCCGCTGAATTTGAATACAATACATTGGGCCAAATAATATATTTGTTGTTGTGGTGAACCATAACAATGAGAAAAACATCTAGTAAGGGACGCGGACGTGGACATGGTCGTGGTGGTGTTAGTGGACCCTCTGGTGCTGGGAGAGGACGTGGCCGTTCTGCCACATCCACACGTCCTAGTGTACCAACTACCTCAGGTCCCAGTAGCCGCCAGAATTTACAGCGATATATGGTGGGGCCCAATGCCGTTCTAAGGATGGTAAGGCCTGAGCAGGTACAGGCATTAGTCAATTGGGTGGCCGACAGTGGATCCAGCACGTTCACATTATCTCCCACCCAGTCTTCTGCAGAAAGCGCACAGATGGCGCCTGAAAACCAACCCCATCAGTCTGTCACATCACCCCCATGCATACCAGGGAAACTGTCTCAGCCTCAAGTTATGCAGCAGTCTCTTATGCTGTTTGAAGACTCCGCTGGCAGGGTTTCCCAAGGGCATCCACCTAGCCCTTCCCCAGCGGTGAAAGACATAGAATGCACTGACGCACAACCACTTATGTTTCCTGATGATGAGGACATGGGAATACCACCTCAGCATGTCTCTGATGATGACGAAACACAGGTGCCAACTGCTGCGTCTTTCTGCAGTGTGCAGACTGAACAGGAGGTCAGGGATCAAGACTGGGTGGAAGACGATGCAGGGGACGATGAGGTCCTAGACCCCACATGGAATGAAGGTCGTGCCACTGACTTTCACAGTTCGGAGGAAGAGGCAGTGGTGAGACCGAGCCAACAGCGTAGCAAAAGAGGGAGCAGTGGGCAAAAGCAGAACACCCGCCGCCAAGAGACTCCGCCTGCTACTGACCGCCGCCATCTGGGACCGAGCACCCCAAAGGCAGCTTCAAGGAGTTCCCTGGCATGGCACTTCTTCAAACAATGTGCTGACGACAAGACCCGAGTGGTTTGCACGCTGTGCCATCAGAGCCTGAAGCGAGGCATTAACGTTCTGAACCTGAGCACAACCTGCATGACCAGGCACCTGCATGCAAAGCATGAACTGCAGTGGAGTAAACACCTTAAAACCAAGGAAGTCACTCAGGCTCCCCCTGCTACCTCTTCTGCTGCTGCCGCCTCGGCCTATTCTGCTGCTGCCGCCTCGGCCTCTTCCTCCGCCTCTGGAGGAACGTTGGCACCTGCCGCCCAGCAAACAGGGGATGTACCACCAACACCACCACCACCACCTCCGTCACCAAGCGTCTCAACCATGTCACACGCCAGCGTTCAGCTCTCCATCTCACAAACATTTGATAGAAAGCGTAAATTCCCACCTAGCCACCCTCGATCCCTGGCCCTGAATGCCAGCATTTCTAAACTACTGGCCTATGAAATGCTGTCATTTAGGCTGGTGGACACAGACAGCTTCAAACAGCTCATGTCGCTTGCTGTCCCACAGTATGTTGTTCCCAGCCGGCACTACTTCTCCAAGAGAGCCGTGCCTTCCCTGCACAACCAAGTATCCGATAAAATCAAGTGTGCACTGCGCAACGCCATCTGTAGCAAGGTCCACCTAACCACAGATACGTGGACCAGTAAGCACGGCCAGGGACGCTATATCTCCCTAACTGCACACTGGGTAAATGTAGTGGCAGCTGGGCCCCAGGCGGAGAGCTGTTTGGCGCACGTCCTTCCGCCGCCAAGGATCGCAGGGCAACATTCTTTGCCTCCTGTTGCCACCTCCTCCTTCTCGGCTTCCTCCTCCTCTTCTTCCACCTGCTCATCCAGTCAGCCACACACCTTCACCACCAACTTCAGCACAGCCCGGGGTAAACGTCAGCAGGCCATTCTGAAACTCATATGTTTGGGGGACAGGCCCCACACCGCACAGGAGTTGTGGCGGGGTATTGAACAACAGACCGACGAGTGGTTGCTGCCGGTGAGCCTCAAGCCCGGCCTGGTGGTGTGTGATAATGGGCGAAATCTCGTTGCAGCTCTGGGACTAGCCAATTTGACGCACATCCCTTGCTTGGCGCATGTGCTGAATTTGGTGGTGCAGAAGTTCATTCACAACTACCCCGACATGTCAGAGCTGCTGCATAAAGTGCGGGCCGTCTGTTCGCGCTTCCGGCGTTCACATCCTGCTGCTGCTCGCCTGTCTGCGCTACAGCGTAACTTCGGCCTTCCCGCTCACCGCCTCATATGCGACGTGCCCACCAGGTGGAACTCCACCTTGCACATGCTGGACAGACTGTGCGAGCAGCAGCAGGCCATAGTGGAGTTTCAGCTGCAGCACGCACGGGTCAGTCGCACTACAGAACAGCACCACTTCACCACCAATGACTTGGCCTCCATGCGAGACCTGTGTGCCCTGTTGCGCTGTTTCGAGTACTCCACCAACATGGCCAGTGGCGATGACACCGTTATCAGCGTTACAATACCACTTCTATGTCTCCTTGAGAAAACACTTAGGGCGATGATG
Source organism: Bufo gargarizans (assembly GCF_014858855.1). Taxonomy (NCBI): domain Eukaryota; kingdom Metazoa; phylum Chordata; class Amphibia; order Anura; family Bufonidae; genus Bufo; species Bufo gargarizans. Next base: position 126,114,941 of record NC_058083.1, read on the forward strand.
GAAGAGGAGGTGGCCCAGGAGGAGGAGGAGGAGGAGGAGGAAGAGGGGTCATTTTTAGCACTTTCAGGCCAGTCTCTTCGAAGTGACTCAGAGGGAGGTTTTTGGCAACAGCAGAGGCCAGGTACAAATGTGGCCAGCCAGGGCCCACTACTGGAGGACGAGGAGGACGAGGATGAGGAGGAGGTGGAGGAGGATGAGGATGAAGCATGGTCACAGCGGGGTGGCACCCAACGCAGCTCGGGTCCATCACTGGTGCGTGGCTGGGGGGAAAGGCAGGACGATGACGATACGCCTCCCACAGAGGACAGCTTGTCCTTACCCCTGGGCAGCCTGGCACACATGAGCGACTACATGCTGCAGTGCCTGCGCAACGACAGCAGAGTTGCCCACATTTTAACCTGTGCGGACTACTGGGTTGCCACCCTGCTGGATCCACGCTACAAAGACAATGTGCCCACCTTACTTCCTGCACTGGAGCGTGATAGGAAGATGCGCGAGTACAAGCGCACGTTGGTAGACGCGCTACTGAGAGCATTCCCAAATGTCACAGGGGAACAAGTGGAAGCCCAAGGCCAAGGCAGAGGAGGAGCAAGAGGTCGCCAAGGCAGCTGTGTCACGGCCAGCTCCTCTGAGGGCAGGGTTAGCATGGCAGAGATGTGGAAAACTTTTGTCAACACGCCACAGCTAACTGCACCACCACCTGATACGCAACGTGTTAGCAGGAGGCAACATTTCACTAACATGGTGGAACAGTACGTGTGCACACCCCTCCACGTACTGACTGATGGTTCGGCCCCATTCAACTTCTTGGTCTCTAAATTGTCCACGTGGCCAGAGCTAGCCTTTTATGCCTTGGAGGTGCTGGCCTGCCCGGCAGCCAGCGTTTTGTCTGAACGTGTATTCAGCACGGCAGGGGGCGTCATTACAGACAAACGCAGCCGCCTGTCTACAGCCAATGTGGACAAGCTGACGTTCATAAAAATGAACCAGGCATGGATCCCACAGGACCTGTCCGTCCCTTGTCCAGATTAGACATTAACTACCTCCCCATAACCATATATTATTGGACTCCAGGGCACTTCCTCATTCAATCCTATTTTTATTTTCATTTTACCATTATATTGCGAGGCTACCCAAAGTTGAATGAACCTCTCCTCTGCCTGTGTGCTAGGCCTAAATATATGCCAATGGACTGTTGCAGTGGTGGCTGACATGAAGCCTGATTCTCTGCTATGACATGCAGACTAATTCTCTGCTGACATGAAGCCAGATTGTCTGTTACGGGACCTCTCTCCTCTGCCTGTGTGCTAGGCCTAAATATATGCCAATGGACTGTTGCAGTGGTGGGTGACGTGAAGCCTCATTCTCTGCTATGACATGCAGACTGATTCTCTGCTGACATGAAGCCAGATCGTCTGTTACGGGACCTCTCTGCTCTGCCTGTGTGCTAGGCCTAAATATATGCCAATGGACTGTTGCAGTGGTGGGTGACGTGAAGCCTCATTCTCTGCTATGACATGCAGACTGATTCTCTGCTGACATGAAGCCAGATTGTCTGTTACGGGACCTCTCTGCTCTGCCTGTGTGCTAGGCCTAAATATATGCCAATGGACTGTTGCAGTGGTGGGTGACGTGAAGCCTCATTCTCTGCTATGACATGCAGACTGATTCTCTGCTGTCATGAAGCCAGATTGTCTGTTACGGGACCTCTCTGCTCTGCCTGTGTGCTAGGCCTAAATATATGCCAATGGACTGTTGCAGTGGTGGGTGACGTGAAGCCTCATTCTCTGCTATGACATGCAGACTGATTCTCTGCTGACATGAAGCCAGATTGTCTGTTACGGGACCTCTCTGCTCTGCCTGTGTGCTAGGCCTAAATATATGCCAATGGACTGTTGCAGTGGTGGGTGACGTGAAGCCTCATTCTCTGCTATGACATGCAGACTGATTCTCTGCTGTCATGAAGCCAGATTGTCTGTTACGGGACCTCTCTGCTCTGCCTGTGTGCTAGGCCTAAATATATGCCAATGGACTGTTGCAGTGGTGGGTGACTTGAAGCCTCATTCTCTGCTATGACATGCAGACTGATTCTCTGCTGACATGAAGCCAGATCGTCTGTTACGGGACCTCTCTGCTCTGCCTGTGTGCTAGGCCTAAATATATGCCAATGGACTGTTGCAGTGGTGGGTGACGTGAAGCCTCATTCTCTGCTATGACATGCAGACTGATTCTCTGCTGACATGAAGCCAGATTGTCTGTTACGGGACCTCTCTGCTCTGCCTGTGTGCTAGGCCTAAATATATGCCAATGGACTGTTGCAGTGGTGGGTGACGTGAAGCCTCATTCTCTGCTATGACATGCAGACTGATTCTCTGCTGTCATGAAGCCAGATTGTCTGTTACGGGACCTCTCTGCTCTGCCTGTGTGCTAGGCCTAAATATATGCCAATGGACTGTTGCAGTGGTGGGTGACGTGAAGCCTCATTCTCTGCTATGACATGCAGACTGATTCTCTGCTGACATGAAGCCAGATTGTCTGTTACGGGACCTCTCTGCTCTGCCTGTGTGCTAGGCCTAAATATATGCCAATGGACTGTTGCAGTGGTGGGTGACGTGAAGCCTCATTCTCTGCTATGACATGCAGACTGATTCTCTGCTGTCATGAAGCCAGATTGTCTGTTACGGGACCTCTCTGCTCTGCCTGTGTGCTAGGCCTAAATATATGCCAATGGACTGTTGCAGTGGTGGGTGACGTGAAGCCTCATTCTCTGCTATGACATGCAGACTGATTCTCTGCTGACATGAAGCCAGATCGTCTGTTACGGGACCTCTCTGCTCTGCCTGTGTGCTAGGCCTAAATATATGCCAATGGACTGTTGCAGTGGTGGGTGACGTGAAGCCTCATTCTCTGCTATGACATGCAGACTGATTCTCTGCTGACATGAAGCCAGATTGTCTGTTACGGGACCTCTCTGCTCTGCCTGTGTGCTAGGCCTAAATATATGCCAATGGACTGTTGCAGTGGTGGGTGACGTGAAGCCTCATTCTCTGCTATGACATGCAGACTGATTCTCTGCTGTCATGAAGCCAGATTGTCTGTTACGGGACCTCTCTGCTCTGCCTGTGTGCTAGGCCTAAATATATGCCAATGGACTGTTGCAGTGGTGGGTGACGTGAAGCCTCATTCTCTGCTATGACATGCAGACTGATTCTCTGCTGACATGAAGCCAGATTGTCTGTTACGGGACCTCTCTCCTCTGCCTGTGTGCTAGGCCTAAATATATGCCAATGGACTGTTGCAGTGGTGGCTGACGTGAAGCCTCATTCTCTGCTATGACATGCAGACTAATTCTCTGCTGACATGAAGCCAGATTGTCTGTTACGGAACCTCTCTCCTCTGCCTGGGTGCTGGGCCTAAATTTATGACAATGGACTGTTGCAGTGGTGGCTGACGTGAAGCCTGATTCTCTGCTATGACATGCAGACTGATTCTCTGCTGACATGAAGCCAGATCCTCTGTTACGGGACCTCTCTCCTCTGCCTGGGTGCTGGGCCTAAATTTATGACAATGGACTGTTGCAGTGGTGGCTGACGTGAAGCCTGATTCTCTGCTATGACATGCAGACTGATTCTCTGCTGACATGAAGCCAGATCCTCTGTTACGGGACCTCTCTCCTCTGCCTGGGTGCTGGGCCTAAATTTATGAAAATGGACTCTTACAGTGGTGGGTGACGTGAAGCCTGATTCTCTGCTATGACATGAAGACTGATTCTCTGCTGACATGAAGCCAGATTGTCTGTTACGGGACCTCTCTCCTCTGCCTGGGTGCCGGGGCCTAAATATCTGAGAATGGACTGTTCCAGTGGTGGGTGACGGGAAGCCAGATTCTCTGCTATGGAACCTCTCTCCAATTGATTTTGGTTAATTTTTATTTATTTAATTTTTATTTTAATTAATTTCCCTATCCACATTTGTTTGCAGGGGATTTACCTACATGTTGCTGCCTTTTGCAGCCCTCTAGCCCTTTCCTGGGCTGTTTTACAGCCGTTTTAGTGCCGAAAAGTTCGGGTCCCCATTGACTTCAATGGGGTTCGGGTTCGGGACGAAGTTCGGATCGGGTTCGGATCCCGAACCCGAACATTTCCGGGATGTTCGGCCGAACTTCTCGAACCCGAACATCCAGGTGTTCGCTCAACTCTATTTATGAGGTATCACTTTCTGTTTTAAAAGCAGAGAAATTGAAATTTCGAAAATTGCAAATTTTTCAAATTTTTGGGTAAATTTGGGATTTTTTCATAAATAAAGGTGAAATATTTTGACTCAAATTTATGACTATCATGAAGTACAATGTGTCACGAGAAAACAATCTCTGAATGACTTGGATAAATAAAGGAGTTCCAAAGTTATTACCACATAAAGTGAGATATGTCAGTTTTGCAAAATTAGGCCTGGTCAGGAAGGGGGCAAATGGCCCAGATGGCAAGTGGTTAAATACCCTTTTAGGGATAAATTTAAAGTAGGCCTGATACAGCAGAAACCACTAATTTAGAGAATTGCTAAATTGGGAATTGTATTTCAACCCAGAACAAAAACTGTGCTTTGACGGACACTAAATAACTTGACCAGCTACAGCAATAACGACAGATTTGGATGACTATAAATTTGAGGCCTATTATTTAGGCGCTGGGTGACAGGTATACGTTTACAGACAGAATTAGACTGGGATATGCACAGTAGCGTGTGTGTGAAGTTATTGAGAATGACCCTATCTGCACCTTGAATCTAATATACCCTTTTAGGGATAAATTTAAAGTAGGCCTGATACAGCAGAAACCACTAATTTAGAGAATTGCTAAATTGGGAATTGTATTTCAACCCAGAACAAAAACTGTGCTTTGACAGACACTAAATAACTTGACCAGCTACAGCAATAACGACAGATTTGGATGACTATAAATTTGAGGCCTATTATTTAGGCGCTGGGTGACAGGTATACGTTTACAGACAGAATTAGACTGGGATATGCACAGTAGCGTGTGTGTGAAGTTATTGAGAATGACCCTATCTGCACCTTGAATCTAATATACCCTTTTAAGGATAAATTTAAAGTAGGCCTGATACAGCAGAAACCACTAATTTAGAGAATTGCTAAATTGGGAAATGTATTTCAACCCAGAACAAAAACTGTGCTTTGATGGACACTAAATAACTTGACCGGCTACAGCAATAACCACAGATTTGGATGACTATAAATTTGAGGCCTATTATTTAGGCACTGGGTGACAGGTATACGTTTACAGACAGAATTAGACTGGGATATGCACAGTAGCATGTGTGTGAAGTCATTGAGAATGACCCTATGTGCACCTTGAATGTAATATACCCTTTTAGGTATATATTTAAAGTAGGCCTGATACAGCAGAAACCACTAATTTAGAGAATTGCTAAATTGGGAATTGTATTTCAACCCAGAACAAAAACTGTGCTTTGATGGACACTAAATAACTTGACCAGCTACAGCAATAATGACAGATTTGGATGAATATAAATTTGAGGCCTATTATTTAGGCGCTGGGTGACAGGTATACGTTTACAGTTAGAATTAGACTGGGATATGGCCAAAAAATAACTACACTATTGATGGTTAAATGCACTTGGTGTGACAGCTTGACCCTGATGTAGGATATAGCCAAAAAACAACCACACTATTGAGGGTTAAATGCACTTGGTGACAGCTTGCCCCTGATGTAGTATATGGCCAAAAAATAACCACACTATTGATGGTTAAATGCACTTGGTGTGACAGCTTGACCCTGATGTAGGATATAGCCAAAAAACAACCACACTATTGAGGGTTAAATGCACTTGGTGACAGCTTGCCCCTGATGTAGTATATGGCCAAAAAATAACCACACTATTGATGGTTAAATGCACTTGGTGTGACAGCTTCACCCTGATGTAGGATATAGCCAAAAAACAACCACACTATTGAGGGTTAAATGCACTTGGTGGCAGCTTGTGCTGGCACACCACAATACACAAAATGGCCACCGATCACCCCAGAAAAAAAGTGACTGAAAAACGCTCTGGGCAGCCTAAAAACAGTGAGCAATTCAATAGCAGCAGTTCAATCATCAACAGCTGCAGATCGATCTCTGAATGAAGTCTTTTGGAGGAGTTAATCACTGCCTAATCTCGCCCTAATGTCGCAGCTGCAACCTCTCCCTATACTGATCAGAGCAGAGTGACGTGCGGCGCTACGTGACTCCAGCTTAAATAGAGGCTGGGTCACATGCTGCACTGGCCAATCACAGCCATGCCAATAGTAGGCATGGCTGTGACGGCCTCTTGGGGCAAGTAGTATGACGCTTGTTGATTGGCTGCTTTGCAGCCTTTCAAAAAGCGCCAAGAAAGCGACGAACACCGAACCCGAACCCGGACTTTTACGAAAATGTCCGGGTTCGGGTCCGTGTCACGGACACCCCAAAATTCGGTATGAACCCGAACTATACAGTTCGGGTTCGCTCATCCCTATTGATGACCTATCATCTTGAAAGGTCATCACTATGAGATCAGCGAGAGTCCACCGAGGGTCCACCGAAAAGGCATCACTCATAAGAACGCTGCCTTCTCTGCTCTGTGTACCTGCTCCCTGCAGCAATTGCAGTGATGAGCAGGAGTAATCAGAAGTATGGCATCCCTATTCACTTCTTTAGGACAGCTCTGTCTGTTCAAGTGTATACTACAGAGCCATCCCATAGAAGTGAATGGGGATGCCACACTTGGAATTACACCTGCTCACCACTGCAATTGTTGCTGCAAGCAGGTATACAGAGCAGAGAAGGCAGCTTTGCTTTCTCTTCAAACAGCTGATCGTCAAGGGTGCGGGGAAACAGAGCCCCGCTGATCTAATATTGATATCTTGAGGATCTTGGAAAACATTATATACACCTTTACAAATCATACAGGAGCATACAGCGCCGTGTATGTAGTAATTACATCCAGTGACATCTCCACTTATGTAGATATTCTCTTTCCTCATCTTCTCCTTTCAGACCAGACCGCCATGATGATTTTTTTTCAGCAATCTCTTCTCTCTGCAGAGTTTAACAAACAGACATCTTAGTTTCTTACTTTTCAATCATCCTTCCTGTGGCGAAACCAACCTCGCCACTGTGTTTTGGAGGGGGCTGTTTGAAGGCCTCTTGCCTCAGGATTATGGCCCATGCTAACTTTTGAACCCCTGAACCTATTCAAGTGAATTTTGGATAGGTTTGTCCCCCAAGCTATACTATTTAAATTGATGTAAGTTATATGTATGGACAATGTAACCTCACAAAGTTGTAACAATTTATAATAAGTGTAACTTGTCAGCTTGGGAGGAATATGCTGGGTGTGGTTCTATTGTCCCATTGTGTGTTTAAATGGTGATGTCTGTCCTGTTGTCTCCACATGTGTATTGGTGACCTCCCTTTGTCCTGAGAGATAATTGGATTGCCCTCGGTTGTCTCCCAGGCAGAGAGGAGGAAACCATGATGCATTGTGGGGATGTGTTGTATCTGTTCTGTGTCGCAGTCTTCCTTCTGGTCCTCTAGGGGGCGGGAACGATTGGTTGCTGTACTTGCATTGTGTGTTGTAAGATATTGATTGGTTGGATTTCAAAACCCTGTGGGCAGTACTATGTTTGTTTTTTATGAATAAAAGGGGCTGTACCTGAAGTACAGTCAGTCCACTGCTGACCCTCAAGACGGAGCCTTGTCTCGTTATTAGGGGGATTCCCTATATGCTGTTAGAGACTGATTGCCAGGAGTGTAAGCTGACTGTACGCTTTTCCTGTTCGTCTGCCGGCAGCTATTCGCGAGGTTCCAGTTTGGAGTGCTATTTTGTATCCAGTTCGGGAGGTTGGTGTTCTGCAGTAGCTGTGCCTGTCTTTCAGAAAGGGGCATATCGCCTAAACGGAGTGTATAGTATTAACAGTGCCTCCAATGATAATTATGTCCCTATTGTGCCCATACTAGTAATAATGTTCCCAATAGCCCCCTCAGTACTAATACTTCTTCTTATGATGTGTGCCAGTACAAAAACAACCCCTTATAATGTGCGTATAAGATGTAATACAACAAATAACAGTTACATGGTAGAACAATTAATGCACAGTGTAAGGGGGCCTGGAATAAATACACAAATTACACTATGGTTAGCCTATTAGAGACAATAGCGGGGTGTAGGAAAGATAATACCACTCGGGGGTATTATACCGTATGTGCCAAACTCCTTGTAAATGATTTTCAGGACCATAGGTATCCCAGGGAGGGATAACTCCTCCAGACTAATTAAAATCAGCCTATAGGGCAGACAGGATGGTCAGGAGTGCATGACTGAGGAGGCAGCCACACCTCCAGTACAAACTGCCCCCCTTTTTTGGCTTTTCTTTGCAGTTTGTACTGGAGGTGTGGCTGCCTCCTCAGTCATGCACTGCTGACCATCCTGTCTGCCCTATAGGCTGATTTTAATTAGTGTTAGTACATAGTCAGGCCTGCTCCCCCTCACTCACTGAAGCCATGGCACCAGGAGTGAGATAGTTTGTGGACTCTCACTGCAATACTTGGTAGCCGTTTGGCGCCGGTGGTGTTGTGGAGTGGGCCTGCTGTGTAACCTGCACTCCCTGAAGTGTATGGTAGCCGTCATGGCACCTAACAGGTAGTATTCAATGCAGGAACGTGGAACCTACACTCCCTGAAGTGTATGGTAGCCGTCATGGCACCTAACAGGTAGAATTTAGCGTGGGAACCTGTCTAACAGAGATCGCCTTGACGCTCGGCAGACGGGCTCAAATAATTTTGTACAAAACGATTTGCCAAGTATCTCGCACTTATAGTGTAGCACTTGTTATTATTATGCAATTTTGTACTCTATATTGCAGTTTATTGTCGCATTGCATGTTTCTGTCTTTTAATGTTGTTCCCTGCCATAGCAATGTGCTACTGCGGTTTGGTATGTGCTGACTGACCCCCTTTTTTGGCTTTTCCTAGCCTACAATCTGGGCAAAGTAGTACCAAGCTGTATCCTACGCATGCCTCTCCCAGGCTGTGAGCCTGCAGTATGGGCTGAGTAGAATACAGGTAGCGCGCACCTGCATTCTCATATTCACTTATTATGGAGGTGCTGGCTCGTTTATTTTTCTTCCCCATTGTCACTGCCACTAGGGGGGTGGCTCCCCCTGGTGGTGAGATTGAACCGTGCACCACCAGCCCATTTACCATGTGGTTTTAATTAGATAGCTTGTACAGCTGTATTCTACTCAGCCCATACTGCAGGCTCACAGCCTAGGAGAGGCATGCGTAGGATACAGCTTGGTACTACTTTGCCCAGATTGTAGGCTGTAAGCCCAGGAGAGACATGTTAGAGTAGGACCCATCTGATTAGAAGCTACCTTGTCGACTGGTAGATGGGCCCGAAATATTTTTCATCAATTATATTCGCAAAGAGCTTCTAGCTGCATTTGCAGTAAGTATGACCACCAAGTATTTATTGTTTCAGTGTTTGCTTATATCTTTGTGCAATTGACTAGCAGAGTGCTGCTAATCCAATTGTGTTTCAGCCAAGGTAGCGCGCACCTGCGTTCTCATATTCACTTATTATGGAGGTGCTGGTTCGTTTATTTTTCTTCCCCATTGTCTGCTATAGGAATACACACACTATGCATATGTATTGCAACAATTGAAACAAGTGGGCTTATATGTAGATGATAATGAAATCAAAGATACTATCCGATCCCTAGAGAACACCACACCTCATCTGGGAGGTCAGGGGTAAGTTAACTGCACTTGGTCCACTGGGAAGACGAAAACTTTTCCCAGCTCAGATAATATAAAATAGCGGAAACTATAGAAGTAGTCAGCATTATTTTGACACCAGCTGCACAAAGATGGTCACTTTAATGTGTTTTTGCCGTATTACTGTAATGCATTTTTGCTGCATTAATGTGTTAAGATAGCAGTGGCTACTAGAGATGAGTGAAGTTTAGAAAAATTTGATTTAGCATTATTACATTCATTATTGTAGTTTAACAGCAATTTCATTTGATCTCCAATACATGAATGCCAGCAGTGAAGGGTTGTACATGTCAGATAAAATGATGACGTTTTGGTCGAGGTGACCTTTGTCAAGTCTCATCTATGTGGGAGAGATTGAGATACAATAGTAAGAGAAAGAAAATAGGCGGACGTTGTAAGGGGAAGGACGGATTGACATGAATAATGAAGACATACTGATAGCAAAAGACGTATAGGGGGTTAATCAGCTACACAGAGAATTGGAGTGTGGATGGGAGGAGGACATACATGTGAAGGAGTAATACATTTAAGTAGGTATATGTGGAATGGGATGTTGTAGCGATATATAGAGAATGGGGTATTGTAAGTAATGTGGTGAAATGGGCTGATTTGCTGAATTTCACAAAAAAATGCAATTTTTTTTGTAAGTAGCGGGTGCAATGACAGGGAGCTGCGATAGCACCGCCCCCGTCATTGTACCCCTCAGATGATGCATTCATACATGATCGCGGCATCTGGGTGTACAAACAGTGTGAAGTTAACATTAAAAAAAATTCATCAAACTTACCGCGTCTATTTGCGTGCGACGGGCCAGCCGCCGCCATCTTGCTTGAAAATCTCGGCCGAAATCACTTGCGGCACAAGATTACGTCATCACGAAGCCGATTTGCTGACACGAAGCACGAGGAAATCAGGCGAATCGAATATTTCCTGAAATTTTGATCGAATTGCACTTTGTGGGATTCAATTCACTCATCTCTAATTGTAAGATATAGTAAAAGAGGGTGGAGCAAATGGGAAATATAAGACAGAGTCCGGTGGGCCTAGCAAGGTGGAAAGATTGGTGCAGTAAAGTACGTTTTGTGAAAGAATAGCAATACAAAACAATGACAGTGGTACAGACCAAGGTCTTTAATAGCAACAAAATATATAAACAAAACTAGCTGAAGGACCCGGCTTCGCTCCGGTATATTTAATTTATTTCATGTAATGTTTGTGTGTGTCGTTTAAAGATATCAACACTATCCAATATAACAGTGACATCTATGGCACCCCATCCCTTTAACTGTGACCTCCACAGCCCCCACCCCTTAACATTGACCCCCCCTTACAGTGCCCCATCCCTTAAAATTGGACTGCCACAGCAGCCCACCACCAGTAAACTGTGACCTTTACAGTAGCCTTAGCCTTTAACAGTGAGTTTCACAGCATACCACTCCCTTGACAGCGACCTCTACAGGGGCCCGCCCCCTTAACAGTGGCCTTTATAGCAATCTGCCCCTTAACACTGACCTCCATAGTGGACCATCCCCTTAATTGTGACCTCCACAGAAGCCTGCCCCTAGGGTGGCTAGAGGCCCAGTTTTAGGCCGGTCAGTCTGGCTTTCAGACTCCCTGTCCTCCGTCTGGTGCAGGGCAGCCTGGACGGTTACAAGGATGTCCTTTTGAACAGCTCACTCTCAGACAGCAGCACTGTGCTGTCCGAGTGTGAGCTGTAGGAAGAAAGTCACTGCCCCTCCCACCCCTGCAGCTGACAGAAGTAGATTTTTAACCAAATTTTTTTCAATCCCCGTTGGATGAAGAGTGGAATGGGCGTGGCCTAACTGGATTAGGGGCGTGGCTTAGAAGGACCTAGAAGTTGATTTTTAACTTCATTTTTTCAATCCCTGTCGGCTGAATGGGAGGGGGCATGGCCTAACTGGATCAGGGGCGTGTCCTTTTGAACAGCTCTGAGTGTGAGCTTCAGGGAGAAAGTCACCCTCCCTCCCACCTCTGCAGCTTACAGAAATAGATTTTTAGCTTCATTTTTTCAATCTCTCTAATCGGGGGGGGGGGGGGGGGGCTGGCCTGGTGGGACCTAGAAGTTGATTTTTTACTTCATCTTTTCAATCCCTGTCAGCTAAGGAGTGAGCACGGCCTAACCAGATCAGGGACGTGACTTAGCGGACCTGGGGGCGGCACCTTACTGGCTTATTTGCATTTCAAATAAATTGGATTTTCAGAGGATAAAAATATCTATTGCTGGAACAAAGGCACATCTTGAGATAAGGTACTAAGTGCTATTAGGCCATGGCTTTACTTTAATAGCGATTATCCTGGTGACCAAGCTTCTATTGGCTAATGCATTTTTGGGGAATATCTCAGGAACGGTACATACTAGAGAGCCGAGACCTGGTCTAAAACTTTCCCGGACACCTGATGTACCTGTGTGCCAAATTTAATGATTGTAATTGCGATGGTGCAGATTCCTTTAGCGGACATACATACACATACACTCAGCTTTATATATTAGATATATGGTGAGTGCCTCTCGAATGGAGAGAGGACCAGTGCTCATATGGGAATCAGGAAATAGGTACTGTATCTGCTGCTACAGAAGGAGGATAGGAGAAGGTTTATGTGTGTATTTATGTGTAGCACACGTGTTTATATATTTTTGTAACCATAGTTTTGTAACAATAGTCAATACGTCAGTGCTGGCATGGACTCTACCAGACACCGAGAGGCCCAAGGACTGGCCTACCTTCTGCACAATGTACATGTGCAGCACTGGTACAGCTTTTTGGGAAAAGTAATGTCGGCTTGGGACACTTCACCTTGGGTGGGCACAGGCCATTAGTTCTCTGAAATGTGTAGTCAACTACATGGAAAGGGAGGGACTATAGTACCAGCAACTTGGCTAGGTGGACGTTGAGCTTCTGTGTCACTGGATGAGTGCAGGCATACTGTTGCTTTTTAAAATCTCCTCTGTGATCAATTGTTGTCGAAACAAGTGATGATGAGGAACATCAGGGACAATAGATGACATTGAAGTCGATGGGAAGGAATGACAGCTTCCTTCTGCTGAAGTTGATGAGCCCTGACTGCTTGAGAGGGGGTGCAGGATGGTGGGAGATGCAGCGGTTGCTGCATCAAGCTGTTAGACTAAATGGGTGTCATGGTTTTCCCATGCCACTTTATGGTGGCGCTCCATATGTTGACGCAGTGCCATCATGCCAACATTAGCACCCTGGCCATGGCTCACCTTCTGCCCACAAATTCTGCATAGCAAAATTCCAACTGTGACTGTGTGAAATATTCCCACACTGCTAAATATAGCATTTTCCCTCCACCACTGCACGATGCCTGCTTGCTGCTGCTTTTATGAACCTATGCACTACCAGTATGTTCCTCACAAGTAGCCTCCCGAGTAACAGTGTACTCCTCCAGCGTTTGGCTCCAGATCTCCAACTGCTTCCACCATGCTGTCTAATGGGCATGCTGCCAACCTCACTGATGATGGCAGTGCCCCCTCTCAGCTATATCATCAACTACATATGTTTGCAAGTCAACCGTCTCTTGCGCATGTCCCTGACTTCTTGCAAGATGTGCTCCCACCCGACTGTCGTCAATAGTAGTTGCATACCTAAAGAGTTTGCACTTCTCCTCCAAGTCTGTGCTGGCCTGTAACTGTTGAGTGCCCTCACAAAGGTTATCATCTCTGTAAAGCAGAGCAGATCTGGCGGCTACAATTACTTGGCTAACAGGTGAAGCAACAAAAGCAAGAAACAGGCTTAGGACAGGTGAGAGCATAGAGGCAATTCCTGGGCCTTACCAACTAAGCATGGTGTAACTTGAGATGGATTGTGAAGAGCAAGTCAACCATTCCAGTACAGCTGGATTGTTGGTCATAACATGACTGTGTGATGACAATGGCAGCTCTGGCCTGTTGGCCTGAGGCCTATGCCTACAGGCCAGAGCTGCCTAGGCCTACAGGCCAGAGCTGCCACTTTTTATTTTTTATTTCATGTGCCCACTTTGGGGGAGATGTGGGGGGGACGACGACACACAGGAGGACATATTAGTGAAGAGACACAGAGTACATCGAGGGGGGGAAATGTGGGGGCTGTGTAGGGCCAAATTATTATGGGAGGGACTACTATGTGGGGGCAAATTATTATGGGAGTGACTACTATGTGGGGGCAAATTACTATATGGGGCAGTGTGGGGGCAAATTACTATGTGGGGCAAATTATTATGGGAGGGACTACTATGTGGGGGCAAATTACTATATGGGGCATTGTGGGGTCAAATTACTATGTGGGGGCATTGTGGGGCAAATTATTATGGGAGGGGCTACTATGCGGGGGCAAATTACTATATGGGGCAGTGTGGGGGCAAATTACTATGTGGGGCAAATTATTATGGGAGGGACTACTATGTGGGGGCAAATTACTATATGGGGCAGTGTGGGGGCAAATTACTTTGTGGGGGCAGTGTGGGGGCAAATTACTATGTGGGGCAGTGTGGGGGGAACTATTGTGTCGGGGCAGTGGGGGGGAAATTGCTATGTGGGGCATTGTGGGGAAAACTATTGTGTGGGCTAAATTGCTATGTGGGGACAGTGTAGGGAAATTGCTGTGTGGGGAAATTGCTATGTGGGAACAATGTGGAGAAATTGCTATGTGGGGACAGTGTGCGGGCAAATTACTATGTGGGGCAGTGTGGGGGAAACTATTGTGTGGGGGCAGTGTGGGGGAAATTGCTATGTGGGTCAGTGTGGGGAAAACTATTGTGTGGGGGCAGTGTGGGGGAAATTGCTATGTGGGTACAGTGTGGGGAAATTGCTATGTGGTGACAGTGTGGGGAAATTGCTATGTGGGGACAGTGTGGGGACAGTGTGGGGAAATTGCTATGTGGGGACAGTGTGGGGAAATTGCTATGTGGGGACAGTGTGGGGAAATTGCTATGTGGGGACAGTGTGGGGAAATTGCTATGTGGGGACAGTGTGGGGAAATTACTATGTGCAGGCAAATTGCTATATTGGGCTGTGTGGGGGGAATTACTATGTGGGAACTGTGTGGTGGAAATTACTATGTAGGGACAGTGTGGGGCAAATTACTATGTGGGGGAAATTACTGTGTGGGGCAAAATACTATATGGGGGCAGTTTGTGGGAAATTACTGTGTGGGGGCAAATTACTATTGGGGGATTACTATGTGGGGGCAGTGTGGTGGAAATTACTATATGGGGGTATTGCTATTGGGGAGGCACTGTAGGGGCAATTCTATTATTTTTGGGGACACTATACAGGGATTATTGCCTGGAGTACAATAGAGGGTGGTATTATTACTGGGGGCACTCTAGGGGACATTATAGCTGCTGTGGACACTATAGGAACATTTGGGGTAATTTATCAAACTGGTGTAAAGCAGAACTGGCTTAGTTGTCCATAGCAGCCAATCAGGTTCCACCATTCATTTTTGACAGCTCTTTTGGAAATCCAGTTCTACTTTACACCAGTTTGATAAATGACTCCAATTAGGGTCACAATTTATTCAGCAGTATAATACCTGGGGCATTGGGGGGCACAACGGGCACAGTATTGGGAGTGGCAGCAGGATGAAACTGTGGGGACACCAGGATGGGGAGGTTGATGGAAAAATTGAGAAATCTAACGTGTCTGTGTTACAAACTGTAGAGACGAGATGTGGCTGAAATAATTTGCCATGGTTGTTTGGGTCAAATAGAGGAGAAGAGGAAAGAGAAGGTCTACATGAAGGAGATGTCACTGGATGTAAGAGGTACGTGGTGCTGTATTCTCCTCCATGTCTTTTTTATAATAATTATATGTATTTTAAATTTGGCGACCACATTTTTCAGTTTAGGGGTAATTTGGGGTATTTTTTTTAGTCTGAAGA
This sequence comes from Bufo gargarizans, assembly GCF_014858855.1. Lineage (NCBI taxonomy): Eukaryota > Metazoa > Chordata > Amphibia > Anura > Bufonidae > Bufo > Bufo gargarizans. The sequence goes on from NC_058083.1 coordinate 126,130,676, forward strand.
TGTCATATGGCCTAGGAAGAGACTGTGGCGCTCATGAAGCACCGCAGCCTCTTCATACAAAAAAATAAATAAAAAAAACTAAACAAAAATTGAGGGAGGGGCCCAAGTTTGGTAGACAGCCCTGGGCCTATCATGCACTTAATCCGCCCCTGTCTCTACAGTATTAACCCTTCTTTTTCAAGCCATCCTCAATTTGCCCTGGCATTCTGGATAGCAGGCATAAGATGCATTATAGAGGACAACACAGGAAATGATGAACCAGAGGAAAAGTGTACTTTACTGTTGCACTAAATTATGGTGGAACAGGTTGTCTCTGAACAATTACCTAACCAAGAACTTCATTTCACACTGACTACGTGTTTGGGTATTTCCATCATATACAGTAGTGCTGGTAATGATGCTTTTATGAAGAAATATGAAGAAGTCTGTAACACCTGATCATGGTCTCTCATGCAATAAATTATTGAGCTCAACAGTCTAGTACCCTAGAAGCAATGGAGATGGAGATTGAAGATATCTGTAGTGGTTAAAGAACTCATTATCAGCAGCAGAAATTTAGTCACTAAATAAAGACATCAGGAAACCCCACCGGTAGGGGATGTCGTGCATACAGAGGGTATTTGTGACAATTTGGAATTTTTTCCTCTGCTGGAGGGTGTATTGGGAAAGGTCCGTGAAGACTTGGATATTCTTGTATTCCTCAGGTAACAGTTTAAGTTTCCTGAATTCTTGAGTGAACTTTTATTTAATCCTATAAAAATGAATTCTGGCAATAGTGTTTCTTGGAATCGCCGGATCTAACCCCCTTGGCTTCGAAAGTCTGTGGGCTCTATCTATTTCTAACTCTTGTGGAGTGCAGTTTTTGAGGACAGTTCTCATTAGTTTTTGTAGATAAGAATTTAATTCCATGGGAGCAATGCTTTCAGGTATGCCTCTACATTTTAAATAGTTTCTTCTGTTTCGGTCCTCTAGGTCAGCTAATTTAAGCTGGAGTCTTTCTACATCATCTGAATTGGTATTTGTGGCATCTGCTATGTCATTATGTGTCATTATTTCCCGATCAAACTATTAATTCCAGATGGAGGTACGATGAAAGTGATAACTACATTAGAACAAGGTCTTGACACCAGAAGAAGAAGCACAACCTACCGAGAGACCCCAAAAAAGGGAAAGACCACGCTGAACTAAAGGCTATTAACCAGGATTTCCCTACAACATCAGAACATAACTGACAATATTGCAAATAGCAGCAGTCACAAGTAAGTAGACAATTCCATAAACATCTGTACAAAATAATACACTGTACACTGGCTGGGCTTTTTCTGCTACTTTCCCTCTGAATAAGGTGTGGGAGGAACCAGAAATGTCTTTGTCCATACTAAGCTACAATGTGAGAGGTCTTTACAGTCCTCAAAAAAGATCTTACCTGTTACATGACATACAAAAACACACACATACAAAGAAACACATTTCAAAGAAAATTGCAATCCACAAATTAAGTTTAAGGGCTATTCAAAAGTCATATATGCAAATGCCACAGCAAAGAAAGCAGGGAAGGCCATTATGGTTAAAGATACATTAACCTTCCAAAGTATTGATTTAATCCAAAGTCCCATAGGTAGATTTATTATCCTATCGTGTACAATTAACAATGTTTTGTATACATTAGTCAACATATATACGCCCCAAATACCAACCAAATCAAATTTCTTAACCAACTATACAAGAAAATAATTCCAATGCAGAAAGGTTCTCTCCTGATTGGAGGAGATTCAAATTCAATTCATGACCCACAGATGGACACAAGTGGAGGGAGAAACAAAAGCAGAACAATCATTACTAACTGGCTAAAGGATCACGGTTTGTTTGATATCTGGCGATGTCTGAACGCTTCTGAAAGAAATTTTACATACTTCTCTCAAAGCCACAAAACATATTCCAGAATAGATATGTTCTTAGCGAAAGCAGACACTATAGGACAGATTATTTCATGCAAAATTGAAAACATCACTTGGTCGGACCACTCTCCTATAGTGATGAGAGTAAAGTCTTCAGCAAATTTTATCAAAGCTTCATCCTGGAGAAACAACACCTTTATTCTGTCCAACATAGTCACACAACAAAATATCAGGAAAAATCTAGAGGAATTTTTTGTATTCAATGTAACCCCATCTATTGACCCGATTCTTTTATGGAGAACCCACAAAGCTTTTATAAGGGGGATCATCATTCAACAAACCTCTAGATTTAACAAAAAGCATCAAAAGGATATAACTAATACATTGCATAACTTAGAGACGTTAGAAAAACAACACAAACAAGACAACTCATACACCACGTTAGATGCCCTCTCAAAAGTCAGACTGAAACTACATGAGCTCATGTTAAAAAAGTATTTAAAATCCAAAGAAAGAATAGAGGCAGGTTACTATAGAGATTTTAACAAACCATCCAAACTCATGGCCAAACACACAAAGAACATTAGAACCCAACATAGGATTCACCATTTAGTAGATGAGATAACTAAAGAAAAAATAAGCAATCCAGTAGATATAGCTAATTACATTGCAAAATATTATGAGAAACTATATAACCTGAAAAGCAACACCAATATTCCTCAACCAACTGAAAAAGAAATTACCCAATATGTTGGGGAAAGTCAGCTACCCATGATATCACCTGAACTTAAAAAAACTCTTGAGACACCTATCACAGAAAAAGAAATAGAACGAGCCGTTAAAACCTCAAAATCAGGAAAATCCTCGGGACCGGATGGGCTATCTATAGAATACTATAAGTCATTTAGTGATATTCTTATACCCCATCTGACCAGATCTTTTAACAAAGCCATGAAAGATGGTGAGTTCCCCCAAGAAATGTTAACAGCAAACATAATAATAATTCCCAAGCCAGGCAAGGAACCAACAACTCCTAGTAATTTTCGCCCAATATCACTACTAAATTCTGATATTAAATTATATGCGAAAGTCCTAGCATTTAGATTACAAGACATAGTCCCAACACTAGTTGGCATGGATCATGTAGGCTTCACCAAGCACAGACAACCATACGATGGAACCAGAAAAATCATGGACTTATCGTATTGGGCAAAGTCAAAAAGAACGCCTTCTCTGCTCCTCTCCTTGGACGCAGAGAAGGCGTTCGACAGGATCCACTGGAGTTTTGTTAAGATAGCTCTAAAACAATACAACTTTCCAGAGTCTATGATAAAAGCTATTTTTGCATTATATACCGAACCCACAGCCAAAGTACAATGCAACAGCATTTTCTCAGAAAAATTCCATATCACAAATGGAACGCGGCAAGGCTGCCCATTATCACCGCTGCTTTTTATTCTAGCTGTTGAACCCCTGGCAGCCCACATTAGAAATAACAACAACATTAAGGGTATAAAAATAGCAGACAAAACGCATAAAAAAACGCTATTTGCAGATGATATGATTTTAACACTAACAAACCCATTTGAATCTGTTAGGGAAGTCCAGCACAAATTAAAAAGCTTTGGCAATATGTCCTATCACAAAGTGAACCAAAATAAATCTCAGGTCTTGGGAATACACATAAATGAAAGTACTAAATCAGCAATACAAGACATATCAAGCTTTGTCTGGAACCCCAAGACAATTACCTTTTTAGGGGTCGAATTAGCACCAACTAGGAATGTAATTATAAAAGAAAATTTCCCCAAGCTACTTAAGGACCTACAAAAAGAAATAGATAGTCTGTTGTCTAAAGAATGGAGTTGGTTCGGAAGACTCACGCTATATAAAATGCTTATACTTCCTAAATTGCGATATAAATTCAGGACGTTACCCTTATCCGTCCCTAAAAACCTTTTGAGAAAGTTCCAGATACAGGCTTCTAACTTCATCTGGAAAAACATGAGGCCTAGGATATCCATGCTAACCCTTGCGAAGAAATTTCAATTTGGAGGAATCTCGTTCCCTAATAATGAATCCTATCATAAAACTATTCTAATTCAGCAATCATTAGATTGGATCAAAAGTAAAAATATCCCTAAAAGTTGGGTGGAAATTGAATCCAAAGCATTACAAATGACAAACTGGTTACAATTTATTTTAAACTCTGGAAAAGCCAAAATGCTAGCAAATTCATGTATGCCCACGATTAAAGCTTCATTAGCTATCATACTCTTAATCATAGTAATTCTCCAGATAAAGTCAAGCACACTTTAGAACTAGAGTCCCTAAAATATTTTACCTCAATAAAAAAAAATCGAAAATTGGACCTCCAAGGGAATTACCACATTTATTAGCATAGTTGAAGGCGATATTATTAAGCCCTTCAATCTAATAAAGGAAAAATTCAATCTTTCAGAAGAAGACAAGTACATAACGCCTTGAAAAAGATGTGGGAAAGATGTCCCAAAACAGATACATATATTCCCCAGCAGTTGTCAGACCTATTGTCATGGTCTTACCTTCGTTTGACATGTGCTGGCGGCCATCTTGGTTTCTGGGTTTCTTGTAGCCTCCCACCCTGCGGCTTCTCCTTCCCACTGGGAGGAGCTGGATGCCTAGCTCATATATATAGAAGGTCTGTGGCTTCAGTTCCTTGCTTGGTCCTCCTGTGTTCACATGCTTCTAAGACTGCTGCTGCTTCTGGTTCCTGATCCTGGCCTCGTCTGACTACCCCGTTGGTTCCTGATCCTGGCTTCGTCTGACTACCCCGTTGGTTCCTGATCCTGGCTTCATCTGACTACCCCGTTGGTTCCTGATCCTGGCTTCGTCTGACCACCCTCCTGGTTCCTGACCTCTGTCTACGCAAGACCCTGCTTCGGTTTAGCCATCCGTTTGGACTTTTGCTACGGCTTGATTTCCAATAAAGCCTTCTTATTTCCACTCATCTCTGTTGTACGTCTGGTTCATGGTTCCATGACACCTATTGAATCAAACCTACACTAATCCTACAAAAAGCAACTTTAAACCAATATACGATATACTAAACAACGACTCAACTCAAGAACTTTTGCCCTACCATAAAAAATGGGAATTAGACCTTAATAAAAACATACCCTTAAATAAATGGAACACAGCATTGATATTGTTTAAAAAAGCAACAATTTGCACTAACCATAGAGAACAATTATTTAAAACACTATGTAGATAGTATCACACCCCTGCAAGATTGCATTTCTTTTACGACACATGCTCAGACACATGTTGGAGAAACTGTAATCAAAGGGGAACTTTGTTCCATGTCTTTTGGTCTTGCCCAAAACTGACGAGATTGAAAGGCGATATAGGTATACTAGTTAAAATGATCACAGGTAAAACCCTTACTATCACCCCAGAAGTGGTATTGCTGAATCTGGGAATAGACTCTATGGATTCATCGGTGCAGTTCCCCTTGATACACATCTTTATTGCATACAGAACGTTGATAGCAAAAAACTGGAAAACAGAAACAATACCGATTACTAAAAATATTATAGAGATGGTGTCAAGAAGCTGTATCAATGAAAAATCGTATGCAATATGTATGGACAGGTATACCATTATGCAACAAAAATGGGAAGCATGGCTAAAGTACTTCCCTAAGTAAGGAGGGAGTCGGATGTGTGAAAGGAGCCGGTCAACCGAAAAGTCAGACAACATAAGAGAAAGCATAAATATAATAAAGATTGTAATGCATAAAACCAATTTAGTATTGCTAGAAAAGATTAGTGATACATGTAATTAAAGATATGTTCTCAATGTATATGTAATAAAGATTCACTTTTCTTTATTCAATTAAGGTTAAAGTTAACAAAGATTTAAGAAGGCACTTTTGTGTATATGTTTATTTTATTTTACTGCAATTTATTCTGATACATGCATCATCAATTATATTTGAAATGCAGATTATGTGTTCTCACCTCATGTCATATGAAGTAATATTACGTGTGAAACATTCAATTTCCTGTATGTTATATTGACATTTCTTTGAAAATTCTAATAAAAAATCATTTTGCTCTAAATAAAGACATCAATGAACAATATAACATTTAGGAAAAGAATAGTTGTCATGTATGAGAACTGCCTTGTCTGCTAAGGGTCAATCTATTTCACGCACTGAATCTCTCACACCCCTAAACACAGGCCTCAGATTGAGCCTAAATCTAACCCCGACACAGCCTTTCATGCAACACGCTGCTACCATCTATGACATTTAAATTAAAAATCCAATTAATTAGGGGCTCATAGAAAACCCCACAGCGCCCAAATTGCAAGCAGGCTCACAGTAGCACAGGCCACACTTATAGCAAATAAGTCATTCTGGGCACAAGCCAAAACCACTAAAGATGTGCTTTAATGTACTAAAAAGTGTACAGTACATAGTTATAAAAATTACAAGAAATAAGAGACATGCATAAACATGCACAAAACAGTTACAGTATAAAAATAAAAGGATAAAAACAGAAAGGTTCTTACTATTCAATGAATTGTCTGATCAGTTTCTGTACTAATACAGTGGACAGAAGGATGTGGAACACAACCCAATGTTAACCACTTCAGCCCCGCTAGGTGAAACCCCCTTCATGACCAGAGCACTTTTTACACTTCGGCACTACACTCCTTTCACCGTTTATCGCTCGGTCATGCAACTTACCACCCAAATGAATTTTACCTCCTTTTCTTCTCACTAATCGGAGCTTTCATTTGGTGGTATTTTATTGCTGCTGACAATTTTACTTTTTTTGTTATTAATCAAAATGTAACGATTTTCTTGCAAAAAAATGACATTTTTCATTTTCAGCTGTAAAATTTTGCAAAAAAAAACGACATCCATATATAAATTTTTCACCAAATTTATTGTTCTACATGTCTTTGATAAAAAAAAATGTTTGGGCAAAAAAAAAAAATGGTTTGGGTAAAAGTTATAGCATTTACAAACTATGGTACAAAAATGTGAATTTCCGCTTTTTGAAACAGCTCTGACTTTCTGAGCACCTGTCATGATTCCTGAGGTTCTACAATGCCCAGACAGTAGAAAACCCCCACAAATGACCCCATTTCGGAAAGTAGACACCCTAAGGTATTCGCTGATGGGCATAGTGAGTTCATAGAACTTTTTATTTTTTGTCACAAGTTAGCGGAAAATGATGATGATTTTATTAATTTATTTTTTTCTTACAAAGTCTCATATTCCACTAACTTGCGACAAAAAATAAAAAAATCTAGGAACTCGCCATGCCCCTCACGGAATACCTTGGGGTGTCTTCTTTCCAAAATGGGGTCACTTGTGGCGTAGTTATACTGCCCTGGCAATTTAGGGGCCCAAATGTGTGAGAAGAACTTTGCAATCAAAATGTGTAAAAAATGACCGGTGAAATCCAAAAGGTGCACTTTGGAATATGTGCCCCTTTGCCCACCTTGGCAGCAAAAAAGTGTCACACATCTGGTATTGCCGTACTCAGGAGAAGTTGGGGAATGTGTTTTGGGGTGTCATTTTACATATACCCATGCTGGGTGAGAAAAATATCTTGGTCAAATGCCAACTTTGTATAAAAAAATGGGAAAAGTTGTCTTTTGCCAAGATATTTCTCTCATCCAGCATGGGTATATGTAAAATGACACCCCAAAACATATTCCCCAACTTCTCCTGAGTACGGCGATACCAGATGTGTCACACTATTTTGCTGCCAAGGTGGGCAAAGGGGCACATATTCCAAAGTGCACCTTTCAGATTTTGCAGGCAATTTTTTACACATTTTGATTGCAAGGTACTTCTCACACATTTGGGCCCCTAAATTGCCAGGGCAGTATAACTACGCCACAAGTGACCCCATTTTGGAAAGAAGACACCCCAAGGTATTCCGTGAGGGGCATGGCGAGTTCCTAGAATTTTTTATTTTTTGTCACAAGTTAGCGGAAAATGATGATTTTTTTTTTCTTCTCTTTTTTCCTTACAAAGTCTCATATTCCACTAACTTGCGACAAAAAATAAAAAATTCTAGGAACTCACCATGCCCCTCACGGAATACCTTGGGGTGTCTTCTTTCCAAAATGGGGTCACTTGTGGCGTAGTTATACTGCCCTGGCAATTTAGGGGCCCAAATGTGTGAGAAGAACTTTGCAATCAAAATGTGTAAAAAATGACCGGTGAAATCCAAAAGGTGCACTTTGGAATATGTGCCCCTTTGCCCACCTTGGCAGCAAAAAAGTGTGACACATCTGGTATCTCCGTACTCATGAGAAGTTGGGGAATGTGTTTTGGGGTGTCATTTTACATATACCCATGCTGGATGAGAGAAATATCTTGGCAAAAGACAACTTTTCCAATTTTTTTATACAAAGTTGGCATTTGACCAAAATATTTTTCTCATCCAGCATGGGTATATGTAAAATGACACTCCAAAACACATTCCCCAACTTCTCCTGAGTACGGCGATGCCAGATGTGTGACACTTTTTTGCTGCCAAGGTAGGCAAAGGGGCACATATTCCAAAGTGCACCTTTTGGATTTCACCGGTCATTTTTTACACATTTTGATTGCAAAGTTCTTCTCACACATTTGGGCCCCTAAATTGCCAGGGCAGTATAACTACGCCACAAGTGACCCCATTTTGGAAAGAAGACACCCCAAGGTATTCCGTGAGGGGCATGGCGAGTTCCTAGAATCTTTTATTTTTTGTCGCACGTTAGTGGAATATGAGACTTTGTAAGGAAAAAAGAAAAATCATCATTTTCCGCTAACTTGTGACAAAAAATAAAAAATTCTAGGAACTCGCCGTGCCCCTAACGGAATACCTTGGGGTGTCTTCTTTCCAAAATGGGGTCACTTGTGGCGTAGTTATACTGCCATGGCAATTTAGGGGCCCAAATGTGTAAGAAGTACCTTGCAATCAAAATCTGTAAAAAATGGCCTGTGAAATCCGAAAGGTGCACTTTGGAATATGCGCCCCTTTGCCCACCTTGGCTGCAAAAAAGTGTCACACATCTGGTATTGCCGTACTCAGGAGAAGTTGGGGAATGTGTTTTGGGGTGCCATTTTACATATAACCATGCTGGGTGAGAGAAATATCTTGGCAAAAGACAACTTTTCCTATTTTTTTATACAAAGTTGGCATTTGACCAAGATATTTTTCTCACCCAGCATGGGTATATGTAAAATGACACCCCAAAACACATTCCCCAACTTATCCTGAGTACGGCGATACCAGATGTGTGACACTTTTTTGCAGCCTAGATGCGCAAAGGGGCCCAAATTCCTTTTAGGAGGGCATTTTTAGACATTTGGATCCCAGACTTCTTCTCACACTTTTGGGCCCCTAAAAAGCCAGGGCAGTATAAATACCCCACATGTGACCCCACTTTGGAAAGAAGACACCGCAAGGTATTCAATGAGGGGCCTGGAGAGTTCCTAGAATTTTTTTATTTTTTGCATAAGTTAGCGGAAATTGATTTTTTTGGTTTTTTTCTCACAAAGTCTCACTTTCCGCTAACTTAGGACAAAAATTTCAATCTTTCATGGACTCAATATGCCCCTCAGCGAATACCTTGGGGTGTCTTCTTTCCGAAATGGGGTCACATGGGGGGTATTTATACTGCCCTGGCTTTTTAGGGGCCCTAAAGCGTGAGAAGAAGTCTGGAATATAAATTTCTAAAAATGTTTACGCATTTGGATTCCGTGAGGGGTATGGTGAGTTCATGGGAGATTTTATTTTTTGACACAAGTTAGTAGAATATGAGACTTAGTAAGAAAAAACAAAAACAAACAAAAAATTTCCGCTAACTTGTGCCAAAAAAAATGTCTGAATGGAGCCTTACAGGGGGGGGGGGGTGATCAATGACAGGGGGGTGATCAATGACAGGGGGGGGTGATCAATGACAGGGGGGTGATCAATGACAGGGGGGTAATCACCCATATAGACTCCCGGATCACCCCCCTGTCATTGATCACCCCCCTGGTAAGGCTCCATTCAGACGTCCGTATAATTTTTACGGATCCATGGATCGGATCCGCAAAACACATGCGGACGTCTGAATGGAGCCTTACAGGGGGGTTATCAATGACAGGGGGTGATCAGGGTGATCACTCCCCTGTCACTGATCACCCCCCCCCCCTGTAAGGCTCCATTCAGATGTCCGCATGATTTTTACGGATCCATGGATACATGGATCGGATCCACAAAACACATGCGGACGTCTGAATGGAGCCTTACAGGGGGGTTATCAATGACAGGGGGTGATCAGGGTGATCACCCCCCTGTCACTGATCACCCCCCCTGTAAGGCTCCATTCAGACATCCGCATGATTTTTTACGGATCCATGGATACATGGATCGGATCCACAAAACACATGCGGACGTCTGAATGGAGCCTTACAGGGGGGTGATCAGGGAGTGTATATGGGTGATCACCTGCCTGTCATTGATCACCCCCTGTAAGGCTCCATTCAGACGTCCGCATGTGTTTTGCGGATCCGATCCATGTATCCATGGATCCGTAAAAATCATGCGGACGTCTGAATGGAGCCTTACAGGGGGGTGATCAATGACAGGGGGGTGATCAATGACAGGGGGGTGATCAGGGAGTGTATATGGGTGATCACCCGCCTGTCATTGATCACCCCCCTGTAAGGCTCCATTCAGACGTCCGCATGATTTTTACGGATCCATGGATACATGGATCGGATCCACAAAACACATGCGGACGTCTGAATGGAGCCTTACAGGGGGGTGATCAATGACAGGGGGGTGATCAGGGAGTGTATATGGGTGATCACCCGCCTGTCATTGATCACCCCCTGTAAGGCTCCATTCAGACGTCCGCATGTGTTTTGCGGATCCGATCCATGTATCCATGGATCCGTAAAAATCATGCGGACGTCTGAATGGAGCCTTACAGGGGGGTGATCAATGACAGGGGGGTGATCAATGACAGGGGGTGATCAGGGAGTGTATATGGGTGATCACCCGCCTGTCATTGATCACCCCCCTGTAAGGCTCCATTTAGACGTCCGTATGCGTTTTGCGGATCCGATCCATGTATCCGTGGATCCGTAAAAATCATACGGACGTCTGAACGGAGCCTGACAGGGGGGTGATCAATGACAGGGCGGTGATCAATGACAGGGGGGTGATCAGGGAGTTTATATGGGGTGATCATGGGTGATCAGGGGTTTATAAGGGGTTAATAAGTGACGGGGGGGGTGTAGTGTAGTGTGGTGTTTGGTGCGACTGTACTGACCTACCTGAGTCCTCTGGTGGTCGATCCTAACAAAAGGGACCACCAGAGGACCAGGTAGGAGGTATATTAGACGCTGTTATGAAAACAGCGTCTAATATACCTGTTAGGGGTTAAAAAATTCGGATCTCCAGCCTGCCAGCGAGCGATCGCCGCTGGCAGGCTGGAGATCCACTCGCTTACCTTCTGTTCCTGCGAGCGCGCGCCTGTATGCGCGCGTTCACAGGAAATCTCGCGTCTCGCGAGATGACGCATATATGCGTGACTGTGCGCAGGGCTGCCACCTCCGGACCGCACATCTGCGTTAGGCGGTCCGGAGGTGGTTAATCGGATACCGAAATTGAGTCAATGAGATGTTCTCAATCGTTCACTTTTATCCACATTCAGCAGAGGGTAGAGCTGAGAGGAGTCTCCCTACTGCTCTTGTCCCAAACTTCCTGGAATGCCTCATTACGTGTGCAGGATCTGCCTCTCTTACTCTGCTGGCCAACATGAAATATTAATAAAGCATGGCTTCCCGTCCACACTGATGGATATTCGGGCCCCGACATGTTTTAATAATGCATATTTCATCAGGTTGATCGTTCTGATTAGCGTTGATCGCAAATATTCTAATCGCAAATTTTTATCGTGACTATTGGCACTTCGAGAATTTGCGAAGATGTAGAATATAGTGCTATATCTTCGTGATCGCGAATATTCTAGATTTATTTTCATCAGTACTCTCACTGCTTCTTGCTTGAGGGCCAATGAGAAGGCTGCAATATCTTTGTCTGAGCTTAGCAACATCCCTAGCAACCAATAGGAAAGTTTCCTACCCCTTACTATATAAGAAACTCCCCAGAATCCATTTTCTGCTGTTTTTCGCAGTTCTGAGAGAGAGAGAGAGAGCAGTGTCATTGCTGTGCTCTGTGCTTTGCTGAGTCATCTGGATTCTTATTCAATTACATTAGTTAGCTCATATATATATATATATATATATATATAATACAGATAGTCAGTAGGAGATAGTCAGTGTAGGTTAGATAGTGATATATTGTAGCTGTTCCAGTGCAGGGTGTTAGGTAGTGTGATAGGAATTACTGTACTGTGAATTTTCTCCAGTCTCAGGAAACTTCTAGCAGCTTGATAAATGTAACAAAAGTGAGCCACGTCTGTATTGCGCAGCCAATAGGTGAATATTATATTGCTGATTTTCACAATCAAGAAAATAATGACTGGAGATCACGAATTCTAGGATTTGCTAATTTAAATATTAGGCCAAAATGGTTCTGATACCACATATGACTGGTCTAGGGGTCCCAGAAGGTGAGATACTCCCTATGTAGGAATGCTGGCTGTCAGGGGTGGTATGTTTGAACTCCCTATGATGCCCACATTATACAAAATGCAATGATTACAATAATTAATATGTGAGTTAATAAGTTACTTCTGAAAACGACCCATGGCAGTAAAGATTGTGATTGGGTCCCTCCTACTAAAGAGGAACAAGATTTTACAAGATCTTCTGGAAGAACGAATTACCTAATTTTTAATCTCTTTTATAGTCCCAAGATCAAAATTTTTTCCACCTCTAGATATGTATCCTAATATTGTTATTTTTTATATTTTTTATTGGTCAGTAAGGAATTCAAATAGGTTGCCTCTAATATAAGGGATAATTACTGTACAGATGCACAGAGGAAAGCAATAAAGGTATTAAAGAGGTTGTCCAGGCTCAGAGCTGAACCCGGACATATCCCCATTTTCACCCAGGCAGCCCCCCTGACTTCGCATCGGAGCATTGGAGCATGAACTGCCATGACTTCATCACTCTCATGTGGAAGGTGGACCCACAGGGATTTATCTAAACACGTTTACAGAAAGGACACAATAATTAACAGTCTTCATCATGCATGTTCATTGCATTTGAAAAAACGTATTGAAGCCATTCCAACGGGACAATGTTTAAGAATGAGGCATACTGTACATGTGCTAACCAAGGGAATTTTGAAAAAACAAACACTATACCTAAAAAGGAGGTTTCAAGAAAAGAAAGGGGGTATGAAGAATGGATTATTTAGAGAGGTTATAAAAGAGCAAGACAAACAAAATGAGAAGATCCGTTACATCTAAGATCATGGACAATAGACTCTGATAAAGATGAGATTTATTTTTTCTTTTAATTCAAGGTGGAGGAAAATAAATGTAAAACTATGGAAGTATTGGAACATTTTACTGACTGACAACACCATATGTAAATATATACCTTAATATCCATCTATAACTTACCGAAGATCGACAATTTTTAAAGACTTGTTAGTTCAAAGTCATTATAAAGGAACATGGAGGGACCGTCTCTTTGGTTCTAGAGGCCCAAAATTGGAGAGTACACCTTGTGAAGATTGCATTGCTTCTCCCAACTTGGAAAATGCATTGACTTTTGCTGACTTGGCAAACACAATAGAATTTAACATTACACATTCTATTTTACGTAGAACAACTGGAGTTATTTAGTGTGCAAGCAGCCCGGGTGGACTCCAATACTTCTATACCTAGACTAAAATCACAGGAATTGAGATAAAGAATAAGAGAATATGTACAGTGTAACGGATCTCCTGGCACCCCGACCGGGTACCTCCGTCGATAGATGCTCCTAGTGCTTTCCGAGGACACCAAGCACTCCACTTGACACCGTACGCACTGCAGAGCCCACGAACCGCCGAAGCTTGGTTGAGGTCTCACCGTCTCCTAGCTACCCTGGACCTACGACAAGGCTCCAGTGGGTGAACCTCTCCTAAAACCAGAGAGCAGGAACAGCTCTTACAAGAGCTAGTAGTTATGCCAGGAGAGTATACACAAATAGCAATCCCCACACACATGAGACGAGGCTCTATGTTGAATGTAAAACAGCAACTCTTTATTTGAACACACAGCATTGATTTATACACATCTTCCAACAAGGTTACCACCCACAGGGTTTTGTAAAAACAGCCAATCACATGCATTTACAGTATTGACACCTTCCCAGCAGTTGTACACAAAACCCCCTTCCCTTTGTCTGTAACGCAATCAACAAAATACAATGAGTATTGTCTTTGACGCAATTAACTAATACACTGGCATTGTCTGAGACGCAATTAACTAACACACTGGCATTGTCTGAGACGCAATCAACAAAATACAATTACCAAACGTAATGGGCTAACTTAATTACTCACAGACAGAAACCACACATTTTTCTCAAAACACAGAAAACACCTCAAAACCCCACATATCCCTATAATGTATACATCCATGGATAGCTCTGATCTGGGTGAACAACATATCAAAAAATCACCCAGATCCGAGCAGGGGTTCCCGAATTCCATGGAAGTCACATTTGGCCGGCCGCAAGCATGGCTTTCCTGCCCAAAACAGTTCCACAGACTTAAGCTGTGCGGCCGGTCTGTCTTCTCCTTAAAAGTTTGTATGGGCCATGATCCTGGGGCAAGAGGCTGGCAAACAAGCCACTCCAAAAACCCATTGGCGAGGTTGGTTTCGCCACATACAGTACTTGGTATTGAGATAGCAAGAGAGGAAGGAAATCTGAAAAAACTCAAGACTTTACCAGACCGTTTTCTGGGCCCTCCAAAGGAACTGGCAGTGGAAAAAAAGCTGGTGTTGGTTGTGAGAGGTCAAGGACATGCAAAAGAGAATGGAGAGGGTGATATTAGTGAGGAAACCGATGTAGATATAGTCAATTCCACGTGGGAGCCAGGTGAAGAGGGGCATTTTCATCATCAGGGGGCGTGGGTGAAACAGTTCCTGTGAAACAGCAAGGTGGAAGTATGCCCATGAGACAGCAAGGCGGAAGCATGAGGCATGGCCAGGGTGCTAATTTTGGCACAACGGCCCCATGTCAGACGGCATCTCAAGTGGAATTCAATCCGAAGTTTAGGAAAAATTCAATTCGCCACGAATCTGAAATTCCTCTTGCTTGGTCATAACAAATCAGTTTTTTCCTTGACGTGGTGGCTGCATGTTTTACAAAGCAAAAGTAAGAAGCCTGGGAACAATATATGACCTATAATGCTGTGCAGCCAGTCAATACGCTTTTACCCATCCCCCTGTGATGTCACAGCCCTATAAAAGTATAAGGAGAGATCTGGAAAGTGCTTATGCACTAGGGTCAGTGATGCTGAAAACTAGTTAAAAAAATAATATTAGAGAGTGCAAATGCAGGGACAGTGCAGAGAGACTGTTGTGAGACTGTAGGGAGACTGCAGGATAAGTGTATCACTGTGTGCATGACATTCTACTGCACCCACTTTAAGGTTTAATACATTATTTTACTCATACAGTTAGTGGGGGGGGGGGGATTTGTCTAAACTGATAGAAAAAAACGCCTAGTTGCCCATAGCAACATATCAGATTCCAATTTTCATTTTGCATAGCTCCTTTGGAAAATTACAGGCAACTAAGTCAATTTGCCTTTACACCAGTTTTGATAAATCTCCCACAGTGTGCCCCAGTATATAAGGCAGGTTTAATATGTCACAGTGTCCAGCACATTCTACTGCATTCAAATTCACAGTTAATCCGTTATGTTAGTGAAACAGATATGTTGCGTCTGTATTCCAAGACGGTGTGATATTTCCCCCTGCTCAACTGTGCAGTGGAGCAAAATTTATCATACAGAATGTATTCTGTTAGCTGTTGTGCAACATAGTGTCAGTATTAAGCTACAGTTAAATATTTTGCCCTGTACAAGTGTGCAGTGGACCCAAATTCATCATCGCTAATATGACCTATTAGTAAAGAAATGATTCTGCATCTGTATTGCAATCCCTATGATAAACGGCGTTAAGTGGGTTACCCACCCCTGTAGGCAAGGGGTAGACACACGAAGATCCCTTCAGTGTAGCGCACGTGCAGCCCTGGACATCTAAGGACATCACAGACCTAAAATCTGTGATATCCTTAGATGACCTAAAGGCTAAATGCCACTTGTCCTTCAAAGATGTTGGACGTGGGCTGCCTGGGGTCAAATTACTTAGCATGGACGAGTCTGGTTGGTTATCGGAATGAACCACATAAATTGCTCCACCAACTTAACCCAAATTCATCGTAGCTAATGCGTTCTTTTTGCTAAAAAATGAGTCTGCATCTTTATTGCAATCATTTAAGGTCGGAACTGCAATGGTATTACCAGACAAATCTCTCCACTAACTGGACGTTCTGTTAGGGAAAATGTTATTCTGCCTCACTCTGACAGCAACAAAAAATTTCAAACAAATTCTACAAATGTCATTGTGCAGTACAGCAAAATTTTAAACCATATGGATCCCTCCATAAGGTCCGGGATCGCTCCATACTATTAACCTAATTGTATTTTGCTTTCAAAATGTATTAGGTTTAAAAGGGTTTTGTTTTAGGGTTAAAACCAGATGGGCCGAACATAATGGATGGATCAAACATGGCCACTGGATTATTACCATAAGGGACAAGAGCATGAAAACTAGCTTCCAATTAAGATGGTGACCAATTATGGCTGCTGGTATGAGGTAACGGCATCTAAAGGGTTAAAAGTCAGCGCCCGCCATTACTGCTGGTCGCAGACATTAGTGCCAGGTGTCTGCTCTTTAAAACAGTAAACATCCAGTGGCCATGGCACCGACTACACATGCCAGCAGGCACCATTTTTAAATGCTCGGCCGCCAACATAAATATTCTGCCCGGGGTCGGGAAAAGGTTAACTTCCAAGCCTTTACATTGAGAAGCCTGGGTATACCTGATTTATAGTGATAAATGACTAATTAGTAACAAATCAAATTTCATGTTGAAGTTCGTCGAATCGGCTGAAACAAATTTTTTAAAACTTTGTTTATCTCTACGTCTGATCTGAGGTCTGATGGGAGTCTGATCTGAGGCTGATGGGGGGGGGGGATTTCTAATGGAAAGCTACTCTGAGGCTGATGGAGGCTGAAGAGCCCAATCTGGGGCTGATGAGGTCTGATCTGAGGCTCATTGGGGGTCTGATCTGAGTCTGATCGGAGGCTGATCTGAGGCTAATGGATGCTGAGAGGTCTGATGAGGGTCTGATCTGAGGTTAATTAAGGCTAGATATCTTATGGGTGTCTGATCTAAAGCTGATGTAGGGTGGGGGGTCTGATAGGAGGCTGATTGAGGTTGAGGGGTCTGTTCTGAGACAGGAAAGTCCTTGCTTGTAAAGCCCTTTTGATGTAAAGCAATGATGATGACATGTTTCCTTGTAACTAACCATGGTTAACAGAAGATGATTTCAAGCATCCTTCCTTCTACAGAAACTGGTCTGTTCTTCTAATTCACTTAACATAACAGACTGATAGCTGCCTGTAATGTTAGTAGGTCCTTTTGTGGGAGGGCTGAAATGCAGTAGACGTGGTTTTTGTGATTAAGTTCATTTTTATGGCAAGGAATTAATTGTATTTTATCTGATCACCCTTCATCATAATCTAGAGTTAATGCAAATTGCCACCATAAAAATGTTCGCGAAACGCGCGTTCGTGGCGGGTGCCTTTCACTTTAATGGCAGGGGAACCTGAAAAACCTTCAGGTCATATTTGCAGCCACCAAATACTTACTAGAAGTGCACAAACTGTCCCACAACATGGACAGTGACATATAGTGAGGGGGATCAATGGCAAACATTCCCATAAAAAATATATATTTTAATCAGGGGCCATTTTTATGTGTCTTAAAGGGAAACTCTCAAAAATGTGCCTTACTGGAAAAATGTATTTTAGGCCGTGGGAGTACAGGCCCCAAAAATTAGGCAGTCACTTGATAGAAAAGAGCAAGTGATTATGTGGCTGGAGGTATATTAGACGGTCAGTGTATAGCAATTTTAATGTAGGCCTGTATAGGCCCCAAAAATTAGGCATTCACCTGACAGAAAAGAACAAGTGATTATGTGGCTGGAGATACATTAGGCACTCACTCAATAACAATTTTACTGTAGGCCAGTAAAGGTCCTAAAAATTAGGCATTCACCTGACAGAAAAGAACAAGTGGTTATGTTGCTGGAGGAACATTAAGCGGTCAATGGGGGGCGTGGCCTGCTCGCTGATGGCACCGGTCCCATAGCGCATCTGCTCCGGACCGAACATCTTATAAGCAGCTCACAGCATTCATCTCGGCACTTGAATTCTACTAGGCATGATCCTATTACAAGCTCCAGACATGGGGAAAGTTCGGAGGTGTCCTGCACCGGCGAAATTAACCGAATTCTTCGGTAAAACTACTCCTGCAGAGTCTGGCCTAAGAGGGACTCCACCTCCACACGGCGCGCTGACTTCTCAGGCGGGAACGCCATCGCTGCCTGCACACAGCTTAGTTGTTACGAGTGGGACCGAGCGGGAACCCCTTGAGCATACTCAGTTCACCGCAGATGTCATGCAGTCCATGTTGGACACTCTGCGCTCCTCCATGAAGGAGGACATGCTGGGGCTTCTAAAGGACCTCAGAAAGGACATTCAGAGCATTGGGGACCGCACCTCGCACCTAGAGGGGAAGATGGCTGAATTTGCTGCCTCCCACAATACCCTTATTGATGCCCATGAAGCCATGGAAGATGACATTGCTAAACTAACGGCTAAGCTGCAAGACTTGGAGGACATACACAGGCGGAATAATGTTAGAATCCACGGGGTCCCACAGTCTGTGGAAACACATGAGCTGGAACACTTTCTACAACAACTCCTAAAAGCGGCGCTGCCTGAGTCTACAGAGAGGGACCTGATCATAGACCGAATCCACAGAGTGCCCAAGCCTAAAGGTCTGGACCCCTCTCTTCCCCGTGATGTTATTGCCAGGATTCATTTTTACACCATAAAGGACGCGTTCCTGAGGGCCCTGAGACAGAACCCATCCCCATCGGAGGACTTCACAGGGATTGCGGTGTACTCGGATCTCTCCGCAGCCACGCTAGCAAAGCGCAAAGAGTTTGCTCCGGTCACAGCTGTGCTGAGACAGCACCAAATCAAGTACCGCTGGGGTTTCCCAGTAAAGCTACTGGTCACGTATAATGGTGGCCTGCAAGTCTTCAATTCACCCAAAGTGGTGAACTGTCATCTGTCCGAATGGGGCCTCACCAGCGGGGACTCCACCCGAGAGAAGGAAGATGCCCCACGTCCTGACAAGAGTGGGACGTTGCCTGATAAGTGAGTTTTCTGCCGGCAAGGAGCAGCCGGATGACTGTTCATATTTGTAGATGTTGGTCCGTAGCGGGGAGCTTTTATTCTCTGCCCCGACAGGACTTGTTTTTTCTGGTCTTTTGACCGATATTTTTCTGGTCAGGCCTGACACGCCTTGTTGACCATAATGTTCTCATTTTACGTTTCCTTTTATGTGTGTTTTACTTAATTTTTTTCATGGTTGGTCCCTATGCTTATAATGAGTGCGACATGTGGTACTTGGAACCTGATATTGGCGGGAATGGACAGGGAGGGGTGGCATGGTGCATTACAGGGAGTTCCTACTTATAAGAAATGGGGCTGAAAATATGGTCTTTAAATGTTCATGGGCTAAATTCTCCATATAGACGAACGCAACTATGGTCGGAAGCCCTCAAGGCTTGCTGTGATGTGCTTCTGGTTCAGGAGTCGCATCTATTGGAAAAGGATGCGTTCAGATGCAAACACAGAAGCTTCCCTGTAATGCACCATTCACACGCAAGTAAAAAGTGAAAGCAGGGGTTTTCATTGGTGTAAAGTCTACAATTGCCTTTTCCTTACAGAAATGTGTTACTGACACGGCTGGGAGATATATTATCTTAATGTGTAGTCTGGATGGTAAACCGTATACTCTGGTGTCTGTTTACGCCCCTTATGTCAGACAGGTGGCCTTCTGCAGGAGGCTGTTTAACAAAATAGAGAATATAGCGGTGGGGGAGGTAGTGATAGGAGGAGACTTTAATATACCAATTAACTCAGCTATAGACTGCAAGTCCATACAGGTGAATCGGCGAGCAGATCTACAGGAGACTTTACATGAGTCTGCCTTTCACGATATTTGGAGATATCAGCACAGCGAGGAGCAAGATTACACGTTCATATCAACTGCGCACTTATCCCAATCTCGTATCGACTATATTCTAGTTTCCAGAGGCCTTCTGCACAGGGTCGTAAGGTCTGACATTGGGGGAGCGACTTGGTCGGACCATGCCCCAGTTAGCATTGTAATTGATAATGGCATCCCCAACCTCCCACACCCACAATGGAGATTAAACACCTATCTACTGAAATGTCCTGAGATGGTTAAGCAGCTCACAGATTCTTTAAAGGAATTTATGGAGTTTAATGATCTCCCTGACACTAGTGTTCATACTCTTTGGCTTTCACATAAGGCCTATATGAGAGGACTTCTCCTACAAATGGCGGCGAGAATGAACAAGAGTAGGAACAAATCTATTCAGGATGCCCTAGCTCGACTGCGGGTTGCAGAGTCAGACCACAAGGCAAATAACAATTCCTCCACTTTAGCTGTCCTTCAGGAATGTAGAGCTGAGCTTAGGACTATTCTTCTGTACCATCAAGAGCTAGGTCTGAGAAGATTCCAAACAAACTTCTATCACACAGGGGATAGAGCAGGGGCATTATTGGCGCGTAGGTTGAAAAGCAGAGCAGCTGCAGCTAGGATAACTAGCCTAAAGTATAACAGCAAAGTGTATACACACCCTCAGGAAATAGCCGACGCTTTTGCAGCATATTACTCCTCCCTATACAACCTGGGTTCAGATGAGCGTACGGTTCAGCCCTCTGAAGAAGCAATTTTGGAATATCTAGAATCCCTTACGCTTCCCAGAGTTTCTGAGGATGACTTGTGTATTCTGAATAGGCCAGTTACTTCTGAGGAGATATACACTACAATTAAAGGCACCCCATCTAATAAGGCCCCAGGACCTGACGGTTTTCCAGCGGAATATTACAAAACATTCCACTCTGCGTTCGTACCTCGCCTAGTTGAATTATATAACACATTTCTGTCTTCTGGGAACATCCCTTCAGAAATGTTACAGGCCACTGTAGTCACTCTACCTAAACCAAGGAAGGCCCTGAGAATTTCAGGCCAATTTCCTTGCTAAATGCTGACCTAAAGTTATTTGCTAAGATATTGGCAGCGCACCTCAACAAGGTGCTACCTGCCCTTATAAATCCTGACCAAGTGGGTTTTGTGCCAGGCAGGCAATGCAGGGACGGCACTAGGAAAATGCTGAACTTGATTCAGGTTGCAGAGTGGTCCAGAGCCCCCACGATCTTTGTCTCGCTAGACGCTGAAAAAGTGTTTGACAGAGTACACTGGGGGTTTCTGAATCAGACTCTCAGGAAATTTGGGTTTAAAGGGTATATATTGCAAGCTAGTCTAGGGTTGTACTCAGCGCCTGGGGCTAGTGTTCTAGCCTCAGGCTTTCTGTCGGCTCCCTTTTCAATAACAAATGGGACTAGACAGGGGTGCCCATTGTCGCCCCTGATATTCGCATTGGTGATGGAGCCGTTGGCGGAAAAAATCAGGAACTGTACGCAGATCTCTGGAATTTCAGTAGGGAAATACTCCCATTGTATAGGATTAGTACGCTGATGATGTTATTCTGACTCTCTCCAATCCCTCAGCGTCACTCCAGGCTGTATCTGAAATATTAAACCAATATTCCTCAAACTCCTACTATAAGCTGAATGTCAGTAAAACTAATGTATTACCGATTAATGTGCCGGAAAGTCTGTATCAGGTATTGCGAGAACGGTATCCTTTCACTTGGGCCACTGACTCAATACGGTATTTGGGTGTGGAACTCACTAACTCGTTGCCTACCCTGCTTTCACATGAATCTTAAAAAACTGAGGTCTGAATTGCAGACTGATTACTCCAAATATAGTAAAGCAATGCTCTTGTGGATTGCTAAAATAAATGCAGTTGAGATGTTAATCCTTCCAAAATCTTATATATATATTTAGGTGCATACCCCTGAAAATACCTAAAGCATACATTAAGCTATTGCAGGGAGACATGCTCAAATTTATTTGGGGAGGCTCCCCCCCAGGATTAAGAAAAACGTGTTATTCCCATCTATTAGCAAGGGAGGGCTAGGGGTCCCAGACCTATATAGCTACTATCTAGCCAACCTACTGGATCAAACTATGGAGTGGTGGGCACCCTCATCACCTCATAAGTGGCTCAGCATTGAGGAAGTTTATGTTAGGAGCAGATCCCTTAAGTCACTGCTAGCTGCCTATTTGTTGAAGCCTACCACTTATCCCTTACCACTTAATACAATGCAAGCATCTCTATCCGTTTGGGCACATTTATTTTAAAAAAGGTCACGGTTGCCTCTGGAAAAGAAATATATTCCTATCACAGCTATTGAATATCACATTCCTACACTTCAGGTTACAGGCTGGTTGAATTGCGGGATTGATACCCTTGGGAGCTTGTTTGATGAGTCCACTATGCGATCATTTGAGACACTACATTCCACATATGATTTGCCTAACTCGGTTTTCTATCAATACTTGCAGATATATCATTTCCTCTCACCTCTCAATTTGGATACCACTGCAGATGTGAGTGCCCCAATGGGTAGGCTTCTAAGAGCAGATGACCGTTCCCATTCTAGTCTCTCATTTTGGTATTCTCACCAGATGCTGATTGGAAAGGATAACAAAAAGCCTTTCATGTCTAGATGGGAGGCTGAAATGGGAAAGGAATTCTCTCTAGATGAGTGGACGGATGCCTTGTATTGGTCCATGAAATGCTCTAAATGTGTAAACCATGCAGAGCAAAATAGGAAAACACAATTGAGGTGGTATCTGACACCGGATAGACTGGCTCATGTTATCCCTAATTGCTCTCCATTATGTTGGAGAGGATGTGGCCGGTTAGGATCACCATTCCATATGTGGTGGGAGTGCCCTGTGTTAACCCAATTTATGGAGCCAGGTTACTCAGGTTTTGGAGGAAATAACAGGAGTAGCGGGGATATTGTCCCCTGAATTAGCAATCCTCAGTATAGGACTGGTGGATGTTCCGAGTGATAGTAGAGGCGTGACAGCGCACATCTTGCATATTTGCAGCAAAGAAGGTTATTGCGCGCCAATGGAAAAGCTCACACCCTCCCTCACTTAGTGAAGTTTTCAAAATTGTGAATCATCACATGCAATGTGAGTTCACGTTCGCATCCTCGATGAAAGCCAGAATTGCAGTGCACAATTCGTGGCTGCAATGGTTATCTAGCCCATATGCAGTGCCGCTTCCAAAATGTATGATATAGCCTTTCTGCGCAAACTTCACAGAGATGGTCGTATATGGCCTACAGAGTAATGGTGTATTGTCAGAGATACGTGCTATTATGCGGTACTTATAGCAATTGTACCTATAACCGCTCATGTCGTGCAATTTTTGTACCCTATCATTTTTCATGCATGGGACCTTTATGATTTATTTATTATTATTTGTTAACCTTTTCTTCCTTTCTATAAGTCTTTGTTCTTTTGCTTAATTGACTTGAAAATATTTCAATAAGAATTTATTGATAAAAAAAAAGAAAATTAAGTGGCCAATGAATAACAATTTTACTGTAGGTCAGTGGATTATAGGCCCCAAAAAGTAGGCATTCACCGGACAAAAAAGAACAAGTGATTATGTGGCTTGAGGTACATTAGGCGGTCACTGAATAACAATTTTACTGTAGGCCAGTACAGGCCCCAAAAATTAGGCATTCACCTCAAAGAAAAGAACTAGTGATTATGTGGCTGGAGGTACATTAGGTGGTCACTGAATAACAATTTTACTGTAGGCCAGTGGATTACAGGCCACAAAAATTAGGCATTCACCTGACTGAAAATAACAAGTGATTATGTGGCTGGAGGTACATTAGGCGGTCACTCAATAACAATTTTACTGTAGGCCAGTGGATTACAGGCCACAAAAATTAGGCATTCACCTGACAGAAAAGAACAAGTGATTATGTGGCTAGAGGTATATTAGACGGTCAGTGGATAACAATTTTACTATAAGCCAGTACATGCCTGAAAAATTAGGCATTCACCTGACAGAAAATAAAAAAAAGTGATAATGTTTCTGGAGGTACATTAGGCACTCAGGCACTCACTGAATAACAATTTTACTGTTGGCAAAAGGAGTACAGGCCACAAAAATTTGGCATTCACCTGACATAAAAGAACAAGTGATATGCGACTGGAGGAATATTAGACGGTCGGTGAAAAACAATTTTACTGTATTCCAGTACAGGCCCCCAAAATTAGGCATTCACCTAACAGAAAAGAACAAGTGATTATGTGGCTGAAGGTACATTAGACGCTCACTGAATAATAATTTTACTGTAGGTCAGTGGAGTATAGGCCCCAAAAATTAGGCATTCACCTGACAGAAAAGAACAAGTGATTATGTGGCTGGAGGTATATTATACGGTCAGTGGATAACAATTTAACTGTAGGCCAGTAAAGGCCTCAAAAATTAGGCTTTCACCTGACAGAAAAGAACAAGTGATTATGTGACTGGAGGTTTATTAGGCGGTCACTGAATAACAATTTTACTGTAGGCCAGTGTAGTATAGGCCCCAAAAATTAGGCATTCATCTGACAGAAAAGGCCTTTTATGCCACTGTATATACATATGACAAGAAACATTCTTTGTTCTGTTTGGTGGCGGATATGTGTGGGCTGGCATGAGAAAATTCAATTACATGTCTTCACAGGTGTTGATTTCCTCAGAGATCCATGCCTCATTCATTTTTAGAAATGTGAGGTAGTCAAAACTGTAGTGAGCTAGGCAATTGCGCTTTTTGGTCACGATCCCCCCGATGTGCTGAACGTCCTTTTGGACAGGGCACTCGACAAGGGGCAAGCCAAGAGTTCCAAGACAAATTGTGCCAGCTCTGGACACAGGTCAAGCCTGCACACCCAGTAGTCCAGGAGTTCCTTGCTTCTCAGAGCATCCACTTTAGCCATTAACCCAATGTAGTCGGACACCTGTCTGTCTAGGCGTTCCATGAGGCTGAATCAGGAGGGCGGCTGTTGATGGGTTTCGCTGTAGGTGTAAATTCCTCTGCCAGTGCCTGCAACAGCAGAATGCAGCATCTCTCGCAGCAAGGCCTGAAAATGCTGCTTTCTGCAAGCCCTCTATGATGCTGGTAACATGTCTGCCATTTTGTGTTTGTATTGGGGGTCTGAGAACGTTGCCACCCAGTACTGGTCCTTGACCTTTATGCTTTTTATATGGAGGTCCCTCTCCAAACACTGGAGCATGAAGGCCTCTATTTGCACTAAATTGGAATCGGTGGAGCGCCCTGGCTTCATCGCCCAGGAGAATGTCATCCTCGGTTCCCTCCCCCCAGCCACAGAAAACATCAGTGATCCCCAAAATGTTTAAAGTCCCCCTCAAAGCCTGCTCTTCTTACTCCTCCTCCTCCCCATAGCCACCATCCCCCTCTGACTCTTCTTCACACTCCTGCTGACTTGTCTCAGATGGAGTTGCCCCCCCTGGGAATTCATTCAGCATTTTCGACTTCCTCATCTTCCAGCTCCTGCTCCTCGATGGCTTGATCAATGTCACAACACAATGCACACTCCAGAAAGAAGGCGTCAGGTACGATGTCACTGATGGCGCCCTGGCTACGACTGACTAATTTGGTGATCTCATCAAATGGCCGCAGAAGTCTGCATGTGTCGCGCATGAGCAGCCACTGGCGCAGTGAAAAGAAACTAAGCTCCCCAGAACCTGTACTGCTGCCAACTTCGTACAGGTAGTCGTTAACGGCATGTAGCTGCTGGAGCAGCCTATCAAGCATATACAAGGGGGAGTTCCAGCGCATCAGGCTGTCACAAATCAGACGTCTGATGGGCATGTGGTGTCACCGCTGAGCGTCAGCAAGGCAAGACATGGCCAGAGGCATGCCGCAAGACGTCCTGGACCCCGGGGTATTTGGCAATGAATCGTTGCACGTCTAAGTTCAGGATATGTGCCATTCACGGCACGTGTGTCATTTTGCCCTTTTTCAGCACGCTCAGCATATTGGCACCATTGTCGCACACCATTTTACCAACTGTCAAATTGAGCGCGGTTAGCCACTGATTTGTCTGTGACTGCAGAGCTGAAAGCAGTGCAGGACCGGTGTGGCTCTTGGCTTCCAGCACAATAGTCACAGCACAGCATGGCAACATCTCACCTGGCATGTTGAATAGGTTCTAGGGAGCTTAAGGGGTCCAGCGGAAGAGGTGGTAGCAGTGGAAATGGAGGAGTCAGCCGAGACAGGCCTGCATGCAATCCGTGGCGGTAACACCAAATCCACACGGGTGCCACGGGTAACATGCTTGACAGCCAACAGCAGGTTCAGTAAAAGTTATGTAGTGTACCTTCCCTGCCCGTGTTTGCTAGACCACGTGTCTGTGGTCAGATGTATATTGGCACCGACACTGTGAGCCAGAGATACATTTACTTGCAGATGAGCGTGGCCATGTAGCTTTGGGATGCCCTTCTGGGAGAAATATTTCCTTCCAGGGACTCTCCATTGCAGTGTGCCAATGGCCACAAATTTTCAAAAAGGCCTCCGAGTCCACCAGTTTATATGGCAGTAGTTGGCGGGCTAGCAATGTCGACAAGCCAGCAGTCAGCCGTTAGGCAAGAAGGTTTTCGTGTGTCATCAACTTTTTACGCTCGAACATTTGGCCCACGGAAGCTTGCCTTCTGCCAGATGAGCGCGACAACAGCACGGTGGAAGGTAGAGTGCAGGACAAATGGGGGGAGAGAGGAGAAGAAGAAGAGGCAGGATGTGGAGTGCCACGAGTGTGGCTTTGTGGGTTCTGACAGTATTGCTCCCACTGGGCTCAGTGATGGGAGGCCAGGTGTTTTCTTAAGGCGGTTGTCCCTAGGTGAATGTTGGGCTTACCCTGACTTATGCGTTGACAGCACAGGCTGCAGATGGCAACACTATTGTCAGCAGCTGACACGTAAAAAAAATCCCACACTGCGGAGCCATGTGTAGTCGTCCTGGGAGCACAAGATGTGACCGTGCATGGTGGATGGCTCGCTACAGATACTTTTGCAGTCTGCTTTTTGCCTCCTGTGCACTGTAAGTTCTGCCTGCTTCTTCTCCTTCTCCTCCCTATCTGCTGATCCGTTTCTCCCTCTGAACTCCCCTCCTATTCCTCTCTTGTGGGCACCCATGTGACATCCATCGATACGTCATCATCGTCACCTTTACCACCACTGACATTAGAGATCTGAGGAGGCAGCAACAGCAGGGACCACCCTCCTTGGGCTGATCTGGGTACTGTCGTCAGACCACTGGGTGGCGGCCGTTGCTTCCTCCTCTTCCTCATCCGATGATAAGAATGGCTGCGCATTGAAAAGGTCTGGGAATGGATGGGATAAAAATTACTCTGACTCGAGTGGAGGGGCTATGGTCGGGGTGTCTTTGGGGCTGCACACAGCGAGTGAGGTGGGTGCAGATACAGAGGATGAGGAGGGTGCAGAACTGGAAGGCTAAGTGAGCCACTCAACCAACTCTGTTGACATAATCGCACGCACCTTCTGCAACTTCCCACTTAGGCTCCGGCCTGGTGCACAAGCCCGACTCCTACCACCTCTGCGGAACTGCCTGCCTCTTCCTCTGCCTGTTATTTTTAAAATGACCCTGTGTCAAAGTCCTTAGAAAAGAGGAATATTGAAGCAGGTATATTGCAGGCCTCAATCAATATTTGGTGGAAACAGGTATATCAATTCCCTTAATCGGTATTTTGTGGAAGCAGTTGTATCGCAGGCCTCAATAAATTTTTGGTGGAAGCAGGTATACCCATCCCCTTAATCAGTATTTTGTGGAAGCAGGTATATCACACCTCTCAATCAGTATTTTGTGGAAACAGGCATGTAGAACCCCTTAATCAATATTTTGTGGAAGCTGGTATATCGCACCCCTCAATCAGTATTTTGTGGAAGCAGGCATATCCATCCCCTTAATTAATATTTTGTGGAAGCAGGTATATTGAACTCCTTAATCAATATTTGGTGGAAGCAGGTATATCGCACACCTCAATCTGGATTTTGTGGAAGCAGGTATATCAAACAACTTAATCATTATTTTGTGGAAGCAGGTATATCAAACCCCTTAATCAATATTTGGTGGAAGCAGGTATATCAATCCCCTTAATCAGTATTTTGTGGAAGCAGGTATATCGCACCCCTCAATCAGTATTTTGCTGAAGCAGGTATATAGAAACGCTTAATCAATATTTTGCGGAAGCATGTATATTGCACCCCTCAATATGTATTTTGTGGAAGAAGGTATATAGAACCCCTTATCAATATTTGGTGGAAGCAGGTATATCAAACCCCGTAATCAGTATTTTGTGGAAGCAGGTGTATCGCAGGCCTGAATCAATATTTGGTGGAAGCAGGTATATTAACCCCCTTAATCGGTATTTTGTGGAAGCAGGTATATCAATCCCCTTAATCAGTATTTTGTGGAAGCAAGTATATCGCACCCCTCAATCAGTTTTTTGCGGAAGCAGGTATATAGAACCTCTTAATCAATATTTGGTTGAAGAAGGTATATCGCACCCTTCAATCTGTATATTGTGGAAGCAGATATACCTAACCCCTTATTTAGTATTTTGTGGAAGCAGGTATATCAAACCCCTTAATCAGTATTTTATGGAATCAAGCATATCAATCCCCTTAAATCAGTATTTTGTGGAAGCAGGTATATAGAACCCCTTAATCAATATTTGGTGGAAGCAGGTATATCACACCCCTCAATCTGTATTTTGTGGAAGCAAGTATATAAAACCCCTTAATCAGTATTTTGTAGAAGCAGGTAAACCCCCCACTATATTTTGTGGAAGCAGGTATATATAAAAACCTTGACCCTTTAAGGACGTAGGACGTACAGGTACGGCCTAACTTTAAAATTTCATTGCGGCGCGGCGGGGGTTAATCGGAACAGTATGTCTGCTGAAATCATTCAGCGGGCATCCTGTCACAACGCCAGGGAAGGGGTCATATGACCCCCGCATCGGCGATCGCCGCAAACCGCAGGTCAATTCAGACCTGCGGTTTGCGGTTTTACCTTATCCGGCGGGCGGTGGTGCCACCCGGTCCCCTTGCGGCTGTAGTGGGGACCCGATGGCATGGAAGGAAGCGTGATGCCTTCCTTAGGCATCTGCACTGCCTTCTGGTGATGAGCCTGTGAGATCCAGCCCCCTCGATCTCACAGGCCGGAAGCTGGATGAGTAATACACACTGTATTACTCATACAGCCAATGCATTCCAATACAGAAGTATTGAAATGCATTGTAAAAGGGATTAGATCCCCAAAAGTTGAAGTCCTAAAGTGGGAAAAAAACTGAAGTAAAAGAAAAGTTAAAAATAAAGTTTTCCCCCAAAAAAGTTAAAAGTTTCAAGTAAAAATAAACAAAAACTTATTTTTTCCCAAATAAAGTTAATTTTTTTTAAATAGACATATTAGGTATTGCCGTGTCCATATCGACCGGCTCTATAATCATATCACATGACCTAACCCCTCAGGTGAACACCGTAATAAAAAAAACTATGGCTCAGAATATGGAGACACTAAAACATCATTTTTTTGTTTTAAAACAGCTGTTATTGTGTAAAACTTACATAAATAAAAAAAAGTATACATATTAGGTATCGCCGCATTCGTATCGACCGGCTCTATAAAAATATCACATGACCTAACCCTTCAGTTGAACACCGTAAAAAATTTAAAATAAAAACTGTGCTAAATAAACTATTTTTTGTCACCTTACATCACAAAAAGTGTAGTAGTAAGCGATCAAAAAGTCAGATGCACCCCAAAATACTGCCATCAAAACTGTCATCTCATCCCTCAAAAATCATACCCTACCTAAGGTAATCGCCCAAAAACTGAAAAAATTATGGCTCTCAGACTATGGAAACACTAAAACATGATTTTTTTGTTTAAAAAAAGAAATCATTGTGCAAAACTTACATAAATAAAAAAAGGTATTAATATTAGGTATCGCCGCATCCGTGACAACCTGCTCTATAAAAATATCACATGATCTAACCTGTCAGATGAATGTTGTAAATAACAAAAAATAAAAACGGTGCCAAAACAGCTATTTCTTGCTACCTTGCCTCACAAAAAGTGTAATATAGAGCAACCAAAAATCATATGTACCCTAAACTAGTACCAACAATACTGCCACCCTATCCCGTAGTTTCTAAAACAGGGTCACTTTTTTGGAGTTTCTACTCTAGGGGCGCATCAGGGGGGTTTCAAATGGGACATGGTGTCAAAAAAAACTGTCCAGCAAAATCTTCCTTCCAAAAACCATATGGCATTCCTTTCCTTCTGTGCCCTGCCAAGTGCCCGTACAGCAGTTTACAACCACATATGGGGTTACTTCATTTTACCAGTGTCATGAAGTACAATATGTGACGAAAAAACTATCTCAGAATGGCCTGGATTAGTCAAAGCGTTTTAAAGTTATCAGCACTTAAAGTGACACAGGTCAGATTTGCAAAAATTGGCCAAGTCCTTAAGGTGAAATAGGGCTGAGTCCTTCAGGGGTTAATCAGTATTTTGTGGAAGCAGGTATATTGCACACCTCAATCTGTATTTTGTGGAAGCAGGTATTTCAAACCCCTTAATCAGTATTTTGTGGAGGCAGGTATATTGCACCCCTCAATCAGTGCAACAGGTATATCACACCTGTTTTGAATAGTTGTTCCAATAGCGCTTGTCCCTCTATATACCTGCAGTATTGTAGCAGAACCGCACACAACTGCTGCACAATACATATGCACTATATACTTTCTATGTTCAAAAGTATATTATAGGTATATTACACCCCTGAATCATTTTTGGGGGGGCAACAGGTATATCACACCAGTTGCAATTATTTATTCCAATAGCGTTTGTCCCTCTATATAGCTGTGGTATCGCAGCAGAACCGCACACAACTGCTGCACAATACAAATGCACTATAATATACTTTCTAAGTTAGAAAGTATATTATAATTATATCACACCTCTCAGTATATCACACCTATCGATAGCACTCCTTTACCTGTCCTTAAAAGGACTTTTGTGGCCCTATTAGCTAGCGTTTGGTGTCCCTAGCAGTCTGTCTCTGCTCAGCAAAGCGACCTCTCCCTACATATGCAAAACACAGAATGTAAAATGGCTGCCAGATCGGGTTTTGTTATAGGGTGGGGGTGTGTCCATGTGCTAAAACGTCTAAATTGGCTGTCCTGTCCTACCTGATATATATGTCATGGGTCAAAGTTCGGCACAATGCAAAAGAATATGGAGCATGTGAACAAGGCCATATGTTCGCATGTTCGGCGAATTGCGAACAAGTAAAGTTCGCAGTGAAACCGATCGCTAGGAGAACCGCAAGGCCATCTCTAATCACTAGCATAAAATAAGTCTGTTATAATTTACATTTCACTTCTTTAAATTCTGTCAATGAATGGAACACACAACACAATTTGAAAGGGTGTCTTGTAGCATTGTATTGAGGTGCAGTATAGTGCTTCTTGAACTTTATGCCAATCTTCCTGTACCAATGCAAACTGCTTCTTTTGACACCAGAGGGGGGTTGTTCTTTTTTTTTTCCTGCGCATTGTGTGTAATGTACAAAATGTTAGGTTCGGTAGATTTCTTAAATGGGGTCTTCAGTATATTATTGCAAAAATCATGTAATTACTGCTAATTTTAAGACAAAACAAAACTTTTCATTTCTTTTATTCCAGAAATGTGACATAACTTTTTTTTTTATTGATTTTATCATATTTTATTGAAATAACGAACAATTAATTTTCTGCAAACACATTGTATTGTTATATTACTCCAGTAGATGTCACTGTAATTCAGTTGTTCAGTAGGTAGATAACTCCCAAGGAAACCTCAAAAATGTGGAAACTAAAACTCACAATGCAAATGCACATATTCCTCAAAGTTTTATGGCCGTTAATTTAAAGGGAATATTTTTTTTCCTGTGAATATTACAGACTTCCCAATACTAAGTGAACTAACTATGCAGTAACACACAATGTATTTTTAACTCTCACAGTTTAGTGACATTCCACTTATAAATTTATTGGCCACCTACGGTGCCAATCCTTGATTGTCTTGAAGTTAAAAGATGTAAAAATCCAAATGCAGAGATGATGAATTCAAGATAATATAGGAAGATGGAAAAAAAATATGAAAAAGAGAAGAGCGATGAAATGTACTATAAATTAACTATATTACTAATTGCAAAGTGAGAAGCACATTTTTTTCCTTCAACTGCTATATATTAACACTGTGCGGATGTGTATACTATACGTGCTGGAAAACGTGTATATCCCACCCAGATACCTCAGCTGGGTGAGATAAATAATATCCAGAAAGCTACAGAGGTTTCAGCAAAGCATAGTTTGCTAAGACAGTTTTGTCTACATTTTGTTCTGGGCTGGTTTTCATTTGGACTGGTGGATAGGTTTGGTAGTAGGATCTGCCAGTCCACACCCTTCCAGTACATGTGTTGTCTTTTGCCGGAGGTGATCGCAGATGAGGCCTGCTGTAATCTCTAAAACACATAAATAATAAAACTGAGCAAAAATTAATAAATCAAGAAGATAGATCACGTAGAACAAATATAAGATGCGTAGGGATTCCAGAAGGGGAAGAAGGGGATAATTATATAGAATTTATTGAGCGATGGTTAAAGGAGAACTGTAAGGAAGGTACCCTTTCTCCCCTGTTCGTTATTGAAAGAGCACATAGGGCTCATATAAAGAAGAGGGTTCCTGGGGATTACCCTAGACACATGTTGGTGAAATGCTTACTTTCCAAAGATCGAGATACAATATTGTCTGATGCTAGAACCTCTGGAAAATACCAGATACAGGGTGTAAAGATAAGACTGTTTCCAGTCTACTCAGCAGATACTAATGCACGCAGGAAGGAGTATATAATTGTAAAATAGAGACTAAGGAATGCAGGCCTGAAGTATAGTTTGCTCTTTCCTGCAAAGTTAAGGGTGGAATATAAAGAAAGGACCGAATTCTTTCAGATTCCTATGGAAGCTAACGAATGGGCGGACAGGATAGGTTTTTGAGGGGGTAGAGTAGGAGGAGGGGGAATAGCGAGCCATTATGCTAAGTAATGGAGCTGCCTCGACTGCTGACCAGGGAGCTACTCAGAAGGGAGGGGGGTGGCAAGGGTGGTATCTTGGAGAAGAGAGAGTGTTTGTTTGTTTGTTTTTTGTCTTCCCTCTCTGCTAGATGATTAAGATTATTTCGTTAAATGTGAGAGGTTTGCGAGAGAGGGTAAATAGATACACTATCCTTGAGCGGATGAAGAGGTTTTTGCCAGCCATCCTTTGCCTCCAAGAGACACATTTAGTTAAAAACTCATTACGATCGTTGGAGAAGAGATGGGTAGTGGAAGGGTACCACTCGGTATATACTACTTATTGTAGAGGGGTCTCAATTTTGATACACAATAAGATTAAATTTGAGTGTGTTGCATATGAGGCGGACGACTATGGTAGGTACCTCTTCTTACAATGTAACATAGAAGGGGTTAAAATGGTAATCGCAAATGTATATATTCCACCACCATATAAGCCAGATGTGTTGCATGAGTTGCATAGATTTATGTTGAATAGACAAGAGTGTATAATGATTGCGATTGGAGATTACAATGCTGTAATGGATCCACTCAGGGATAGAATGTCTAGCAGAGGGGGAAGAATACAAAATGTAGATTTGTTTAAACTGGCCTTGGAGTTCAACTGGACTGATGTTTGGCACTATCTGAACCCGGAAGAAACCATGTATTCCTGTTATTCTAAATCACATCAAACATGGTCAAGAATAGACATGGTTTTGGGAAACAAACACTTGATGTCCCAAAATAGGATTAAGATAAAGTATTTGCCTATGGCCTTATCCGATCATAGTTCTGTGGTAATGGAACTGGACTTGAACAGAAAACAAAATTTGCCAATATTTAAGTTCAATCCTCATTGGTTATCACTAATCCCAGATATAGAAAAATAAATATCTATTTTAGAAATAGAAGAGGTTTTGGGTACGGTGAAACCCGTAAAATCACCAGGGTGTGATGGACTCCCTTTTGAAATATACAAGACCTTTGCGCAGGTGTTAATACCAGAATTAAGCGCGACACTGTGCGAGGCCCAAAAAATAGGTGATTTACCAGAATCAATGAAAGAAGTAATTATTACATTAATTCCAAAACAGGATAAAGAACAACTAGACCGCGGTTCATATAGACCAAATCCTTTATTCATAAATCCTTAAAATACATAGGCTTTGAAGTGCAAGATGCCAAAGAGAGACAAAGTTCGTTTTGCATTGACTGGTCTTCCACAAATATATACAGTATTTGCAAAAGTACATGCAACTGGTCCCCATTCCTCCATTACGGAGCCACTTTCCAAATAATTAGATTGACTGTATTAGAGATGAGCAAATCAGTTGAGATTTGTTTCACTTCCATTTCGCAGAATTTTTGAAAAAGTTTGCTTCTGACCCGAATCGAATCGGGCCAAACTAAAGTTGCTCCAATTGCACTCAAAAAAGCCTAAAATATTATCCCTTCTCTTTGGGCGCAGCAGCCATCTCTCTGCCGAATCCTGACAATGCGGCTGTCACTACACAAACAAGAAAGCATGCATCTGACCATTTGCACAAAGGACTCCCTGCCACTATTTCCACTTTACACTGTCATCTGCGTCATCTTAGTTGTCATCCTCCAGCTCCTCCAGCTCTTCCTTCTCCTTTCCTGTCACTTGGGAAGATAAACCACCTAGCTGTGTATACATTTCCAGGGCATTTATGTCCTCCTCCTTCTTTGCCAGTTCACCTCCTTAGAGATCAAGTGGCTGTGAGATCTAGGTACTCCTCACCGGTCAGATTTCTCAGCATACCCCCCCAGGATGTGAAGGAGTTGAATCCCGTAGTTATGCCGTCTGACAAATAAAGAGGCCTCCTCAAAGGCCCTGAGCAAACAGCACGTGTCATGCATTAGCTGCTACTGGCTAACGTGGAAGTTAGGCCAGGCAGTAGACCTGTCCATCTGCAGCATTAAGAAATCATTGACCGCCTTCCTCTGCTCGTACAGGTGGTGGAATTCCAGTGGGTGGAAATGGCACAAATCTGGCAATGTTGGGGAAGAACATTTTGCCTTTTCAGCTCAAGGAGGGTGTGTTTTGCATGGTAAGAGTGGCTGAAGTGCATGCACAGTTTAATGGACATTTTTAAAAGGTCTTGCAGTTTAGTGGAAAACTTGAGGGACCAGGTGACATTGAGATTGAAGACGTGTGCCATGCAGAGTGCATGGGTCAACCTTCCCTGATGCAGCACAGACAAAATATTATTTGCGTTATCAGTACCCATGGTTCTTATCCCCAGTTGGCGAGAAGACAGTTAGTGTTCAATTACTTTATTGATGATGCTGAGCAGTTCCTCACCAGTGTGGCTCAGTTCACCAAGTCTGACCAGGTGCAGAACTGTGTGACAACACCTAGCAAGTTCAGCTTCTGCGCTGTCTGATATGTGTATGCATACTGTTGTCTTTTTACAATCGCTTTGGTGATCTATTGCTGTCGAAGCAAGTGATGAGGAGTAAATGTTTTATAACTTTGCTCTTCAGTAGTTATCGCTCACAGATAATTTTTGCCCTACCCCTTGTATTGGTATACTGATCACCTATATGCTGGTTTAAATAAATTGAACCCACAAAAATTTGAACCCACAAAAAAAAAAACTTTCAACCTTGTGGAAATAAAATAAATGGAAACGGACGATTAAGGCCTGACGCTTAATATCACATTATCAATCACATGTAAATTGTTGTCCTACCCCATGTATTGGTGTACTGAACACCTATATGCTGGTTTAATTAAATTGTACAAAAAAGAAGAAAAATAATCCAACTATGTGGATATTAAATGAAAATGAATGATTGAGGGCCAGGCCTAACCCTTAATATTACGTTATCGCTAACAGGTAAAATAGGTAAATTGTTGTCCTATTTTGTGTATTGGTGTATTTTTTTATTATTATTATTTTGTACAGTTCTTGTAAATTTGCTGGAACTGGCCTATCTTTTTTATCCAAGGGACATAATAGCAGCTTGATATATGATCTTCTATAAAGATCTCCAGATCCAGAAAAGTAAGTTATTGCTGAATAACCATTGCTGAAAACCTCAAATACCAGTTATTTATATAAATGCTATATAAAAACTCCCCAAAAAATTGGCAATCATCAAAAAAAAATCACCTCCATAATAATAGTCCCTGATCTTGACACATAACTAAAAGGGGAACTATATACTCCTTCTACAAATACATTATAAAATTATTTGCAATATATTTTGGAGTTTTATTATATTTCTTATTTAAGAGGTCCTATCTTATATTAGTTGATAGGACCTCTTATCTCACTCCAATAAGAAGCACCAGTATACAAGAGAGGAGTAACATGGGCAGCGAGTAACAGCGGAGCTCAGTAAGTTACATACTTTGTTTCATGCACATATACATTTACCTAAGGTGTCTTAATAGGTGTGGGTTTAGAGTCCGCTCGGGACCTATTTGTACTTTTTGATGTTTTTGATTATTTGCAGCAATAGCTGTATTGCAGCACTACAGGGAGTGCAGAATTATTAGGCAAATGAGTATTTTGACCACATCATCCTCTTTATGCATGTTGTCTTACTCCAAGCTGTATAGGCTCGAAAGCCTACTACCAATTAAGTATATTAGGTGATGTGCATCTCTGTAATGAGAAGGGGTGTGGTCTAATGACATCAACACCCTATATCAGGTGTGCATATTTATTAGGCAACTTCTTTTCCTTTGGCAAAATGGGTCAAAAGAAGGACTTGACAGGCTCAGAAAAGTCAAAAATAGTGAGATATCTTGCAGAGGGATGCAGCACTCTTAAAATTGCAAAGCTTCTGAAGCGTGATCATCGAACAATCAAGTGTTTCATTCAAAATAGTCAACAGGGTTGCAAGAAGCGTGTGGAAAAACCAAGGCCCAAAATAACTGCCCATGAACTGAGAAAAGTCAAGCGTGCAGCTGCCAAGATGCCACTTGCCACCAGTTTGGCCATATTTCAGAGCTGCAACATCACTGGAGTGCCCAAAAGCACAAGGTGTGCAATACTCAGAGACATGGCCAAGGTAAGAAAGGCTGAAAGACGACCACCACTGAACAAGACACACAAGCTGAAACGTCAAGACTGCGCCAAGAAATATCTCAAGACTGATTTTTCTAAGGTTTTATGGACTGATGAAATGAGAGTGAGTCTTGATGGGCCAGATGGATGGGCCCGTGGCTGGATTGGTAAAGGGCAGAGAGCTCCAGTCCGACTCAGACGCCAGCAAGGTGGAGGTGGAGTACTGGTTTGGGCTGGTCTCATCAAAGATGAGCTTGTGGGGCCTTTTCGGGTTGAGGATGGAGTCAAGCTCAACTCCCAGTCCTACTGCCAGTTTCTGGAAGACACCTTCTTCAAGCAGTGGTACAGGTCTGCATCCTTCAAGAAAAACATGATTTTCATGCAGGACAATGCTCCATCACACGCGTCCAAGTTTTCCACAGCGTGGCTGGCAAGAAAGGGTATAAAAGAAGAAAATCTAATGACATGGCCTCCTTGTCCACCTGATCTGAACCCCATTGAGAACCTGTGGTCCATCATCAAATGTGAGATTTACAAGGAGGGAAAACAGTACACCTCTCTGAACAGTGTCTGGGAGGCTGTGGTTGCTGCTGCACGCAATGTTGATGGTGAACAGATCAAAACACTGACAGAATCCTTGGATGGCAGGCTTTTAAGTGTCCTTGCAAAGAAAGGTGGCTATATTGGTCACTGATTTGTTTTTGTTTTGTTTTTGAATGTCAGAAATGTATATTTGTGAATGTTGAGATGTTATATTGGTTTCACTGGTAAAAATAAATAATTGAAATGGGTATATATTTGTTTTTTGTTAAGTTGCCTAATAATTATGCACAGTAATAGTCACTTGCACACACAGATATCCCCCTAAAATAGCTAAAACTAAAAACAAACTAAAAACTACTTCCAAAAATATTCAGCTTTGATATTAATGAGTTTTTTGGGTTCATTGAGAACATGGTTGTTGTTCAATAATAAAATTAATCCTCAAAAATACAACTTGCCTAATAATTCTGCACTCCCTGTATGGCAGCGACAGATAGATATACCGTAGTTATTAGTACAAGCGCGAGTGTTACACAGTTTCTAAGTTACAGAATTCACTTGATTGCAGTGATTGCCTCAAACGGTTGTGCAACAAAATATTAAGTTAAGGGAACCCTCAATGTGATTTAGGTCAGTAACATTCACATCATTTTAACCCACTCCCTAAAGCCTATTGTAGGACATTTCCTCACACAAACAGCCACCTTACAGCAGTTCTATCAATATGTACCAAGCCAACTAAAGTGAAGTCTTTTTTAATATGTAAGGCTCAAAGCCAATACTGGACTGATAGCATTGGTAAACTGTAAATTCAATTTCTGCACTTTAGAAATTATTAACCTTTTCTATGATGCGGCTCAGGGTTAATTGCTTACTGTATATTGCAGTTACTATAAAAATGTCTGTACATCTTGTCGGTATATCATACAAATTCTAAGTCCAACTTTACTGGACCTGTCCCATGACAGCTGTTAGATATACTCTTATTCCATCGCTCCTTAAGCAGATATAATGTTATAGAGACTACTCAAGCGATTCTGGGGTGCAAAGTGTCACATAAGCATGTCACGTGTATATTTTATAGCACAAGCAGTTACCGAGGTAGTACTGGAAAACATAAAATGATTTCAGATAAAAATTTACTACAATGGCTATTTTATTGAAACAGCTTTCTGAACATTTCTTCTCAGGTCTAATAGTTTAGCTCTCTTGAAAAATTGCACAGTGCTGCCAAATATCTTAATGACTTTTCTCTCAGCAGTCGGTAATGGTGAAATGTGATTTCAGTAACCGTAATGCCTCTCATAAAACAATTGCATACGATATGTACTTCTATTTTAGTGAGCACTTCTATCAGGATTGTACAGCCAGTTCCCATTTAACATTTCGCAGAGAATAGCTTACCACCTCTTCTAGTGCAATATTAAAAAGATAGCTAAGGAATGTGTGATTAAAAATGCTCACTGATCGTGGACAATTGAGAGCTAAACCAAACCTAGATGCAGAACTCCGATCAGATCCGTAGCTTCCTGCGCATAAATGACATTTCTGCCTGGTCATTTAATTTTATGTTCTCAATTCTTGCATATATTGCTAACATAAATATCTTCATCTCCTACAGGGAACTCTACTGGGTGCAATAAAATCTGCAAAAGCTCAAAGGGTTCAAATGGACATTCTTTATAATTATTGCTATAAAATATCTTTGACAACGTATTTTGGTGCCTCCAATCTAAAAATGATAATTTTATGAAAGGGAAAGGCTGCAGTCTTTCGATAGCGAGCAGCTAATTCTGGACAAGGGGCTAGGGACCCGATCCTGTCTAAATCACCTCAATTGCACTTCGTTACAGCAGCTGTTTGTTTGGGTCAATAACTCTTTGAAGAAGTCGTGTATGTGGAGTTCGTCAACATTTTGGCGTTTATGCAAATGAGAGGTCTTAAATCACTATATTGGCTGAGACATGAATTCCCAAAAGCACAATAATACGTCTTTCCAAGCAATATTTAGTCAGCTACAGTACACAGAAAAATAGCTGGGAGCTTTGCTTGACGATTTGCTACCAGATTTGACTTAATCATTTAGAATCACGTAAATGGATTGATTTGACTGTTTTCTCTGATTGTTGCCTTACCCCAAAAAATGGTATAATTGTATTTTATTCAAAAGAATACACATTTAACAGCAATAAAACATTAAACCAAAATACACCTTACCAATAAATTGTTGCTTTGGCATGCCCTAGGGAATAACATCACAAGAAGTACAAAAAGAGCTGCATGAATATGGTGATGTGATGTGACCACAGCCCAGAATGGAAGATGGGAGCAAAAATGAAATCCCTACAAAATTACAGCTACCGTCATAAATGATTATTTGTGTTGATCAAGCATGCTTGGCCGAACACCTGTTCGGCTCGAGCATCGCGATGTTCGGCACATCGCGGTGTTCGGTCGAATATCATGTGTGCTCGAGCGCGATGCTCGAGTCTCCTCTCCGCACGTTTGATGGCTGCTACGCAGCCAATAAACATGCAGGTAAGTACTGCCACTCACTGTAATGCTGTAGCCATGTTGGTTACTGGCATTACAGTGATTGGCTGGCTGGAACGCGTCATCGGGTGCTATACAGCACACAATGACACATGGTTCGGCTCAGTATTAGTCAGGGAGAGCTGTGTTGTAGACTGGACAGATAGTGTAGGGAATTGATTCAATTGAATTGTATTTGTTAGGCAGCTGGTGGCAGCGACATTAACTGTGCTACATCTCCAGTATAACGTTAGCGCATCCGAAATATCAGTGACATTCAGTGTAATTTGTTCGCTGCTGGTGGCAACATTATCTGCGCTACATCTCCAGTATAACGTTAGCACATCCGAAATATCAGTGACATTCAGTGTAATTTTTTCGTTGCTGGCTGCAGCGACATTACCTGCGCTACATCTCCAGTATAGCGTTAGAGCATCCGAAATATTAGTGACATTCAGTGTAATTTTTTTGCTGCTGGCGGCAGCGACATTACCTGTTCTACATCTCATGTATAATATTTGCCCTTTCTAAATATCAGTGACATTCAGTCTAATTGTTTTTGTTGCTGGTTGCAGCGACATTACCTGCGCTACATCTCCAGTATAATGTTAGCGCATCCGAAATATCAGTGACATTCAGTGTAATTTTTTCGCTGCTGGTGGCAACAACATTATCTGCGCTACATCTCCAGTATAACGTTAGAGCATCCGAAATATTAGTGACATTCAGTGTAATTTTTTTGCTGCTGGCGGCAGCGACATTACCTGTGCTACATCTCATGTATAATATTTTCCCTTTCTAAATATCAGTGACATTCAGTCTAATTGTTTTTGTTGCTGGTTGCAGCGACATTACCTGCGCTACATCTCCAGTATAACGTTAGCGCATCCGAAATATCAGTGACATTCAGTGTAATTTTTTCGCTGCTGGTGGCAACAACATTATCTGCGCTACATCTCCAGTATAACGTTAGCGCATCCGAAATATCAGTGACATTCAGTGTAATTTTTTCGTTGCTGGCTGCAGCGACATTACCTGCGCTACATCTCCAGTATAGCGTTAGAGCATCCGAAATATTAGTGACATTCAGTGTAATTTTTTTGCTGCTGGCGGCAGCGACATTACCTGTTCTACATCTCATGTATAATATTTGCCCTTTCTAAATATCAGTGACATTCAGTCTAATTGTTTTTGTTGCTGGTTGCAGCGACATTACCTGCGCTACATCTCCAGTATAATGTTAGCGCATCCGAAATATCAGTGACATTCAGTGTAATTTTTTCGCTGCTGGTGGCAACAACATTACCTGCGCTACATCTCCAGTATAGCGTTAGAGCATCCGAAATATTAGTGACATTCAGTGTAATTTTTTTGCTGCTGGCGGCAGCGACATTACCTGTGCTACATCTCATGTATAATATTTGCCCTTTCTAAATATCAGTGACATTCTCTTGGTGCTCGATCAACACTAATGATCATTTTAAAGGGCATCTGTCAGCTAATTTGTACCTATGAAACTGGCTGACCCGTTGCATGTGCACTTGGCAGCTGAAATAATCTGTGTTAGGCTGGGTTTAGACCTGAGCGTTTTACAGCGCGTTCCTAAGCACTGTAAAACGCTCAACAGGCAAGAACCAATGATTCCCTATGGGAATGATTCTCACCTGAGCGTTTTACAGCGCGTACGATCGCGCTGTAAAACGCCCGACGTCCCAAGAAGTACAGGAGCTTCTTTGGGGCGTCTTGTCGCTCGTTCCCGTACATAGACTTCAGCGGGAACGCGCGACAATGGGCGTTCGCATGTCTCTTTATGCGCGATTGCAAACGCCTGTACAATCACGCATACAGAGCGTACGTTCAGTACGCTCAGGTCTGAACCCAGTGTAAGTCCCATGTTCATGTAGTGATGAGCGGCAGGGGCAATATTCGAATTTGCAATATTTTGCAAATATTTAGCAGAATGTTCATCATATATTCGTGAATTACATTTCAGATTATATTCTTGCAAAAATCGGCAATGTAATATTCATGTGATGCATGCAAAATACAGGCGTCGGTCACTTATGCTACATTTTTCAAGCTGGTATAAGTATGGTTGACACGGCAGAGCATTAGAATAGCTTTATATGCAGATAAAGTGCTCCAATATATTTGCGCTTGTGAATTTTCGGCAATTAATGACGCGCATATTTTTTTGCAATATGTGCAACTTGTATAGTAAGGGGCAGTCAACTTTTCTTTTGGTTGCTAGGGATGTTGCAAAGCTGTGAAAAAGCCTTCTCATTGGCCCACAAGCTAGAAGACGGGAGGGCTGATCACCTGATGCGTACTGTGTAAAAGAAAACAAAAAATGAATATTCGTCATTACGAATATATAACACTATTCTAAAAATTAGCGAATTCTCGAAGTGCCGATATTCGCAATAAAACTTTGCTTTTAGAATATTTGCACTCAACAATATTCATATGTGCCCACATTGCTGAGAAAAATTATGTTTTAATATATGCAAATGAGCTTCTAGGAGCAATGGGGGAGTTGCCGTTACTCCTAGATTCTCTACTCTCTTTGCAAACTGCCCCGTCCTCTCCACTTTGATTGACGGACCCA
The DNA here is from genome assembly GCF_014858855.1 of Bufo gargarizans. Classification (NCBI taxonomy): domain Eukaryota; kingdom Metazoa; phylum Chordata; class Amphibia; order Anura; family Bufonidae; genus Bufo; species Bufo gargarizans. The sequence goes on from NC_058083.1 coordinate 126,173,780, forward strand.
GGCAGCATAAATGTCATCACATGTGGTCCTGTCAATCAAAGTACAGAGGGTGTGACAGAGGCTAATTTGCTCATTATAGTAAAACTTAATTTTTCTCAGCATTAGGCCTCTTTCACACTACCTTATTTTTTTTTCCGTTTTGAGGGCCGTTTTTTGCATTCCGTATACGGTCCGTATACGGAACCATTCATTTCAATGGTTCCGCAAAAAAACTGAATGTACTCCGTATGCATTCCGTTTCCCTATTTCCACTCCATTGAAAGATAGAACATGTCCTATTATTGCCTGCAAATCATGTTCCGTGGCTCCATTCAAGTCAATGGGTCTGCAAAAAAAAACGGAACACATACGGAAATGCATCCGTATGTCTTCCGTATCCGTTCCGTTTTTTCTGAACCATCTATTGAAAATGTTATGCCCAGACCAATTTTTTCTATGTAATTACTGTATACTGTATATGCCATACGGAAAAACAGAACGGAAACGGAAACACAACGGAACCAAAAAATGGAACAACGGATCCATGAAAAACAGAACGCAAAACACTGAACTCGACATACTGTAGTGTGAAAGAGTCCTTACGGGCACATATGAACATTAGGACCAATGCCTTCAGCTGCCAAGCACATATACAATAGATAAGCCAGTTTCATAGTTACAAATCTGCTGACAGATACCCTAAAACCCTCTCCAGACCTCTGCTGTACATTTAAAACTGCTGTACATGTAAAAATGGGCTAATGTCTACACATGGTCATGATAACACTGATTGCAGGCATTTAACCACTCAGATGTCATGGTCAATTGTGACAGCAGCTGAGGCGGCTTCCTGGGGCCTGAACAGCTTCCTCGCCCCTCGAGATTTGGGGAAGCCATTCATTGGTGGTGTTAGCATGGATCCTGCTTGAAGCTACCATGCCTTCCTCAGGTATATTCCTATAGAGGCCTGCAGGAGGCAGTGCTCTATTGAAATATATTGATTCTCCGTTGGGCTGCATTATTAAAATAAATGTAGTCTATGGTGTAAGCATTCTAATGATTGCAGAGGGACTTAAAAAAAGAAAAAAGAAAAGTTAAAAAAGTAAAAATTAAAATCTCATATAAAAAATAAAAATAAACAAAAACCATAATGATCCAAAATGCCTGTACTAAAATATAAATGTATTCATCCCATATGATGAATATTATAACTAGGGTTAAGCAAACCCAAACTGCAAAGTTCGGGTTCATACCAAACTTTGCGAGTTCAGGTACCTGGACCCAAACCCGGACTTTTTCACTGAAGTTCGGGTTCAGGTTCGGTGTTTGGGTGATTTTATTTTCCGTTATAACATGGTTATAACGGAAAATAATAGCATTCTTAAGACAGAATGCTAAATAAAAGGGCCATGGAGAGGTTAAAAATAATAAAAAAAAACTCACCTCATCCACTTGATCGCTCAGTCTTGCAGCCTTGATCGCGCAGGTCTTCTTTCTTCAGTACTCGCAAAAGGACCTGCGATGACGTCACCACGCGTTGAGCTCGGTGACGTCACTGCAGGTGCTGCTGAATGAAGATAGGTGGTGAGTGAGGTGACGTCATCACAGGTCCTTTCGCAGGTCCTGAAGAAAGAAGACATGCGCAGTCAAGGCTGCGCGATCAAGTGGATGAGGTGAGTTTTTTAAATTATTTTTAACCCCTCCATGGCTATTTTATTTAGCATTTTGTCTTAAGAATGCTTTTATTTTCCGTTATAACCATGTTAAAACGGAAAATAAGAAAGTGAAGTTTGTGTCCCCATTGATTTTAATGGGGTCCGGGTTCGGGGTCAAGTTCAGGTCAAGTTCGGGTCCCGAACCCGAACTTTGACCTGAAGTTCGGCCGAACCCAGCGAACCCGAACTTCCACGGGTTCGCTCATCCCTAATCATAACGGAATAAAAAAGTCAAAATGGATGATTTGCTTTTTTTTTTGTCACTTCACCTCCCCAAAAAATGCGTAAAAGTAAAAAAACACCAAAATGGTATCGATAAAAATCTCAGATTACCCTGCAAAAAATGATCCCTTATTCAACTCCATAGATTTAACTGTAAGAGTTATGGTTGTCATAATATTGCAATTAGTGTTGAGCGAATCAAAGCAACAAACTAGAATTTTTCTAAAATGGCTGATGCACATGTTACAAAGTGAAATTAAGAAGCCAGAGAATGTAATATGACCCAAAATATCATGCAGCTAGCAAATCAGCAGATTCCATGTGATGAAATTCCCTGTGATGCCACAGCCATTCTCAGTGATGCCACAGCCCTATAAAAAGCCTCATCCCGCTTTCACTGTAAGTTGGGCATTGGGAGAGACGTAACAAGCACTTATGTGCTAGGCACAGTGTTTCAGAAAGATTTTCATTGCAAAATATTGGATAGGGAGAGTGCAGGAAGGTCATATGAAGAGTTTTTAGACACTGTAAGTAGAGGATAGGGAGAATGCAGGGACAGTGCAGGTTGTGTGCAATCACTGTGTGCATCGTGTTCCTCTACTGCGTTTTCATTTTTCTTCCCTATGTCCTTGAGCCATAACTTTTTTATTTTTCCATTCACATAGTTGTATGAGGGCTTATTTTTGCGGTACAAGTTGTAATTTCAAATGCCATTTAATGTAACATGCAATGTAGTTGGAAGAGGGAAAAAAATTCCAAATGGGGTGGAATTGGGAAAAAAAAGACAATTCCTGCACCGTTTTATGTTTTTTTTTTTAACCTGGGCCCTTCATTCTCCGTGTCAGTTCGATTGCAACGATACCACATATGTATAGGGTTTTATGTCTAAATAGTGTAAAAATTAATTTAAACTTTGGAAAAAAAACTTTATTTTATATCACCATATTCTGACTCCCATAACTTTTTTATAGTCAAATGTAATGAGCTGTGTGGGGGCTCATTTTTTGCGAGACAATGTATAGTTTTTATTGATACAATTTTGGAGTGTGTGTATCTTTTTGATCACATTTTATTATATTTTTTGGGGGTAAGAGAAGCGATGAAAAAAGGCAATTTTTACCCTTTTTTCCATTGCGCCATTCACCGTATTGGAAAAATATTTAATATTTTAATAGTAGGGGAGTTTTCAGACGCGGTGATGCCCATGATGTTTATATTTTTTTGTTATTTATTGATGTATTTATTTTTTTATTCTATGGAAAGGGGGATGATTTAAACGTTTACATTTTTCATATATTTTAACATTTTTTTTCCCTTTTTTATGGTTTTGAAGCTCGTATTTGATTTGAGGAGAATTGCTCATTTCTTATGTTTGCCAAAATAAGATTTGCAGCTTGTAAAGGCTTTAATGACTGTGATCAGCATTATTGCCAGTCACAGTCATTAGCTGCGGGTCTCTGATGTTTGAAACAGCAGGGACCCGTCGGCCGTGGTGCCTGCTGCACGCGTTAGCGGGCCCATGTTTGCACTTCACTCCACTGTCTTCTATGTACTGCGCTGGTAACGAACAAGTTAATATATACATAGAATTATTGTGCCTCAGTATTAAACTGTGATATAATACAGTATATAGCCGTCTGCATCCTGTGAAACTGCTGACACATTCATAGTTAAAGAGGTTTTCCAGTCCCAAAATCTAAATTATTTTTATGTGCTCCTAACACATATATGAATATGCCCCCAATACCTGTTTTTAGTGCCTGTGCTTTTTTTCCCCCTGTCTGGGCATCAGACTATCCTGGCAGATCTGTTTACTTTCCTAGTTTCCAGTTTTGTTGAATAGGTAACTTTACTGATAAAGCCTGGCTGCACTGCTGATTGATGAGTCACAGGCTGGCCATGCCCCCACTGTCCAGTCTGCAGGAGCTACTCCCACTTTATGTGGCCATGTTACTACAACCATACATGAATCCTGCTAGTCTATGTCTCACTCAGTTTCTAAATCACATCATTGACATTCCACAGGCTCTTCACTTACCATAATAATAACCATCTTAAATCAGCAAACATCTGAGCTGTGTACCTAATCCTATCTTGTATGATCCTTCCTACTGAGCTGTGTATCTAATCCTATCTTGTATGATCCTTCCTGCTGAGCTGTGTATCTAATCCTATCTTGTATGATCTTGCTTGCTGGAGTGTGTATCTAAAGCCTCATGCACACGACCGTGTCTGTTTTGCAGTCTGCAAGATGCCATCTGCAGAGCCATTGACTTCTATGTGTTTGAGGTCTGCATTTTGAGGGCCATTATAAGACATATTCCATCTCTTCTGGAACAGACATACACATGTGGAAAGCACACTGATAATGTTCATGTGCGTCCCCATGTGCAATCCACAGTGTCCCCAGTGATATGCAGTGGCGTAGGGATCGCTATAGCAGCCATAGCAATGGCTATGGGGCCCTACACCACTGGAGGCCCGGGCTGCCGGCTGAGGATTAAAAACAAATAATAATTCAAGTGGAGGTGCGATAGGGCCTCCCCCCCCCTCCTCATTGGTGGCAGCGGCAGTTCTGATCAGAGTCCCAACAGTTTAATGCTGGGGCTCCGATCGGTTACCATGGTAGCCAGGATGCTACTGAAGTCCTGTCTGCCATGGCCAGTTACTCTGCAGCATACTTACATGCGCTGTGGCCGCCGGGCACTCCTCCTTCTTGTAACTTGTCACAGGTCTGTGCGGCGCATTGCTATAAGCATGTGCCGCACAGACCTGTGACGAGTTACAAGCGCATGTAAGTATGCTGCAGAGTAACTGGCCATTACAGACAGGACTTCAGTAGCATACTGGCTGCCATGGTAACCGATCAGAGCCCCAGCATTACACTGCTTTGACTCAGATCGGAACTGCCACTGCCACCAATTATGGGGGGGTCCGCACTGCACAGCAATGATTTTAATACAGGGGAGGGCACACTGCCCACCAATGATTTTAATACCAGGGTGAGGTGGGGGAGGGCACACTGCCCACCAATGATTTTAATACTGGGGTCGGTGGGGAGGGTGCACTGCCCACCAATTATTTTAATACTGGGGGGAGGGCGCACTGCCCACCAATGATTTTAATACCGGGGGTGGGGGAGGGCACACTGCCCACCAATGATTTTAATACTGGGGGGAGGGCACACTGCCCACCAATGATTTTAATACCTGAGGGTGGGGAGGGTGCACTCTGCCCACCAATGGTTTTAATAACGAGGGGGGTGCACTGCCCACCAATGATTTTAATACCAGGGCGGGCGCACTGGGGGCTTATGGAGATGGTACTCGGGGCTGCTGGTGAGAGGCACTGGGGGCTGATGGAGAGGGTCCTGGGGGCTGGTGAGAGTCACTGGGGGCTGATGTAGAGGCACTGGGGGCTGGTGAGAGGCACTGGGGGCTGACGGAGAGGCACTGGGGGGTTGGTGAGAGGCACTGGGGGCTGATAGAGAGACACTGGGGGCTGATGAAGAGGCACTGGGGCTGGTAAGAGCACTAGGAGCTGTTGAGAGGCACGGGGGGGTGATGGAGAGGCACTGGGGGCTGATGGAGAGACACTGGAACTGATGGAGAGGCACTGGGGTTGGTGAGAGACACTGGGGCTGATGGAGAGGCACTGGGGGCTGGTGAGAGGCACTGGGAGCTGGTGAGAGGCACTTGGGGCTAATGGAGAGGCACTGGGGGCTGATGGAGAGGCACTTGGTGCTGATGGAGAGGCACTTGGTGCTGATGGAGAGGCACTTGGGGCCGATGGAGAGGCTACAGGGGGCTGCTATGAGGCTACTGGGGGTTGCTATGAGGCTACTGAGGGCCTCTATGAGGAATGGGGCTCTTATCTGAGGTCTGATTGGGGGTCATTCATATTGGGGTCTGAGATTAGGTGTGATCTGAGGTCTTATTGGGGTCTTATTAACATTGGGGATCTTATTTGGGCTGTTAGCTGAGGTCTGATTAACATTGGGGGTCTGATTGGTGGTCTGACCTGAGGTGTAATGAACTTTTTATTTTTTTTCCGGAGCAGCTTGGAGAAAAAAGGCCTCACAGTCTCCCACACTCCTTCTGCCCAGCCAAGCCTGTCAGCACCACTGAGACCAAGCCTGTCAGCACCCCTGATTCTTCAGAACTGTGAATAAATTATATATAAGGGGAGCTTATAATATGAAAGAGACAAATTATGTCAGAGCGGCTCTTCACCTACACGTGTTTCAGCACTAGATATATACCCCTTACTCTGCCTAATGCCCAAACTACTCAAGATACATATCCCTACCTTCTTTATAATACACATAAACACCCCACGATATGTACTTTCACCTTCTTATGTTACAGACCCCTGTACAATTTAACAATCTTCTTTAATACACAGACATTTAGATTCATACATTTCCTACACTGGCACACTTGTGTTGCCAGTGACCAACTGTCTGTGCTCAGTCCTGCGCGTAACTGTTGCAAGTGTATGAGGAGCTGCGGATGTGGTAGCGAGGTCCGAGAGGTATGTTGGGGTGGGAGATCCGAGAGGGGGGGGCATAATTTTTTTTTGCTATGGGGCCCAGTCATTTCTAGCTACGCCCCTGGTGATATGATATCCACAGTGCCCCAATGCACCATCCACAGTGCTTCCATGTGTCATGGTGGGCACTGTGGGTGGCACATTGGGGGCCTGAATCTCACTGGGGCACTGTGGATGGCACATGGGCGGCACTATGGATGCACATAGAGGAGCTGTGGATGGCTCCATTACAGAGCCTAGCACAGGCTTCTCACAGTAGCCTTCTGGGCAGCAGTGAATGGTGCTGTCAGCTATGACAACACATTTATTGCACCGCTGTGAGACACAGGCTTCAGATTGAAGCCTTCATCTGAACACTGATGTCAGCATTCACGTCCAGTGAGGCGCTTCCAGCACTTACCTAGTGCACAGGCATCGGGAAGGAAGACAGCCGGACCAGCAGTGCAGGAGGCAGTGATGTCAGTAATAACGCACCATCTCCTGCTTAAGAAAGGAATAGAGTAGAAAATGAGCGACAGGAAGTACTGAAAACCCTGAAGATGCGGTCACGTGATCATGAAGAGGATCCAGAAAACGCTTTTGCTGCTGCTGATAAGTAGTAAGTACTAATCTCCCCATCTTCTCTCCACAGGTTAGATTCAGAACTTATTTTTTTCAGGTTAGAACCCCTTTAATCTCTTATTTTAAATACAGAATACTATTAAAAACTGTGCCACAATATTAAAAGTCTAATATATCACCATCTGCAGCTTGTTGAACTACTGACACATTTGCAGTTTACCTCTTATCTTATATATTGAATTACTGTGCCTCAGTATTAAAGGGTGGTCTAATATATTGTCGTCTGCATCCTGTTCAACTGTTGACACATTCGCAGTTAATCTTTATTTTATATGTAGAATTACTGTTCCACAGAATTAAAAGGCGGTCTAATTTATGGCTGTGTGCACTTTGTTCAACTTCTAACACAATCCCCGTTAATCTTTTAGTTGATATACAGTATAGAATTACTGTGCCTCAGTATTAAATGATGGTCTAATATATTACTGTCTGCATCTTGTTGAACTGCTGCCACATTTGCAGTTAATCTGTTACGTTACTGATACAGTTACTGTAAACTATGGCAAACAGACAGTTGCCTGGGCCCTCCAGAGGAACGGGCAGCAGCAAAAATGTTGGTGTAACTAAGCACAAGTAGCAGCAGAAGAAGGGTAGCAGTTGCAGCATCAGGCCAGAGCTGCCACTGTCATCCAGCGATCGTGTTTTGACCAACAATACAGCTGTACTAGAATGGTTGACTCGCTCTTTTTAACGTCACCTCAGGTGACAACAGATAAACACAGCCAGGAATCTTGTGTTCTTCTGACACCATGCTTAGTTGGCATGGCCCAGGATCTGACTCTATGCCCTCACCTATCCAGAACCTGCCTATTGCTTTTGCTGCTCCTTCAGCTAGCTAAGTAATGATAGCCGTCGCCTCTGATCCACTTTTCAGCAACAATAAGCTTTTTAGGACAGTCAATAGCCAGCACAGACTTGGAGGAGAGGTCAGCTGTGGACTCTAGGCATGCAACTACCAATAATAACAGTTGGGTGGGAGTACATGTTGCGAGAGGTCAGGAACATGTGCAAGAGACAGGTGAGGTTGACATTAGTGAGGAACAAAATAGATGTAGATGTAGTTGATTGCCTTGTGGGAGCTGGGTGAAGAGGGGGTATCGCCATCATCATGAGCATGCCCATGAGACAGCTGGGTGGCAGCGTGCCTGTGAGACAGCAGGGTGGAAGCGTGGCCGTGATACAGCAGGATGGAAGCAGTGGCAGATCTGCAGCCAAATTCAGGAGGGTTACACCGTCTGCTACTTAGGAGACTACCTGGGAGGATCCCACTAGCAGTGCATAAGTTCATAAAAGCAGCGTCAGACAGGCATCATGCATTGATGGAGGAAAATTGCCATACTTTGACAGTGTGGGTATTTTTCAGCAAGTCGCTGGGGGATGTTAGTGTAATATAATTCAAATAGCCTAGTTTCCTAGACTAATAGACTCCCGTTTCAGGTCAATTTAAAACGTAACATTTATTTTATTTATTAGAAATAATATAGAAAGCGGGAGAACAAGGAAAATGTTTTAAAATTCCTAGGTGCGGTGGGACTCTAGTGGCAGAGATGAGGGTTACTTCACCCATATATACTGCCTCCTAACATTCGTCCATCCTTCCTTTTACTTTTCATTTAGCGGCACACTTTGTTCACCTAGATGGATCAGTGCTAGAGGATCACCTATTCTGTCGCTTTAGATCAATTGCTTTCCATATCACTATCTCTTTAGCGCGACTCTCTGCCACTTATTGTCAGGGCGCAGATGAGTCTGCAGTCACTCTTTGCCGTGACACTTAGTCCTGCCTACACCTAAACTAAAAACTAAGACGAGAGATCCCCCAACATGTTTCACCACTAGATGTGGCTTCTTCAGGGGAATGGAGCTACTATCAACAAGAATGCTTTTCAACTGAGCTCTTTTAACCACTATGGGTGGGTCATTGGATATTCTGCAGCCAATCGCCGCTAAGCATTTTGTATGACAATCCAGTCAACCAATCCAACACCTTCATCATATGTTTTCGTCATATCATCACGTCTTGTGTTCGCAGCCAGACATTGCGCATGCGTGGAAACTTTAAGTTTTTAATCAGAGGTATAATAGTACAGCGCATGCGCCTGGACTTAGATTTTCTCATGTCATCGCATTCATTTGGGGATAGATCAATGCACATGCGTGAGGGCCATACTATGAACCTAATGGTATTTTGTTTTCACAATGTATTAGGGTTAAATCCAGATAGGCTGGACATGGTGGATGGATTAAATATGGCAGCTGGATTGTTGTCATAAGGAACAGGATCCTGAAAACTAGCTGCCAGTTAAGATGGTGACCAAACAGGGGCTGGTGCTGGTATGAGGTAACGGCATCTGAAGTGTTAAAAAAGTCAGCTACCGCCATTACTGCTGGTCACGTACATTAGTGCCTGGTGTCTGCTCTTTAAAACAGCAGACATCCATCGGCCACGGCGTCTGCTGCATGTGCCAGCGGGCACAATTTTTAAATGCCTGGGAAAGGGTTAACTTTCAAGCCTTCACACTAAGGGGCCTGCTTGTACCTGATTCATAGCGATTTGTGACAAATTAATTTGTAACTAATCAAATTTCTTGTTGAAGTTCAGCGAATTGGCCATCTCAAATTTTTCAATTTCACAATACAAAGAAAAATTGTCTAAACACAAGAAAAACTATATAAATGTAAACTGCTCTAATTGTACTGATTAAAGATGAGCGAATCGAAGTTGACGAAGTGGAATTCGATCCGAATTACAGGAAAAATTGGCTGCTGCATGTGTTATGACATGGAGCAAGGAACTCTGGCAATGAGGTATCACCCACAATGCCATGCATGCAGCAAATCAGCAGCCAGCCAGCCCTATGTTCTAAAGCACTTTTGGCTTAGAGGGAAAAAAAGGGCTTATCAGCCGTTGTGTAATGAAGTGACAAAATTACATGTTTGGCGTATATTTGCCATTGTGTGGTGAATTGAGAAAATTAAAGCCCTTTTTGGCGTGTATTAGTGGCAAAAAGATATATATATTTGCAGTTCAGCGGTGCAGTTATATGTTCTAAATCCCTTTTTTGCCTGTATTAATGGCACCAAAAAAAGTATTTACCGTTGTGTGGTGAAGTGAGAAAATTACAGCTTTTTTGGGCGTGTACTAGTGGCAAAAAATATATATTTGCCATTCAGCGGTGCAGTTATATGTTCTAAAATCCTTTTTGGCGTGTATTAGCGGCACAAAAACGTATTTGCCATTGTGTGGTGAAGTGAGAAAATTACAGCCCTTTTTGGCATGTATTAGTGGCACAAAAATATATTATTTGTCATTCAATGGTGAAGTTATATGTTCTAAAGCCTTTTGTGGCATGAATAAGTAGGGAAAAAAAGGGCTTATTTGGCGTTCAGCGGTACAGTTATATGTAGCGATGGACGAACATTGGCCGGGACGGTTCGTGAACGCGATCATGCAAACGCGATCAAATGTTCGTGAAATGCAAGTTCGCAGCGGTCCCTATTCACTTTAATGGCAGGTGAACCTGAAAAGCCTTTAGCTCATATTTGCAGCCACCAAATACTTAGTAGAAGTGCACAAATAGTCCCACAACATGGACAGTGACATACTAGAGGAGGAATCAATGACAAAAATTCCAACAAAAAATATGTATCTTAATCAGGGAACAATTTTATGCATCTTAAAGGGAAATTCTTTGAAATGTTCCCTGTCGGAGACTAGAAAATGTTTATTTTATGGTACGGCAGTACGGGCCTTAAAAATTAGGCATTCACCAGACTGAAAAGTTCAAGCAATTGTGTGGACGGAGGTATATTACACAGTAAATGGATATCAATTTTACTGCAGGCCAGTACAAATAAAAGTCAAATACAAGTTTAAAAGAACTAAAAATATAAAATTTGATTAAAAACATGGCTAACGAAATCCCTCCTCTTGAAAATTCGATAACACGTGTTCGTCACTGGTGTTGAATTCCTCCGAGACCCCAACAATTATTCATTCAGCATACAGAAAAGAACAAGTAAGTATGTGGCTGGAGGTAGATTACACTGTCATTGGATAATAATTTTACAGCAGGCCAGTGGAATACAGGCCCCAAAAATTATGCATTCAGCGTACAGAAAAGAACAAGTATGTGGGTGGAGGTAGATTACACGGTCATTGGATATCAATTTTACAGCAGGCCAGTGCACTTTAGACCCCTAAAATTATGCATTCAGCGTATAGAAAAGAACAAGCAAGTATGTGGCTGGAGGTAGAATACACAGTCATTGGATATCAATTTTACAGCAGGCCAGTGGAATACAGGCCCCAAAAATTATGCATTCAGCGTACAGAAAAGAACAAGTATGTGGGTGGAGGTAGATTACACGGTCATTGGATATCAATTTTACAGCAGGCCAGTGCACTTTAGACCCCTAAAATTATGCATTCAGCGTATAGAAAAGAACAAGCAAGTATATGGCAGGAGGTAGATTACACGGTCATTGGATATTAATTTTATAGCAGGCCAGTGAACTACAGGACCCAAATATTATGCATTCAGCGTACAGAAAAGAACAAGTAAGTATGTGGCTGGAGGTAGATTACACGGTCATTGGATATCAATTTTACAGCAGGCCAGTAGACTAATGGCCCCAAAGATTATGCATTCACCATACAGAAAAGATCAAGTGATTATGTAGCTGGAGGTCTATTAGATGGTCAATGGATATCTATTTTACTGCAGGCCAGTACAAATAAAAGTCAAATACAAATGTTTAAAAGAACTAAAAATATTAAATTGGATTAAAAATAAGGCTAACAAAATACTCCCTCTTGCAAAAAACCCTAATGATAATAGTTGAAACACGTGTTCGTCACAGGTGTTGAATTCCTCCGAGGCCCAAAACATTAGGCATTCACCAGACAGAAAAGGCCTTTTATGCCGCTGTATTTACCTAAGACAGGGACCATTATTTGTTCTGGGTGGTGGCGAATTTTGTGGGCTGTCATGAGGAAATTCAATTAAACGTGGTCGTCGACTCGTCACGTGTTAAATTCCTCCGAGATCCATACCTCATTCATTTGTAGAAATGTGAGGTAGTCCACACTGTGGTGAGCTAGGCCAGTGCTCTTATCGGTCAGAATCCCCCCTGCTGCGCTGAACGTCCTTTCGGACAGGTCACTGGACAAGGAGCAAGCCAAGAGTTCCATGGCATATTGTGCCAGCTGTGGTCCCTATTCACTTTAATGGCAGGTGAACCTGAAAAGCCTTTAGCTCATATTTGCAGCCACCAAATACTTAGTAGAAGTGCACAAATAGTCCCACAACATGGACAGTGACATACTAAATTCACGTGTTAAATTCCTCCGAGATCCATACCTTATTCATTTGTAGAAATGTGAGGTAGTCCACACTGTAGTGAGCTAGGCCAGTGCTCTTATCGGTCAGAATCCCCCCTGCTGCGCTGAACGTCCTTTCGGACAGGTCACTGGACAAGGAGCAAGCCAAGAGTTCCATGGCATATTGTGCCAGCTGTGGCCAAAGGTCAAGCCTGCACACCCAGTAGTCCAGGGGTTCCTCGCTTCTCAGTACGTCCACATCGGCCGTTAACTTGATGTAGTCGGACACCTGTCGGTCTAGGTGTTCCCAGAGGCTGGATCCAGAGGGCAGCTGTCGATGGGTTGGCTGCAAGAATGATCTCATATCATATAAGTGACCAAACCGTCCTCTTCTTGCATGCGCTGTTGGATTGGTACCCGCAACTGATTGTCTGTGAGTGGACATTCCTCTGCCAGCGCCCGCAAAAGCAGAATGCAGCATTTTTCGAAGCAAGGACTGAAACTGCTGCATTCTGACCACCCTTTGTGATGCTGGTAACATGTCTGCCATTTTGTGTTTGTACAGGGGGTCTAAGTATGTTTCCACCCAGTACTGATCCTTGCCTTTTATGATTTTTATACGGGGGTCCCTCTTCAAACACTGGAGCATGAAGGACCCCATTTGCAGTAAACCTGAAGCAGTGGAGTGGCCTGTGTCCTGCTCATCATCCAGGATAATGTCGTCCTCGGTCTCCTCCCCCCAGCCACGGACAACACCAGGGATACCAGAAAAGTTTAAAGCATGCTCTTCTTGCTCCTCCTCTGCCCTGGCACCTCCTCTGACTCCTCTTCAGACTCCTGTTGACTTATCTCAGATGGAGTAGCCCCCCCCCCGGGAATTCATCCAGCATTGCGACTTTCTTACCTTTCTGCTCCTGCTGACATGATGTAATGCACACTCCAGAAAGAAGGCGTAAGGTACGATGTCTCTGATGGCGCCCTGGCTGTGACTGACCAGTTTGGTGATCTCATCAAATAGCCGCAGTATTCGTTTACTGCATGTTTCTGCTGGAGCAGCCTATCAAGCATATCAAGCATATACAAGGTGGAGTTCCAGCACGTTGGGAAGTCACAAATTAGACGTCTGACAGGAAAGTGGTGTCGTTACTGAACATAAGCAAGGCGAGCCATGCTGTGTAAGATCTTCTAAAATGGCCAGAGACTTTCCTGGCCTGCCGCAAGACGTCCTGGACCCCAAGGTATTTGGAAACGAATTGCCCTATGACTAAGTTCAGGGTGTGTGCCATGCATGCCATGTGTGTCATTTTGCCCTGTTTCAGCACGCAGATTGGCACCATTGTCACACACCACTATCAACTGTCACCAACTGTCAAATTGAGCGAGGTTAGCCACTAGGGATGAGCGAACTCGAACTGTATAGTTCGGGTTCGTACCGAATTTTGGGGTGTCCGTGACACGGACCCGAACCCGCACATTTTCGTAAAAGTCCGGGTTCGGGTTCGGTGTTCGTCGCTTTTGTGACGCTTTCTTGGCGCTTTTTGAAAGGCTGCAAAGCAGCCAATCAACAAGCGTCATACTACTTGCCCCAAGAGGCCGTCACAGCCATGCCTACTATTGGCATGGCTGTGATTGGCCAGAGCACCATGTGACCCAGCCTCTATTTAAGCTGGAGTCACATAGCGCCGCCCGTCACTCTGCTCTGATTAGCGTAGGGAGAGGTTGCGGCTGCGACAGTAGGGTGAGATTAGGCTGATTAACTCCTCCAAAGCACTTGATTAATTGATCGATCTGCAGCTGTGGATCATTGAGCTGCTGATACTCAATTGCTCACTGTTTTTAGGCTGCCCAGACCGTTTGTCAGTCACTTTTTTCTGGGGTGATCGGCGGCCATTTTGTGTCTTGTGCGGTGCTGCGACCAAGTGCATCCAAGCTGCGACCAAGTGCATTTAACCCTCAATGGTGTGGTTGTTTTTTGGCTAAAGCCTACATCAGGGTGAAGCTGTCACACCAAGTGCATTTAACCAGCAATAGTCTGTTTATTTTTTGGCCATATACTACATCAGGGGCAAGCTGCGCCCGTCACCAAGTGCATTTGACCCTCAGTAGTGTGGTTGGTCAAGCTATCACACCAAGTGCATTTAACCAGCAATAGTCTGTTCATTTTTTGGCCATATACTAAATCAGGGGCAAGCTGCGCCCGTCACCAAGTGCATTTAACCAGCAATAGTCTGTTCATTTTTTGGCCATATACTACATCAGGGGCAAGCTGCGCCCGTCACCAAGTGCATTTAACCCTCAGTAGTGTGGTTGGTCAAGCTGTCATACCAAGTGCATTTAACCAGCAATAGTCTGTTCATTTTTTGGCCATATACTAAATCAGGGGCAAGCTGCGCCCGTCACCAAGTGCATTTAACCAGCAATAGTCTGTTCATTTTTTGGCCATATACTACATCAGGGGCAAGCTGCGCCTGTCACCAAGTGCATTTAACCCTCAATGGTGTGGTTGTTTTTTGGCTAAAGCCTACATCAGGGTGAAGCTGTCAGACCAAGTGCATTTAACCAGCAATTGTCTGTTCATTTTTTGGCCATATATATACTACATCAGGGGCAAGCTGCGCCCGTCACCAAGTGCATTTAACCCTCAGTAGTGTGGTTGGTCAAGCTGTCACACCAAGTGCATTTAACCAGCAATAGTGTGGTTATTTTTTGGCCATATCCCAGTCTAATTCTGCCACTAAATCCATACCGGTCACCCAGCGCCTAAATACTAGGCCTCAAATTTATATCCCGCTAAATCTGTCGTTACCGCTGTACTGTTGTGGCTGGGAAAGTTATTTAGTGTCCGTCAAAGCACATTTTTTGTTCAGGGTTGAAATACAATTCCCAATTTAGCAATTTCATAATTTAGTGGTTTCTGCTATATCAGAGCTATTTGAAATCTATCCCTAAAAGGGTATATAATATTCAAGGTGCACATAGGGTCATTCAGAATAACTTCACACACACGCTACTGTGCATTTCCAAGTCTAATTCTGTTAGTAAATCCATACCGGTCACCCAGCGCCTAAATACTAGGCCTCAAATTTATATCCCGCTAAATCTCTCGTTACCGCTGTACTGTTGTGGCTGGGAAAGTTATTTAGTGTCCGTCAAAGCACATTTTTTGTTCTGTGTTGAAATACAATTCCCAATTTAGCAATTTCATAATTTAGTGGTTTCTGCTATATCAGAGCTATTTGAAATCTATCCCTAAAAGGGTATATAATATTCAAGGTGCACATAGGGTCATTCAAAATAACTTTACACACACGCTACTGTGCATTTCCAAGTCCAATTCTGTTAGTAAATCCATACCGGTCACCCAGCGCCTAAATACTAGGCCTCAAATTTATATCCCGCTGAATTTGAATACAATACATTGGGCCAAATAATATTTTTGTTGTTGTGGTGAACCATAACAATGAGGAAAACATCTAGTAAGGGACGCGGACGTTGACATGGTCGTGGTGGTGTTAGTGGACCCTCTGGTGCTGGGAGAGGACGTGGCCGTTCTGCCACATCCACACGTCCTAGTGTACCAACTACCTCAGGTCCCAGTAGCCGCCAGAATTTACAGCGATATATGGTGGGGCCCAATGCCGTTCTAAGAATGGTAAGGCCTGAGCAGTACAGGCATTAGTCAATTGGGTGGCCGACAGTGGATCCAGCACGTTCACATTATCTCCCACCCAGTCTTCTGCAGAAAGCGCACAGATGGTGCCTGAAAACCAACCCCATCAGTCTGTCACATCACCCCCATGCATACCAGGGAAACTGTCTCAGCCTCAAGTTATGCAGCAGTCTCTTATGCTGTTTGAAGACTCCGCTGGCAGGGTTTCCCAAGGGCATCCACCTAGCCCTTCCCCAATGGTGAAAGACATAGAATGCACTGACGCACAACCACTTATGTTTCCTGATGATGAGGACATGGGAATACCACCTCAGCATGTCTCTGATGATGACGAAACACAGGTGCCAACTGCTGCGTCTTTCTGCAGTGTGCAGACTGAACAGGAGGTCAGGGATCAAGACTGGGTGGAAGACGATGCAGGGGACGATGAGGTCCTAGACCCCACATGGAATGAAGGTCGTGCCACTGACTTTCACAGTTCGGAGGAAGAGGCAGTGGTGAGACTGAGCCAACAACGTAGCAAAAGAGGGAGCAGTGGGCAAAAGCAGAACACCCGCCGCCAAGAGACTCCGCCTGCTACTGACCGCCGCCATCTGGGACCGAGCACCCCAAAGGCAGCTTCAAGGAGTTCCCTGGCATGGCACTTCTTCAAACAATGTGCTGACGACAAGACCCGAGTGGTTTGCACGCTGTGCCATCAGAGCCTGAAGCGAGGCATTAATGTTCTGAACCTGAGCACAACCTGCATGACCAGGCACCTGCATGCAAAGCATGAACTGCAGTGGAGTAAACACCTTAAAACCAAGGAAGTCACTCAGGCTCCCCCTGCTACCTCTTCTGCTGCTGCCGCCTCGGCCTCTTCTGCTGCTGCCGCCTCGGCCTCTTCCTTCGCCTCTGGAGGAACGTTGGCACCTGCCGCCCAGCAAACAGGGGATGTACCACCAACACCACCACCACCACCTCCGTCACCAAGCGTCTCAACCATGTAACACGCCAGCGTTCAGCTCTCCATCTCACAAACATTTGAGAGAAAGCGTAAATTCCCACCTAGCCACCCTCGATCCCTGGCCCTGAATGCCAGCATTTCTAAACTACTGGCCTATGAAATGCTGTCATTTAGGCTGGTGGACACAGACAGCTTCAAACAGCTCATGTCGCTTGCTGTCCCACAGTATGTTGTTCCCTTGTTCTCCAAGAGAGCCGTGCCTTCCCTGCACAACCAAGTATCCGATAAAATCAAGTGTGCACTGCGCAACGCCATCTGTAGCAAGGTCCACCTAACCACAGATACTTGGACCAGTAAGCACAGCCAGGGACGCTATATCTCCCTAACTGCAAACTGGGTAAATGTAGTGGCAGCTGGGCCCCAGGCTGAGAGCTGTTTGGCACACGTCCTTCCGCCGCCAAGGATCGCAGGGCAACATTCTTTGCCTCCTGTTGCCACCTCCTCCTTCTCGGCTTCCTCCTCCTCTTCTTCCACCTGCTCATCCAGTCAGCCACACACCTTCACCACCAACTTCAGCACAGCCCGGGGTAAACGTCAGCAGGCCATTCTGAAACTCATATGTTTGGGGGACAGGCCCCACACCGCACAGGAGTTGTGGCGGGGTATAGAACAACAGACCGACGAGTGGTTGCTGCCGGTGAGCCTCAAGCTCGGCCTGGTGGTGTGTGATAATGGGCGAAATCTCGTTGCAGCTCTTTGACTAGCCAATTTGATGCACATCCCTTGCTTGGCGCATGTGCTGAATTTGGTGGTGCAGAAGTTCATTCACAACTACCCCGACATGTCAGAGCTGCTGCATAAAGTGCGGGCCGTCTGTTTGCGCTTCCGGCGTTCACATCCTGCTGCTGCTCGCCTGTCTGCGCTACAGCGTAACTTCGGCCTTCCCGCTCCGCGCCTCATATGCGACGTGCCCACCAGGTGGAACTCCACCTTGCACATGCTGGATAGACTGTGCGAGCAGCAGCAGGCCATAGTGGAGTTTCAGCTGCAGCACGCACGGGTCAGTCGCACTGCAGAACAGCACCACTTCACCACCAATGACTGGGCCTCCATGCGAGACCTGTGTGCCCTGTTGCGCTGTTTCGAGTACTCCACCAACATGGCTAGTGGCGATGACGCCGTTATCAGCGTTACAATACCACTTCTATGTCTCCTTGAGAAAACACTTAGGGCGATGATGGAAGAGGAGGTGGCCCAGGAGGAGGAGGAGGAGGAGGAGGAAGAGGGGTCATTTTTAGCACTTTAAGGCCAGTCTCTTCGAAGTGACTCAGAGGGAGGTTTTTGGCAACAGCAGAGGCCAGGTACAAATGTGGCCAGCCAGGGCCCACTACTGGAGGAAGAGGAGGACGAGGATGAGGAGGAGGTGGAGGAGGATGAGGATGAAGCATGGTCACAGCGGGGTGGCACCCAACGCAGCTCGGGTCCATCACTGGTGCGTGGCTGGGGGGAAAGGCAGGACAATGACGATACGCCTCCCACAGAGGACAGCTTGTCCTTACCCCTGGGCAGCCTGGCACACATGAGCGACTACATGCTGCAGTGCCTGCGCAACGACAGCAGAGTTGCCCACATTTTAACCTGTGCGGACTACTGGGTTGCCACCCTGCTGGATCCACGCTACAAAGACAATGTGCCCACCTTACTTCCTGCACTGGAGCGTGATAGGAAGATGCGCGAGTACAAGCGCACGTTGGTAGACACGCTACTGAGAGCATTCCCAAATGTCACAGGGAAACAAGTGGAAGCCCAAGGCCAAGGCAGAGGAGGAGCAAGAGGTCGCCAAGGCAGCTGTGTCACGGCCAGCTCCTCTGAGGGCAGGGTTAGCATGGCAGAGATGTGGAAAACCTTTGTCAACACGCCACAGCTAACTGCACCACCACCTGATACGCAACGTGTTAGCAGGAGGCAACATTTCACTAACATGGTGGAACAGTACATGTGCACACCCCTCCACGTACTGACTGATGGTTCGGCCCCATTCAACTTCTGGGTCTCTAAATTGTCCACGTGGCCAGAGCTAGCCTTTTATGCCTTGGAGGTGCTGGCCTGCCCGGCGGCCAGCGTTTTGTCTGAACGTGTATTCAGCACGGCAGGGGGCGTCATTACAGACAAACGCAGCCGCCTGTCTACAGCCAATGTGGACAAGCTGACATTCATAAAAATGAACCAGGCATGGATCCCACAGGATCTGTCCGTCCCTTGTCCAGATTAGACATTAACTACCTCCCCTTAACCATATATTATTGGACTCCAGGGCACTTCCTCATTCAATCCTATTTTTATTTTCATTTTACCATTATATTGCGAGGCTACCCAAAGTTGAATGAACCTCTCCTCTGTCTGGGTGCCGGGGCCTAAATATATGCCAATGGACTGTTCCAATGTTGGGTGACGTGAAGCCTGATTCTCTGCTATGACATGCAGACTGATTCTCTGCTGACATGAAGCCAGATCCTCTGTTACGGGACCTCTCTCCTCTGCCTGGGTGCTGGGCCCAAATTTATGACAATGGACTGTTGCAGTGGTGGGTGACGTGAAGCCTGATTCTCTGCTATGACATGAAGACTGATTCTCTGCTGACATGAAGCCAGATTGTCTGTTACGGGACCTCTCTCCTCTGCCTGGGTGCTGGGCCTAAATATATGCCAATGGACTGTTGCAGTGGTGGCTGACGTGAAGCCTCATTCTCTGCTATGACATGCAGACTAATTCTCTGCTGACATGAAGCCAGATTGTCTGTTACGGGACCTCTCTCCTCTGCCGGGGTGCTGGGCCTAAATATATGCCAATGGACTGTTGCAGTGGTGGCTGACGTGAAGCCTCATTCTCTGCTATGACATGCAGACTAATTCTCTGCTGACATGAAGCCAGATTGTCTGTTACGGGACCTCTCTCCTCTGCCTGGGTGCTGGGCCTAAATATCTGACAATGGACTGTTGCAGTGGTGGCTGAAGTAAAGCCTCATTCTCTGCTATGACATGCAGACTAATTCTCTGCTGACATGAAGCCAGATTGTCTGTTACGGGACCTCTCTCCTCTGCCTGGGTGCTGGGCCTAAATTTATGACAATGGACTGTTGCAGTGGTGGGTGACGTGAAGCCTTATTCTCTGCTATGACATGCAGACTGATTCTCTGCTGACATGAAGCCAGATCCTCTGTTACAGGACCTCTCTCCTCTGCCTGGGTGCTGGGCCTAAATTTATGAAAATGGACTGTTGCAGTGGTGGCTTCCAGGCACAACAGCCGCAGCACAGCATGGCAACATCTCACCTGGAACTTCGAATAGGTTCTGGGGAGCTTGGGGGGGCACAGCGGAAGAAGCGGTCGCAGTGGAAAAGTAGGAGTCAGCCGAGGAGGAGATGGAGGATGGAGTAGGAGGAGGAGAAGAAGAGGCAGGCCTGCATGCAATTACGTGGCGGTAACACCAAATCCACACGGTTGCCACGGGTTGCATGCTTGACGGTTGTCAGAAGGTTCACCCAGTGGGCAGTAAAAGTTATGTAGACCATGTGTCTGTGGTCATATGTATCTTGGCACCGACACTGTGTGCCAGAGATACAATTCACTTGCCGCTGAACGTGGCCATATAGCTCAGGGATGCCCTTCTGGGAGAAATATTTCCTTCCCGGTACCTTCCATTGTGGTGTGCCAATGGCCACAAATTTTCGAAAGGCCTCCGAGTCCACCAGTTTATATGGCAGTAGTTGACGGGCTAGCAGTTCCGACAAGCCAGCATTGGGCAAGAGGGTTATCCGGCGTCATCATCTTTTTATGTTTGAACATTTGGGCCACAGAAACCTGCCTTTTGCCAGATGAACGGCATGGTGTAAGGTGGAGTGGAGGACAAATAGAAGGAGAGAGGAGAAGGAGAAGAGGAACGTCGTGAAGCGCCGATAGTGTGGCTTTGTGGGTTCTGACCATATTGCTCCCACTGGTCTCGGTGATGGGAGGCCAGGTGCCTTCTTAAGGCGGTCATCCCTAGGTAAGTTTTGGGCTTACCGCGACTTATGCAAGTACGATCAGCTACATGAGGAGGCTACGTTATTTGTCAGTCGCCAGGACTAAGGGATTCCACTGCTTCATGTCCTGAAATAGATGCTGGTAAATCTGGCTGCTCTGGGGACTGGAGATTAGTGATGAGCAGCAGGGGCAATATTCAAATTTGCGATATTTCACAAATATTTGGTAGAATATTCGTCATATATTCGTGAATTGACAAATTTGAGATTATTTTCTTGATCATGAAAAATCAGCAATGTAATATTTGCGTAATGCGTGCAAAATACAGGCATGAGGCACTATAGCTACATTTTTCAAGCTGCTAGAAGTTTCCTGAGAATGGAGAAAAGGGTTCGCACGGAAGAACATTACAATAGCTTTATATGCAGATAGAGTGCTCTAATATATTTGCAATTGCAAAATCGGCACTAATGATTCAAATATTTTGGCGCAAAACGTGCAAATTCACATTTTAACAGGTATGACTACTTATTAGTGATTGGTGCACTAACTTGTGACATCACAGCACTATGTATGTATGTATGTAGCATGTATCTATGGACAGCAGAACCTATCAGCTACACTATATCACTATCTAACCTACAGTGACTATCTCCCACTAACTATCTGTAATTATATACATACAGTCCTGATCAAAAGTTTAAGACCACTTGAAAAATGGCAAAAAAAATCATATTTTGGATCTTAACAAGGTTCCAAGTAGAGCTTCAACATGCAACAAGAAGAAATGAGAGTGAGACAAAACATTGTTTGAGCATTTAATTAATTGAAAATAACAATTAAACTGAAACAGGCTGTTTTTTAGCTGACCAATTTTTAGGACCACAAATTTTAGGACCACATGCCTTTAAAAGGCCAAATCTGTGCAAAGATGTAGATTCATTGTCATTTTCTGTCAGGTAGTCACACGTTTTGATGGCAAAGGCAAAAAAACTCTCCATTTTTTAACGTGGTCGGGTTGTTGAACTGCATAAGCAAGGTCTCACACAGCGCGCCATTGCTGCTGAGGTGGGACGCAGTAAGACAGTCATTTGGAATTTCTTAAATGATCCTGAGGGTTATGGAACAAAAAAGTCAAGTGGAAGACCCAAAAAAATTTCAGCAGCACTGATCCGGAGGATCCAATTGGCTGTCGGTCAAGACACTGGACGATCCTCGACCCAAATTAAGGCCCTTACTGGTGCTGACTGCAGCCCCATAACCATCAGACGGCATCTGAGACTGAAGGGCTTCAAAAACAAAAAACATCTTCAAAGACCTCGTCTCCTTGAACACCACAGAACTGCTCGTTTGGACTTTGCAAGAAAGCACCAAACATGGGACATTCAAAGATGGAAGAAAGTTTTATTATCTGATGAGAAAAAATGTAACCTTGATGGTCCTGATGGTTTTCAACGTTACTGGCATGACAAGGTGTGGTCCTAAACTTTTGATCAGCTGAAAAACAGCCTGTTTCAGTTTATTCGTTGTTTTCATTAAATTGAATGCTCAAAAAATGTTTTGTCTCACTCCCATTTCTTCTTGTTGCTCGTGAAGCTCTACTTGGAACCTTGTTAAGATCCAGCCATGCTAAATATGATTTTTTGCAATTTTTCAAGTGGTCTTAAACTTGATCAGGACTGTATATATGTATAAGCTAACTAACTAACTATCTAATGTAATGACACAGGAAAGCATAGAGAACAGCAATAACACTGCTGTCTCTCTCAGATCTGCAAAATACTGCATACAAGGGCTGCTGGGGAGGTTCTAATATAGTAAGGGGTAGGCAACTTTTCTATTGGTTGCTAGGGATGTTGTTAGTCTCAGACAAAAGACATTGCAGCCTTCTCATTGGCCCAGAAGCAAGAAGGGAGGTTACTGATGAGCAAAAAAATAGAGAATATTCAAAATCACGAATATATATCACTATATTCTAAATATTCACAAATCCTCAAACTGCCGATATTCGCGATTAATATTCGCTATTCGAATATTCACCCCCAACACTACTGGAGAGGTGGTGATTAGCCTGTGAGGGCTGAACAGGAACAGGAAAAGGACATTGGAGCACAAGCAATGTGTAGCAAAATGAGTGGTTTTTCCTACACAGTTGACAGGATAGAAGGAGCAGGAGCAGCCAGAGAAGCTACAGGGCGATGAAGAAAATGAGGCAGAGGAACCAGACACACCGTGGAAGTATGCAGTAGAGATGGAGGCAGTCCCTCTGAGTCACTTGCACAAATGACCCGATGCATGCCCACTTGCTTGAGTAGTGACAGCCGAATTGTCACCATTCGGCAGAGGGATAACTTCTGGCTCTCCACCTTGTTGGACCCTCACTACTGGTCCAAAATGGGGGCCTTTTTTACATCTGCTGAGAGGGAGGACAAACTGAACTACTATAGAGGCATTCTATGTAGTCAGTTGGCCGCTGCCTATCTGCGCCATCGTCCATCCTCTTGCAGGTCTGACAGGGGCAACCCTCTGCACTCATGTTTCTCTGCCATAGCTGCTATGGCAGAGTGGGGGGGTAGGAGCAGTTCCAGCTCCATCAGCAGCAACTTGAGTCTAGAGTCGGTGATGAGCAGCTTTCTTCATCCGCCTAGTGAAAAAACTACTTTATGACCGGGGCACTATTTTGCCTTTCAGCCTGCCAGAAAACATCATAATTTATTTGACCCTTCTTCTGTTCTTTTCAGAAGGAAGGGAAAATGAGACGCACAACGGATCCTGTCTATGTAACAGCTGTAAGGCCTGCATGACATGGTCCCTATTTTGCATTAGGGACCATGTGGAATCAGCTGACATCGGTCTAAAAGGAGTGCGCTTCTTCTTAACATTGACCTGTAAGGCTGAGTTCACACTTGAGTTATTTGGTCAGTTTTGGCCTCATAACTGCCCAAATAAGTGAAGTATGCAGTGATTCTAAGAGCGACGACTGTCATGTGTGTGTCATACTGACTTACAGTATTGTTTCATAACCACAGCAGACTCCCTATGCGTCTTACTGCAAGCCACAGTGTTCTACACCACTATAAAGGCTCTTTGCAGTTTTTTTATGCAATTCACCATGAAAAAATTAGGATCGAACCAGATTTTTTTAAAAATTCGGCGAAGTGGCCGAATCAATTTTTTTTAAAATTTGCTCATCTCTAGTACTGATCTGTAGAATGAATAACAAGTCAGTTGTACCACATAGGGAAAACTGTAGAAACAAATCCCATACTTGTGGAATTGCCTTTTTTCAATTTCAACCCGTTTTTCTATGTCTTCCTGCTTCTTACTTAATTATGTATATTTAATGGTGCAATTAGAAAGTACAACTTATCCCGCAAAAAATATGCCCTCATATGGCATATGTGAATGGAAGAATTAAAAAGTTTTGGCTCCAGGAATGCAGGGAGTAAAAACCAAAACGCAAAAACAGTAAATCATATGGTCATGCAAACCGGAACCCCATTTTAAGGGTTACATAGTTACATAGTTGATACGGTTGAAAAAAGACATAAGTCCATCAAGTTCAACCAAGGGATAGGTGGGGACAGGAATCCCTGAAGGAAGTGAGACATTTTCTACACATTTTCATATGCCTTAATGTTCTTTACTTTTAAGAATTGCTGCTTTTTCCAGCTGCAGTGCGTCCTTTCTATGGACTGGTGTCCAGGGCTGAACTGCATATTTCAGATGAGGCCGCACCAATGCTTTGTAAAGGGGTATTATTACACCCCTGCCCCGCAAGTCCATGCCTCGTTTAATGCATGACAATATCCTAGTGGCCTTAGAAGCAGCTGATTGACATTGTATGCTGTTATTTAATCTACCATCTACAAGGACACCCAAATCCTTCTCTGTAAATGACTCTCCCAGTATTACATCCAGCACTGAACCTTAGGGTACACCACTTATAACCCGGGTTCATTCTGAATAGGAATCATTGACCACAACACTCTAGACACAGCCCTTCAGCCAATTTTCAATCCAATTACAAACTATACTTTTCAAGTCTATAGACCTTACTTTACCTATTAAACGTATATGAGGGACAGTATTAAAAGCCTTTGCAAATTCCAGCAACACTACATCAACCGTTGCCCCTCTGTCCAGGATACTACTCGCCTCCTCATAAAAACAAATCAGGTTAGTTTCACAACTTCTGGTAAACCTATGTTGGTTATCACTTATAATATTATTTACATACTCCTGTATATAGTCCCTTAAGAGTCCTTCAAACAAGTCCCTTAAGAGTCCTTCCCTCAACAGAAGTTAAACTAACTGGTCCATAATTACCTGTGGAGGACCTAGATCTTTTTTAAATATGGGCACCACATTTGCCTTGCACCAATCACTTGGCACTGTACCAGTACCTAGATAATCTTTAAACTTTAAAAAACACGGGCACAACAATGACTAAACTGAGCTATTTCCGCACTCTTCGGTGTAATCAATCTGGACCCGGAGCCTTGTTCACATTTACCTTATTTACCTTACTGTATCTTGGACCATATCTACAGTTAGCCAATTTAGTATATTATTGGATGTACTAACAGCCCCAGCACCACGGATATCAGCTCCTTTCTCTTATTTTGTATATACAGAGCTAAAAATCCAATTTAGTAACTCTGCCTTTTCATTATCTTCAGTGACTACTCCCCCTTTACCATTATTTAGGGAACCTTCTTGCTTGGACCTTGTTTTTTTTTTAGCATTTATATATTTAAAGAACCTTTTGGGATTTGTTTTGCTCTCTTTTGCCACCTGTTGTTCATTTAGTTTTTTTGCTAATCTTATCTCCTTTTTACAGATTTTTTTAAGCCCTTTGTAATCTTCAAAAGCTACAGCTGACCCCTCAGATTAGTATTTTTTATATGTCCTTTTTTTTTGTCTTTTACTGCCCTTTTTAGAGTAGCTGCAAGCCATGTTTTAACAGTTTATACGTGTTACCTAAAGGAATAAATTTATAGATAAAATCTGGCAACAGGTCAAAGTAGGGATATATGCCGTTTTGGAAAATGAATTTAATAGAAAACAAATGGATGTGCATGCAGGGAATGCCATTATATTGTATAACCAGTGTGTTCCTGCACCTAGAGTGGCCAGATAGTCTAGCTTCTTGGCCCCCAGTCCTATGTCTGATGCAATGCCTGAAAAAAATGCCTGGGAGTCCTCATTTTGCTGTCTGAGCACATGCTGATGCAATAGTACTGACTGAGGCTGTCAAGCTCTGTCAGTCACTAAATCTACATCCCGCTCTGTGAGTAGAGGTGGTCTGGAGAAAGAATAGACAGAGTGGTGACATCTGAAGAGGCAGCATGGGGGCACATTTGGGGTCAGAGTAGTGGAACATTGATGGAAAGAGTGGTGGCACATGGAGGTGGAGAGTGGTGGCCAAACCATTCACCATCACCTCAGTCTATAAGCTAATGACAGTTCTGAGTGGCAAATCTGAGAGAAGACTTAAGGATTACTTTTTTTTGCTTTGCTCTGAACACCAGGCTGAAATATTTTCTCCAAATCTAGCTAGAAAATGTGAAGCTGACTTTGTTCTTTTCTACGAAAGGGCTAGGAAATACAATACTTAAATGAAAGCTGATGTCTCTGAAAAGATCTTTCATAGACAAGTATGTAAACTAAGTCTTGGTATTCCAGTGCTGTTTGCAGACCTGTTATCTCCAAAACATTGATATGAATGGACTTTATGAGGATTATGCCTTGTTGAGACATTTCTCAGTCCTCAAGAGACAGATAACAGCAAAAGTGACGAGTGGTATCTCAAGTTGTTTGCCATGGTTGAGGTGCCCATCAAAAGTATGTTTACAATTCAATTTTATTTCAATGATGAACACAGCATGGGAATGAGAGAAATTGTGAAGATACGAGATGTGCAGCACCTGAAACTACAGATACTGGAAGCCTGTGCTAGCATTTCTCCTATCAGTGTGTGAAGAGAGGGAGAAGAGTGCTGCATTGACAATCCAACACAATGGGAAGCACATTGAACACATTTTATAAGTGGTCAGAGACTTGTAACAAACTCATGAAAGAACCATTGTTTTTCTTGCGAAATTCCCAATAAGTTTGATGTGTCACATGACCATCTTCCTATTGAAAAAACAAAAGTTGGATTCAAAATGTCCGACTTCAAAATGTCCACCATGGTCACCACCCATCTTGAAAAGTTTCCCCCCTCACATATACTAATGTGCCACAAACAGGAAGTTAATATCACCAACCATTCCCATTTTATTAAGGTGTAGCCATATAAATGGCCCACCCTGTATATATATATATATATATATATATATATTTACTCACCTAAAGAATTATTAGGAACACCATACTAATACGGTGTTGGACCCCCTTTTGCCTTCCGAACTGCCTTAATTCTACGTGGCATTGATTCAACAAGGTGCTGATAGCATTCTTTAGAAATGTTGGCCCATATTGATAGGATAGCATCTTGCAGTTAATGGAGATTTGAGGGATGCACATCCAGGGCACGATGCTCCCGTTCCACCACATCCCAAAGATGCTCTATTGGGTTGAGATCTGGTGACTGGTGACTGTGGGGGCCATTTTAGTACAGTGAACTCATTGTCATGTTCAAGAAACTATTTTTCCAGTCTTCAACAGCCCAATTTTGGTGAGCTCGTGAAAATTGTAGCCTCTTTTTCCTATTTGTAGTGGAGATCAGTAGTACCCGGTGGGGTCTTATGCTGTTGTAGCCTATCCGCCTCAAGGTTGTGCGTGTTATGGCTTCACAAATGCTTTGCTGCATACCTCGGTTGTAACGAGTGGTTATTTCAGTCAACGTTGCTCTTCTATCAGCTTGAATCAGTCGGCCCATTCTGCTCTGACCTCTAGCATCAACAAGGCATTTTCGCCCACAGGACTGCCGCATACTGGATGTTTTTCCCTTTTCACACCATTCTTTGTAAACCCTAGAAATGGTTGTGCGTGAAAATCCCAGTAACTGAGCAGATAGTGAAATACTCAGACCGGCCTGTCTGGCACCAACAACCATGCCACGCTCAAAATTGCTTAAATCACCTTTCTTTCCCATTCTGACATTCAGTTTGGAGTTCAGGAGATTGTCTTGACCAGGACCACAACCCTGCATGCATTGAAGCAACTGCCATGTGATTGGTTGACTAGATAATCGCATTAATGAGAAATAGAACAGGTGTTCCTAATAATTCTTTAGGTGAGTGTATATATATATATATATATATATATATACATATATACCAGAAATAGGACAGCACTCCAAAACTTGAAAAAACGGTGTCTTTATTCACCCATGTGAAGCAGTAGCGACGTTTCAGCTCACAACTGAGCCTTTCTCAAGCAGTTGAGAAAGGCTCAGTTGTGAGCTGAAACGTCGCTACTGTTTCACATGGGTGAATAAAGACACAGTTTTTTCAAGTCTTGGAGTGCGGTCCTATTTCTGGTATATATTAGGGTAAGCTCATTCCCTTGGACGTTGCACCTGAGCCAGTTTACTGGTGCCGCCGATTATTTTTTTTTTATATATATATATATATATATATATATATTTATACAGTATATAACGAAAAAAATGACAGCACTCTCAAACACTTTATTCACTCCTGTGGTCGCAATGTTTTCAACTCATTCACAGAGTCTTTTTTCAACCTATGAGTTAAAACGTTACAACTAGTGTTGAGTGAACTTGTACTTCAAGTTTGGCGTACAAGGCTGAGGTAATCTAAGAATTCTGTTATGAATTCTGCTTCTATGCACCATAAGGGTCCATTCACACGTCCGCAACAGTTTTGCGGTCCTCAAATTGCGGATCCGCCAAACACGGACACCCGCCATGTGCGTTCTGCATTTTGCGGACCTCACACGGCCGGCACTATGATAGAAATGGCATGGACAAGAATAGGACATGCTCTATATATTTGCGGGGCCGCGGAACGGAAGTGCGGACAGCACATGGTGTGCTGTCTGCATCTTTTGCGGCCCCTTTGAAAATAAATGGGTCCGCACCCCTTCCGCAAAATCGGATGCGGCCCCATTATGCAGACGTGTGAATGGACCCTTAGTTATGGTCCACGATAGCAGAATCCATAACGGAATTCTTATATAACCCGAACCTGAACCTTGTACGCCGAACTTTAAACACAAGTTCGCTCATCCCTTGTTGAGACCACAGGGGAGAATAAAGTGTTTTTTTTTCACTAATTTTTTGTGAGAGTGCTGCCATTATTTTTTATTCTTATATTGTCCTGGATTTGTTGCCTGATACATTGGCCTGAACCTCCATATTTATGTTGCTGCCATTGTTATTCCTGCAGTATACTGTATAAATCTTTTGCTAGAGGTAGTTGTGCGCTGTGTGTGTGTGTCTGTATATATACATATATATATATATATATATATATATATATATATATATATATATATATATTACTCTTTTCATGAGGCAAGGTAACCCAAAAATTGCAGTTCTGGCGCAGTTTTTATTATTTGTATTTTACAATGTTCACCTGAGAGTAGATAAAGTGATATTTTTATAGAGCATGTTGTAATGAGGCGCGATGCATAATGTGTCTATTTTATTTTTATTTTTTTAATTTACACAATAAATTAATGTTTTTGTGTTTCATTTTTCTGAAAGCCATATATATTTTTTAGGGACGATTGTCTTAGGTAAGGTCTCATTTTTTGCAGGATAAGATGATGGTTTGATTGGTACCATTTTGGAGCTCATCTGAATTTTTGATCGCTTGGCATTGCACTTTTTGTGATGTAAGGTGATCAAAAATGTATTATTTATTTATGTTTATAGCTGTCAGTTGCTTTTTAACCATGCGCTCTTTTCATATCCCATTTAACACTTCGTATTAAACACAGGTCGTTCTGAACATGACAATACCTAATATGTGCATTTTTTTTACAATTGAAGCATGTTTGAAAAAAATCTTGTTTTTGTGTCTCCATTTTCTGAAAGCCATATTTCTTTTATTTTTTGGACGATTGGCTTATGTAGGGGCTCATTTTTTTGTGGGGATGAGGTGACGGTTTGATTGGTACTAATTTTGGGTACATATCACTTTTTTTTACGGTGTTCTCCGTGCGGTAAAAGTTACATGATCAGGTCCTTATGGATGCGGTGATACCAAACATGTTTAGTGTGTTTTTTTTTTTTTTAACCAATTATGTGTAAATATAGGAAGAAGGTTTTTTATTTTTATTTTATTTAACAAATTTTTTTTTACTTTTTTCACTTTTTTTGCATTTTTTGGACCCAGACCCACTTGGTTCTTGAAGATCTAGTGGGTATGGGTTTACATTACACTGCAGTGCACTGTATAGTGTACTGCAGTGTATTGAATTCACACTAAGGCCTCCTGCACACGACCGTATGGTTTTGGGGTCCATTTTAAACAGATCTGTTTTTCAGTTTTTTTTTGTTTCAGTAGTGTTTACGTTTACGTTCCGCTTCCGTTCCGTTTGGTTTCCGTTTGTGATCCAATTTTGCGGATCACAAACGGAAATGGAAGCATACAATAATGTTTAAACAGTAAGGATACTTTCACACTAGCGGCACGGGCCTCCGGCAGGCTGTTCCATCGGGTAAACAGCCTGTCGGATGCGTCCGACCGCTAGTGAACGTGTGCCCTCGGACTGCCGCTCTGTCTGCCCATTGACTATAATGGGGGCGGGGTGGAGTTCCAGCGGAGGCATGGCAGCGCACGGCGAGAGGCTTCTGGAATAAATATCGTACATGTTGTAGTTTTATTCCGGCAGCCTCTCGCCATGTGCTGCCGTGCCTCCGCCGGAACTCCGCCCCATTATAGTCAATGAGGACGGAGCTGCAGTCCATGGGCACACGTTTACTGGTGGCAGGACGGATTCGACAGGCTGCTCTGTCGGGTGAACAGCCTGTCGGATCCGTCCAGCCAGTAGTGAACGTGTGCCCACGGACTGCCGCTCCATCCCCGTTGACTATATTGGGGGCATGGGCGGAGTTCTGGTGGAGGCACGGCAGCGCACGGCGAGAGGCTGCCGGTATAAAACTACGACATTTATTCCAGCAGCCTCTCGCCGTCCGCTGCCATGCCTCCGCCAGAACTCCGCCCCGCCTCCATTATAGTCAATGGGGACGGAGCGGCAGTCCGAGGGCACACGTTCACTAGCGGCAGGACGGATCCGACAGGCTGTTCACCCGATGGAACAGCCTGCCGGAGGTCCGTGCCGCTAGTGTGAAAGTAACCTAAGTACATAAAAAAATTGGGCTGGGCATAAAATTTCAAATAGATGATTCCGCAAAAACAGAATGTATACGGAAGACATACGGATGCATTCAGTATGCATTCCGTTTTTTTGCGGAACCATTAGTTTGAGGGTATCTGACAGTCTCTCTGTTTTCTCCTTGCAGTGTTGTGTTTGGTAATGGCCACACCTCTTCCAGGTGCAGCTTAGTCATTAGTGAGGACCTATTTAGTTCTGACTCACACTGCTTACCATGCAGTTGATATGTCCTGCTGGAGTTGGTTGAGCTGGTGTGTTTTTTCCTTTGGATCTCATGCTCCTCCATTCTACTTTTAGCTTAGTGCATTTTGTCTTGCATTTTGTTGTTCGCTTGTGTGTGTTGTTGTCTAGGACTCAGGGAGATGCTGGTTCCTTCATCTGTGAACGAACCAGTAGTCTCATTCCCTGCCACCATTCATAGGGCCTTCCAGGGTCTTCAGCGCCTAAGTTTCAGTGTATGAGTATTTCCACTTTCAGGGTCTACTTATACTGGCAGGAGTCAGGGAGAGGTCTAGGGATTCCAAGAAGGTCACCATCCCTTAGCTTTGAGGCCTAGACTCCGGTCTATTCCTTCTGTGTGTCATTTGGTGTTATCCCTTTCCCATTACCAAGGACAGTATGTTGTGATATCGTGCACCAGTGACCCTGGTATGATATCTTCCTTTGAGGATGAGTCTCCTTTTTGGGGTATGGAAGTGAAAATTTCCCTGGCTAAGTTCTTAAAATGTCCATTCATTTGAAGTGTTGTATCACAGATTAACCTATACCTTTGGGGTAAACAACAAGAAAATACCAGATAGTCAACTCTCACACCATGAGAGTATGTTGTACTTTTAATAACAAATTGAACATTTTCATTAGTAGGTACTGCACAGCTAAGGAATGCAAATAATAGTAGTACCATACATGATCTCTGTAAATGATTAAATTTTGCACTTTCTGCTTTTCACCACACATTGACATACAGACTTATTTTATTATTAATCTTGGATTTTTAAGTCCTTCCATCTCATTAGCAGCTCTTTGGCGTTTTAGCTGTTTTCATATCACGATCGGCGTAACTGTCACATACGTGACACGGAGGGAGGAAAAGAGGGAGGCCCTGCCCTAGTGAGAGGGAAGGTGGTGACCCCTGACTCACCTTGCGGCTGGCGCCTGGCTGCCCTGTCGTCCCTAGACGGGTTCCTCACCCGTACGCCGATCACGTGCCTAAAACCCTGGCTTTCCCTAGGATGAGCCCTAGATAGTGAACAGGGCGGTGGGAACACTAGTCCGCACCACTAGCTCTAAAGGAAAACACCAAGGGGAGGACAGACAATACAAACTAAACATATAATCCCAGGTGGGCAACAACAGGAGACAACAAAAGCCCAACAGGGATCCGGAGGGTAGCACTCTGGAACAACAACCAGATTCTCAGCTCCAGTGGGTCAGCATAGATGTCCAGGCAGGAAGCTCTATAACTGGCAACAAGAGAAGTGTGAGAGGAGAATATAAGGAGTTTGGGAGTGGCAGACAAGAAACAGCTGAGGAGGAGAAGCTACGGATCCCTGAGTGAGACAAAAAGGATAGCAAGGCAAACACAGAAAACAAACACTAAGAAACACCGTGATCTTTAGACATAGAGCGCGCAGCCACCCGCTGCGACTTCCTGACCCCGGGTATAACGGAGTCAGACGTGGCTCTTGACACCCTCGTGACAGTACCCCCCCTTTCACGAGGGGCCTCCGGACACTCAGGACCAGGTCTCTCCGGATGAGAGACATGGAAAGCCTGAATCAACCTGTTGGCGTTTACCTCTGACGCTGGAACCCACATTCTTTCCTCGGGACCGTAACCCCTCCAATGCACCAGATACTGAAGAGAGCGGCGGACCCGACGAGAATCAACAATTCTGGATATTTGAAACTCCAGATTACCATCCACAACAACAGGAGGAGGTGGCAGCGGTGATGGTTCTAGAGGTGGAACATACTTCTTGAGCAACGACTTATGGAAGACGTTATGGATCTTAAAAGTCTGAGGTAGCTCCAGGCGAAAAGCCACAGGGTTAATGACGGCTACAATTTTATAAGGACCAATGAACCTAGGACCCAGTTTCCAAGAGGGAACCTTCAACTTAATATTCCTAGTAGACAACCACACATAGTCATTCACTCCTAGGTCCGGACCTGGCGACCGTTTCTTATCGGCCATGCATTTGTATTTACCACTCATATTTTTCAAGTTAGCTTGCACCTTCTGCCATACCGATGAAAGAGATGAAGAAAACCGTTCCTCTTCGGGAACCCCAGAAGACCCCCCCTCTTTGAAAGTACAAAATTGGGGATGAAAACCGTATGCACCAAGAAATGGTGACTTGCCAGTGGATTCCTGACGGCGATTATTTATGGCAAACTCGGCTAACGGTAAATATGATGACCACACCTCTTGGTTTTCAGACGCAAAACACCTTAAATATGTTTCTAGGTTTTGGTTGGTACGCTCAGTCTGTCCATTCGACTGAGGATGGAAAGCTGAGGAAAAGGATAAGTGTACCCCTAAACGGGTACAAAAAGCTTTCCAAAACTTAGAAATAAACTGGGTTCCCCGATCCGAAACCACATCGGAAGGGACCCCGTGAAGCTTCACGATTTCACTGATAAACACCTGAGCAAGAGTCTTAGCATTAGGAAGTGCGGGTAGCGCAATAAAGTGTACCATTTTGCTAAACCTGTCTACTACTACCAAGATAACTGTTTTACCCGCAGACAAAGGTAAGTCAGTGATGAAATCCATTGATAGATGTGTCCATGGTCTATTGGGGATGAAAAGTGGCAATAAAGACCCTGCTGGACGTGTATGAGAGACTTTCGCGCGTGCACAAGTAGAACAAGTAGACACGAAATCTATTACATCCTGACGCAACCTTGGCCACCAAAAACGACGAGACAATAGCTCCAAGGTTGCTTTACTACCCGGGTGCCCAGCAAGTGCCGAATTATGATGTTCCTTCAATAACTCAAGACGCAGGTTTAACGGTACAAACAATTTCTCTGAGGGGCAAGAGGCCGGGGCGTCCCCCTGGGCCTCTAACACCTTTCCCTCTAGAACAGAGTGTACAGCAGAGACAACCACTCCTCTTTGTAAAATAGGTACCGGATCACTAACATTACCCCCTCCAGGGAAACTACGAGACAATGCGTCTGCCTTGGTATTTTTTGCCCCAGGACGATAGGTGATTACAAAGTTAAATCTGGTAAAGAATAGCGACCACCTAGCTTGTCTAGGGGTGAGACGCTTAGCCGATTCTAGGTACAGAAGGTTTTTGTGATCCGTAATTACCGTGACGGGGTGGATTGCTCCCTCTAAGAAGTGACGCCACTCTTCAAACGCCAGTTTAATCGCCAACAGTTCCCTATTTCCAATATCATAGTTCTTTTCTGCTGCAGATAATTTTTTGGAAAAGAAAGCGCAAGGACGCCATTTGCCAGGAGACGGACCCTGAGACAATACAGCCCCCACTCCCACCTCCGACGCATCAACTTCAACAATAAAAGGCTGGGAGACATCAGGTTGAATTAGGACAGGTGCCGAGGTAAATCTCTCTTTTAGAGAGGAAAATGCAATTTTAGCGGCGTCAGACCATTTAGAAAAATCAGTCCCCTTCCTAGTCATGTCAGTAAGGGGTTTAACGATCACTGAATAATTTTTAATAAACTTTCTGTAGAAATTTGCGAAACCCAAAAACCGTTGTAGAGCTTTAAGGTTCTCAGGAAGATCCCAATCTAAAATTGCCTGGACCTTCCCAGGATCCATACGGAAACCTGAAGCAGATAATAGATATCCCAGGAATTGTATTTCCTGAACGGCGAAGACACATTTTTCAATTTTCGCATATAATTTATTCGTCCGTAGGACCTGCAGTACTTGCCTGACATGTACTTCATGTGTTTTCAGATCAGCCGAATAAATTAAGATATCATCTAGGTATATGACTACAAACCTGCCGATGAGATGACTAAAAATATCATTAACGAAATGTTGGAAGACAGCAGGGGCATTGGTCAGACCGAAAGGCATGACTAAATTTTCGTAATGCCCCTCAGGGGTGTTAAAAGCTGTCTTCCACTCATCCCCTTCCTTGATACGAATCAGATTGTAGGCCCCCCTAAGATCAAGTTTGGAGAACCACCTAGCACCCGCAATCTGATTAAAAAGGTCAGGAATGAGAGGAAGAGGGTATGGGTCTCGGACGGTTATCCGGTTTAGCTCACGGAAATCTAGGCAAGGACGCAGGCCCCCATCTTTCTTTTTAACAAAGAAAAACCCTGCAGCCACGGGTGAAGAAGAGGGTCTGATGTGTCCCTTGGCCAGACTCTCGGAGATATAATCTTTCATGGCTTGTCTCTCGGGACCCGAAAGATTATACAACCTGGACTTGGGTAATTTTGCACCGGGAATCAGGTTAACCGGGCAATCATAAGGACGATGAGGTGGTAGCTTCTGACAACCCTTTTCAGAAAAAACGTCCTCAAAGTCCGAAATAAATGTAGGTAGGGAAGCTATGGAGGCGATTAAGCAATTGTTATTTAAGCAATTCTCTCTGCAATGCTCACTCCACTCCAATATCTCCCTGGCCTGCCAATCCACCACTGGATTGTGCGCTACCAACCAGGGAAGACCCAATACCACAGGAGAGGGAAGGCCCTCCAGAACGTAACATGAAAGACGCTCCTTATGGTGGTCCCCTACCCGAAGATGTAAGTTATGGACAACGTGAGTGAGGTTTCTCTGAGACAGAGGAGCAGAGTCAATAGCGAATATGGGAATGGGTCTCTGCAGCGTACAGAGAGACAAACCCATAGTGCGGGCAAAATGGGCATCTATCAAATTTACCCCTGCACCACTGTCTAGAAAAAAAGAAATAGACTCCGTCTTAACACCAAAAACAATAACCGCTGGCAACACAAATTGAGATGTTCGTATGGAGGAAACGTATACCCCCCGGCTGACATCCTCCGCACAGCCTGGGGTTAGTAGTTTTCCGACGGTCTTTTGTTTTTGGGAAAGGAGGGACAGACATTAATGAAATGACCCTTCCCCCCACAGAAAAAACAAGCCCCCCACCTACGGCGAACCTCAGGAGGACGGACCTGACGAGAAGTTCCTCCTAGCTGCATAGGCTCATCCAAGTCAGTACAGACTAACTGCTGCTTGGGAGAGGTTACCGATTGCTCAGGAATTTTCGATCTCTCCCTAAGACGTCTATCTATCCTGATAGAGAGGGACATAACAGCATCAAGGGAAAGGGGGGTCTCATACAGTGCCAGCGCATCCTTAACCCTTTCAGATAACCCAGAGCAGAACTGACTCCTGAGAGCCGGGTCGTTCCACTGAGTATCCGTAGCCCACCTGCGGAACTCTGAGCAATATTCCTCTGCTGGCCGATCTCCCTGTAGGAGTCTCCGTAACTTCGACTCAGCCAGGGCGACACGGTCAGGATCATCATATATGAGACCCAAAGCCCCAAAAAATCCCTCCACTGACCGGAGAGCCTGGGAACCAGGGGGTAACGAGAACGCCCAGGATTGCGGGTCCCCCTGAAGCAGGGAAATAACAATCTCCACCCGCTGTTCTTCATTACCTGAGGAGTAAGGGCGCAGCTTAAAATATAATTTGCAGGCCTCACGGAACAACACAAATTTGTCCCTTCCCCCAGAGAATCTGTCAGGAAGAACAACCTTGGGTTCTGTAACAACCTGGTTACCCATAGCAACCGCTGGGCTTACGGTCTGCTGCATTTGCTGCTGCTGTTGGAGGACAGACGCCTTCAATCCTGCCACCTCCAAAGACAGGCCTTGAAGCTGTTTTGCCAAAGCAGCAATAGGATCCATATTGGATTCTAAGTAGAGAAAAAAAAAAAATATTATATATATATATTTTTTTTTTCTCAAAAAAAAATAAGGGCCAGTTATAATATCACGATCGGCGTAACTGTCACATACGTGACACGGAGGGAGGAAAAGAGGGAGGCCCTGCCCTAGTGAGAGGGAAGGTGGTGACCCCTGACTCACCTTGCGGCTGGCGCCTG
Organism: Bufo gargarizans; assembly: GCF_014858855.1. Lineage (NCBI taxonomy): Eukaryota > Metazoa > Chordata > Amphibia > Anura > Bufonidae > Bufo > Bufo gargarizans. Next base: position 126,211,221 of record NC_058083.1, read on the forward strand.
GCTGCCCTGTCGTCCCTAGACGGGTTCCTCACCCGTACGCCGATCACGTGCCTAAAACCCTGGCTTTCCCTAGGATGAGCCCTAGATAGTGAACAGGGCGGTGGGAACACTAGTCCGCACCACTAGCTCTAAAGGAAAACACCAAGGGGAGGACAGACAATACAAACTAAACATATAATCCCAGGTGGGCAACAACAGGAGACAACAAAAGCCCAACAGGGATCCGGAGGGTAGCACTCTGGAACAACAACCAGATTCTCAGCTCCAGTGGGTCAGCATAGATGTCCAGGCAGGAAGCTCTATAACTGGCAACAAGAGAAGTGTGAGAGGAGAATATAAGGAGTTTGGGAGTGGCAGACAAGAAACAGCTGAGGAGGAGAAGCTACGGATCCCTGAGTGAGACAAAAAGGATAGCAAGGCAAACACAGAAAACAAACACTAAGAAACACCGTGATCTTTAGACATAGAGCGCGCAGCCACCCGCTGCGACTTCCTGACCCCGGGTATAACGGAGTCAGACGTGGCTCTTGACACCCTCGTGACATTTCACTATTACATTGACTCCTCACATAAGATGACAAAAGTCTGCCATCCAAAATGGTTGATTCTTTTTCAATATTTGGAGGTCAGAAGTCACCAACCACAAGTTTGTGTGTTCAAATAAAAAAATGTTTTTTGCATTTTTTACAGGGAAACAAAGTGAACGTGTTGCTAAATTATAACTCATCCCATAAACCAGGTGCGCCATTCTGGATCTTGTAGGGATGTTTCAACTGTATAATATTGACAACCAAACGTTACTTCTGAGAATCCATACTTGCAAAACAAAACGTGCAAGTCTTAAAAATCTGGGAGATATTTCTAACACTTATCCTCTCACTTACAAGAAAGATTGTAATAAACCCTGTTAGGAGTGTTTATGTACTTCTAAATGTAGTAATCTAGGGATCCCACTGATGTTTGTGTAGAAAGTTTTTTCTTTGCTGTAGGGTGAACAACCCCGTCTCGTACACTGCCAGGAGTCCAATCTGTTTTATGACAAAACAGATTCATTTATCTCCAAATAAATAAATTACTTTTGTGAACATTTAGGAACATTTGCATAATTAGGCTGTAAGATTTTTAGCAGTGTTTTTCATAATAATTAAACTAATCTAATCTTGGACAGGATAAACAGACTTACTAGGATGAAAGCAGCCTTCAGGCAATGAACTTGCTACATTCCATGGGAACTGTAATGCTGATGATGTTTGTTAATTATGCAGATCTTTTACTCCCTAGTAATAGCAGTGTTTGTATTGCCTGAAGCTTAGACAGCAAGTCCTAGGCACAGAGAATTATCCTCCTCTTTTTGACACTTTCCTCAAAAACAAAAAATAGAAGCACTTGAGCATAATTGTATGTCCTTAATTGGAGTATCCAACATCATTGGCTTTGTATCCTGCTACCATCACATGACTATGACGGCCTCCTATCAACAGGGAGAAGCAACTCTTTAAAGCAATAGATTTGTAACACAAAAGCACATTTTTAAAACATAAAATGCATTTTTTGAAGGTTTTTAGTAACACTCTAAAAATGCCCCCAAAAAGTTAATTAGAAATTCAGAGTCAGACATAAAATAGTTATTAAATTATGTTGCAATATTCTAAACTTACTGTATTGGGTTAGGTGTTGTAGTCACAAGAAAATTTTACATGTTTTATGACAATTATTAAATGAAAGGGGCACATTTATTATGTATTATATGCATGTTTTGGTGCTCTTTTTATGCAACATTAACTCAGCCGAGATCCAAACAACAGCTATCCACAGGTCCAACTGAAGCTATAAACCACACAGCATTTTGGGAGAAACAACTATAAATGACCACAATGACCACAATAGCAACACCTGGAGGTTAAGGGTGTGGCCAATACCAGAAACAACACAGACGCCTATTGATCCACAAGGTAAACATGTCAAATCAAAACACGTGTTGCCAGTCTCAAAGATCTCCTGCCACTCACTGTCACGGGGACGTCCATATGTCTCGGTACGTCCATGACAGTTATGTTTCTTTTTTGCCCTCTGTGTGCCACTCTTTTACCACATCCATTCCTAAACTTTTAACGGTATTTCCAGAACATCTGCTACCGATGATCGGTGAAAACCACTGACAGAAAACATATGCCATCCCTGTTCTCTCAGTACTTTTTATGGAGCCGTAGACCTCAATGTGAGTGTTTGGTCTGCATGACGAATCAAACTAGTGCATGATCAGTGGAAAAACAAGGATGTGTGAAAAATCACATAAAAATCAATGAATACTTGTGCTATCTGTAGAGAAGACGGACAGCACATGTCCATGATTCAATGAATGGAGCAAAACTGTGATATCCTACATAGCAGCTACTAAGTAGACAGCATGCAGTTAGAGACCATTGAAGAAACTGCAGGGATTGATAATACTGAATAAAGGAGCCTGATAGTATGGTAAAAACATTCAGTACAGTAGCTATGTTTTTACTATTGGAAATTTGAGTTATTGTATGAAGATTTATTTGCATCAAAACCTGTAGATAAACAAGATGTGGTGGGTAGGGATGAGCGGACCCAAACATGTGGATGTTCGGCTTCGCTGGGTTCAGCGAACTTCGGGTCAAAGTTTGGGTTCAGAACCTGAACTTGACCCGTACTCGAACCCGAACACCATTGAAGTCAATGGGGACCCGAACTTTGATGCGCTAAAATGGCTGTAAAATAGTCATAGTAAGGGCCAGAGGGCTGCAAAAAGAAGCAAAACGGGAGTAAGAGCAGGACAATTGTCCTGCAAGCAAATGTGGATAGGGAAATGACTTTAAATAACATAGAATGAAATTAAAAAGTAATAATCTTGAACTAGGAGGAAGAGGTCAAAGTGGAGTAGGAGGTTGAGGAGGTGGTAAATGGGCCAGTGTAGTTGGAAGCGGCAGTGGAGAAGATAACCAAGATGGTTTTAGTATTTTTGTTTTTTTCCCATTTATTTATTTTTTATAAATTTGGGAAATGAAAAGAGGACGCAAAGAGAAAGTGCGCTGGAGTATAATAATGGCTGGGTGCGGCCGGTATACTTGTCTATTCAGCACAAGTAATGGAGTCCTGTGGGATTCATGCCTGGTTCATTTTAATGAACGTGAGCTTGTCCATGTTGGCTGTAGACAGGCGGCTGCGTTTGTCTGTGATACCCCCCCTACCGTGCTAAACACAAATTCAGACTATACACTGGCCGCAGGGCAGGCCAGCACCTCCAAGGCGTAAAGGGCAAGCTCAGGCCATGTGCCCAATTTGGAGACCCAGAAGTCAGTACGTGTAGGCGTGTACACACATACTGTTCCATCATGTTGCTAAAATCTGAAATACTGCTTCCTGATAAGACGTTCCATATCAGCTGGTGGTGCTGGTTGTTGTTGTGCTGACAAAGCTTTTCCACATTTCGACCATGCTAACCCTCCCTTCTGAGGTGCTCTCAGTGCCCCAGCTGCGTTGGTGACTTCTTCCTCCTCATCCTTCTCTGCGTTTGCCTTGTGCTTCCACTGAGACCCTGCTGTCAGGTGGGAATTCCATCAGCAACATGTCTACCAGCGTGCGCATGTACTTGCACATCTTCCGATCATGCTCCAGTGACGAAATTAAGGATGGCACATTGTCCTTGTAGCGGGGATCCAGCAGAGTGGCCAGCCAGTAATCGGCACTGGTTAGAATGTGGGCAACTTGGCGGTCGTTGTGTAGGCATGGCAGCATGTAGTTGCTCATCTGTGCCAGGCTGCCCTGAGGCAACAACAAGTCCTCTGTTAGAGGTGTATCATCTTTGTCCTCTGTTTCCCCCCAGCCACACTCCAGTGATCTCTTTCGGGTGCCACTCTGCTGTCAACACGGTTCCTCCTCCTCCTCCTCTCTCTAGCATGTGTAAGGTAGAGTTCCACCTTATGGGTATGTCGCATATGAGGCAGTGAGCAGGAAGGCCAAAGTCATGCTGCAGCGCAGACGGGCGAGCAGCAGCAGTATGAGTGCCGAAAGAGCACACTTTCTGCAGCAGCTCTGACTTATCAGGGTAATTTTTCAGGAACCTCTGCATCGCCAAATTCAGCACATGCGCCAGACAAGAGATGTGTTTCAAACTAGCTAGGCCCAGAGCTGCTACAAGATTTCACCCATTATCACACACCACCTGGTCGGGCTTGAGGCTCACTGGCACCAACCACTTATCAGTCTGTTGTTCCATGCTCATCCACAGCTCCTGCGCGGTGTGGGGTTTTCCCCCCCAAACAGATGAGTTTCAAAACAGCCTGCTGTCATTTCCCCCTGGCTGTGCTGAAGTTGGTGGCGCTGACTGGATGAAGAGGCGGTAGAGGAGGAAGCAGAGTAGGAGGAGGAGGCAACGAGAAACGTCCTGCAGTCCTCGGTGGCGGAAGGACATGCGCCAAACTGCTATCCGCCTCAGGCCCAGCCACCACTGCATTTACCTAGTGTGTAGTTAGGGAGATATAACGTCCCTGCCCGTGCTTGCTGATCCACATATTGGTGATTATGTGGGCCTTGCCACAGATGGCGTTGTGCAGTTCACACCTGATTTTGTCTGCCACTTGGTTGGCCGGCAGGAATGGCTCGCCTGGACAAGTAGTGGTGGCAGGGAACCGCGTACTGTGTTACAGCCACCGCCATAAGGTTTTTAAAAGTCTCCGTCTCCACATGACAGCATTTCAAAGCCAGGAATTTTGAAATGCTGGCATTCAGGGCCAGGGATCGCTGGTGGGAAGGGGGGTATTTTCTCTTTCTCTCCAGTGTTTAGTGGATAGACAGCTGAACGTTTACAGGGGACATTGTGGAGATGCTTGGTGACGGTGACGGTGGTGGAGGTGGTGGTGTTGCTGCCACATCCTCTGTTTGTGGAGTGGCAGGTGCCACTGTGGTGCCAGAGGGGGAGGAAGAGGCCGAGACTGCAGCAGAAGAGAGAGCAGGAGGAGCCTGAGATCTTTTGTGGTTTTTGAGGTGTGTTCTCCACTGCTGTATTTAGATGCCTGGTCAAGCAGGTGGTGCTCAGATTTAGAACATTCATGCCTCGCTTCAGGCTCCGATTGCATAGCGTGAAAACCACTCGCGATTTGTAGTCAGCACATTGTCTGAAGAACTGCCATGCTAGAGAACTCCTTGGAGCTGGCTTTGGTGTGCTCAATCCCTGGGTGCGGTGGGAAGTAGCAGACGTACTAACTAGGGGATGGCCACTCTGCTTATGAACCCTGCTCCCTCTTTTGCTGTGCAGCTGGCGCTGTGTGACCACCACCTCTTCCTCCGAACTGCACACGTCACTCACATAGCCTTAATTCCATGTAGGATCTAGGACCTATCATCCTCCACATCATTTTCAACCCACTCTTCACCGCTGCCCTCCTAGCCGGTCTGCACCCTGCAGAAAGCTGCAGCAGTTGGCACCTGTGTTTTATCATTATCCGAGAAGTGCTGCGGTGGTCCTCCTATGTCCACATCCTGAAACATAAGTGGTTGGGCATCAGTACACTCAATCTCTTCCACTTCTGGGGCAGGGCTGGGTGTATGACCCACGGAAACCCTGCCAGCAGAGTCATCAAAAAGCATAAGAGACTGCTGCATGATTTGGTGCTCATACTGCTTGACTTATTTGCAAGGGGGTGAGGTGAAAGACAGATGCCCATGGGCTGTAGGCACCAAATCTGTGCTTTCTGTAGGGGACCGGGTGGGAGACAAGGTGAAGGAACTGGAGCCACCCAATCTATTACCTCCTCTAGTTGTTCTGGCCTCACCATTCGTACACCAGTATTCAGGCCTACAAAATAACACTGAATGTTCTGTCGCCTACGTGCACCTGAGGAAGGTGTTTTATTTGGGAATAACCACGTCCTCTCCCTGCAACAGGAGCTTCATCAACACCAGCAGCACCACGATCAGGGCCACGTCCCTTATTTGATGCTCTCCTCATTCTTTGCTGTGACCCACTGAACTAACAGACAGATTGACTATATTAATTTTCCTGTCACATATGCAGTGCAGGTGTACCTCACACCAAAAATGGGTGAATGTCAACCACCAAACTAACAGATGGATTAACTACAGACAGGTCCATAAATATTGGGACATCGACACAATTCTAACATTTTTGGCTCTATACACCACCACAATGGATTTGAAATGAAACGAACATGATGTGCTTTAACTGCAGACTTTCAGCTTTAATTTGAGGGTATTTACATCCAAATCATGTAAACGGTGTAGGCATTAAAATAGTTTGCATATGTGCCTCACACTTGTTAAGGGATAAAAAGTAATAGGACAGAATAATAATCATACATCAAACTTTCACTGTTTGATACTTGGTTGCAAATCCTTTGCAGTCAATTACAGCCTGAAGTCTGGAACGCATAGACATCACCAGACGCTGGGTTTCATCCCTGGTGATGCTCGGCCAGGCCTCTATTGCAACTGTCTTCAGTTCCTGCTTGTTCTTCAGGCATTTTCCTTTCAGTTTTGTCTTCAGCAAGTCAAATGCATGCTCAATCGGATTCAGGTCAGGTGATTGTTTTGGCCATTGCATAACATTCCACTTCTTTCCCTTAAAAAACTCTTTGGTTGCTTTTGCAGTATGCTTTGGGTCATTGTCTATCTGCACTGTGAAGCACCGTCCAATGAGTTCTGAAGCATTTGGCTGAATATGAGCAGATAATATTGCCCGAAACACTTCAGAATTCATCCTGCTGCTTTTGTCAGCAGTCACATCATCAATAAATACAAGAGAACCAGTTCCATTGGCAGCCATACATGCCCAAGCCATGACACTACCACCACCATGCTTCACTGATGAGGTGGTATGCTTAGGATAATGAGCAGTTCCTTTCCTTCTCCATACTCTTCTCTTCCCATTACTCTGGTACAAGTTGATCTTGGTCTCATCTGTCCATAGAATGTTGTTCCAGAACTGTGAAGGCTTTTTTAGATGTCGTTTGGCAAGCTCTAATCTGGCCTTCCTGTTTTGAGGCTCACCAATGGTTTACATCTTGTGTCGAACCCTCTGTATTCACTCTGGTGAAGTCATCTCTTGATTGTTGACTTTGACACACATACACCTACCTCCTGGTGAGTGTTCTTGATCTGGCCAATTGTTGTGAAGGGTGTTTTCTTCACCATGGAAAGAATTCTTTGGTCATCCACCACATTTATTTTTCGTGGTCTTCTCTTGGTGTTGCTGAGCTCACTGGTGCTTTCCTTCTTTTTAAGAATGTTCCAAACAGTTGTTTTGGCCATGCCTAATGTTTTTGCTATATCTCTGGTGGGTTTGTTTTGTTTTTTTTTCAGCCTAATAATGGCTTGCTTCACTGATGGATACAGCTCTTTGGATCTCATCCTGAGAGTTGACAGCAACATATTCCAAATGCAAATAGCACACTTGAAATGAACTCTGGACCTTTTATCTGCTCATTGTAATTGGAATAATAAGGGAATAACAGACACTTGGCCATTGAACAGTTGAGAAGCCAATTGTCCCATTACTTTTGGTCCCTTAGAGGGAGGCACATATGCAAGCTGTTGTAATTCCTACACCGTTCACCTGATTTGGATGCATGTACCCTCAAATTAAATCTGACAGTCTGCAGTTAAAGCACATCTTGTTTGTTTCATTTCAAATCCATTGTGGTGGTGTATAGAGCCAAAAATGTTATTTATGGACCTGACTGTATATACATTTCACTGTCATTTATGCAGTGCAGGTGTACCTCACACCAAAAATTACCCAACTAATTAACAGATGGATTAACTATATTAATTACTCTGTCACTACTAGGCATGGCTAGGCATGGCTGTTATGGTTTCTAAATGCCCACAGGTTAAAAGCTTGTTGATTGGCACCCTGGAGCCTTTCAACAAGCTTTATTAAATGCCCAAACTCGAACCCGAACTTTTGCTGCAAAGTTCGGGTTCAGGTCCAGGTACCTGAACTTGCAAAGTTCAGTACAAACCCAAACTTTTCCATTAGGGTTCACTCAACACTAGTGGTGGGTCATTTTAATGAGTCTAACATGCAACAAGAAGAGTAGACTAGTTCAAAGTAATGGTTGGGGGTCTGTGGAAAGCAGAGAAGCAAAAATACAAGGGGGGAAGAAACACCAGAAATCCAGACATACTAAAAAAGAAGATCAGAAGGTTACAAGATTAGAAGCTAAAACCAATCACAAAAAAGCACATTAAATAAAACAAAACAAAAGATCCATCTCCTTAAATAAGAGCCAATGTGTCACAGGTAAGGAAGGTAGAGAGGAAGTGCACCCCCTAAACTGCTACCCTCAACCCTGTCCCTGCCTACTTGCACCACCCGCCCTAGGTGACGGGCGCAACTGGGTGACGGTCCCTGACCTACGTAAGTGTAGAGCAGAGCAAACAGAGAAAGAGAAGAACAGACAGCCAAAGCAGGAGGCGGGACACAAGACTAAGGCATACGGACAGACAGGGAGGTAGATAAGACAACAGTACCCAGTGATGGGAAAGGCAATGGCGGGTCAACTAGCCAAGGTCGGTCCAGGAGGTCACGTCAATACAAGGGATGAGGCAGGAGACGAAATCCGAGAATGAGCCGAGGTCAAATCCGAGAGATAGCGTAGGTACCAAGGGAGTGGGCAAAGTGAGGTCAGGAAACAAACAAGGTCAATACCAGAGGTCAAGTAAGAAGCAATAATATTAGTACACACAGCCCTAGAGACAAAAATCACAGGCAACCTGTAGCCAGCAGGCCGCCTGTATTTATAGTGGGGAGTGAGGGTCATGTGACATGGCCCGCGTCACATGACCGACAGACAGACAAGTCGAGCACCGAGTGATCAGCTTGGCGCTCAAGGCAGACCTAAGATCAGGGAGCCTCCCAGCTAGCAAAGGGAACCTGGGAACGAGGCCAAACACAGATCCTCACTCCTGAAGCTAATCAGCAGGTCTGCGGCTGATGGGAGACCGAGGGCGCCTTTGGCGCCCCGTTACACAATGAAACTGAATGCAGAGCTTCTGTTATATTTCAGAATATCTCTTTTATGTACTTCATAAAGCAGAACCCTGACAAATAACTCACCACAAAGAAGATGTTTAGGAGAATACATAACATCCTTAAATTTTGTCATGCGTCAACATTCCATATACACTCAACTAAAGAACTATTAGGAACACCATACTAATACGGTGTTGGACCCCCTTTTGCCTTCCGAACTGCCTTAATTCTACGTGGCAATGATTCAACAAGGTGCTGATAGCATTCTTTAGAAATGTTGCCCCATATTGATAGGATAGAATTTTTCAGTTGATGGAGATTTGAGGGATGCACATCCAGGGCACGAAGCTCCTGTTTCACCACATCCCAAAGATGCTCTATTGGGTTGAGATCTGGTAACTGTGGGGGCCATTTTAGTACAGTGAACTCATTGTCATGTTCAAGAAACCAATTTGAAATGATTCGAGCTTTGTGACATGGTGCATTATCCTGCTGGAAGTAGCCATCAGAGGATGGATACATGGTGGTCATGAAGGGATGGACATGGTCAGAAACAATGCTCAGGTAGCCTGTGTCATTTAAACGAGCCAATTGGCACTAAGGTGCCTAAAGTGTGCCCAGAAAACATCCCCCACACCATCACACCACCACCACCAGCCTGCACAGTGGTAACAAGGCATGATGGATACATGTTCTCATTCTGTTTATGCCAAATTCAGACTCTACCATTTGAATGTCTCAACAGAAATCGAGACTCATCAGACCAGGCAACATTTTTCCAGTCTTCAACAGTCCAATTTTGGTGAGCTCGTGCAAATTGTAGCCTCTTTTTCCTATTTGTTGTGGAGATGAGTGGTACCCGGTGGGGTCTTCTGCTGTTGTAGCCCATCCACCTCAAGGTTGTGCGTGTTGTGGCTTCACAAATCCTTTGCTGCATACCTCGGTTGTAACGAGTGGTTATTTCAGTCAATGTTGCTCTTCTATCAGCTTGAATCAGTCGGCCCATTCTCCTCTGACCTCTAGCATCAACAAGGCATTTTCGCCCACAGGACTGCCGCATACTGGATGTTTTCCCTTTTCACACCATTCTTTGTAAACCCTAGAAATGGTTGTGCGTGAAAATCCCAGTAACTGAGCAGATAGTGAAATACTCAGACCAGCCCGTCTGGCACCAACAACCATGCCACGCTCAAAATTGCTTAAATCACCTTTCTTTCCCATTCTGACATTCAGTTTGGAGTTCAGGAGATTGTCTTGTCCAGGACCACAACCCTGCATGCATTGAAGCAACTGCCATGTGATTGGTTGACTAAATAATCACATTAATGAGAAATAGAACAGGTGTTCCTAATAATTCTTTAGGTGAGTGTATAGCTGCTAGTCAATTCAAAAAGATTTAGGGTCCTACCTCAGGGAATGTTAATATTTTCTTAATAAAGCTATGATGCAGAACTAGAAGAACACAAGAATACATTATTGATTCAAACTCATATACAGTAGGTATAGAATAAAAAGCCAATTGGAATTGCCCAGTAAGTAGTAGTACCTGACTTAAGGTTCATACTTATTGCCTTCTACTTGGGACTGGTGCAATATGAGTGTTCACATCCTCATATTACATTTAAAAAATTTGTGCTGGTAGTATATATTGATGACCTACCCTCAAGATAGTGAAAAAACAACTTAGGAAACAGTCCCTATATATTACTGGAAGGGTTCTTCAACCACACAACCAATATTGTTGAAAAATCCAGGGCACTCGCTTTTGTGTATCAAAGTAGATAAATATTTATTGATTATAAATACAAATATTCAATCAAAATATTGTTCCATCATTATATCATTACAGCTTACTGGTATAGGTGACAATGTTTAGGTCAAAATGACGTCGCATCTGGAGGAAGATGTGTGTCGTGTGAGGTAACGCTGGAGAGGGGAACACTAATTGTTTTGCTGCCAATTTTAATGTGATCCAAAACAATAATAATATTATATTTTGCCCAAAACATTGCTGTGCTTGTGATGCATTGTTTACTAGACATTAGCAAACTTTTAAAAACATTTTCGGAAAAAATTTGGTTAGATTTTAATATATTTGCGGCAAATTACTTTAAAAACGGCTATTTCCTGGCTGCAGAGAGCCTTTTTAGTGGTGTAGAACACTGTGCCTTGCAGTAACATGCATAGGAAGTCTGCTCTGGTAGTGAAATAATACCCTGAGTCCGTATGACATGCAGCTGACAGGCGTCGCTCTTAGAATCACTGCACACTTCACTTATTAGGGCAGTCACGGGGCCAAAACTAACCAAATAACTCAAGTATGAACTCAACCTTACAGGTCAATGTTAGTGCCAAGAAGAAGCACACTCCTTTTACATTGTTGCCAGCTGATTCCACATAGATGTTATCAGAACTAGAGATGGCCTTGAGCTTTGCCCGGCAGTCGTTTTGCTGCAAACTTTGCGCGTTCGCTATTCGCCTAACATGCAAACATATGGCGATGTCCGCCGGCGCCATATGCTTTTGCATTGCGCCGAACTTTAACCCATAACACATCCATCAGGTGGGACAGAACAGCCAATTGAGACGTTTCAGCACATGGACACACCCCCAACCTATCACAGAACTGTTAGTGATACCAAACGCTAGCTAATAGGGCCACAAAAGTCCTTTTTAGGACTGGTATAGGTGTGCTATTGATAGGTGTAATATACTTCTAATATACTTTCTAACATAACATAGAAAGTAAATTATAGTGCATTTGTAATGTGCAGTAGTTGTGTGCGGTTCTGCTAAGATACCGCAGCTAGATAAAGGGATAGGCGCGATTAGAACAACTAATTGCAATGGGTGTGATATACCTGGTTCCCCCCCAAAAAAAAACTGATTGAGGGGTGTGTTAAAGCTTTCTTCAAAAAATACTGATTGAGGGCTGCGATATACCTGTTGCCCGAAATAAACAGGGTGGTGTGATATAACAGGTTTGGCAAAAAAAGAATTGATGGGTGTGATATACCTGCTTCCACAAAATACTGATTAAGGGGTTTGATATTCCTGCTTCCACCAAATATTTATTGAGGCCTACGATATACCCGCTTCCACAAAATACTGATTAAGGTGATTGATATACCTGCTTCCACAAATTACTGATTAAGGGAATTGATATACCTGCTTTCATCAATTATTAATTGAAGCCTGCGAGATACCGGCTTCCACAAAATGCTGATTGAGGGCTACGATATACCTGCTTCCACAAAATATTGATTAAGGGAATCAATATACCTGCTTTAACCAAATATTGATTGAGGCCTGCGATATACCTGCTTCCACAAAATAGGGGATTCATATTCCTGTTTCCACCAAATATTGATTGAGGCCTGTCATATAACTGCTTCCACAAAATACTGATTAAGGGGTTTGATATACCTGCTTCCACCAAATATTGATTGAGGCCTGCGAGATACTTGCTTCTACAAAATACTGATTAAGGGGTTTAATATGCCTGCTTCCACCAAATATTGATTGAGGTCTACAATATACCTGCTTCCACAAAATACTGATTAAGGGGATTGATATGACTGCTTCCATTAAATATTGATTGAGGCCTGCAATATCCCTGCTTCCAAAAATACTGATTAAGGGGATTGATATATCTGCTTCCACCAAATATCGATTAAGGCCTACACGATAACTGCTTCCACAAAATACTGATTAAGGGGTTTGATATACCTATTTCAACAAAATATTGATTGACGCTTACAATATACCTGCTTCCATAAAATACTGATTAAGTGGATTGATACACCTACTTCCACAAAATTTTAATTGAGGCCTGTGAAATCCCTGCTTCCACAAAGTACTGATTAAGGGGATTGATATACCTGCTTCCACCAAATATTGATTGAGGCCTGCGAGATACCTGCTTCCACAAAATACTGATTAAGGGGTTTGATATACCTGTTTCCACAAAATATTGATTGAAGCCTACAATATACCTGCTTCCACAAAATACTGATTAAGGGGATTGATATACATGCTTCCACCAAATATTAATGGAGGCCTGTGAGATATCTGCTTCCACAAAATACTGATTAAGGGGTTTAATATACCTGCTTCAACAAAATATTGATTAAGGCCTACGATATACCTGCTTCCACCAAATATTGATTAAGGGAATTGATATAACTGCTTCCACCAAATATTGATTGATGACTGCAATATACTTGCTTCCACAGAATACTGATTAAGGGTATTGATATACCTGCTACCAGCAAATATTTATTGAGACCTATGATATTCTTGCTTTCATAAAATACTGATTAAGGGGTTTGTTATATCTGTTTCCACAAAATGTTGATTGAGGCCTGCAAGATCTCTTCTTCCACAAAATACTGATTAAAGAGATTGTTAAACCTGCTTCCACCAAATATTGATTGAGGATTGAGATATACCTGCTTCCACAAAATACTAATTAAGGGGATTGATATACCTGCTTCCACAAAATACTGATTAAAGGGATTGATATACATGCTTCCACCAAATATTAATGGAGGCCTGTGAGATATCTGCTTCCACAAAATACTGATTAAGGGGTTTAATATACCTGCTTCAACAAAATATTGATTAAGGCCTACGATATACCTGCTTCCACCAAATATTGATTAAGGGAATTGATATAACTGCTTCCACCAAATATTGATTGATGACTGCAATATACTTGCTTCCACAGAATACTGATTAAGGGTATTGATATACCTGCTACCAGCAAATATTTATTGAGACCTATGATATTCTTGCTTTCATAAAATACTGATTAAGGGGTTTGTTATACCTGTTTCCACAAAATGTTGATTGAGGCCTGCAAGATCTCTTCTTCCACAAAATACTGATTAAAGAGATTGTTAAACCTGCTTCCACCAAATATTGATTGAGGCCTGCAATATACCTGCTTCCACAAAATACTGATTGAGGACTGAGATATACCTGCTTCCACAAAATACTGATTACGGGGATTAATATGCCTGCTTCCACAAACTTTGATTGAGGCCTGTGATATACCTGCTTGCACATAATACTGATTTAGGGGATTGATATACCTGTTTCCACCAAATATTGATTGAGGCCTGCAATATACCTGCTTCCACAAAATACTGATTGAGGACTGAGATATACCTGCTTCCACAAAATACTGATTAAGGGGATTGATATGCCTGTTTCCACAAACTTTGATTGAGGCCTCTCATATACCTGCTTGCACATAATACTGATTTAGGGGATTGATATACCTGTTTCCACCAAATATTGATTGAGGCCTGCAATATACCTGCTTCCACAAAATACTAATGAAGTGGATTGATATACCTGCTTTCACCAAATATTGATTTAGGACTACGAGATCCCTGCTTCCACAAAATACTGAATAAGTGTATTTATATGCCTGCTTCCACAAAATATTGATTGAGGGAATCTATATTCCTGCTTTAACCAAATATTAATTGAGGCCTGCGATATACCTGCTTCCACAAAATAGAGGATTTATATTCCTGCTTCCACCAAACATTGATTGAGGCCTGTAATATAACTGCTTCCACAAAATACTGATTAAGGGGTTTGATATACCTGATTCCATCAAATATTGATTGAGGCCTGCGAGATACTTGCTTCTACAAAATACTGATTAAGGGGTTTAATATGCTGCTTCCAAAAAATATTGATTGAGACCTACGATATACCTGCTTCCACAAAATACTGATTAAGGGGTTTGATATACCTGATTCCATCAAATATTGATTGAGGCCTGCGAGATACTTGCTTCTACAAAATACTGATTAAGGGGATTGATATGACTGCTTCCATTAAATATTGATTGAGGCCTGCAATATCACTGCTTCCAAAAATGCTGATTAAGGGGATTGATATACCTGCTTCCACCAAATATCGATTAAGGCCTACATGATAACCGCTTCCACAAAATACTGATTAAGGGGTTTGATATAAAAATACTGATTAAAGGGATTGATATGCCTGCTTCCACCAAATATCGATTAAGGCCTACATGATAACTGCTTCCACAAAATACTGATTAAGGGGTTTGATATACCTATTTCCACAAAATATTGATTGACGCTTACAATATACCTACTTCTATAAAATACTGATTAAGAGGATTGATACACCTACTTTGACCAAATTTTTATTGAGGCCTGTGATATCCCTGCTTCCACAAAAAAAAGATTAACGGGATTAATATTCCTGCTTCCACCAAATATTGATTGAGGCCTGCGAGATACCTGCTTCCACAAAATACTGATTAAAGGGTATAATATACCTGTTTCCACACAATATTTATTGAGGACTACGATATACCTGCTTCGACAAAATACTGATTAAAGGGAATTGATATACATGCTTCCACCAAATATTAATTGAGGCCTGCGAGATATCTGCTTCCACAAAATACTGATCAAGGGATTTAATATACCTGCTTCAACAAAATATTGATTGAGGCCTACAATATACCTGCTTCCACCAAATACTGATTGAGGCCTATGATATTCTTGCTTTCATAAAATACTGATTAAGGGGTTTGATATACCTGTTTCCACAAAATGTTGATTGAGGCCTGCGAGATCTCTTCTTCCACAAAATACTGATTAAAGAGATTGATAAACCCGCTTCCACCAAATATTGATTGAGGATTGAGATATACCTGCTTCCACAAAATACTAATTAAGGGGATTGATATACCTGCTTTTACCAAAAATTGATTGAGGACTGCGATATACCTGCTTCCACAGAATACTGATTAAGGGGATTGATAGACCTGCTTCCACCAAATATTGATTCAGGCCTGCAATATACCTGCTTCCACAAAATACTGATTGAGGACTGAGATATGCCTGCTTCCACAAAATACTGATTAAGAGGATTGATATGCCTGCTTCCACAAACTTTGATTGAGGCCTGTGATATACCTGCTTGCACATAATACTGATTTAGGGGATTGAAATACCTGTTTCCACCAAATATTGATTGAGGCCTGCAATATACCTGCTTCCACAAAATAGTGATTAAGGGGATTGATATACCTGATTTCACAAAATACTGATTAAGTGGATTGATATACCTGCTCACTCCAAATATTGATTGAGGACTACAAGATACCTGCTTCCACAAAATACTGAATAAGGGGTTTGATACACCTGTTCCCACAAATTGTTGATTGAGGCCTGCAAGATCTCTTCTTCTACAAAATACTGATTAAAGAGATTGATAAACCTGCTTTCACCAAATATTGATTGAGGATTGAGATATACCTGCTTCCACAAAATACTAATTAAGGGGATTGATATACCTGCTTCCACCAAATATTGATTGAGGCCTGCAAAATACCTGCTTCCACAAAATACTGATTGAGGACTGAGATAAACCTGCTTCCACAAAATACTGATTGAGGCCTGAGATATACCTGCTTCCACAAAATTCTGATTAAGGGGGTTGATATGCCTGCTTCCACAAACTTTGATTGAGGCCTGTGATTTACCTGCTTGCACATAATTCTGATTTAGGGGATTGATATACCTGTTTCCACCAAATATTGATATAGGCCTGCAATATACCTGCCTCCACAAAATACTGATTAAGGGGATTGATAATACCTGATTTCACAAAATACTGATTAAGTAGATTGATATACCTGCTTCCACCAAATATTGATTGAGGACTACGAGATACCTGCTTCCACAAAATACAGAATAAGGGGATTGATATGCCTGCTTCCACAAAATATTGATTGAGGTCTGCGAAATATAAGGTTACACTCACCGGTAATCTTTTTTCCATGAGCCCATGACAGCACCCTTAAGAGAGCCCGCCTCCACCCAGGACAGGAAACAGGAACTTCCGTGCAGAGCTTCTTAAGGACGGACTCAGCCTCTATTTATTTGTGATAACCCATCCCAAAACATATAGAACATCCCCCAAAAACTCTTCTTCTCAATGTTTTTTTTTTTGCGAATTATGTCTTTTTATTTATTTATTTAAATTTTTTAATTCTGAAAAAAAATATTTCCTTTTTTTCTTTCTTTCTTTTTTTTTTTGGGAGGGAATAAATAGCGGGTGCTGTCATGGGCTCATGGAAAAGTGATTACCGGTGAGTGTAATCTTATATTTCCCTTATGCCCATGACAGCACCCTTGAGAGAAGACTAGAATAGAAGTAGACTAGGGAGGGATTACAGCCTGTAAAACTTTCCTACCAAAGGATAGCTGATCCTTGGAGTCTAGATCTAGCTTGTAATGGCGGTAGAAAGTTCAAGGGGATTTCCAAGTAGCGGTCCTACAGTACTGCTCTAGGGAAGCTTCAGCGCTTTCTGCCCAAGAGGTCGAAATGGACCTGGTTGAATGTGCCCGAATCCCAAGGAATAGGCCAAAGAAATGGCTGCGGCAATCCATCCAGATAGTGTTCTGGATGTAACATAGTAACATAGTACATAAGGTCGAAAAATACATTTGTCCATCCAGTTCAGCCTGTCATCCTGCAAGTTGATCCAGAGGACGGCAAAAAAAAAAACTGTGAGGTAGATGCCAATTTTCCTCACTTTAGGGGAATAAAAAATTCCTTCCCAACTCCAATCAGGCAATCAGAATTACTCCCTGGATCAACGATCCCTCTCTAGTAGCTATATCCTGTAATATTATTACACTCCAGAAATACATCCAGGCCCCTCTTGAATTCCTTTGTTGTACTCACCATCACCACCGTCTCACGCAGAGAGTTCCATAGTCTCACTGCTCTTACCGTAAAGAATCCTCTTCTATGTTTGTGTACAAACCTTCTTTCCTCTAGACGCAAAGGATGTCCCCTCATCACAGTCCTGGGGATAAACAGATGATGGGATAGATCTCTGTACTGACCCCTGATATATTTATACATAGTAATTAGATCTCCCCTCAGTCGTCTTTTTTCTAAAGTGAATAACCCTAATTTTGATAATCTTTCAGGGTACTGTAGTTGCCCTATTCCAGTTATTACTTTAGTTGCCCTTCTCTGGACCCTCTCCAGCTCTGCTATGTCTGCCTTGTTCACTGGAGCCCACTGAGCCTTGTTCACTGACTTGCATTATTCCTTCCCATGTGCATAACTTTACATTTGTCAGTGTTAAACCTCATCTGCCACTTATCTGCCCAAGCCTGCGATCTATCCAGATCCCTCTGTAGTAGTATACTGTCCTCTTCAGTGTTAATTACTTTACACAATTTAGTGTCATCTGCGAAAATTGATATTTTACTATGCAAGCCTTCTACAAGATCAATAATAAATATATTGAAGAGAATAGGGCCCAATACTGACCCCTGAGGTACTCCACTAGTGACAGTGACCCAATCTGAGTATGTACCGTTAATAACCACCCTCTGTTTTCTTTCATTGAGCCAGTTACTTACCCACTTACAGACGTTTTCTCCCAGTCCGAGCATTCTCATTTTATATACTAACCTTTTATGTGGTACACTATCAAACGATTTGGAGAAGTCCAGATACACGACATCCATTGATTCGCCGCTGTCAAGTCTAGAACTTACCTCCTCATAGAAACTGATTAAATTAGTTTGACATGACCGATCCCTCACAAAGCCATGCTGATATGGCGTTATTTGCCTTTTTCCGTTAAGATGCTCTAACATAGCATCCCTCAGAAAACCTTCAAACTGTTTACCCACAACAGATGTTAAACTTAACGGGCTATAGTTTCCAGGCTCTGTTTTTGGACCCTTTTTGAATATTGGCACCACATTTTCCATGCGCCAATCCTGTGGGACATTCCCTGTCAGTATAGAATCTGCAAATATCAGAAATAAGGATCTGGCTATGACATTACTTAATTCCCTTAGGATACGGGGGTGTATGCCATCCGGTCCTGGCGATTTGTCTATTTTAATCTTTTTAAGTCGCTTTTGTACTTCTTCCTGGGTCAGACAGGACACTTTTAATGGGGAATTTATTTCAACATTAAGCATTTCATCTGACAGTTTATTTTCCTCAGTGAATACATTGGAGAAAAAAATATTTAACAGCTTTGCTTTCTCCTCGTCGCTCTCTGCGACTCCCCCCTCATTACTCTTTAAAGGGTCGATGCCTTCAGATTTATACTTTTTAACATTAATATAATTGAAGAACATTTTAGGATTAGTTTTACTCTCTTTGGCAATTAATCTCTTGGTCTCTAATTTGGCCGCTTTTATTTGTTTTTTACATGTTCTATTTTTTTCCTTATAGTTTTTCAGTGCTTCCGTGCTACCCTCCTGTTTTAGTGTTTTATATGCATTCTTTTTGTCATTTATTGCTTTCTTTACAGTTCTGTTTATCCACATTGGTTTCTTTTTGTTCCTTAACCACTTCCCATCTGGTCCATTTGCCCCCTTCCTGACCAGGCCTAATTTTGCAAAACGGACATATCTCACTTTATGTGGTAATAACTTTGGAACTCCTTTATTTATTCAAGTCATTCAGAGATTGTTTTCTCGTGACACATTGTACTTCATGATAGTAATACAGTTGAGCCAAAATATTATATCTTTATTTATGAAAAAATCCCAAATTTACCCAAAAATTTGAAACATTCGCAATTTTCTAAATTTTTATTTCTCTGCTTTTAAAACAGAAAGTGATACCTCATAAAATATTTATTACTTAACATTCCCCATATGTCTACTTTATGTTGGCATCATTTTAGAAATGTCATTTTACTTTTTTTAGGATGTTAGAAGGCTTAGAAGTTTAGAAGCAATTCTTCAAATTTTTAAGAAAATTGCCAAAACCCACTTTTTAAGGACCAGTTCAGGTCTGAAGTCACTTTGTGGGGCTTACATAGTGGATACCCCCATAAATGACCCCATTGTAGAAACTACACCCCTCAAGGTATTCAAAACTGATTTTATAAACTTTGTTAACCCTTTAGGCGTTCCACAAGAATTAAAGGAAAATGGAGATCAAATTTTTAAATTTCACTTTTTTGGCATATTTTCCATTTTAATCAAATTTTTTCTTTAACACATCGATGGTTAACAGCCAAACAAAACTCAATATTTATTACCCAGATTCTGCGGTTTACAGAAACACCCCACATGTGGTCATAAACTGCTGTATGGGCACACGGCAGGGCGCAGAAGAAAAGGAACTCCACATGGTTTTTAGATGCCATGTCCCATTTGAAGCCCCCTGATGCACCCTTACAGTAGAAACTCCCAAGAAGTGACCCCATTTTGGAAACTAGGGGATAAGGTGCCAGTTTTATTAGTACTATTTTTGGGTACATATGATTTTTTGATCATTCATTATAACACTTTATGGGGCAAGGTGACCCAAAAATTGGTTGTTTTAGCACAGTTTCTATTTATTTATTTTTACAGCGTTCACCTGAGGGGTTCAGTCAAGTGACATTTTTATAGAGCAGATTGTTACGGATGTGGCGATACCTAATATGTATACTTTTCTCATTTATTAAAGTTTTGCGCAATAATAGCATTTTTGAAACAAAAAATTATGTTTTAATGTGTCCATGTTCTGAGAGCTATGTTTTTTTATTTTTTGAGAGATTTTCTTATGTAGGGGCTCATTTTTTGCAGGATGAGGTGACTGCTTTATTGGTACCATTTTGTGGGACATACACATTTTTGATCACTTGGTGTTGCACCTTTTGTGATGTAAGGTGACAAAAATTGCTTGTTTTGACACAGTTTTTTTTTTTTTTTTACGGTGTTCACCTGAGGGGTTAGCTCATGTGATATTTTTATAGAGCTGGTTTTTACAGACGCTGCAATACCTAATATGTATACTTTTTTTATTTGTTTCACTTTAACACAATAATAGCATTTTTGAAACCAAAAAAATGATGTTTTAGTGTCTCCATGTCCTAAGAGCTATAGTTTTTTTTATTTTTTGAGAGATTTTCTTATGTAGTATGTAGGGGCTCATTTTTTGTGGGATGAGGTGACGGTTTTATTGGTACCATTTTGTGGGACATACGCGTTTTTGATCACTTGGTGTTGCACCTTTTGTGATGTAAGGTGACAAAAATTGCTTGTTTTGACACAGTTTTTTTTTTTTTTTTTTACGGTGTTCACCCGAGGGGTTAGGTCATGTGATATTTTTATAGAGCTGGTTTTTACGGACGCGGCAATACCAAATATGTCTATTTTATTTTTTCTATTTTTAACATATTTTTTTTTTTATTTCTTACTTGGGGACTTTATTTATTTTTACATGTGAAACTTTTTTTTTTTTTTTTAACCCTTTATTTATTTTTTAATTTTACACTTTTCGTCCCCCATAAGGTCATACAAGACCTCTGGGGGACATTTACTTCACTTTTTCTTTTTTTTTTCACTGTTGATTTCTCCTGTAACTGGGGCTGACATAGTAGCCCCATTTACAGGAAAAATACACCCCCCAGAGAGGCTGTACAGCACAATACAGCGCTGTACAGCCTCAGTGCAGGGCTGATCGAGGTCTGTGAAAGACCTCACACAGCTCCTGCACTCTCCGATCCCGGCGGTCACATGACGCGCATGTGTATGCAGCGATCTAGAAGGCAGGGACACCTGGGCACTGTCCCTGCCTTCTCTCTGGGTTGCCCTGCTGTCACTGACAGTGGGCAACCCGATCAGCAGCTGCACGATTAGCGTGCAGCTGCAGTTTCTGAACAGACGTTTTAAAACGTCCATTCAGAAATAGAGATCCACCCATAGGACGTTTATATCCTATGGGCGGACGGAAAGTGGTTAACCTTTTATTCTCATACGGTATGTACCTCTCACAATGAGATTTTAGGATGCTTTTAAAGATATCCCATTTTGTGGCTGTATTTTTATTTGTGAGGACTTTATTCCATTTAGTTAGCCCTATGGCCTCTCTTATTTGGCTAAATTTAGCTTTTTTGAAGTTTGGTATTTTTGTTTCTCCCTGTAGAAACGCTCTTTTGAATGATAATTGGAAGGTTATTACTTTATGGTCACTATTTCCCATGTGTCCCCCAACCTGCACGTCTGTTGTTCTGTCAGGTCTATTGGTTAATACTAAGTCTAGTATGGCCGTCCCTCTAGTCGGGTCCTGAACCAGTTGGGAGAGGTAATTGTCTTTGGGTATTGCCAAGAACCTGTTTCCTTTATAAGATATACAAGTTTCAGTTTCCCAGTCTATATCTGGGTAGTTGAAGTCCCCCATAATAACCACCTCATTATGAATTGCCCCCTTGTCTATATCATTTAGTAGTAGATTTTCTGTGGACTCTGGTATATTAGGTGGTTTATAGTAAACTCCTATTAGTAATTTATTATTGTTTTTAGCTCCATGTATCTCTACCCACAGTGACTCCACATGTTTATATCCCCCCTCACTTATATCTTCACAGAGTGTGGGCTTTAGACAGGACTTTACATAAAGGCTGACCCCTCCCCCTCTCCGGTTTTGACGATCCTTTCTAAACAGACTGTAACCCTGTACATTAACTGCCCAGTCATAGCTATCATCCAGCCATGTCTCAGTTATTCCCACTATGTCATAGTCCTCCTCACACATCACTAATTCCAGTTTACCAGTTTTATTAGTCAGGCTTCTGGCATTAGTATACATACATTTGAGAGGTTTATGTATAGTTTTTTACCCTACACCTTTCCTTCTGAACTGTTCTAGTCCCTCCTTCAATTCCTCCCCCCAGTCCCACTACCTTGCCCCCGGTCTCTATCTGCACTATCTTCCCATCCTATAACATAATTACCCTCCCCCAGTCCCTAGTTTAAACACTCCTCCCACCTTCTAGCCATCTTTCTCCCCAGCACAGCTGCCCTTTCCCCATTGAGGAGCAGCCCGTCCCTACGATAGAGCCTGTAGCTGACAGAGAAGTCGGCCCAGTTCTCCAGGAACCCAAACCCCTCTTTCCTACACCAGTTCTTGAGCCACTTGTTAATCTCCCTAATCTCCTGCTGCCTTTCTTGTGTGGCCCATGGTACAGGTAGTATTTTGGAAAATACTACCTTTGAGGTCCTTGCCCTAAGCTTTTGACCTAAATCCCTGAAATCATTTTTAAGGACTCTCCATCTACCTCTAACTTTGTCATTGGTTCCGATATGGACCATGACCGCTGGATCTTCTCCAGCCCCTCCCAGTAATCTGTCAACACGATCCACGATGTGTCGAACTCTAGCGCCAGGAAGACAGCACACTGTTTGGCAATCACGGTCTTTGTGACAGATTTCCCTATCTGTTCCCCTAATAATTGAGTTTCAACTACTTAATTTTTCCCTTTAAGTGCAGGGATAAGGTGTGTTTATCAACATCTACCTACTACTAATGTCCTTTTGGACTTATTAACACCTTTTTTCCTTGCACCTACCAATTTCCTAAGACTTAACTTTTAATAGTCATAAAACCTACCGATTTCCTAAGACTTAACTTTTAATAGTCATAACACTGCCCTTACCCCTGAGGACGCCGTGATACGGCGAAACATGTCGGGGGGCAGCGTGAGGCATTAATTTTATTACAGTTATCACTGTGACCATTGAATAGAGTAAGACAAAAGACACAATGCCAAAAACAATGTGGGCAAGCGCGCAGCTCAGCATGGCAATAGAGTGTCAAGTCTAAGTAGGAGGCTTAATAAGTCAGCTAAGGATACTGACAAAAAGCCCTAAGAGACAAACAAGGCCAGTGAAACTGGAAATTTTAAAACACCAAATATGTGTCGGAGCACAATTAGAAAGTTTTATTTATGACTATTAAAAGTTAAGTCTTAGGAAATCGGTAGGTGCAAGGAAAAAAGGTGTTAATAAGTCCAAAAGGACATTAGTAGTAGGTAGATCCTAATAATTGAGTCTCCCACTACCAGCGCCTGTCTGGCCTGCCCTGCTCTCCTGGTCCCCTGCTTACCGGAGCTGACATTCCCCTGACTGGCAGAGGAAGATTCTTAGGTATATAAGAAGTGATGTCTTTCCTACATGACAGGAGGGTATTAATCACATCTCTGGAAAGCCCCTTCTTCTCTAGTATAGACCTCTCAGATACCATGCTGCTAGGTGTAGGTTGGTTACCTCTGGATGGTGAACTGATCCTTGATACAGCAGGTTTTGTCTGTCTGGCAGAATCCATGGTTCTGTTATTGACAGTTTGCGTAGCCAGATGAACCATGACCTACTGGGCCAGAGGGGGGCGATCAGAATTAGTCTTGTCCTGTGTTGCCTCAGTTTCTGTAGAACCCTTGGAATTAGTCTTATGGGTGGAAAGGCGTATAGATGATCATTCAGCCAAGGTAGGGAGAAGGCGTCTATGCCAATTGGAGAATTTTCTGGATTTAGAGAAAAAAAGTATTAAGTAAACTGAGGGAATGATTATGGAAAATAATTTTATGCCAGAGACATAAGGTCCTTTATCCACATTCCCAACTCTTCCAATATCCTGATTATTTCTGAGAGGTGGGAGGACAAAGTGCTCTGCCACGACCAGTATATCTTCCAGATAGGGTATCGTTAGGATATCCTTTTCCCTCATGAGCCATCACTTTTGCCATTAACTTGGTGAAAAGCTTGGCATACTCCGAATGGGAGCGCTCTGTATTGAAAGTGGTGGATCTGCCCCTCCATGGATACTGCTACCCTTTGCAACTTCTAGGAGTCTGCATGGATTGGGACATTACGCATTCCGGAAACAGCTGATTTACTTCTGATTGTACCGATTCCATCTTGAACTTTTTGTACTTTAGGAATTGGTTTAGGTATCTCAGGTTTATTATCATCCTGAAAGCTCCATCTGGTTTGGGGACCAGAAAAATTGAAGAATAAAATCCTCTCTCTCGATTCTGGAACCTCTATTAAGACTTTCTTCTTTAAGTAACTCTCGTTTTAAGGCCTTTTTTTTATTTTTTTATAGAGTTTTGGTCCAGACTTGTAACCATCATCCTTTCCAGTGGGGGAGAGGCAAACTTTAGACGTAACCCGTCTCTTATAATGCCCAGAATCCTAGGATTTGCGGAGATCCTCTCCCAAGCCTTAATTAAGAGAGACAACCTTCCTCCCACCGGAATGGAACCGTCATTGCTGACTGTTTTTAGAATTGTTACTGGACTGGGAGCTGAAAAGGAAACCTTTTTCCTTCCTAGCCTTGTTACCCCTCCAGTATTTTTGTCTTTTAGCTTGATTGTATTCCATCTTGTTTTTACGAAAAAACTGACACTTTTTTGTAGGTTTGGAGGATGGAAAGCCTTTTTTGTCGTCTGCGGCCTTCTCCAATAAATCGTCTAGAACCGATACAAATAAGAAATCTCCCTGGCAGGGAATAGCACATAATTTATTTTTGGATCCAGTATCTCCTGACCACCCACTCTTCTTGCGAAATTAGCTAAGGCCGCAGATCTAGCACTCAGTTTTAAGGCATCTGCAGAGGCATCTGATATAAAGTCGACCGCTTTCATGATCGTAGGGAAAACCTCTAGTAATTGTTCTCTTGGAGTTTTGTTATCTATGTGACATTCGAAGGTCCTGTAACCATAACTTAAGGGATCTTGCTATGGAAGTAGCGGCAATATTAGGTTTAAATGCCTGAGTAGAGGCTTCCCAGGCGTTCTTAAGGTATATCTTAGCTCTTCTGTGCATTGGATCTTTTAAAGCCCCTAAATCTTCAAATAGTACGTCAGGAGGCCTATCCTAGGAAGAGCATTCCCCCTAATCAAAATGATAATTTATTTTAACATTTTTTGGGATGAAGAATTTTTTGTCTGGTCTTTTCCATTCTTTTTGAATTAGGAATTTTATGTTCTCATTTATAGGAAAAATCCTTGATTTTTTATGACCCAGGTCACCGAACATCTGTGGAGTGTCTTTTGCTCTTTAGACTCCTCCACCTTCATTGTGGCCCTAATGGCCTTAAGCAAGGAGTCCGTGTCCTCATCGGAAAATAATGGTTTACCCACCGACTCCTCTTCTGATGATGAATCCGAACTACTCCGGATCTCCCCCTGTTCTGCATCAGCCTCAGAAGAATCCGAATTTGAGAAGCAACTAGAATGAGCCTGCTTGCCAGGGGGTGAAGATGGAAGGAATTTCTTAAATTCTTTCATAGAAACCGCAATTTCGGATTTCACCATGTTCTTGATACTTTGCATAAACGATCGGGACTCTTCTTCTACCATCTTATTAATACAGTGCTGGCAAAGCAACTTTGGCCAAGAGGGATTTAACTTTTTCCAAGTTGCGCACTCTTTCCCACGTGTTTTAGGAGTCGCCTTCCTAGGGCTCTTTTTGGTATTCTAGGAACAAATAAACAGAATGACCATCTTAGAATAAGGAACTTTGTAAGGATAATGCTGGGGATTGACCCCCTTACCCCACCAGGAATACCGATCGTGTATCGAGGTTGTCCTGGTCACGAGTGCACTGACCACTCTCCTCTTCCACGGTACAGTCCAGAGATGGAGGGTCTTCCAAAGACAAGGTCTGTAGACGTCCTCTCAGGCTTGCTAGCATCATTCCACCTGCGCACTGAATGGAGTTCAATACCCCAGGTAAGGTCCCTTGAAGAAATCCACCTGCGACCTTCCGCTCTCTACTTCCGGAACACCTTGCATTCCAAATAATTCCTCCCTATCCTTTCCCTGCACTCATAAATCATTTTTTCCTTTTTTTTTTTTTTTTTTTTTTACAATAAGGCTTTTCCTATTGCTGTCTCTAGCACCTTCTCATGAATGTCTCTGCATTCAGAATGCTGGAAAATGTCTGAATCCAAGAGGCTATTTATAGGGCTGTGAAATCACAGGTCTGGCTGCTGATTGGCTGCATGCATAGCATTATGGGTCATCCTGCGTTCCTAGAGTTCATTGCCCCATTGCAAATTTCCTCGCTCTTCATGCTAATGAATCACAATTTTTCCTAAAATGACGGCTAAAATGGCAGCTACACGTGTCCTCACACGTGTAGCTGCCATTTTAGTCGTCATTTTAGGAAAAATTGTGATTTGTTACCATGAAGCGCAAGTAAATTCGCATTAGTTGCGAATAGAATTAAAATAAATAAATTCAGATCGAATTTCACTTCATCAGCTTTGATTTTCTCATCTCTAATAAGGATATTAAACCAGACATTCTTGTACTAAAATGTAGACTTTATAGGACATTGTAGACACAATTATAGGACATTGTCCAGGTCTTAAAGGCAGAAAAGCACAACTACATTTTTTTTAATCCATCACTTACCACCAACGAGAGAGCATCCATAGAAAAACAGCTTACCCAACCATGTATAACAGGCAGCAACTTTGCCAATGAAGATTGGATCCAGGTGTCTGGATTCAGCACTCACCAGAATGAAAAAAACTAGTGTTGAGTGAATGCAAGCCAAACAAATCTACCTTGATCCAAATTTCAGGAACAATTTGGTTCGCTGCAAAGCCAAATTTCCTTGTGCTTTGTGGTAAAAAAATCTTTTTTTTTTTGAAAAGGCGGTAAAAGAAACATACTCACTTCATCCATATGCTCGCAGATTGAAGATATCATGCAAAATCTTGCTCGGGATGGTGTATGAGTGAGATTTCATGCAGTGTCTTCAATAAAGATGGCCACGACAGCCCCTCCATGAGAAAATGGATAAGGTGAGTATGTATTTTTTTTAAACCCCTGATTAATGTAGTAATCCATGATGAATGCAGCATCTAAGGGGTTCAATAACGGGGCTGCGTGAATGCCATTCCCCATCATTGTGCCCACTACATACAAACAAATGCGCTTTATAACAAATCAAATTTTTCATAACTTTGCTTCTCGCTAGAAAAAACAAAACGAGGGGAAAAACGTCTAAAATGCTGAAGCTTTATTGACATCGACATCAAATATTCCATAAAATCAGTCCAGCAGACCTGTGCTTTTCTCTCTATCAGTGCCTAATCATGGTATAAAAACATTACAAAAAACTGAACAATTTAAAAGCAAAAAGTACCGCTAGTGGTATAAATGGAAGTGAAATGTTATGATTGAAATGCATTACAAATGTGTTTAAATCAGAAACATAAGCATGATTAGAGAAAAGACAGAAATGAACAAAAAAATGGAAAAATAAATCGAAAAGCATAAACATGATTAATAGTAGTGATGAGCGAGCATGCTCGGCCGAGTACCGGTTCGGCTCGAGCATCGCTATGCTCGGCTCGTGGCGATACTCGGCCGAATACCATGTGTGCTCGTCGTATTGCTCGAATCCCCGCCCCGCACGTTTGGCGCCTCCTGCAGCATCCAATCAGCTTTCAGGTAAGTAATTCCCTCCAGTGTAATGCCATAGCCATGTTAGCTATAAGCCTTACACTGGTTGGCTGGCCGGAACACGTGGTACTAGTTTATATAGGAGGCGACGTCCCACGCTCGGACCATTCAGCGTCAGGTAGAGCCGACAGTAGGCAAGGACATATAGCGATTTGCTGAAATTACAACAATTGAACTCTCAAAAAGCTCTTGAAAAACAAAACAGTCCTCTTCAGGACTAAAGTGTGTGTTTGACAGCAGTGCAGCATTATTATTATTTTTTTCAACAAGGGTTGAATTCCGCAGTATTAGGGGCTGGCGTCTGCAGGAAAGGACGGATAGTGCAGAACTGGAAAATCGCTGTGTTCAGTACCAAAAAGCTTTTAAAAGAAAGACATATTACATATCAGTGAGATCTACAGTACACCATCAGAAAGCAGTGTGTTTAGCAAAAATTCTAAAAAGCGGCTTATTCACTAGAGTGTGCCTGCTAGTGAGATATACACCACTCCATCATCCAAATTTATTTTTCTGGGGAAATTAACTTAATTTGTGCCACATCTGTGTGCGCGCTCAATCCACAAACGTTATATACAATATTCCAGCCTAGAATCATTTCTATTTGAGACAAATTTCACTAGTTTGGGTCACATCTGTGTCTGCATTTAGGCCGCAACCATATATACAGTAATTCAGCAGATATTTTTTTCAATTTGGGACAAAAATCCCTAGTGTGAGTTTCATCTGTGTGTGAATTTAGGCCGCAACCATATACTGTATACAATAATTCAGCACAGAATTCTTTCTATTTGGGACAAATTTCCATAGTTTGGGTCACATCTGTGCATGAATTTAGTCCAAAACCATATATACAGTAATTCAGAAGAGAATTATTTCTATTTGAGACAAATTTCCATAGTGTGGGTCACATCTGTGTCTGCATTTAGGCCGCAACCATATATACAGTAATTCAGCAGAGAATTCTTTCTATTTGTGACAAAAATCCCTAGTTTGGGTTTCATCTGAGTGTGAATTTAGGCCGCAACCATATATACAATAATTCAGCATAGATTTATTTTTATTTGGGACAAATTTCACTAGTTTTGGTCACATCTGTGCATGAATTTAGGCAGCAAACATATATACAGTTATCCACCAGATAATCATTTATATTTGTGACACATTTCACTAGTTTGGGTCACTTCTGTGCGTGAATTTAGACTGCAACCATATATACAGTAATTCAGCAGATAATTCTTTCTATTTGGGACAAAAATCCCTAGTTTGGGTCATAACTGTGCGTGAATTTAGTCCGCAACCATATATACAGTAATTCAGCAGATAATTCTTTCTATTTGGGACAAAAATCCCTAGTTTGGGTCATAACTGTGCGTGATTTTAGACTGCAACCATATATACAGTAATTCAGCAGAGAATTATTTCTATTTGGGACAAAAATCCCAAGTTTGGGTTTCATCTGTGAGTGAATTTAGGCCGCAACCGTTATATACAGTAATTCAGCATAGATGTATTTCTATTTGGGACAAATTTCACTAGTTTTGGTCACATCTGTGTGTGAATTTAGGCAGCAACCATATACTGTATACTGTTATTCACCAGATAATTATTTCTATTTGGGACAGATTTCACTAGTTTGGGTCACTTCTGTGCATGAATTTAGACTGCAACCATATATACAGTAATTCAGCAGAGAATTATTTCTATTTGGGACAAATATCCCTAGTTTGGGTCACAACTGTGAGTGAATTTAGACTGCAAACATATATACAGTAATTCAGCAGAGAATTATTTCTATTTGGGACAAAAATACCTAGTTTGGGTTTAATCTGTGTGTGAATTTGGGCCGCAACCATTATATACAGTAATGCAGCATAGATTTATTTTTATTTGGGACAAATTTCACTAGTTTTGGTCACATCTGTGCATGAATTTAGGCTGCAACCATTATATACAGCAATTCATCAGAGAATTATTTATATTTGTGACAAATTTCACTAGTTTAGGTCACATCTGTGTCTGCATTTAGGCTGCAACCATATATACAGTAATCCAGCAGAGAAGACATTTCGCTGGTGGCAAATTTAACAAAGTTGTCCAACATCTATACAATAAAACTTTTAATATGAAGAAGGCGAGCACTAAGGGACGCTGATGGTTCAGGCAGAGGCCGTGGCCCTGGGCGCAATGAAACTGTGCCAGCTGCCAGTGAAACTGGAAAAAAGAAAAAAAACACTGTACCCAGTTTCATTTCACAGTTAACTTGGCGTCGCAGGACAACACAGTCAAAGTCGGACCAGTGCGACCAGGTGGTCGGTTGGATGAACAAAGATTATTCTTCCACCCCCTCTTCCACCAAGACCAGTCTCATTAGCAAAGAGTCTGGTCCGCAGAATCCTCACCCTCATCCTCCTTCCTCCCACCATGTAGAGTCAGAAGTCGGACAAACCATTGATAACTAGTGTTGAGCGCGAATATTCGAATATCAAAATTTTTGAGTGAATATCGGCACTTCACTAATTCTCGAATATTTCGACTATAGTGCTATATATTCGTTATTTCAAATATTTTTTATTAATTTTTTTATTGTTACCTTAGCTTTGTCCAAAAGCAGTACTTAAAGGGCTTCTGTCACCCCACTAAAGTGATATTTTTTTTTTGGGCTAGTGAAATTAGTTATATTGCGATATATCACAATATAATTGTGTTACTTACTTTGATCCAGCAGTTTCTGCAAAAAACGAAGTTTTATAATATGTAAATTCGGTCTCTAACAGCAAGTAGGGCGGCTACTTGCTGCTAGCTGCTGCAGAAATCCGCCCCCTCGTCGTGTTGATTGACAGGGCCAGCCGGGATCTCCTCCTCCGGCCAGCCCTGTCGGCATTTCAAAAATCGCGCGCCTCTGTTGATTCGGCGCAGGCGCTCTGAGATGAGGAGGCTCGTCTCCTCAGCACTCCCTCAGTGCGCCTGCGCCGATGACATCACCGAAATAGAATACATCGCTATCTTTGTTGATGTAGAATACTTCGCTATCTTTGTTGATGTAGAATACTTTGCTATCTTTGTTGATGTAGAATACTTTGTTATCTTCGTAGATGTAGAATAAAGAATACTTTGCTAACTTGATTCTTTTTTTAAGAAAGACATAGAATATAGCGCTATATTCATGTTAAATCTAGATCTCCAAGATTAAAGAATAGGAAAGTTGCCTTATTATTAAGTTATAAGGAAATTATAAGTTATAATTTATAACTTCTAATTCTAAGCTTAAAAAGTCCAATATGCAAATGATTAAATCACATATTATTCGCTATAAATACAATAATGCAGAATATTCGATTTCAACAAATGTAAGACAAATATTCAAACAAATATTCGCGAAATATCGCAAAATCTAATATGGCACCTCCCGCTCAACACTATTAATAACACACTCGGACATTCCCAGGACCTATTTTCATCACCTTCACTAGATTTGGCCCTCTCGCCAAGCACGCTTGAAGAGGCACAGATCTTGTGCCCCGATTCACAACCTCTTGACCTATCACAGGGTCAAGAAGATGAGGGTGGTGAACGTCACTTATTTGTTCACTAGGTGGATGAGGATGAGACACAGTTGTCAATCACTGAGGTTGTGCTTGGGTCAAGTCAGGAGGATGGGGATGAGGAAGTGGAAGAGGAGGTGGTGGACGATGAGGTCACTGACCCCACTTGGGAAAGTGAAAAGCCGAGCGAGGAAAGCAGTACAGACGGGGAGGGATCTGCAGCACTGCAACAGTGTGTTACACACTGCTTAACAAAGGCACAGGTCCGGATGCCCCTTGCCCTGCACCTGGGCCTTAGCATGCATCATCAGCAAATACATCCACTTCCCTGTCCCAGCACAGCATTCAATTGTCCTTACCCCAGGCATTCGAACGCAAGTGAAAATATCCAGCCACCCACCCACTGTCCATAGCTCTAAATGCGCAACTTTCAAAATTACTAGCCCTTGAAATGTTGCCATATAGGCTTCTGGAGACTGAGGCCTTCCGCAGCCTGATGTCGGCGGCCGTCCCTCGGTATGCGGTCCCCAGCCGCCACTATTTTTCACTGTGTGCCGTGCCTGCCTTAGACTATGTGTCCCAGAACATCACCCGTGCACTGACCAATACAGTTACTGGGAAGGTCCACTTCACCATGGACACATGGACAAGTGCTGGTGGCCAAGGACCAGGCTACCCACGCCCAGGATTGCTGGCCCTACGTCCATCAAGGTCTCCGCCAGCAGCTATGTTACTGACTCCAACCTCCAATTCTCCTCCTCTTCCACCGCTACCTCCACCACTTCTACCTCCAGCAGTCAGCCATCAGTCGGTAGCTGAAAGCAGTGTATCACTGCTGCGGGGAAACGTCAACAGGCTGTGCTGAAGCTTATCTGCCTAGAGGACAAACAGCACACCACTGCAGAGCTGTGGCAGGGTATAATGGACCAGACCAAGCTGTGGCTGTTGCCACTCAACCTACAACCAGGCATGGTTGTGTTGGACAATGGCTGTAACTTGGTGGCGGCTTTGGAGCTAGGCAACCTGATGCACGTGCCATGCCTTGCGCACATATTAAACTTAGTGGTTCAGCTCTTTATTAAAACTAGTAAATAATAGTAAAGGCGCCCCGCGTGGGTGCCCATTTCCGCAAGTCGTCCACAGCTTCCGCCTCTCAGTCAACGCTGCAACAGTAATTGGGGCTTCCAGCTCAACGACTGTTGTGCAACTTGAGCACGCGCTGGAACTCTACATTCTACGTGTTGTCCAGGTTTTGTGAGCAGAAGAGGGCAGTTGTGGAATACCAGCTACAACATGGTAGTCGCCTTTCGAGTCACCTTCCACTATTCACAAGTAAGGAGTGGGCATTGATGGCAGACCTCTGTGAGGTGTTAAGAAACTTTGAGGAGTACACACAGATGGTTAGTGGCGATAACGCAATAATCAGCGTAAGCATCCCACTTCTGTGTCTACTCAAACGATCGCTGCTCACAATTAAGGACGACGCTCTGAATATGGCAGTCGTGGAAATGGGGGAGGACTTTAGTGTGCGTGATAGCCAGACCACCCACATTTCTTTTTCTCAGCGCGAATTAGACCATGAGGAGGAGGAGGAGGAGCTGGAGAATGTTGCCTCTGCTACAGAGGGTACTACTGACTAAACTTTAATCCCACTGGTTCGACGTGGATGGGCACAAGGTCTCAAACTCAAACAATCGCTGCTCACAATTAATACCGACGCTCTGAATATGGCAGACAAGGAAATGGGGGAGGACATTACACAGGGTGATAGCCAGACCAAGCTCAGTTTGTCTTCTCAGCGCGAATTGGACCATGAAGAGGAGGAGGAGCTGGAGACAGTTGCCTCTGCTACAGAGAGTAGTACCCATGGAACTTTAATTCCATCTGTTCAGGGTGGATGGGCAGAAGAGGAGAAGGAGGAAGAGGAGGATGAGGAGATGGAGAGTCATGCTGACGTCGACATTGCCTGGTGATACTCTGGCACACATGGCTGACTTCATGTTAAGCTGCCTTTCCCGTGACCCTCGCGTTATACGCATTTTAGACAACACTAATTACTGGGTGTTTACCATTCTCTACCCCCGCTACAAAGAGAACTTCTCATCTCTCATTCCTGCGGTGGAGAGGGCAAGTAAAATGGTGCAATACCAGAAGGTCCTTGTTGAGAAATTGCTCCAAAAATTTACATCTGACATGAGTCCGTACTTCCCTTTGACAACCGAGTAAGGGAGACAAGGGGAACACACACCAGTTCCAACAAATGCAGGGCAACACTGTCTAAGGCATGGGACAGTTTTATGACACCCCGCCAGCAACCTCACCCTGAAGCGTGTATTTAGTGCTGCTGGTGGCATTATAACAGATAAGCGTATCTGATTGTCCAATGGCAATGCTGACAGGTTGACTCAGATAAAAATGAACAAAGCCTGGATTCCCCCTGACTTCTCCTCTCCACCAGAGGAATGCTGAGCAAAAGAAGAACAAACACGCAATTTAAATGTATGCTTTACAATGTGCTCAATCCACAAGATTCAGACGCACCCTTTTCACCTCCAGAAGAGGGTATATGTTTGAATCTTGTTTTCTCCTCCTCCTCCTGTTCCATACAGTATATATGCCCTCAGTACAATGTTTTATGGGGTTCGCTCACCTTCAGGCCCTCACCTCCAATGTTTCATATGGTCTGCTCACCTGTAGACCCTCACTGCAATGTTTTATGGGGTTCGTTCACCTTCAGGCCCTCATCTCCAATGGTTTATATGGTCTGCCCACCTGTAGGCCCTTACTACAATGTTTTATGGGGTTCGCTCACCTTAAGGCCCTCACCTCCAATGTTTTCAAGGGTCATCTCAGCAGCAGGCCCTCACCCGTAATGTTTTAGAGGTTAACCAGCAGGCCCTTGCTCCTAATGTTTTTTGAAGGTCACCAGCAGGCCATTAATTATAATTTTTAAAGGGTGTATATGATGCCCTTCTTTATGTGTAATAAAAGGTGCATTAGAGTGCCAGTTCCTTGTAATTTTTGGCAGCCCTTTCACTTAGTGCATAGGCTGTATGAGTGTAGGAGTCCCACTACCTGAACAATTGTACCACCATGTGAATGAGGCCCTCCTTTAGGTGAAATACAGGCTGTATCGGAGTGGTTCTTACTTGTAATTTTGGCAGCACTTTTTCCTCTAAAAAGGATTTTTTTGTGGGGACGGGGTTTTGGGTGTTTTTTTGTCAGTATGTAAAAGTGGCGTACAACTTGGACAACATGGTTCCCAGCAGCGACATTGGTCTCCAAGATGCATCCAGATATGGTCCCCCTGCTGCTCCTGATCGAGTTCAGAGGTGTTTACATCAATTTCAGACCTTTTCCTATGGTCCAGGCACCCCCCCTTTATCCGAGCAGGGGGTGCCTGGTTGTCTCCCATTGACTTCTATTATACTCAAGTGCTCGGCAGAGCACACGAATAACACGGCAAGTTAACCTGAACACTACAGTATAGTATATGTTCCATGTACTTTATCATTTCGCTATAATGGCAACATTCTACAAAGCTGTTTTTATGCTGTTTTATATGATGTTTTTCACATTTTGAATTTTTGGGGGTGCAGATATTGACCCAAATTTTGATGTGTTTTTAGATCTTTTATTGATTTCCATATGATTTCCTCACCCAGGAGGAGGACTAAAAAATGTTATAGTCCTGGCCCCCACAACAGTATTATACAATGACATTATATACCGTGCAGGGGCAGACTGGGGACTTAAAATGGCCCTGGAAAAAAAACCTAAAAGTGGTGCCATTTTGTAGATGGGTCCAAGTTCACAGAAGGCGAACAACACAAGTAGGCAGGGACAATGCAAGTGGGCAGGGCCAACAGAAGTAGGCAGAGCAAGAAATACTATGGTACAGCACAAAAAATGTACAGCCGAACCAAATACCACAGTGCACTGCAGTACAAACTACTACCCAAGCAGAAAAAAATACTGCAATGCAGCACAAAATACTGCCATCCCCACCACAGTATTCAACTGTATCACTGTCCTGTGTTTCGCTACTACATGCTTCTGGGGCTAGTTAAAAGCAACCATAAGGCTGGACAACCCCATAGGACTTAGGAAATTGTGGCATGAACATTACAGAGAGTTTGACATATGTGACAGATTTTTAATTTTTATTGTTATGCATATTAGAAACTCTTAAATGATTTAAAATGTTAGGCTACTTTCACACTAGCGTTTGAGCGGATCCGTTCTGAACGGATCCGCTCATATTAATGCAGACGGTGGCTCCGTTCAGAACGGATCCGTCTGCATTATAACTTAGAAAAATTTTCTAAGTGTGAAAGTAGCCTGAGCTACTTTACATTGAAAGTCAATGGGGGACGGATCCGCTTGAAGATTGAGCCATATGTTGTCTTTTTCAAGCGGATTCGTCCCCATTGACTTCCATTATAAGTCGGAACGGATCCGCTCGCCTCCGCACGGCCAGGCGGACACCCGAACGCTGCTTGCAGCGTTCGGGTGTCCGCTCACTGAGCGGAGCGGAGGCTGAGCGCTGGCAGACGGATGCATTCTCAGTGGATCTGCCTCCACTGAGAATGCATTAGGGCCAGACGGCTGCGTTCAAGGCCGCTTGTGAGCCCCTTCAAACGGAGCTCACGAGCGGACACCTGAACGCAGGTGTGAAAGGAGCCTAAAGCGGTTGACCGCTTTTTTTTATATTAATGATCTATGCTTAGGATAGGTCATCAATATAAGCTTGGTGGGGGGCTGACTATTGGCATCCTTACCGGTCAGCTGTTTGAAAAGAAAGCAGCGCTCGTGCAACCACAGCGGTGAGCAGGTAAAATTATAACTACTCAGTCCCTATTCGCTTCTATGAGATTGCTCCATCCTATTCACTAATCTGAGCTGATTTTAAGAATTTTTCAGTGGGAGAACCCTTTTCAGGGTGGTTTCACAAATCAGTTTTTGAGGCAGTCCAATGAGACAAAGCCAGAAGTGTTTCTAACAGGAAGGAGAAGTGTGCTGGCTTTGGCTGCAAAGACTGCATGAAAACTGCAACAAAACCATGGGGGTCATTTATGTTTTTATCTTTATTAACTTTGTAGCAACTGTGTTTTGTTGTAAAATCTGTGACTTTTCCCCGCTCACTCCACTTTTGTGAAGTGGTAAAAAAAGGGGGCATGGTATGGGTGGGGTAGAGGGTGGGCTGGCAGGCCAGTCTCATTGATCATTTTCCACTTCAGTTTTTGATGTGGACAATTATCTTAATCTACAGCTGCAAGGGTGCTGGCGTAGATTAAAGCATGTCGCATGGTCGGCATCAGCAAATGTCAAGGTTATGTAGAGGTCGCGCCCCAACATAACTTTGGTGCATCCAGCGGACAGGGATAAAAACCGGCATGTCAATCGCCGGTCTTAATAAATTAATAAAATTCGCCCTATGTCTTTTTGCATAAAAAGCTGTGCAAAACCACACAAAAGTTTCCTTCACATATATAAGTAGAT
The DNA here is from genome assembly GCF_014858855.1 of Bufo gargarizans. Classification (NCBI taxonomy): domain Eukaryota; kingdom Metazoa; phylum Chordata; class Amphibia; order Anura; family Bufonidae; genus Bufo; species Bufo gargarizans. The sequence continues at coordinate 126,248,581 of NC_058083.1, forward strand.
TAACTAACAAAGATGAACCCTAATTCTGGTGTACATGTTGTGTGCTACATTTACTAAGGTCTTAGACACTTTATTTATTTAGTCAGATGTCGTGGCTTTGCAGGAAAGAGGTTGGCCTAAGATGCAACACCTTGCACCACAATTGCAACATAATTTTGGGTTATAATTCTGGTACCAAGAAAGCATGCTAACAGGTAGTACAGGTAGTATAGGTAGTGGTTTGAAACCACTTTTAGTCAACAAATTTACAAAATGTTTTATGGCATTTGATAAATGTGTCTCACAAAATACATAAGAGATTTTTTAATCTAAAGTCTCATCAGATTTATTACAAATGTCTAATTTTGACTGGGGTACACTTGCTACGTTTTTACATCTTTTTGTCAAAATGTCTGAATTATAAATCTAGCTAAAATATATATCCACCCGCAAAACATCTGGTTGCCTCTTAGTAAATTAAAACTGCTGGGCATGGCACAAACCATCCTAAAAATAGTGCAAACATGTCATAAATTTGCCTCAAATGCCTATGCTACATTACACAATTTGTCCCATTTTTGGGAGGAGTTGCATCCTGTTTGGCTTGTTAAAAATGACAAAATGTATTGCGTTTTTTACAAGTGTTTCTCATGTGGCTTTTTGCTCATCAATTTTGAATGTTTATTTTTCATCCATTTTTGTATTCTTACAAATAAAATTATAATAATGATGACTGTGCAGAGAAAGTAATGTAAATTTCGTATAGTAGTACTCAAGGAATTATATAGATGGAATTAAAAACGGAAAGGATTGTTAGTAGTGTTGATCGAGCACCAAAGATCTCGGGTGCTCTGGCCGAACACATCGGGATGCTCGGGTGCTCTACCGAGCACCTGAGCACAATGGAAGTCAATGGGAGAACCCAAGTATTAAACCACACACCCCCTGCTCTGAAGAGGAGAGGGTGCCTGGTTCATAGTGAAAGGTCAGAAATTGATGGGAACACCACTGAAATGGTTCGGGAACAGCATGGGGAGGATGTATGGATGCATCCTGGACTCCCAGTTCGCTGCTGGGAATGATGTTGTCCGAGTAGGACACCACTTTTACAGACTTACAATAATACGCACAAAACCAAAGGAAAAATAAATGATTTTAGAAGAAAAATTGTTAGGAAACATACTTTCCTGTATATTTACTTGTATATAAAGTGCAAGTGCTGCCAAAAATTACAAGGAACCGGCACTCCAATACAAGCGTTGTTACACATAAAGCAGGGCATCATACACAGCCTTGAAAAATTATGATTGATGGCCTGCTGGTGACCCTCAAAAGCATTTGGAGCAAGGGCCTGCTAATCTGATCATCTAAAACATTATGGGTGAGGGCCTGCTGCCGCTTTGGTGACTCTAGATAACCTGGGGCCAATCGCACGTCCGTGTGACGGCGACGATCCATTCGGATGCCTGGCCTATCAACTGTTGATGTTATTGTCAGCGCAAACCATGGTGAATACCGGTAATGGGGAATCATAGTTCGATTCCGGAGAGGGAGCCTGAGAAACTGCTATGGCTACCACATCCAAGCATATTCAACAGCTTTCCTCTGGTGGAGTCGAGAAGTCATGGTCAATCCAGGCCTTGTTCATTTTTATAAAAGTCAACCTGTCAACATTTTCAGTTGACAGGTGGATACACTTATCTGTTATAATGCCATCAGCAGCACTAAATACCCGCTCAGACAAAATGCTGGCGGCGGGGCAGGCCAGCACCTCCAAGGCGTAGAGTGCCAGTTTGTGCCACATGTCTAGCTTGGACACCTAGTAGTTGTAAGGCACTGTGGGATCATTGCGGACACTAACATAGTCTGCTATGTACTCTTTCACCATCTTCCAAAAATTTTCCTTCTTGTGACACTAGGCCACACATCAGGGTAAGGGTGCTGGCGGGGTGTCATGAAACTGTGCCAGGCTTTGGAGAGTGCTGCCCTGCCTCTGTTGGAACTGCTGTGTGTTTCCCTTGTCTCCCCTCCTCGGTTGGCCAAGTTACTGCGGACTCTGTGGCCAGCATTGTCAGATGGAAATGTTTGGAGCAATTTTTTTAACAAGGATCTTCTGGTATTGCACCATTTTGCTCGTCCTTTGCACCAGAGGAATGAGAGATGAGAAGTTCTCTTTGTAGCGGGGGTCGAGAATAGTGAACAACCAGTAATCCGTGTTGTCTAAAATGCGTATAATCTGCGTGTCGCGGGAAAGGCAGCCTAACATGAAGTCAGCCATGTGTGGCAGAGTACCAACAGGCAAGACTTTGCTGTCATCATCAGAAGGATCACTCTCAATCTCCTCATCCTCTTCCTCCTCTTCTGCTAACCCACGCTGAACAGATTGAATTCAATTTCCATGGGTACTACCCTCTGTAGCAGAGGCAACCGTCTGCTGCTCCTCCTCCTCTTCATCGTCCAATTTGCACTTAGAAGACGAACTGAGGGTGATCTGGCTATCAACCTGTATAATGTCTTCCCCCATTTCCACCTCTTCCACAAGCAAAGCGTCATTTTTAATTGTGAGCAGTAAGGGGATGGGTACGGGGATGGGTACACTGAAAATAGGGTGATCGCTGCTCACCATCTGTGTTTATTCCTCAAAGTTTCTTAAAACCTCACAGAGGTCAGACATCCATGCCCACTCCTCGCTTGTGAATAGAGGAAGTTGACTGGAAAGGCGATGCCCATGTTGCAGCTGGTATTCCACTTCTGCCGTCTGCTGCTCTCAAAGCCTGGCCAACATGTGAAATGTGGAGTTCCAGCGCGTGTTCACGTCGCACAACAGTTGGTGAGCTGGCAATTTCAAGCGCTACTGCAGCGTTGACAGCCCGGCTGAAGCTGTCGACTTGTGGAAATATGCACACACGCAGCGCACCTTCACCAGTAGTTCAGGCAAATTAGGGTAGGTTTTGAGAACAGCTGAACCACTAAGTTTAAGACATGGGCTAGACATGGGATATGTCTGAGCTTGCCGAGCTACAAAGCCGCCACCAAGTTACGGCTATTATCAGACACAACCATGCCTGGTTCAAGGTTGAGTGCCGAGAGCCACAGCTCAGTCTGATCTCTTTTCCTCTGCCATAGCTCTGCGGCGGTGTGCTGTTTGTCCCCTAGGCATATCAGCTTCAGTACGGCCTGTTGCTGCTTCCCCACTGCTTCCAGCTACCGATTGATGACTGACTGGTGCTGCACGCGGATAATTCGGATGTGGAAGTGGAGGAGGAGGCTAGGGAGTAGAAGTGGGTTTGGAGCCACTAACGTAAGTGTTGGCAGAAACACTGATCGATGTAGGGCCCGCAATACTTGGCATTGGTAGCACTTGTGCCATTCCAGGGTATGACTTGCTCCCGGCCTCCACCACATTCGCCCAGTGTGCTGTCAGGGAAATGTAGTGTCCCTGACCGAATGCCCTTGTCCATGTGTCCGTGCAAAAGTGGACCTTTCCAGTAACTGCATTGGTCAGGGCTTGTGTGATTTTACAAGACACTAGTGATAAGCAGCAGGTCCAGAATTCGAATTTGCAATATTTCGCGAAAATTTTGCTAGAATATTTATTTCATATTCGCGATTATTTGTATTCGACATTATTTTCGTGATTACAATTAATCTAATATGTAAAAGTTGCGTAATGCGAAGTTGATCAGAAATGAATATATAGCAGTAAATATAGAGCTATATATTCGTTTTAAGAATATTCGTCATATTCTAAAACAAGAATATACAGGTCCTTCTAAAAAAATTAGCATATTGTGATAAAGTTCATTATTTTCTGTAAAGTACTGATAAACATTAGACTTTCATATATTTTAGATTCATTACACACCAACTGAAGTAGTTCAAGCCCTTTATTGTTTTAATATTGATGATTTTGGCATACAGTTCATGAAAACCCAAAATTCCTATCTAAAAAAATTAGCATATCATGAAAATGTTCTCTAAACGAGCTATTAACCTAATCATCTGAATCAACTAATTAACTCTAAGCACCTGCAAAAGATTCCTGAGGCTTTTAAAAACTCCCAGCCTGGTTCATTACTCAAAACCGCAATCATGGGTAAGACTGCCGACCTGACTGCTGTCCAGAAGGCCATCATTGACACCCTCAAGCAAGAGGGTAAGACACAGAAAGACATTTCTGAACGAATAGGCTGTTCCCAGAGTGCTGTATCAAGGCACCTCAGTGGGAAGTCTGTGGGAAGGAAAAAGTGTGGCAGAAAACGCTGCACAACGAGAAGAGGTGACTGGACCCTGAGGAAGATTGTGGAGAAGGACCGATTCCAGACCTTGGGGGACCTGCGGAAGCAGTGGACTGAGTCTGGAGTAGAAACATCCAGAGCCACCGTGTACAGGCGTGTGCAGGAAATGGGCTACAGGTGCCGCATTCCCCAGGTCAAGCTACTTTTGAACCAGAAACAGCGGCAGAAGCGCCTGACCTGGGCTACAGAGAAGCAGCACTGGACTGTTGCTCAGTGGTCCAAAGTACTTTTTTTGGATGAAAGCAAATTTTGCATGTCATTCTGAAATCAAGGTGCCAGAGTCTGGAGGAAGACTGGGGAGAGTGAAATGCCAAAATGCCTGAAGTCCAGTGTCAAGTACCCACAGTCAGTGATGGTCTGGGGTGCCATGTCAGCTGCTGGTGTTGGTCCACTGTGTTTTATCAAGGGCAGGGTCAATGCAGCTAGCTATCTGGAGATTTTGGAGCACTTCATGCTTCCATCTGCTGAAAAGCTTTATGGAGATGAAGATTTCATTTTTCAGAACGACCTGGCACCTGCTCACAGTGCCAAAACCACTGGTAAATGGTTTACTGACCATGGTATTACTGTGCTCAATTGGCCTGCCAACTCTCCTGACCTGAACCCCATAGAGAATTTGTGGGATATTGGGAAGAGAAAGTTGAGAGACGCAAGACCCAACACTCTGGATGAGCTTAAGGCCGCTATCGAAGCATCCTGGGCCTCCATAACACCTCAACAGTGCCACAGGCTGATTGCCTCTATGCCACGCCGCATTGAAGCAGTCATTTCTGCAAAAGGATTCCCGACCAAGTATTGAGTGCATAACTGAACATAATTATTTGAAGGTTGACTTTTTTTGTATTAAAAACACTTTTCTTTTATTGGTCGGATGAAATATGCTAATTTTTTTAGATAGGAAATTTGGGTTTTCATGAGCTGTATGCCAAAATCATCAATATTAAAACAATAAAAGGCTTGAACTACTTCAGTTGGTGTGTAATGAATCTAAAATATATGAAAGTCTAATGTTTATCAGTACATTACAGAAAATAATGAACTTTATCACAATATGCTAATTTTTTTAGAAGGACCTGTATAGCAATGTAGCTAATATTTGAGAAAATACAAACAGAGCAATTAAAGCTACTTTCACACCTGCGTTTAGGTGTGGATCCATTTGGTATCTGCACAGACGGATCCGCACCTATAATGCAAACACTTGTATCCGTTCAGAACGGATCCGTTTGCATTACCATGAACAAATTTTATTTTATTTTTTTGTTAATGATAATGCCAATGGATCCGTTTTGACTTACATTGAAAGTCAACGGGAGGCGGATCCGTTTTCAATTGCACCATATTGTGTCAGTAAAAACGGATCCGTCCCCATTGACTTAGGCTACTTTTACACTGCCGTTTCTGGGTCCGCCTGTGAGATCCGTTTCAAGATAAGGATCCATTCAGAATGCATCCATTTGCCTCCGTTCAGCATCCATTCCGCTCTGGAGGCGGACACCAAAACGCTGCTTGCAGTGTTTTGATGTCCGTCTGACGAAACTGAGCCAAACGGATCCATCCTGACTTACAATGTTCTGAACGGGTACAAATTATTATTTTTTGTTCATGGTAATGCAAACGGATCCGTTCTGAACGGGTACAAGCGTTTGCATTATAGGTGCGGATCCTTCTGTGCATATACCAGACAGATCCGCACCAAAACGCAGGTGTGAAAGTAGCCTTACATTGTAAGTCAGGACGGATCTGTTTGGTTCAGTTTCGTCAGAAGGACATCAAAACGTTGCAAGCAACGTTTTGGTGTCCTCCTCCAGAGCAGAATGGATGCTGAACGTAGGCAAATTGATGCATTGTAAGCCTTGTAACATCCCCCAAAAAATAAAATGACATTCCCAAAATGATCCAAACATAAAGTAGACATATGGGGAATGTAAACTAATAGCTATTTTTGGAGGTATTACTATGTATTATATAAGTAGAGAAATTGAAACTTGGAAATTTGCTAATTTTTCCAAAATTTTGGTAAATTTGGTATTTATTTTATAAATAAAAATTATTATTTTTTTTACTCCATTTTACCAGTGTTATGAAGTGCAATATGTGACAAAAAAACGATCTCAGAATGGCCTGGATAAGTAAAAGCGTTTTAAAGTTATCACCACAAGTGAACTGGTCAGATTTGCAAAAAATGGCCAAGTCCTTAACTACCTCAGGACCGCCGTACGCAGGATCGCGTCCTGGCGGCGGCCCTGCTCTTCTGGGTGGACGCATATACGCGTCCTCCCGTGAGAGCCGAGATTTCCTGTGAACGCGCGCGCACAGGCGCGCGCGCTCACAGGAACGGAAGGTAAGCGAGTGGATCTCCAGCCTGCCAGCGGCGATCGCTCGCTGGCAGGCTGGAGATCCGAATTTTTTAACCCCTAACAGGTATATTAGACGCTGTTTTCATAACAGCGTCTAATATACCTCCTACCTGGTCCTCTGGTGGTCCCTTTTGTTAGGATCGACCACCAGAGGACTCAGGTAGGTCAGTACAGTAGCACCAAACACCACACTACACTACAACCCCCCCCGTCACTTATTAACCCCTTATAAACCCCTGATCACCCATGATCACCCCATATAAACTCCCTGATCACCCCCCTGTCATTGATCACCGCCCTGTCATTGATCACCCCCCTGTCAGGCTCCGTTCAGACGTCCGTATGATTTTTACGGATCCACGGATACATGGATCGGATCCGCAAAAAGCATACGGACGTCTGAATGGAGCCTTACAGGGGGGTGATCAATGACAGGCGGGTGATCACCCATATACACTCCCTGATCACCCCCTGTCATTGATCACCCCCCTGTCATTGATCACCCCCCTGTCAGGCTCCATTCAGACGTCCGCATGATTTTTACGGATCCATGGATACATGGATCGGATCCGCAAAACACATGCGGACGTCTGAATGGAGCCTTACAGGGGGTGATCAATGACAGGCGGGTGATCACCCATATACACTCCCTGATCACCCCCCTGTCATTGATAACCCCCCTGTAAGGCTCCATTCAGACGTCCGCATGCGTTTTGTGGATCCGATCCATGTATCCATGGATCCGTAAAAAATCATGCGGATGTCTGAATGGAGCCTTACAGGGGGGGTGATCAGTGACAGGGGGGTGATCACCCTGATTACCCTGATCACCCCCTGTCATTGATAACCCCCCTGTAAGGCTCCATTCAGACGTCCGCATGCGTTCTGTGGATCCGATCCATGTATCCATGGATCCGTAAAAAATCATGCGGATGTCTGAATGGAGCCTTACAGGGGGGGTGATCAGTGACAGGGGGGTGATCACCCTGATTACCCTGATCACCCCCTGTCATTGATAACCCCCCTGTAAGGCTCCATTCAGACGTCCGCATGCGTTCTGTGGATCCGATCCATGTATCCATGGATCCGTAAAAAATCATGCGGATGTCTGAATGGAGCCTTACAGGGGGGGTGATCAGAGACAGGGGGGTGATCACCCTGACTACCCTGATCACCCCCTGTCATTGATAACCCCCCTGTAAGGCTCCATTCAGACGTCCGCATGCGTTCTGTGGATCCGATCCATGTATCCATGGATCCGTAAAAAATCATGCGGATGTCTGAATGGAGCCTTACAGGGGGGGTGATCAGTGACAGGGGGGTGATCACCCTGATTACCCTGATCACCCCCTGTCATTGATAACCCCCCTGTAAGGCTCCATTCAGACGTCCGCATGCGTTTTGTGGATCCGATCCATGTATCCATGGATCCGTAAAAAATCATGCGGATGTCTGAATGGAGCCTTACAGGGGGGGTGATCAATGACAGGGGGGTGATCAGGGAGTCTATATGGGTGATCACCCCCCTGTCATTGATCACCCCCCCCCCCCCCCCCGGTAAGGCTCCATTCAGACATTTTTTTTGGCACAAGTTAGCGGAAATTTTTTGTTTGTTTTTGTTTTTGTTTTTTCTTACTAAGTCTCATATTCTACTAACTTGTGTCAAAAAATAAAATCTCACATGGACGCACCATACCCCTCACGGAATCCAAATGCGTAAACATTTTTAGACATTTATATTCCAGACTTCTTCTCACGCTTTAGGGCCCCTAAAAAGCCAGGGCAGTATAAATACCCCACATGTGACCCCATTTCGGAAAGAAGACACCCCAAGGTATTCCGTGAGGGGCATATTGAGTCCATGAAAGATTGAAATTTTTGTCCTAAGTTAGCGGAAAGTGAGACTTTGTGAGAAAAAAACAAAAAAAAAATCAATATCCGTTAACTTATGCAAAAAAAAAAAAATTCTAGGAACTCGCCATGCCCCTCATTGAATACCTTGGGGTGTCTTCTTTCCAAAGTGGGGTCACATGTGGGGTATTTATACTGCCCTGGCTTTTTAGGGGCCCGAAAGTGTGAGAAGAAGTCTGGGATCCAAATGTCTAAAAATGCCCTCCTAAAAGGAATTTGGGCCCCTTTGCGCATCTAGGCTGCAAAAAAGTGTCACACATGTGGTATCGCCGTACTCAGGAGAAGTTGGGGAATGTGTTTTGGGGTGTCATTTTACATATACCCATGCTGGGTGAGAGAAATATCTTGGTCAAATGCCAACTTTGTATAAAAAAATGGGAAAAGTTGTCTTTTGCCAAGATATTTCTCTCACCCAGCATGGGTATATGTAAAATGACACCCCAAAACACATTCCCCAACTTCTCCTGAGTACGGCGATACCAGATGTGTGACACTTTTTTGATGCCAAGGTGGGCAAAGGGGCACATATTCCAAAGTGCACCTTTCGGATTTCACCGGTCATTTTTTACAGATTTTGATTGCAAAGTACTTCTCACACATTTGGGCCCCTAAATTGCCAGGGCAGTATAACTACGCCACAAGTGACCCCATTTTGGAAAGAAGACACCCCAAGGTATTCCGTGAGGGGCAATGGCGAGTTCCTAGAATTTTTTATTTTTTGTCGCAAGTTAGTGGAATATGAGACTTTGTAAGGAAAAAAGAGAAAAAAAAAAAAATCATCATTTTCCGCTAACTTGTGACAAAAAATAAAAAATTCTAGGAACTCGCCATGCCCCTCACGGAATACCTTGGGGTGTCTTCTTTCCAAAATGGGGTCACTTGTGGGGTAGTTATACTGCCCTGGCAATTTAGGGGCCCAAATGTGTGAGAAGTACCTTGCAATCAAAATGTGTAAAAAATGGCCTGCAAAATCTGAAAGGTGCACTTTGGAATATGTGCCCCTTTGCCCACCTTGGCAGCAAAAAAGTGTGACACATCTGGTATCGCCGTACTCAGGAGAAGTTGGGGAATGTGTTTTGGGGTGTCATTTTACATATACCCATGCTGGATGAGAGAAATATCTTGGCAAAAGACAACTTTTCCCATTTTTTTATACAAAGTTGGCATTTGACCAAGATATTTTTCTCACCCAGCATGGGTATATGTAAAATGACACCCCAAAACACATTCCCCAACTTCTCCTGAGTACGGCGATACCAGATGTGTGACACTTTTTTGCTGCCAAGGTGGGCAAAGGGGCACATATTCCAAAGTGCACCTTTTGGATTTCACCATTCATTTTTTACACATTTTGATTGCAAAGTTCTTCTCACACATTTGGGCCCCTAAATTGCCAGGGCAGTATAACTACGCCACAAGTGACCCCATTTTGGAAAGAAGACACCCCAAGGTATTCCGTGAGGGGCATGGCGAGTTCCTAGAATTTTTTATTTTTTGTCGCAAGTTAGTGGAATATGAGACTTTGTAAGAAAAAAATAAATAAATAAAATCATCATCATTTTCCGCTAACTTGTGACAAAAAATAAAAAGTTCTATGAACTCACTATGCCCATCAGCGAATACCTTAGGGTGTCTACTTTCCGAAATGGGGTCATTTGTGGGGGTTTTCTACTGTTTGGGCATTGTAGAACCTCAGGAATCATGACAGGTGCTCAGAAAGTCAGAGCTGTTTCAAAAAGCGGAAATTCACATTTTTGTACCATAGTTTGTAAATGCTATAACTTTTACCCAAACCATTTTTTTTTTGCCCAAACATTTTTTTTTTATCAAAGACATGTAGAACAATAAATTTGGCGAAAAATTTATATATGGATGTCGTTTTTTTTGCAAAATTTTACAGCTAAAAGTGAAAAATGTCATTTTTTTGCAAAAAAATCGTTACATTTTGATTAATAACAAAAAAAGTAAAAATGTCAGCAGCAATAAAATACCACCAAATGAAAGCTCCATTAGTGAGAAGAAAAGGAGGTAAAATTCATTTGGGTGGTAAGTTGCATGACCGAGCGATAAACGGTGAAAGGAGTGTAGTGCCGAAGTGTAAAAAGTGCTCTGGTCATGAAGGGGGTTTCACCTAGCGGGGCTGAAGTGGTTAAAGGGAACCTGTCACCTGGATTTTGTGTATAGAGCTGAGGACATGGGTTACTAGATGGCCGCTAGCACATCCGCAATATCCAGTCCCCATAGCTCTGTGTGCTTTTATTGTGTAAAAAAAAGGAGTTAACCTGAGATGAGTCAGAGCTTGAAAATATGACTCTTCTCTGGTCACACAAGTAAAATATGTCTCTTTTATGTTAATTTGCATAAAAGGCGGGAAGTACAAAAATGCATGATACTTATTAAATTCGTCTGCAAATTAAATGAAAAGTGTAATTTATATGTTTAGGGTAACACAATGAACATTTAGAAACGCTCAGTGAGGGTAGCATGGTAGGCGTGACAGGTTCCCTTTAAGGTGAAATAGGGCTGAGTCCTTAAGGGGTTAAACTAGGCACCCCCTGCTCTGAAGAAGAGAGAGTGTCTGGTTTGCAGAAAAAGGTTAGCAATTGATGGAAACAAAACCAAAATGGTTTGGAAACAACATGGGAAGGATGTCTGGATGCATCTTGGACTCTCCTTACCTATGACATGCAATAGACAACCACACAAAGGCTATATGCCAAAAGACAGGTATGTACAAGCCAACAATCTATCCATGAGACAGATATAGTCAGCATACCTTACAATGGCAGCCTTGTGCACTATGAGACATTGAAAACAAGCTTCTTTTTTTTCCTCAGATAGGAATATTTGCGATCTATCTCTCATAAACGTTTCATCCCATCATTATTGGACTTTATTGCATACTTTCTTATGAAGTTCTATCACTCCTAAACGTTCCCTCCCATCTGAGACATTCCAAACCAGCTTTTTTTACCCCCTCAGATAGGAATATTTACGATCTATCGCTCATAAATATTCCTTCCCATCATCATCAGACTTTATTGCATACTTTCTTATCAAGTTCTATAACTTCTAAACGTTCCATCCCGTCTGAGGCATTCCAAACGAGCTCTCAGTCAGATGAGAGCTGGTTTTCAATGTCTTATAGTGCACAAGGCTGCCATCGTAAGGTATGCTGACTGTATCTGTCTCATGGATAGATTGTTGGCTTGCACATACCTGGCTTTTGGCATATAGCCTTTGTGTGGTTGTCTATTGCATGTCATAGGTAATGGGAGTCCAAGATGCATCCAGACATGCTTCCCGTGCTGTTTCCAAACCATTTTGGTTTTATTTCCATTATTTCTAACCTTTTCTGTGAACCAGATACCCATCTTCTTCAGAGCAGGGGGTGCCTAATTTAATGCTCGGGTCTCCCATTGATTTTCATTGTGCTCAAGCATACACAGTATTCGGCCGAACACTGTGATGTGCCGAGCATAGCGATGCTTGAGCAGAACTGCTGTTCGGCCAAGCATGCTCGCTTAACACTATTCCCCACAAAGCCTCACTATTCCCCACAAAAAAAAGTCCTGATTAGATTATAATTTTCCAAGGAACACATTTACCGGCCCAAAGATAAATGGCACAACATTTTGGACTCATGTTTTGAAACAGTCTGTTTACTTCCATCGGCTAACGTCTGTTGCAAGAAAAAGTATGTGAATCCTTTGGAATGATATGGATTTCTGCACAAATTGGTCATAAAATATGATCTGATCTTCATCTAAGTCACAATAATAGACAATCACAGTCTGCTTAAACTAATAACACACAAAGAATTAAATGTTACCATGTTTTTATTGAACACACCATGTAAACATTCACAGTGCAGGTGGAAAAAGTATGTGAACCCTTGGATTTAATAACTGGTTGAACCTCCTTTGGCAGCAATAACTTCAACCAAACATTTCCTGTAGTTGCATATCAGACGTGCACAACGGTCAGAAGTAATTATTGACCATTCCTCTTTACAGAACTGCTTCAGTTCAGCAATATTCTTGGGATGTCTGGTGTGAATGGCTTTCTTGAGGTCATGCCATAGCATTTCAATCGGTTTGAGGTCAAGACTCTGACTGGGCCACTCCAGAAGGTGTATTTTATTCTGTTTAAGCCATTCTGTTGTTGATTTACTTCTATGCTTTGGGTCATTGTCCTGTTGCAACACCCATCTTCTTTTGAGCTTCAGCTGGTGGACAGATGGCCTTAAGTTCTCCTGCAAAATGTCTTGATAAACTTGGGAATTCATTTTTCCTTCGATGATAGCAATCCGTCCAGGCCCTGATGCAGAAAAGCAGCCCCAAACTATGATGCCCCCACCACCACACTTCACAGTTGGGATGAGGCTTTGATGTTGGTGTGCTGTGCCTCTTTTTCTCCACACATAGTGTTGTGTGTTTCCTCCAAACAACTCAACTTTGGTTTCATCTGTCCACAGAATATTTTGCCAGTACTGCTGTGGAACATCCAGGTGCTCTTGTGCAAACTGTAAACGTGCAGCAATGGGTTTTTTTTGGACAGCAGTGGCTTCCTCTGTGGTATCCTCCCATGAAATCCATTCTTGTTTAGTGTTTTACGTATCGTAGATTCGCTAACAGGGATGTTAGCATATGCCAGAGACTTTTGTAAGTCTTTAACTGACACTCTAGGATTCTTCTTCACCTCATTGAGCAGTCTGTGCTGTGCTCTTGCAGTCATCTTTACAGGATGGCCACTCCTAGGGAGAGCAGCAGTGCTGAACTTTCTTTATTTATAGACAATTTGTTTTACCGTGGACTGATGAACAGCAAGGCTTTTGGAGATACTTTTATAACCCTTTCCAGCTTTATGCAAGTCAACAATTCTTAATCGTAGGTCCTCTGAGAGCTTTTTTATGCAAGGCATCATTCACATCAGGCAATGCTTTTTGTGAAAAGCAAACCCAGAACTGGTGTGTGTTTTTTACAGGGCAGGGCAGCTGTAACCAACACCTCCAATCTCATCTCATTGATTGGACTCCAGTTGGCTGACACCTCACTCCAATTAGCTCTTGAAGATGTCATTAGTCTAGGGGTTCACATACTTTTTCCACCTGCACTGTGAATGTTTACATGGTGTGTTCAATAAATACATGGTAACATTTAATTCTTTGTGTGTTATTAGTTTAAGCAGACTGTGATTTTCTATTGTTGTGACTTAGATGAAGATCAGATCACATTTTATGACCAATTTGTGCAGAAATCCATATAATTCCAAAGGGTTCACATACTTTTTCTTGCAACTGTATATTGCTGTTACTTCGTCATTAAAAATGCTGTTTTGCTGTTAAAAAGCTTGAAATTAGTTGGATACAGTCCTAGGAGACCTCAGAGTGTCATGCATTACTATTTAGGCCACTTTCAAATTTAGAATTTTGTGTAATTTGCTCACGTCTTGTGCCAGTGTCAACTATGGCAATCTTTGCACAATGCTGCAGAATAGTATACTGGTGCTATATAAATTAATACAATTATTACTTTCTAGGAGCATCAAGTGAATTGGCAAGGAAAATCTAGTAAAGCAAATGGACAACACAACATTGACAACAGTGCAAGGTCTATTCCTATACTGTGCCTAATGAAGGCAAAATGCATTCCGGGTCCCCATTTTTGCAACTGTATTCTTCTGCAAATATACTTTTTATAGGTGTTTTAGTGTGTGTTTTTTTTTTTAATATGTTGATATTATTTCAATATATTTACAAATTATATAGCACCTGTCTGTTATATATGTAGCTAAATCCAGTATTAACAAATTATTCTGCTCATCTGTCATCTAGTATATAGCTTAGTATGGCTTTCATCTGTACATTCTTCACAGTATGGCAATGGTACAATATGTTTTACTCTTTCTTTTCCACTTGGCTGCTTACTTTGCAGAGGATGCTTTACAGATATCTTCTTTCCCTTGACAAACAATTACTCTTGTTCTTCACAGCAAGGGGCCATTAGGAGATCATCACCAGATCTGCTAAGTCATCTCACAATCTCAAATTGGTGCAATCACTTTTCAGCCAAGAGAATCATGCTTGGGAATCTATAAGCTACAAACTGAACCCCTCTAGGCATATTATTTGCTATTTTGATCCAGGAGAGTGACAGATAATGGCTAATATGCTAATTCCAAAAGTCTCTCCTTGGAATCCATACTTGGCTTCAGTGCTCAGAAAAAATTAAAGCGATCAGGAAAATGATAATGTAATTATCATTCCCTTCCAATTTAGCCACATTGGGGAAAATAGCCAAGAATAAAATAACGCCTGTAGAGGAATTCTCGAGTCACAACTTGTTTTGTAATGAACCTCATTTTATATGCCGACATCATATTTTAAATTTTGCAAATGGAATAAAGAATAAAGGAATGGAAATCTATATGTGGAAGAAATCTTGAGCGTCAGAGAAAAGTAAAGGTTGAATGTATGTTCATTCACTTAAGTATTTCAAAGGAGAACACCAACATACTGTGTGTAGTGCATAATGGCAAAACGGCCCTACATTAAGTGAATCTACAGTATTTGAGTTACTTGCAATAAAGAGATCCAAATGAGAACATAATGCATATAATACATAAGAGCGATATAGCCCAAATCCATATTAAAGGGGTTATCCCATGATTAATATAAAAAATCAAAATCAGACATCATATAGTACATGACAATCTCTTTCTAAAAAAGCTAGAACCAGCCCCGTACTTCACATGGATCCAGAGATCTGCCCATTCATTGCCCTGCAAGGGTAGTGTCTTTCCTGCTGCAGCTAAGGGGGAGTTCCTCAACTCTCCGTATCACAACTTAGGAGGCAGTTAAAAGATGAAACTGAGCATATATGACCATCTAAATGAGCAGGACAAAGAAATGAGAAAAAACAAACAGCAGGTAACACTGTACAAATATACTATATTGGCTATAGTAAATTTTTAATTACATGCAGTTACAAAAGTATTCATATGCAGGTATTGTATATACCAGGAACAGAATATATTTATATAAGTACAAAAATATGTGTCTGGAAAGCAGGAGTGAATTGACAGATTTGCAGTCAAATATTCATAAAACCATGTCCAATTACCGTAAAACATAATGACATACTGTTCATATACCCTTCAGTAGACCATAATGGCTGTGTGTGTGCGTATACATATATATATATATTTCTTCTTCGTCCTACAGCAGCACAGAAGGGATATTTCCCGTCCCAGTCACTCTATCATAGGACCGCCCACCTAGAAAAAAATCTAACAATCAAACAATTAACAATTAACACAATTGACAATACCCTAGGTACTCTATATAACACGCCAAGGCACTGCATCCATTGTGTTTTTTCTAGTCCTTACTCTGGCAGGTGATTCTCACCTTGCTGCCCACCTGGAAAGGACTTGAGCCTTGCGTTGTTCAGGCTCCGTCGGTCTGGCTAGTGGTTTCCTAGCCCAGACCTGCTATAGCGTATTGTGGCTGTTGCCTACCAGTGCGTTTGCCTGGTAATACCTGTAGCAGGTCGCTGGTCTGTGTCCAGTGCGTTTGCCTGGCTGACCTGGTTCCCGGTGTACAGACGTTTGCAGCCGGGTAAGTATTAGGCTGTCTGCCGGCGATGCCTGGCTCTGGTCTGATGGTGTTATCCCGGGTAAGTTCAGGAAGGGTTAATTACCTTTCTCTAGGTCCTGTGATGTCATCACATTGGGGGCGTGTTTTGGGCGGCAATTTCAAACTGGTTCCTATTTAGAGACTCAGAAGCTGTGTGCACATTCCTGCTGTGCGGGGCAGCCGAGTTCTGAGTCTCTGAAGGTATTTCCAAAGGGTTCTGCTGCCCTGTCTGTCTCCCTTATGCTCCATATTTGTACATCTAATAAATCTATTCTTTTCTTAGATGTCGAGCCGGAAGAGCCATAAAAAGACAAAGCACCGTGTTTGTGCAGGTTGTAGATTGCCGCTTCCAGATGATTTACATGATGACATCTGTGATATCTGTGCAGAGAAGTTACGCACGCCTGATCCGCAGCCCGCAAGATCTAAGCTATGCATCACTTGTCTACAGCCTTTATCACCAGAAGCGACATCCAATATCTGTTTGGATTGTACCCCACAGGACCCGTTAGCAGAAGAAGCAAAAAAAAATTTTTCCTGGTTCAGAGAAAATATGCAGAATTTGGCGTCTACTTCTGGCAGTAAAAAGGAAAGAAGCCATCATCATCATTCAGATGACATGTTTCAATCATCAGCTATTGTATCTCAATCTGACCTATCCTCGGATTCAGATTCAGGTAGTGAAGAATTTTTTCTATTGAAAAAGGATTCAGCAGAAAAACTCATCAGACGCGTAAAGCGTTGTCTGGAAACTAATGATGAAGAAGATTTAGTACAGGATAAGGGGAACCTGTATTACTTCCCTAAGAAGAAATCCAGAGTCCTCCCTGCTCATCCGGTTCTAATGACCATCATGGAAAGGGAATGGAAAAGACCTGATAAACGCCTGGACTTAGGACCTCGCTTCAAGTCTCTATACAAGTTAGACCCGGCCGCATCAGAGGAATGGGAATTACCGTCAAAAGTTGATCCAGCCATTGCACGTCTGTCCAAAAGATCATTTTTTCCATCAGACGATTCTTCTCTATTAAAGGATCCTGACACTTTCCTAAAGAGATCTCATTGCAACCTGGCTTCTCTACAGAAGGCAGCTATGTCCTCAGTGCCTGTGGCAAGAGCGTTAAGAGTCTGGCTCAGCGAACTAACCAGAGACATCCAAGCGGGGGTACCAAGGCATGAACTGCTGGATCAAGTATCGACCCTTAAGACGGCTGCGGAATTCCTTTGTGATTTTCCGCTTGATGTCATAAAGATCTCAGCCAAGAACATGGCTTTAGCGAATTCCACAAGAAGATCGATTTGGTTAAAACCTTGGACGGGTGATGCTTCCTCTAAATCCAACTTTTGCGCTCTCCCATTTGAACCGGGAAAGTTAATAGGATCCCAGTTGGATAAGATCCTGGAAGAAAATAAAAAAGAGAAGGCTTTAGCCTTTCCGCAAACTTTCAGGCCCAAATCTACCAGATTTCGTACGCAGAGAGGAAGATTTTCTTTTCAGGGTCGTAATAGACAGGAGCAAGGGAAGAAGTTTCGCCCCCGCTACCAGGACAAGGGAAAGAAGAAACCCTCTGAAGCCCCTGCCTCCAATTCAAAATTCTGACGTCAAGCCTGTTGTGGAATCATATATCTAGTATCAAATGTATACTTGCTTGTATTATATCTAACAGTTTGCTTAACAAAATGGCCCCTGAAGTAGCAGCCAGCTCCCTTAATAATCCCTTACTAATCACTTTATGATATTGAAATTGCTGACATATTGCTGACATAATGCTGACTTTTGCTAAAGTATGGAGTGATAATGTGATACGTTATCATGGGACTTAGTAATGTGACAATTAGATCAAATTAGCCGAGTCATAAAGTTCCCCTTTTCCTGCTATAAAAAATCATGTAATCTGAATAATAAACGGAACATCTAGCATTGACTTCTCTGTGACAGTCTGTGTGTGATCTCTCGTGGCGTACGTATGCCTATCATTTCATACCATTCGGAGCAGTACATCAACCTTCCCTGACTATTGGGTCAGATCCAGAATCAGAGCCATATCAGTTGGCGCCCAACGTGGGGCCTGAGGATTGGACCTCCTGCTGGCGTACCCCCAGAGACTGGACCCAGAGAGACAAGCCAACGGACACCGGGACCGCGGCCCGTAATAAGAGGTGAGAAAATATATTCATCTTACCTATTCTGTGTCCCTTGGCTTAGTCTATCCATATTTGTTCTAGGGAGGGGTGCACCGACAGTGAGGCATCCTCAGGGGCATGAAAGTAAGAACCCCATTGTATTGATAAGCTTGATGTATTGTGTTTTATTATTTTTTTGTGTATGGTTGGTTTCTCTGGGAGAAAGGAGAGGCATAGACTGACAGAACAATAGAAGTCTCCTAAAGTGCCTACATTGAGGGGTAACCCCGGTGTGTGACCCCAAGAAATAGTAGAAGGGAAGGAGACAGCTTGCTGATAACCCAGTGGTGTGTTAATCTCAAGCTCAAGGTGTTTGTTTGTCAGTGTCTGTGCTAATCCAACTATCAGAGACAGTAAGTGAAGGCTCCAGAACGTGTTGAAGGCTCCAGAACGTGGTGTTTTGAAAAAAAAATGGGTAACCGAAATAGTGTCCCGAAGGGCTATTGTTCACCTGAACAGTACGTGGCGGACCGGAGAGGAAAAGGTTATGTTAAAGGACTAAGCAAGTTAGAAAAGAGTTATGATATTGCAAAAGGAGGTGTATTGTGTTCTGCTATATGGCAGACATTGTTGACTGAGAAGAGAGGCAAATTGAATGATGATAAGTTGATAGATACAGTTAGGGTATGGCTGGACTGTAGCAAAGAATTTGAACAGACAAAAGGAGAAGCAATGTTTGATGAAAAATCAGGACTCCATTACTATCGGCCTGGCCCAGTCTTAGTACAGGAACAGCCACCGCCCTATAATGGCGCAGCTGAAAGAAAAAGGGGAAGTTGGACTTGTACACATTGTGGTCAGCAGAACCCTGCCCCCCGTGATACGTGCTTAGCCTGTGGTGCTCCACGCCCACATAATCATGCTCTTTTAGCCCCCCAGCACGTCTCACCAGTCCCAGCAATGACGCCATCTTGTCCTCAGCCAACGCCCAAGGCTGGACTTGTAATCTCCCCAAACCCTGCTCTTTCTGTCATGCCACAAGTCACTACTATATACCCACTTGTAAATCCTGACGGCACCTACATGCTACCCAGTCAGCCCATAGCTCCAGCTCATATAATGGTAGGAGGTAGTGGTGCTGTAGATCAGGAAGATGAGGATGGGGAGAAACAAAAGGAAGATGCAGGGGAAGACTCACAGCAGACAGTGGACTATGCACCTGGTGCTGCAGCACAAACCCCGGGATATCGCAGCCCACCGCACCTTGGACGATTTTCTGATATTACCCTAAGTAGCCAGCAGGGTGCAGCAAGAGCAGTGAATGAGTCTTTTCAAAACCAAATTACAGAGCTGCAAAGAGAGATCCATAACATAGGACAAGGAAATCTTGAAGCCTTAAGGGAAATATACTTGAACACTCGCCCAGTCGGGCCACCTAAGTATGTGTCCTTTACCCCCCAGCAGTTGTTCACCATAGTGAACCTCATGCCTGACCCAGATACTCACCCTATGCCCTTTTACAGAAAATTGGCACAAGTATATCAAACCTACGGGTGTACTTGGTCAGACTTGCAAAGTATTGTACAAAATAAAACTGGTGAATTTTCTTCACTTATAATGGATCACATACGCCAACCAGAACTCCCTGGAGCAAATTATGACACTCGTGATTCAGAATCTGGCCGTGATTTCATTCAGCAATTATATAAGTGGGCGAAAGACAGACTAGCAGAGCAGTCCACAACCCTGCAGGACATGGTACAGGATAAAGCAGAGTCAGTAGAAAAGTTTGTACAAAGAGTTAAACAAAACTATAAAGATATGGGATTCAGTCCAAATGAACCTGTGCACCTAAGACTCCTAGCACGGTCATTTGTAGATGGCCTTAGGCCAGATCTGAACAAAGCTCTTGTAACCTGTCGCCCAGAATGGAAATCATTAACATTGGAAATCTTAGAAGCAAGTTGCAAAAGGGCTGGAGAGTAGTACAAAGAAATCCCGCATATCAGTCATGGCAGTCATGACGGGAGAAGGAAGAGAGGAAAGACCCCCGCCCCGTGTCTGTTATGGGTGCGGCAAACCAGGGCACATTAAGAGAAACTGTCGCTCCAAACATCTGTGGCCAGCAGATCAGAGCCAAAGAGGAACTCCTCCTCCATGGCCAGCTCCATCCCACTAGGACGTTGGCAAACCAGTGTTGCTGGGAGGGGACACCCCGTGTATGGCAGTCTCTGCCCCTCCTGCAGGCCCCGCCCCTCGAATCACCCTCGATGTGGCAGGGAAGGAACTCTCATTCCTTGTAGACACTGGTGCAGCCCGCAGTGTGTTATGTGAGACCGCCATACTCCCTTCCTGGCTCACAGATATGCATTTACCCTGCTCTGGTTTAGAAGGGGTCACCCAGCACAACCCTGTTACTAAGCCTCTCTTGATTACTCCCTCCACTAAGTCCCAAAGCCAATCTCCACAGTTACATCTGCCCACTGGAGTAATGTCACAATTTGTTGTAAGCCAGACATGTCCTTATAACCTATTAGGCTCAGATTTTCTTCAGAAAATACGGGCCAACATCCAGTTCAAGGAAAATGGTACAGTTGTTTTAGGTACGGCGTTGAGTCCTGAAGAAACCTGCCTCCTAATGGCATTAAAATCCCAGTCACTTGAATCACATGAACAAGGGGATTCGCTGCAAAGCATTTTGCACCTCATCCCTGATACCCTTTGGACCAAAGGTCCCCAAGACATTGGGCGTCTCAAAGTCCCGCCAGTCACTGTAACCTTGAAGAATCCTAACTTACTGCCATATAAAGCACAATACCCTCTCTCCATTTCCCAGAGAGATGCTATCACCCTCCAGATACAGGCTCTTCTTGCAAATGGAGCTATTAAAATTACCACCTCACCATGTAACACTCCCTTATACCCAATTAAAAAGAAGAGTGTGAAGGGACAGCCTCCTGTATATCGCATGGTACAAGACCTCAGAGCAATTAATGAGGCTACGGTCTTTGAAACCCCCATTGTACCAAATCCCCACACTTTGCTTGCTAGCATTCCTCCTGTGGCTGCTATCTTTACTGTCATTGATCTAGCAAATGCCTTTTTCTCTGTCCCATTACATGAAGACTCCCAATTTCTCTTTGCTTTTACACATGATGGAAAACAATACACCTGGACGGTGTTGCCTCAAGGAGCTCATAATAGTCCTTCCTGCTTTAGCAAAGCAATGGCATCCATCTTACAACCATAGGCAAGCAGATCACCCAGAGGTGGAACTCTTACAATATGTCGATGATTTACTCCTCTGTGCTGACTCACACCCCGTCTGCCTGAACTCATCTGCCTCACTTCTTGCCTACCTGGCGGATGCTGGGTGCAGAGTCTCACGTTCTAAATTACAGTTGTGTCTTCCAAAAGTTGTTTTCCTAGGTCACTGCATCTCACAAGGCAGTAAGCATCTTACGGATGCCAGAAAGATAGCAGTCTCAGACATCCCACTGCCAGATACCCCTCACCAACTGCAAACCTTTCTGGGACTAATTTCATACTGTAGACCATGGATCCCTGATGCATCCGTTCTGATGCAGCCACTGTTTGATTGCATACCCCGTATTGCTACTGTCCCTTTCCAAATGACTGCAGAAGCCATAAAAGCATTCCAATCTCTCAAACAAATCATTGTCACTGCCCCAGCTCTTGGCATCCCTAACTATCAGCTTCCCTTTCGCCTTTATGTCATGGAACGTCAGGGTCATGCCACTGGAGTTCTCACCCAGAGCCATGGGGGTCGTAGTAGACCTCTAGGCTACTTCTCAAAACGTCTAGACCCTGTAGCCAGAGCCACCCCTTCCTGTGTCAGGGCCGTTCATGCTGCTAGTTCTCTCCTGAACGCTACCGCTGACATCGTCCTGGGACACCCACTCACCATCATGGCTCCCCATGACATCTCAGCTATCCTGCAACAAACACAACCTAAACACCTCACTGCACAACGCCACCTCAGGCTCCAGTGTAGTCTGCTTCTGCCAGATAATGTCACCATCCAGAGATGCCACATCCTCAATCCTGCTGCACTCCTTCCTCTCCCAAGGGGGGAGTATACTGCAGATGGAGATTCTGAAGATTTTATTGATCTACGTGCTGAAGAAGATCTTCAGGAAGAAGAACTATGGGCCTCAACCGACTCTCTTTACAAAGAACAAGAACATGATTGCATTACAATGATGGAAGCTGAAGTAGGAACTCCACCATCAATACAGGATACTCCTTTGCAAAACCCACACTGGACACTCTTTGTAGACGGTTCAAGGTATGCCGATGACAAAGGGAAATTCCATACAGGCATGGCAGTTACTAGTGAGTATGAAGTACTGTGTGCAAGGCAATTGCGCCCAGACCAGTCAGCACAAGAGGCTGAACTCATAGCCCTTACTGAGGCCTGCCTCATAGCAAAAGACTCCACTGCTAACATCTACACAGACTCCAGATATGCTTTTGGAGTAGTTCATGATTTCGGAATAATATGGAAGGCCAGAGATTACATTACAGCAGCAGGAACCCCAATTAAACATGCTTTAGCAGTGGAGGCTTTGATGACTGCAGTACTCCTGCCCACCAAAGTAGCAGTAATCAAAGTAAAGGCACATACCCGTGCTGACACACCAGAAGCCAAAGGAAATGCATTGGCTGACCAAGCAGCCAAACAGGCAGCAATGGAAGAGGAAAGAGCACAGCCAGATAAAATCATGTTAGCACAACCGGATGTCAAGCAACAAGAAGTATCATGGGATCTACTGAAACAGATGCAGAAGCAAGCCACCCGCTCAGAAAAGGAAACCTGGCTAAAGGAGTCAGCCCTGGAAGAAGAATCCGGACTTTGGACACAAGGGAAGAAAGTGTGCTTGCCTAGAGCACTCTATCCTGTAATAGCCTCTGTGGCCCATGGGCCCACTCATCAATCTAAGACAATAATGAAAGAACTCATCGATAAAATATGGGTAGCCCCAGGAATCACTCCTGTACTAGTGAAATATGTCCAGTCATGTTTAATCTGTGCCCAATGCAATCCAGGTAGGACTGAGCCCACGCCCAAAAAATGTCTCCCAAAAGCCTTATACCCCTTCCAGAGGATCCAGATTGATCATATCCAGATGCCAATGTGCCAAGGGTTTCAATACGTGTTAGTAGTGGTAGACATGTTCTCTGGGTGGCCAGAAGCCTACCCCGTCAGGAATCAGACAGCAACAACTACTGCTAAAAAATTGATACAGGAAACTGTCTGTAGGTACGGGGTACCTGAGGTCATTGAGAGTGATCAGGGCCCAGCATTCACTGCTAACCTAACCCAAGAGGTCTGGAAGATGGTAGGGTCACACCTGGCATTCCACACCCCTTACAGACCCCAAAGTAGCGGCAAAGTCGAGAGACTGAATGGGGTATTAAAGTCAAAAATGCTGAAAATGACTAGGGAGACAGGGCTCAATTGGGTTCAGTGTTTACCAATAGCACTCTTTGCAGTCAGACACACTCCCAAACCTCCCCATAAGCTGACTCCACATGAGATATTGTTTGGGTCGGGACCCCGGATGGGGCTGTACTTCCCTCAACAGTTGCAAATGCATTATGAATCTGTTGCAAAGTATGTGATAGCTTTGAGCAAACAGTTGTCTAACATCCATGTACAAGTCTTTTCTTCCATTCCAGATCCTGACTCCCTAGAAGGCAGCCACACTCTGAAACCAGGAGAGTGGGTAGTGGTCAAGAAACACGTCAGAAGTACCCTAGAACCACGCTTCGAGGGGCCTTACCAAGTACTACTGACCACTCCAACTTCTGTAAAGCTCGAAGGGAGATCCACCTGGATCCACGCCTCTCACTGCAAAAGGATAAGGAACCCGCCAGATTCAGAAATAACAAAATGATTTTCTTTTATCTGCTAGCACTGGTGACACTCACCAGTGCATACATTCCTCCCCCGGCAGAAATGGATGATGACGGGTGGGACAATAAGTTTGTCAAACATCATCAAGTGTTGTATAAAAGCCTGAAGGAAGGTGATTCTGACACCACCACCTCTTCACTAAAAGATTGTTGGATATGTACACATGGCCCAGTAAATGCTAGAGCTATGCCTTATTTAGCTGTGCCCCTAACCTTCCAAGAGGTAAAAGATTTGGCAGGATCAGCTGTTTTCCTTTCTAGCATAAATGAGGTTAATACCAAAAATGGCAACAGAAAAGCTTCCCTAATAGTAGTAGCATGGGATGGGTCCCCATGGCTAATGATAAACAGAACAGGACCCTCAGCTCAGAATAGCAATATGCCCTGGAATGACTATATGTGGAGCAATGTATCCTGCTTCCCAAATTGGACCCACTGTTACTGCCTACAGGTACAAACCCATGGTATGGTTTTCAGTTCCCATAACAGATCAGGCTGTAATGATTCCAACCCAGACAGTCCAGTACAGTGCATTGGTATATATGCTGAAGCAAGTGGTGATCCGGCCTGCGCCCGGCGCAGTGTAAGGGACTTGACAATAGGGATAACTAGTAAAACCACAGAGGGTCAAGAAAAGGGTCAAAAACTAGCAGAAGGTATCATATTAGCCCACTTAATCACTCGTTTGTTCAATAGTACAGTGGTTTCGGTCCCAAAAAATATATACCTAGTATGTGGACACAGGGCATATAAATGGCTCCCTTCGGATTTCAAAGGTTTATGTACAATTGCTAGGCTCACACCAGCCACTTTTACACTGCCTCATGGAAAATTAAATGTCAATACTATCCCCAAACACACCTTATATAAAAGAGCCGCAGATAACATTCCTAGACCAAATGGAAAACCCCATCTTGTAGAAATGAGTGGTGCCAACAAGTTCTTTAGTACTCTATTAATCTATCCTATGCTTACACAAACATATGACAAACTAGTAATGGCTACCGACTACTTGGATGATCAGATTTGGGAAATTATGAAACTGATGAATACATCTAATGTTGTCCAGAATCAGCTCATCATAGTCACTAATCAACACACTTTAGTATTAGACTATTTGACTGCAAAGGATGGAGGTATGTGTCAGGTAGTAGGTACTGCATGCTGCCATTATATCGATCCACAAGGTAATCTACAAGTAAAAGCTGGTTTGGAAAAGATGAGTGAGATACGTGATGAATGGCTAGAGGCTCACAGTGCAGATGAGTCAACATGGTGGTCTGACACTTTCTCATTCCTTAATCCCAGTAACTGGTTCAAGGGAATTAGTGGATGGACGATGGGAATAATTCAGGGAATATTACAGATAGCCCTAATATTGATGGTAATCTACATATTTATCAAAGTTGTTGTTTCCTGCATTAACCGCATCACCAACAGAAAGAAGCCTGCTGAGGAAACCATACTACTTCTCTATGAACAAATGGCTAGCACCGCAATAGATGTGGATGTGATCCCTGCATTCCCGACACCCCCGCCTTCTCCAACTCCCGCTGATGAAGCTCCTCTACCCAGGCCTGAAGATCCAAGAGATGATGAGAATTAGGGACAAATGAATCCCAGGGTATTACCAGAAGTCCGCTCAATCGGGAACTTATTCACAAGGGATAAGTTGTCGCCACTGTGGGTGAAGAGGATACGAATGGTATGCCAGGGGATTCGCTAGGTTTAGGGAAAGTCTACAATCAAGTCTACAAGGGGGGACTGTTGTGGAATCATATATCTAGTATCAAATGTATACTTGCTTGTATTATATCTAACAGTTTGCTTAACAAAATGGCCCCTGAAGTAGCAGCCAGCTCCCTTAATAATCCCTTACTAATCACTTTATGATATTGAAATTGCTGACATATTGCTGACATAATGCTGACTTTTGCTAAAGTATGGAGTGATAATGTGATACGTTATCATGGGACTTAGTAATGTGACAATTAGATCAAATTAGCCGAGTCATAAAGTTCCCCTTTTCCTGCTATAAAAAATCATGTAATCTGAATAATAAACGGAACATCTAGCATTGACTTCTCTGTGACAGTCTGTGTGTGATCTCTCGTGGCGTACGTATGCCTATCATTTCATACCATTCGGAGCAGTACATCAACCTTCCCTGACTATTGGGTCAGATCCAGAATCAGAGCCATATCAAGCCTGCCCTCACTGTAGGCGCAAGGTTAAGAAGCTTTTATATGAAATGGGAGAGTGTCACTTCAGACAGCTGGGTTCGGAATATCATCAAGAACGGTTATTCACTCGAATTTGTTCATCTTCCAAGGGAAAGGTTCCTGTTAAACAACACGGAGGATCCAAGAATCATGCCCCTTCTTCGGGAGTTCCTACAGATGAATGTTCTGGAGAGAGTTCCAGAAGAGGAGGTGTATTCAGGGGTCTATTCAAGAGTGTTCCCCGTTCCAAAACCAGACGGCAGGTGGCGCCTCATCATAGATTTAAGGTTTCTAAACAACCATTTAAGGAAGATAAAATTCAAGATGGACAACATAAGATCTGTCCTGAGCATCCTGCAACCTGGGGAGGTGATGGCATCTATAGATCTAAAAGATGCATACCTTCATATACCCATCCACAAAGAATCGAGGAGATTTCTCAGGGTTGCAGTCAAGACTCTAGGTCGGATTTGGCACTATCAGTTCAGGGCCCTTCCCTTCGGGCTATCTCCGGCACCTCGTATCTTTACGAAGGTGGTGGTCGTCCTTATTGCAGCTCTGAGGGTTCAAGGTCTAAGGATAGTGCCATATCTGGACGACTGGTTGCTTATTGCGGCTTCCGAGGAGGTTCTGAGATCGGATCTTCACACTGCTCTGAATCTACTTCAGCAAGTCTGGTTCATTGTCAACCAAAAGAAGTCGCAGCTGGTCCCCACTACGAGAATCCAGTTCCTGGGTCTTTTATTAGACTCAGAAGTAATGAAGGTATTTCTTCCTCCTCTCAAAGTGTCTCAGATCCTTCGCAGAATTCAGTTGTTGATCTCTACAACGAAGATATCCATCCGTTCGGCGATGAGTACCCTCGGGTTATTGACAGCTGCTATAGAGGCGGTGCCATGGGCGAAGGCTCATATGAGAGACCTGCAAAGAGAGATTCTTCACTGTTGGGACAAGAATCCCAAATCACTGACCACTATGATGAAGATATCATGTGCAACACGCAGAGGGCTGCTTTGGTGGACAAGAGAAGAAAATCTGGAAAAAGGAAAAGATTTCCGAGTCATTCAAAGAGTAGTGATAACCACAGATGCTTCCCGCAAAGGTTGGGGTGCGCACATGGGAGATCGGTGAATTCAAGGGGAATGGCCTTCAACCACAATGAGGCGATCCTCAAACTTCAGGGAATTGAAAGCCATTCAACTAGCCCTGCAGCATTTCGAACCTCATCTCTACCACAGATCAGTTCTCCTGCAGACGGACAACGCAACAGCGGCATATTATGTAAACAAACAAGGGGGAACGCGTTGTCTCTCTCTACAGTCCATTTGCGACAAAATAATGTATTGGGCAGAGCCAGTCCTACACAGCCTAGTGGCAGTTCACATCAAGGGCACCGAGAATATCAGAGCAGATCGACTCAGTCGACAGAAGGTGTGCCCAGGAGAATGGGAATTGAACCCGAAATATTTCGCCCAGATAGTGGAGAAATGGGGTCGTCCAGAATGGGATCTGTTTGCAACGAGAAAGAACAAGAAAGCCCTGAAGTTTTGTTCTCTCAGGAGAGCAGACAGACCCGACTGTCTGGATGCCTTCTCTCTGAATTGGAGCCACAAGTTTGTCTACCTGTTTCCTCCCATACCAATGTTACCTCAGATCATACCGAAACTCCTCTCAGAAGCACCGGAAGCAATTCTAATAGCTCTATATTGGCCCCGCAGGGCTTGGTTTTCTGCCGTATCTCAACTTTCGAAAAACGATCACTGGACTTTGCCTCTTTACCCGGATCTTCTTCTACAGGAAGACCTTTACCATCCTCAACTGAACAAGTTGCATTTAACCGTGTGGCACCTGAAAGGGAAAGATTAAAAGAGAAGGGCCTTTCAGATGAGGTCATTTCTACTTTACTGTCCTCCAGAAAGCAGTCTACTTTTGCAGTTTACAACAGATTATGGAGAAAGTTTTCTTCCAGGTTGCGGGAAAAAGAGTTACTAGTCTCTACCAACTCCATTTTGCAATTCCTGCAAGAAGGGCACGAAAAAGGCCTAAAGCCTAATACATTAAGAGTCCACATGACAGCCATTAATGCTTGGACAGATGGACAATATGCAGGTGACTCTTTAATAGCTAGATATTTCAGAGCATTGAAGAAGTTGAGGCCTTCTGTGAGACCGCCTATGCCCATCTGGGAATTATCACTGGTTCTAAATAGACTTACAGTTCCTCCCTTTGAACCTATTGCCGAAGTGGATCTTAGCTGGTTATCCTACAAGATCCTTTTTCTCATTGCCATCACTTGCGCAAAGAGGCTAGGGGAATTGCAGGCTTTGTCCTCCAGAGAGCCATATTTGAAAATTTTGCCGAATGGTGTCAGACTAAGAACCATGCCTTCATTTAGACCAAAAGTTGCATCTTCAACTAACATCAATAGAGAATCTGTTCTTCCAGTATTCTACCCTGACCCTAAGTCAGATGAGGAAAGAAGACTCCATACTCTGGACATTCGTAGAGCATTAATTTGCTATCTTGAAAGGCTGAGAGATTTCCGAAAGGAAGAAAATTTGTTCATTTTATTCTCTGGTCCGAGGAAGGCTATGAAAGCCTCAAAAGACACTCTGGGTCGTTGGATTAAAACAACCATCTCGGAGTCCTATATCTTAGATGGTAAAGAACCGCCTCGGCCGTTAAGGGCCCACTCCACGAGGGCAACCTCTACATCTTGGGCTGAAAGACAGCAAGTTGATCTCCTAGACATCTGCAATGCAGCTTCCTGGACTTCATCCTCTACGTTTGTTCATCACTACAGGCTCAGCAATGGACCCGAGAACTCAGCCTTCAGCACAGCAGTTTTGTCAGCAGTAAAACAAAGCTTTCCCCCCCCTTTAATTTCTATGTTATATCCCTTCTGTGCTGCTGTAGGACGAAGAAGAAAGTTGGAATTTTACTTACGTAATTATACTTTCTTCGAGTCCGAAGGCAGCACACTAACCCTCCCAATAAATTTTACTTGCATGAGTTGGTCTACATTATTACACAATGGATGCAGTGCCTTGGCGTGTTATATAGAGTACCTAGGGTATTGTCAATTGTGTTAATTGTTAATTGTTTGATTGTTAGATTTTTTTCTAGGTGGGCGGTCCTATGATAGAGTGACTGGGACGGGAAATATCCCTTCTGTGCTGCCTTCAGACTCGAAGAAAGTATAATTACGTAAGTAAAATTCCAACTATATATATATATATATATATATATACACAGTACAGACAAAAAGTTTGGACACACCTTCTCATTCAAAGAGTTTTCTTTATTTTCATGACTATGAAAATTGTAGATTCACAAAGAAGGCATCACAACTATGAATTAACACATGTGGAATTACAGTACAGACCAAAAGTTTGGACACACCTTCTTATTCAAAAAGTTTTCTTTATTTTCATGACTATGAAAATTGTAGATTCACACTGAAGGCATCAAAACTATGAAATAACACATGCGGAATTATATACATAACAAAAAAGTGTGAAACAACTGAAAACATGTAATAACACTCTTGGCATTCTCTTGATGAGCTTCAAGAGGTAGTCACCTAAAATGGTTTTCACTTTACAGGTGTGCCCTGTCAGGTTTAATAAGTGGGATTTCTTGCCTTATTAATGTGGTTGGGGCCATCAGTTGCGTTGTGCAGAAGTCAGGTGGATACACAGCTGATAGTCCTACTGAATAGACTGTTAGAATTTGTATTATGGCAAAAGCATGGCAAAAAGCAGCTAAGTAAAGAAAAACAAGTGGCCATCATTACTTTAAGAAATGAAAGTCAGTCAGTCCGAAAAATTGGGAAAACTTTAAAAGTGTCCCCAAGTGCAGTCACAAAAACCATCAAGCACTACAAAGAAATTGGCTCACATGCGGACCGCCCCAGGAAAGGAAGACCAAGACTCACCTCTGCTGCAGAGGATAAGTTCATCCGAGTCACCAGCCTCAGAAATCGCAGGTTAACAGCAGCTCAGATTAGAGACCAGGTCAATGCCACACAGAGTTCTAGCAGCAGACACATCTCTAGAACAACTGTTAAGAGGAGACTGTGTGAATCAGGCCTTCATGGTAGAATATCTGCTAGGAAACCAATGCTAAGGACAGGGAACAAGTAGAAGAGACTTGTTTGGGCTAAAGAACACAAGGAATGGATTCTACATGCCTGGTTCCCACCGTGAAGCATGGAGGAGGGGTTGTGATGGTGTGGGGTGCTTTGTTGGTGACACTGTTGGGGATTTATTCAAAATTGTTGGACCAGGGCAATGACCCCAAACACACCTCCAGGCTGTATAAGGGCTATTTGACCATGAACGAGAGTGATGGGGTGCTGCGCCAGATGACCTGGCCTCCACAGTCACCGGACCTGAACCCAATCGAGATGGTTTGGGGTGAGCTGGACCGCAGAGTGAAGGCAAAAGGGCCAACTAGTGCTAAACATCTCTGGGAACTCCTTCAAGACTGTTGGAAGACCATTTCAGGTGACTACCTCTTGAAGCTCATCAAGAGAATGCCAAGAGTGTGCAAAGCAGTAATCAAAGCAAAAGGTGGCTACTTTGAAGAACCTAGATTATGACATATTTTCAGTTGTTTCACACTTTTTTGTTATGTATATACAGTACAGACCAAAAGTTTGGACACACCTTCTCATTCAAAGAGTTTTCTTTATTTTCATGACTTATCACTGTCCTTAGCACCTTCTGACATCTCTCCCTGCACTAAGATGCTGTGAAATGATTCCTCCCTATCCTTTCCCTGCACTCATAAATAATTTTTTCAGTTTTTTTTTTAACAATGAGCTTTTTCCTACTGCTGTCCCTAGTGCCTTCTCACTTCTCTCCCTGCACTCAGAACGCTGGAAAATGTCTGAATTCAAGATGTCTGAGGCAATTTATAGGGCTGTGAAATCACATCCTGCCTTCCCAGAGTTCATTGCCCCATGTCCTCACACGTGTAGCTGCCATTTTAGCCGAAAAATTGTGATTCATTACCATGAAGCCTGAGGAAATTCAAATTTGTTGCAAATATAATTTTTCCTGAAATTCAGATCGAAATCCCCATCATCAGCTTTGATTCGCTCATCTCTAATAAGGATATTAAGCCAGACATTCTTGTACTAAAATGTAGACTTCATAGGACATTGTAGACACAATTATAGGACATTGTCCAGGTCCTGAGGCAGGAAAGCACAACTACATTTGTTCTAATCAATCACTTACCACCAGAGAAAGAACATCCATAGAAAAACAGCTTACCTAACCATGTATAACACACAGCACCTTTGCCAACGAAGATTGGATCCATGTGTCTGGCCTCAGCACTCACCAGAATGAAAAAACTAGTGTTGAGTGAATGCAAGCCAAACAAATCTACTTTGATCCGAATTTCAGGAACAATTTGGTTTGCTGCAAAGCCGAATTTCCTCGTGCTTCTTGGTAACAAATCTACTTTTCCTGAAATGGTGGTAAAAAGAAACATACTCACCTCATCCATTTGCTTGCCGATTGAAGATACCATGCAAAATCTTGCTCAGGATGATGTATGAGTGAGATTTCAGTGTCTTCAATAAAGATGGCCGCGACAGCCTCTCTATGAGAAAATGGATTTGGTGAGTTGTATAAATGGAAGTAAAATTTAATGATTGATATGCATTACAAATGTGTTCAAATCAGAAACATTAGCATGATTAGAGAAAAGACATAAATGATCAAAAAAATCAAAAAGCATAAACATGATTGATAGATATACAAAAAATAATTTCTCCAATTCATGCCCAGCGTTGTTCTTGTATCCAAAGTTTGTATCTAAAGCACCTCTCCAGCTAGCAGTAACTGTTGCCTACTACCTCCTCTAATGTCAAAGAGATTATGTAATTAAGCTGACTACCATTAAAATGTTTTGCCACACCTGATACACTGCTTTGGTCCTTATTCACATAATGGATGTGCCCTGCAATCCGCGCTTTTAACTTCCTAGTTGTACATCCGACATATAATAAATCACATCTGGCATAGCAGACCCCATAAAGAAGAATCACAATTCATAAATATTGGTATGGTATATAGTCTATAGGTTACTGCTGAGCCAAAGTTATGCTTTTGTTTGTGTAGATTTCAACGACTCTCACCACAAGGGAACAAAACCTGTTTAAGATAACCAGAACTTGTTATTGATTGTCTTATTATCTGAAAGAAAAAGACTGGGAGGAAGTATATTTCTCAAGTTCTTTCCACTTTTCGCTACACAGGTACAATCGTTGTCCAAGATTTTTCGCATTTTGGCATCATGATATAAGCATAGAAAGATATTTGAAAAAGTCTGTTTTATTTGAAAAAAGTGATTGCTATATGCAGTTGAAAACAAGTTTGGACTCTTCATTATTTTTCTTATTTTTATTTTTAAAAGGACAAAAAATAAGATTGTGTCTACTTTTGAGAAGCTATTTTTGAGGCTCTGTTATCATGTGAGGTTTCCTCTATTTTATGTTTGAAAACCAGATCATCAGAACTGGCTCGTCTAATTTTGGTAAATTCTACTACAGGTACCACTTTTATAGTGTGAATGGGTTGCTTAGACTTGGCATCTAAGATGGCATTACCAGCCTGTGGTTTTCTAAAGATAAAAGTACAGTATTAATGCGATTATTTTTAGGATCTCCAATGAATCCAGAAAATGTACTTCCTTCTCAAAGTATGTGCCAATAAAATGTGAATTGAGATGGTTATTATTGACATATTCAAAAAAAATTGGGTAGGGGCTCCACATCACATCGCCAAATAATTTGCAGATCATCGATGTACCTGTAGCGCCTATGCCAGACAATTGCACGTCTAAAAATATTGGATAAGAACAAAATAATTGCTCCTAATAGGACATGTAAAGATTAGCTAGAGAAGGTGAAAGTTTTGATTCTATAGGGGCTCCCTTTGTCTGAAGAAAAAAATGTGTCAAAAATGAAAAAGAAAATATGGACAAGCAAATTCTACAACCATCACTATAAAATGACATAAATCAAAAGAATAACTACTACATTTATAAAGATGATGTTCAGTAGCTTTGATAGCTAAGTCATGAGGAATGCAAGAATATAAACTGGTGACATCTGAACTAATACAAGTATAACTGTTCTACCAATCTAGATGAAACATTGAATTTTTTGGACCCGAGTCTGTAGATTAAAATCTGTCCACTCACTAAGTTTTTTACCCAGTGATCAAATACCTGCAATAATCTGACATAATGGGGAAAGGGAAAACTTCTTTATGAAATTTTGTTAGTTCATGACAAATATATGTCTTTCTCCCCTTATCAGACTACTCTACGGCTCCCTCCTCCTCTTCACTTACTCTCAAATCACTTCTCAGATCTGTCTTCAGCGGAAAAAGGCTGCCTGCTTACTGAAGGATCAGATTACAAAAATGTCTATGTAGAGGAGAGGGGAAGGAGGAAGATAATCTGGGAGAAGCTGCTGGAAACAGACATACAGTACAGACCAAAAGTTTGGACACACCTTCTCATTCAAAGAGTTTTCTTTATTTTCATGACTTTGAAAATTGTAGATTCACACTGAAGGCATCAAAACTATGAATTAACACATGTGGAATTATATACATAACAAAAAAGTGTGAAACAGCAAAAAATATGTCATAGTCTAGGTTCTTCAAAGTAGCCACCTTTTGCTTTGATTACTGTTTTGCACACTCTTGGCATTCTCTTGATGAGCTTCAAGAGGCAGTCACCTGAAATAGTCTTCCAACAGTCTTTAAGGAGTTCCCAGAGATGTTTAGCACTTGTTGGCCCTTTTGCCTTCACTCTGCGGTCCAGCTCACCCCAAACCATCTCGATTGGGTTTCAGTTGTTTCACACTTTTTTGTTATCTATATAATTCCACATGTGTTAATTCATAGTTTTGATACCTTCAGTGTGAAGCTACAATTTTCATAGTCATGAAAATAAAGAAAACTCTTTGAATGAGAAGGTGTGTCCAAACTTTTGGTCTGTACTGTAGACAGAGGGATAGAGACGCTGCTGCTGGTTTTTAAGTAATTTAATAACTGCTGGATTTTCATATAAACTGCTTAGTTCTGCCGTGTACTTTGCTCTATTATTACTGCTGCTTCTGAACTTACGATTTTTAGGAAGCATGATCCCTTGTTTCTTCATTTGCAGTCTATGGGCAGACATGAAAGCAGCTAGTCTCCACCCACTAGCTAAGGAAAATAATGAATTACAGAAAATTTACAGAGCGGAAAACTGCTAAAACATGCCAGATGCAAGTCATATAATGGTAATAAATAGTGCTATTCCTCATGTATACCCACATGGCAGCAAATACAGAAAAAAATCCTGAAATGATAGTTACACTATAGGAAAATTCTGAAAACAAGGCCTGTAAGGGGGTCCTTGAAGACATGAGGACCTGTAACAACTAGAGCAAGGGCCGTATTACACCAACAGGTTATCTGGCAGATTTTCTGTCCAATCATTGGTCAGATGGCTATTTACACAGAGATATTTTGTTATACAAACCAACTATTGGTCTGATTGTACAGAAATTGGTCACATAATCTGTTGGTGTAATATAGCCCTCTAATAATCTGCCTAATCTTCAAGTCTGATTATCTGGTATGTTACCAACTCTTTGCAGTTCATATCTATGTTTTTGGAAAACATTAATATTTTTTTTCTTTGGAATCACCAAACCCAGAAAAAATAATTAAGTACAGTTATGTGAAGAACTTTGAATATAAGAGGGGAAATAGAGCCAGACACAGTGCATAGCTTTATCCTTACAGGACAGGCAAACAAGAAAAGGTCATGTCAGGTATCATTTAGGGCTGTGAGTATCATGAATTCACGTTTCTGCAGCAGCAGGAAACAACAGGAAATTAACAGAGTTCTGCTCTTAAGTTTAACAAGCCAAGCAAGTAATTTGGATCAGGTCAGCTGCAACCTAACAAGGGCCAGACAGAAAGAAATGAGGCATAATCCTTTCCTGCATCTGTCAGTCTGGAGTGACTGAGAGCAGAGTTCATATACAAAAGCCATGGACCTCCAGCAGGGTGCTGACACGTCTGGTGCATAACAGCCCGTGTGTGATTTCTGGATGATCCTCCAAAAGCAGTCTTAAGCAATATACTTTAATACAAACAGTATGTGATGTTATACATTCATAAGGTACCTAAGTACTGATTCTTGTTGTTTGCACATATATATCCTTTTTTTTTCTAGCACCTTCCAGTTTTGTTGTAGAGTACATGTAGAAGAGCTATTATAGGCCAAGTAAATTGTAAATCAGCACAGACTACTTCTTAATATCAAAGGGTATTAGCTTATAGTATTGTGAGTATAAATCACTGACTTCTGAACATTAAAATTGCTAAACTAAAAAGGAAAAGTCATGGAAATATTGTAATTACAGGATCGATAGACATGTTTGAGACATGCAAATGTTTTTTTTTAAATGATAACATATTGAAAATATCTAGATTTTTTCAGTACTGAGTAAGAGCACCACATAAAAACATATACACACTTAAGCACCTTGGCATGCCATCAATGAGGTTTTTAATGGTTGTCTGGAAAAGTTCTATCAAAATGAATGCATTTGGGAAAACAAATCAGCAAGTTCCGCTCCTGGTAGCTTCCTTTGCAATTGTCGACCAATGACTTACCAGATGTGCTCATGGGAGACAAGTTTGGAGATTCTACAGGCCATGGTAGCACATTTAGGCCATGTAGGATGCTCACAGTAGAATGAGCAACATGTGGCTTGGCATTGCACAGTTGAAAAATGACTGATTGGATACTTTGCAAAAATGTCTCTTTCACTGGTTTCATGACTAAATCAATGTAACACCAAGCTGTTAGTATACATGAAATGCAGACTAAAAGGGTTTGGCTACCATACATTATGCTACCACACATTATGCTACCACACACCATGGTAAATTTAGGATTGGTATGACCCTCATGAAGTCTTCATGGCATTGCCCACATGGTCTCCAGACCAATTTCTTTAGGTTATTGAATCTGAGACCAAAAACAGGACTTATGTCTCGAGAGGATAGATGTCCATTCCAGCATTCATTGCCATCTTGCTATGTACCTTGATAAGCTTTGAAAGTGGAGGAGTGAGGTCAATGGAAGACCTTGCAAATGCCATGCAAATGCCTTCTGATGGTTTGTGTAGATACTGTTTGCCAGCCTAGACCTGTGATGTGGCATCTAATTTCACTTTAGGTACTCTTCTAATGAGATGATTTGTCCTGTGAACCTCTTGCTGTCATTCCAGTTCATCATTGTTTTCCCAACTGCCAGGACATGCAATGTTAAACAGAGTTGACATCTCGACCTAGGTGAGTACCAATCTAGACCACATCCATAAAATGTAACTGCCTTTTATTTTTATTTTTTTCTTCTAATGTGTAGGGACACTCCATTCCAGCATTCATTGCCATCTTGCTGTGTACCATGGGATAAGCTTTGAGAGTGGTGGTGTGAGGTCAATGGAACAACTTGCAAATGCCATGCAAGTGCCTTCTAATGGTTTGTGTATATACCTAGGCTTGTGATGTGCCATCTAATTTCACTTGCAATACTCTTTTAATGAGAATATTTGTCCTAATGAGATGGTTTGTCCTGTGTACCTCTTGCTGTCATTCCAGTTTATCATTGTTCTCCCAACTGCCAGGACATGCAATGTTAAACAGAGCTGACATCTTGACCTAGGTGTGTAACTGCCTTTTATTTATTTATTACAATGTGTAGGAACACTTTATTTAGAGAACATGTACATTTATATGAGAAAACTTGCCTTGAAATGTCCCTTAGCAGTGCTCTCTAAATAAGTGTTGCTAAGGCATGTCTGTCTACACAGTAAAGATTACCGCTCATTGTGAAGACATATGGGGTTAATTCTTTGCTGTTTGCTGTTTCGATGCAATGCTCAATGCTCCAGGTCAAGTTTTCTTATATAAATGTGCAATTTCTATAATTAAATGTATTAGAAAAATGTTCCCTATCTCTGTCCTTACAAATTAGAGAAAAAAAAAAAGAAACGTTAAATAACTGGAAGTTACAATTTGACCAGTTAATACCTTTCATCTTAGACTTGCAAGAGTCTCCATACTTTTTCTTGATGTCTTTCCTAGGTATTTACTAAGAAAATAAAGATGAGAGTATGTAAAATGGCAACAAAAATGAATCGTACCTGAATATCAAATTCAGTATGCTTTGAAAGTTTCCTAAAACTTGGCTCTTACTCTTTGCCCACTGGCATGTATGAAATGATTATGAAGTGAAAGTTTTTTAACCTACAGTATGTTGATTCAGTGATTGGTTTAAAGAAATAGAGTCATGACGATAGCCATGCTGTTATGCTGTTCTGTAGAAAATATGTAGTAATGGCAATTAACAAAGCACAAAGCCACTACAATGTAAAAGTAAGCAATATCCTAAACAGAAGTAAGATATAAATACTTCAAATAAGTCTAATCTTTGTCCTTTGGTCTTCAGTGAATCTGCATAGCTGATCCATGTCTTCTTGGCCCTACAGACCTATAACAAGAAATACAGATCTTTTAGACAATCCATCTTTTAGTGCAACAATATATAAACCAGTTCCTCAAATGTGATAGAAGCACCTGTTTCATGCTGCATGTCAAGAGGAGAACACTCTTTCTCATTGGATTGATGATTTAAGTGTTTCCCTAGGAGAATGTAAATTCCAGATAACCATGTCACAATTAGGGTTGAGCGAGCACCTGGAAGTTCGGGTTCACCGGATTCGCACGTACTTCGCTGCAAAGTTCGGGTTCGGGACCCTAACTTAACCCGAACTTGACTCCGATTGAAGTCAATGGGGACCCGAACTTTGGGGCACTAAAATGGCTGCAAAAGGAAGCAAAACAAATGTGGATAGGGAAATAGATTAAAATAACATTTAAATTTAAATACATTTTAATAACTTTTTTTTAAATTTGAAAGGAAAAAAATAATGATCTTGAACTAGGAGGCAGAGGTCAAAGTGGAGTAGGAGGTTGCATTTTTTTTTTTTCTTTTATAAGTTTGGGAAGAACCCAAAACATTGGGAAAAATAAAAAATAAAACAAAGAGAAAGTGTGCTGCAGTATAACAATGGCTGGGTGCGGCCGGTATACTTGTCTATTCTGCACAAGGTACGGACAAATCCTGTGTGATCCATGTTTGGTTCATTTTAAAGAACGCAAGCTTGTACACATTGGCTGTGGACAGGCTGCTGCACTTGTCTGTGATCACCCTCCCTGCCGTGCTGAACACACTTTCGGACAATACACTGGCCGCAGGGAAAGGCATAAAGGGCAGGCTCAGGCCATGTGCCCAATTTGGAGACCCAGAAGTTGAATGGGGCAGACCCATCAGTCAGCAGTGATGGCCAGTTCGCCGTGTTCGCCCGAACACATCTTAACTCACAATTCCGGCAATGCACCAGTAAGTCCTTACCTGTGCCTGTGCACAAGCCGGTCTGAAACCAATGCGGTCACCGGGAGCAGGCAGTTCCAAGAACAGCCGCCGGGGGCCTTCATTGGGCTGTTCTCGGAACTGCCTGCTCCCGGTGACTGCATTTCTTTCAGACCGGCTCCCGTCACAGGCACAGGTAAGGATTTACCTGTGCATCGCCGGGCGAACACGGCGAATTAGCCATCACTGTCAGTCAGTACGCGTAGGCATGTGCACAAATACTGTTCCAGCATGTTGCTGAAATGCTGCCTCCTGGTAAGACGTTCCATATCAGCTAGTGGTGCTGGTTGTTGTGGCATGCTAACAAAGCTTTAACACATTTCGGCCATAGTAATCCTCCCTTCTGAGGTGCTGGCAGTGCCCCAGCTGCGTTGGCAACTTCTTCCTCTTCCTCTGCCTTCGCCTTGTGCTTCCACTGAGCCCCCGGTGTCAGGTGGGAAGGCCATTAGCAGGGTGTCTACCAGAT
This sequence comes from Bufo gargarizans, assembly GCF_014858855.1. Taxonomy (NCBI): domain Eukaryota; kingdom Metazoa; phylum Chordata; class Amphibia; order Anura; family Bufonidae; genus Bufo; species Bufo gargarizans. The sequence goes on from NC_058083.1 coordinate 126,288,048, forward strand.
TGCGCTTGTACTCGCGCATCTTCCGATCAAGCTCCAGTAATGGAATTAAGGACGGCACGTTGTCCTCGTAGCGGAGATCCAGTAGGGTGGCCACCCAGTAATAAGCACTGGTTAGAATGTGGGCAACTCGGCGGTCATTGCGCAGGCACTGCAGCATGTAGTCACTCATGTGCCAGGCTTCTCAGAAGCAACGACAAGCTGTCCTCTGTGGGAGGTGTATTGTCTGTGTCCTCTGTATCCCCCCAGCCACGTTCCAGTGATGCCCATGAGCTTCTTTGAGTGCCACCCTGCTGTGAACACTGTTCCTCCTCATCATCATTCTCCTCTTCCTCCTCATCCTCCAGAACTGTGCTGTGGCTGGACAATTGTGTACCTGGCCTCTGTTGGTGCAGGAACCCATCCTCCAAGCCACTTGTGAATGACTGGACTGATAACTGTGGAAATGATCCCTCTTCGTCCTCCTCTTCCTGCTGTGCCACATCCTCTTCCATCACAGTCCAAAGCGTTTTTTCAAGGAGACATAGAAGTGGGATAGTAACGCTGAGCACTGCGTCATTGGCACTGGCCATGTTTTTTGGAGTACTCGAAACAGCACAACACGGCACACATGTCTCGCATGGCGGCCCACTCGTTGATGGTGAAGTGGTACTGTTCCTCAGAGCGACTCACCCGTGCGTGCTGCAGCTGAAACTCCACTATCGCCTGCTGCTGCTAGCACAGTCTGGCCAGCATGTCACATAGAAGGCCGAAGTTACGCTGCAGTGCAGACAGGCGAGCAGCAGCAGGGTGAGAATGCTGAAAGCGTGCACAGCCAGACCACACTTTCTGCAGCAGCTCTGACATATCGGGGTATTTTTTTCAGGAGACTCTGCACCACCAAATTCAGCATAAGTGCCATGCAAGGGATGTGCGTCAAACCGACTAGGCCTAGTGCTGCTATGAGATTTTGACCATTATCGCACACCGCCAGGCTAGACTAGAGACTCAGCAGCACCAACTACTCATCGGTTTGTTCTTTCATGCCCGTTCACAGCTCCTGCATGGTGTGGGGGTTTTCCCCCCAAACAGATAATATTCAAAATAGCCTGCTGTCGTTTCCCCCTGGCTGTGCTGAAGTTGGTCGAGAAGATGTTTTGCTGACCAAATGAGGAGGCGGTAAAGGCGGAAGCAAAGTAGGAGGAAGAGGCAACAGAAGGAAAAGAGAAACTTCCTGCAACCCTCGTGGCGGAAAGACATGCGCCAAACTGCTATCCGCCTCAGGCCCAGCCGCCACTGCATTTACCCAGTGTGCAGTTAGGGAAATATAACGTCCCTGCCCATGCTTACTGGTGCATAGTGCACACCTAATTTTGTCCGCCACTTGACTGTGCAGAGCGGGGATTGCTCGTCTGGAAAATTAGTGGCGGCTGGGAACAACGTACTGTGGGACAGCCACCGCCATAAGTTTTTTTAGCATCTCCATCTCGACCAGACGGTATGACAGCATTTCAAAGGCCCGGAATTTCGAAATGCTGGCATTCAGGGCCTGGGATCGTGGGTGGGTAGGGGGGTACTTTTTCTCCAGTGTTTGGCAGGTGGACAGCTGAACACTTCCATGGGACATTGTGGAGATGCTTGGTGACGGTGACAGACGTGGTGGTGTTGCTGCCACATCCTTTGTTTGCGGGGTGGCGGGTACCACTGTCACTCCAGAGGGGGAGGAAGGGGCCGAGACTGCAGCAGAAGAGGGACTAGGAGGAGCCTGAGATCTTTCATGGTTTTTTAGGTGTTTACTCCACTGCAGCTTGTGCTTTGCATTTAGATGCCTGGTTATGCAGGTGGTACTCAGTTTTAGAACATTTATACCTCGCTTCAGGCTCTGATTGCACAGCGTACAAACCACTCACGTTTTGTCGTCAGCACATTGTCTGAAGTACTGCCATGCCAGAGAACTTCTTGGAGTTGTCTTTGGTGTGCTCAGTCCCTGGGTGCGTTGGGCAGTATCAGGCATACTGGCTAGGGGATGGCCACTCTGCTTTTGCACCCTCACATGACCTTTATTCCATGTGAGGTCTAGGACCTCATCATCCTCCACATCATCTTCCAGCCACTCTTTACACCTGCCTTTCTTGCTGGTCTGCACACTGCAGAAAGCCACAGCAGTTGGCACCTGTGTTTTGTCATCATCAGAGATGTGCTGTGGCTGTCCTCCCATGTCAGAAAAAGCGAAGAAGGTCACGGCACTCCAAAGGCTATTCAGTGTTTTTTATTACACCACAAAATCAGCAGCAACGTTTCGACAATAGTCTTTTTCAAGCTACAAACATGTTCACAAATGACTCACAATATATAAGGGTACTAATTCATACCAATTACCCAGTGAATGTGCATTAACACAAATCCCACCCCTTCTCAGGTACATACAATCATATAACTAATTAATCAACCATCGTGTATATTTAATATGAGGCTTACCAAGCGTTCACATGTGCGGCTGTCACTGTGTAGTGCATCCATGGCGAGCGGCGTCTTCCGCATACGTATGCGCCTGCGCGAACATCCTAACGGGATTCACATACATCTCAACGTCATCTAAGCAGTCACATGACCATTGGCGCTGTTCTCGGTCATCTGACTGGTGACGTGTCTAAGCGTCTACTCGCTGTCATAGTAACCACAGGTCCTATAAGGGAAAACCTTCCTATCCTGTAGATTCCTTCGTTGGATATTATTTTTAATACACACTGAGGATTTACACAGACGCCGGTCACCATGGGCGCAATATCAGAGAGACAGCCTTATTAAACAACAATAGAAAATAAACAAAAACAGCGACGAGAGAACCGATCACAGCAGGCCATCTATAAAACCTCAGTCATAGCTAAATTGCGGTTCAGTACACCAACTGTAAATATGTCAGGCGGAGACACATGATCTCACACATAAATATGATCACGTAAAGAGAGATCAAAAAAAGGAATCAACATGAGATCCCATTGGAGGAATTTCAGAAAAGATCCTACTAGTAAAACAACACAGGGCTGTGCAAACAGTGTGGTCCTCCCAATATTCATTTAATTGGAAAAATATTATTCAAGAGTGGCAAGTGTGAACATAAAGGTTGAGATCCCGTGCTATACACGGTGCAAAGTAATCAGACCCACCCGAGTGCTGATAGCCAGGGGTGTAGCAGTACGATATGCTCAAAATCACACTGTCCACTGTTGTTGGACAGGGAGTACTAGGGCCACAACCATCGTCCCCCCTCTATCAAAAGAGGGACCACCGATGTGTGCCCCCGCATGGTCTGGGCCCCACCGTCAGGTGGACCCCTACCTTGCTTACCCCCAAGGTCTCCTACACAGATCTAAGAACTCCAATAAAACAACCTATGTCACCAGCCATCCAGATTCCTCTATCTGAATAAAATAGCCTCCAAAACGGATAATGTAGGATCTAGTCAAATTGTCAGTTTAATGAATAATGTGTTTCCGCCACACATAATCAGTTAGTGGAACCTAATGCACAACACGTGCAATAATATAATAACCTGCTGGACGGCTCCCAGGTCACTGTTCCCATCCTTCGCGTACATCCCGCGTGGATGCCTCATCTATTAGTGAAAAACACAAAAATACAACAAGAAAAGTAAAATTTAAAATTTATAATCTCGATTATATATCGGGTACTGTTACTTATTACATATAAAAACCCTTTCTCTTCACATCCTGTTAGACGACTCAGAAGAGAGAACCCACCTTGAACTCCCGATTGAGTCCCTTGGGCTCAATGGTGTCCAACTCAAAGATCCATCTGAGTTCCAGACGTTTCAAGAGTCGTTCCCGATCGCCCCCTCTCTGAGGCGCGGGAACGCCATCAATAACCCTAAACCTCAACTGTGCAACGGTGTGCTTGAATCTGTAAAAATGTTCTGGGACCGGGAGTTCACTCTCCAGATTTCCAGACGTGCTCTCCATTTTCGTAAACAGTTTCCGAATGGAATACCTGTGTTGGTTGATTCTCAATTTGCAGGCCTGTGTGGTCTCACCCACATAGATGAGACCACACGGGCACTGCAATGTATAGATCACAAATTCAGAAGAGCACGTGTAGAAACCCTTTATATCATACCTCTTCCCACTATGTGGATGGAAAAAGGTTTGTCCCTTCTGTACATTATTGCAATTGCAACAGTTGAGGCAGGGATAGCATCCCTTTCTGGAGAGGCGTGACTTGTCAGGCCTCTGCAGAAAGGAATGCACCAACTGATCTCCAAGATTTTTAGACCTTCTGTAGGACATAAGCGGAGGTGTCTGAAACTCGGCAATGTCTGGGAAAGAACGTGTCAGGATCGACCAATTTCGTCTGAGCGAATCTGTTATTTGTTTGCTCAAAACCGAATGTGTGGACACAAAGGGTAATCTCTTATTATCAGTTTTAATTCTGGTCGAGGTCAACAAATGCGTCCTTGTATGTTGTCTGACTTTGTCAAGATGTCTCTGAACCAACTTTTTGGGATACCTTCTGGCTATGAACTTAGAGCTCATTGCCTGCAATCCCTCATCCATTTTTTCATCATCTGAGATGATGCGTCTCACCCTTAGAAGTTGACTATATGGAAGAGAACTCAGCATGTTCTTAGGGTGAGCGCTGTCGAAACGTAACATACTATTTCGATCCGTTGGTTTGACAAAAATGTCTGTTTGAAGACCGCTTTCAGCCACATAGACTGATGTGTCTAGAAATTGTATGGAGTGCAACGAATCCACCCTAGTGAACTTCAGTTGTGTATGGACACTATTGATTAAGTCATGAAACTCTCCTAACTCCACATCAGTCCCTGACCATATGAGGAAGATGTCGTCTATATACCTCATCCACCCGGACACATAATGGAACAGGGTGGATTGGTATATAAACGACTCTTCCACATATGTCATATAGATGTTGGCATATGTCGGGGCCATATTAGACCCCATGGCAGTCCCACGATTTTGGATATAAAACTTTTGGTCAAAGCTAAAATAGTTACTCGTCAGCAGGATCTCCAACAGTGAGCTGACAAATTCACATACTATAGCGGGATGGTCAGTTTGTTGCAAGGCCCACTGCACCGCTTCCAAGCCTTTTTCATGTTCAATGCAGGTATATAGACTGGTGACGTCGAAGGACACCAGTCTATCACCCGCACCGAACGTCAACTGTTGGATCCTGTTGAGGAATTCAGTCGTATCCCTCACATATGACTTCGCCCCCGTTGCCGCAGACCTCAACACTTTGTCGATGAACACAGCCGCAGAGGCAAAGACGGAATCTATACCAGCCACTATGGGACGTCCTGGCGGGTTGTATAGATCTTTGTGTATCTTTGGTAAGACATATAGGGTGGGCGTCACTGGATGTTTCTCTATCAGATAGCTATGGAGTTTTACATCTATGATGTTATTAGCATAAGCATTATCTACCAGTATTTTTATTTTTTTCATCACACCGAATTTCGGATCTTCATTGACTTGTCTATACACTTCTGTGTCTTGCAGTTGTTTTTCAATTTCACTGACATATTGTGTAGTGTTCATAACCACAATTGCCCCTCCCTTGTCGGCTGCCTTAATCGTAAGCTCTTTACGCCGACCAAGGGAGGTCAATGCAACTTTTTCATCCTTGGTCAGGTTAGAACCGGAGACACCATCATTCTGTTGTCTCAATCTAGTGACATCCGACCGGACCAAGGATACAAAAGTGTCTATTGCTTTGTGGTATATCGGGGGTTGGAAATCACTCTTAATGTGTAGCCCCAAATCAGTCAATCTTAAAATACTGTGCTCAGTGTCATCAGAGGCCCCGGGAGGAGGTCCCTCCCTGGGTCTTTGAGTCTGATCATTGAAAAAAACTTTTAACTTAATCCGCCTAAAGAAATGTAACAAATCAATTTCATTTTGGAACCAGTCAACCATGGATGTAGGGCAAAAAGACAATCCCTTATTCAATACTCCTCCCATGTCCACATCCTGAAACATAAGAGGTTGGGAATCAGTGCTCTGTGGACGGCCCTCGGAAACCCTGCCAGCAGAGTCATCAAAAAGCATAAGAGACTGCTGTATGACTTGTGGCTCAGACTGCTTGGCTAATTTGCAAGATGGTGAGGTGAAAGGCAGATTCCTATGGGCTGCAGGTGCCAATTCTGCAGTTTCAGAAACACTGTGAAAGAACTGAAGGCACTGTTAGCCACCCAATCTACTACCGCCTCTAGTTGTTCTGGGCAGAGCCTGAGGAAGCGCTTGTTAGCGCGAAACGGCCGTCGCTGCTCTTCTAATGTGTGTTTAGAATTGTCTGCCCCCTGCCTGTTGGAATAAAGTACCCGCTTGATTTTCATCACACTGGTGAGTGCCGCTGCATATTCATTTATTCGCTATTGCGTCTAGTTGTTCTGGCCTCACCATTCGTAGACCAGTATTCGGGCCTACAAAATAACAATGAACGTTCTGTCACCTATGTGCACCTGAGGAAGGTGTTTCATTTGGGAGTGTAGCTGTCACAGATCGACCACATTCTCTGCCTGCAACAGGATCTCCACCAACCTCAGCAGCACCAACGACCAAGGCCACGTCCCTTATTTGATGCTCTCCTCATTATTTGAGGTCACCCACTGAACTAACAGACAGATTAAATATATTATCTTCCCTGTCATATATGCAGTGCAGGTGTACATCAAGCAATAAATGGGTATATGACGTGCACCTTACTAACATACGGATTAACTATATTATTTTCCCTGTTACGTATGCAGTGCAGGTGTACTTCACGCAATAAATGGGTATTTGACGTGCATCTAACTGACAGACAGATTAACTATTATATTTGTGTGTCAGGGGTACAGTAATATAATGGTGTATTGCACCCATAAAAAAATTGCTGTAGGTCACACACAGAATTAACAGCCAGATTTATGATTATCTTTCAGTGTCAGGGGTGCAAAGATGGTGTATTGCACCCACAAAAAAATCCACTAACACTGTCCCTCACTTCAGCTTCCCGCTTTCTGTCCTTTTACTATTTAGAGCTGAGGGGCGGTGCTACACGTGATCCAGCTTATACAGAGGCTGGGTCACATAATGCACCGGCTAATCACAGCCATGCCATTAATAAGGGCACACAGCTTAAAAGCTTGTTGATTGGCTGCCCTGCAGCCTTTCAACAAGCTTTATTAGGCTACTTTCACACTCGCATTTGGTGCGGATCCGTCATGGATCTGCACAAACGCATCCGTTTAGATAATACAACCGCATGCATCCGTTTAGAACGGATCCGTTTGTATTATCTTTAACATAGCCAAAACTGATCCGTCTTGAACACCATTGAAAGTCAATGGGGACGGATCCGTTTTGTGCCATGTTGTGTCAGTGAAAACGGATCTATCCCCCATTGACTTACATTGTGTGTCAGGACGGATCCGTTTGGCTCAGTTTTGTCAGACAGACACCAAAGTGGAATGGAGGCGGAACAGAGCCATACTGAGCCAAACTAATGCATTCTGAGCGGATCCTTAACCATTAAGAATGCATTAGGGCAAAACTGATCCATTTTGGACCGCTTGTGAGAGCCCTGAATGGATCTCACAAACGGAAACCAAAACGCCAGTATGAAAGTAGCCCTAGATGCCCGAACACCGAACTGTAACCCAAACTTTTCCGTCAAAATTCGGTTCAGGTTCGCTCAACAATAGTCACAATCTCAAAAGACCTGACTGAATGTTTTTAGTGTGCCATGTTTAATTCTATATTATTGGGAGTACTACCCTACCATAGAACACCTACTACCATCTAGTAGAGATGAGCAAAGTTATCAAATATGTGATTTGGCTGCTTTGCCGAAGTTTACAAAGAAATTTCATTCTATACGAATTACTTTATCATGAATCACATTTCATTGTATGTAGCAGGTGCAATGATGGGGAACAGCGATCATGCCGCCTCCCGTCATTGAACATCTCCAATGCCGAGTTCAACACTGATCACAGCATCTGAAAGTCAGATTCAGGCCATTCAGGGGTTAATCAGGGGTTTAAAAAAATACATACTCACCTCATTCATTTACTCACAAAGAGTCCATTGCAGTCATCTTGATTGAAGAAAACTTGCCAAATCTTGCGCTTGCTATCCTGATGATGTCATCACGTCATCACGCTGGGCGAATGTAGTGGCGCTATCACCAATGATATTACCACGCCCGGCCAGTGTGATGACATGGTGACATCACACGTCCACGCGCTAGAGTTTTGGCACATTTTCTTCAATTAAGATGGCAACAATGGCCTCTCTGTGAGAAAATAGATGAGGTGAGTATGTTTTGCCTTTTTTTTTTCCCACCATTTCAGGAAAAATTTATTTGTTACCACGAAGCGCCAGGAAATTTGCTTCATGGTGAATACAATTTTTACCAAAATTCGGATTGAAGTCAATTTGTTTAACTTCAATTCCCTCAACTCGATTCTCTAGTGTGCAAATCATATAGATTATTAAATCTCAAAAGACCTGACATGGCTTTGTTTTTTTTTAGATGATCACAATGCTCTGTGCAACTTCCTTCAGAACGGAAGCATAGAGGATTGTTGAAGTAATGTCAACATTTTACAAATTGTCAATGACTCCATGTCATTGTGGAGCAGGCTCTAGAATCATGCACATGAGCCATATTTAAGGAGCCATATGTAAGGAGCTGTGCAATGACACATGGAGCCCCTTAAGGCTCATAGGGAGCAATAGTCACTTTATGGGGTCTTGTGCAGGGGTCAAGTCCTGGGAAAAAAAGTGTGGGAACTCACCCAAGATCCACTGCAACCCCCCCCCCCCCCCTCCAAAAAATAAAAAAGCACAGAAAATCTAGCATGCTGTAATTTGTGTCGCTGCGGACTAAAAAATAAATTAAAAAAATAGCACTTTTAGAAAAGTTTGTCCTGGGATTCGATCTCATGACCTCTACACAGCAGAAGCAAGGCATATGCCCTCACAGCTATGAAAGCTGTCTAGCTTGCTTCTTAAAAAATATATATATAAGACTTCTACTGTAGGTAACTTTGCCCACTGTGTATGGATGTAGCAGAGCTGGGTGTGTTGGGGCAGCTGTCATGTGTATGGTTGTACACTAGGTATCAGTACACAAGGTATCAGTAGAAGTATCAGAAAAAGAAAAAAAAACACTTTTAGTTTGTCCTGGGATTCGAACTCATGACCTCTACACATTACAGGCAAGGCATTTACCCTCACAGCCATAAAAGCTGTTGAGGTAGTTGCTTAAAAAAAAAAAACTAAGACTTCTACTTATACCTAGTGTACTGATACCTAGTGTACAACCATACACATGACAGCTGCCCCAACACACCCAGCCCTGCTACATCCATACACAGTGGGCAGCTGTCATGTGTATGGTTGTACACTTGGTATCAGTAAACTAGGTATCAGTAGAAGTCTTATAAAAAAAAAAAATACTTTTAGAAAAGTTTGTCCTGGGATTCGAACTCATGACCTCTACACATTACAGGCAAGGCATTTACCCTCACAGCCATAAAAGCTGTTGAGGTAGTTGCTTAAAAAAAAAAAAACTAAGACTTCTACTTATACCTAGTGTACTGATACCTAGTGTACAACCATACACATGACAGCTGCCCCAACACACCCAGCCCTGCTACATCCATACACAGTGGGCATCTGTCATGTGTATGGTTGTACACTTGGTATCAGTAAACTAGGTATCAGTAGAAGTCTTATAAAAAAAAAAAAAACACTTTTAGAAAAGTTTGTCCTGGGATTCGAACTCATGACCTCTACACATCAGAGGCAAGGCATTTACCCTCACAGCCATAAAAGCTGTCAAGGTAGCTGTTTAAAAAAAAAAAAATAATAAGACTTCTACTTATACCTAGTGTACTGATACCTAGTGTACAACCATACACATGACAGCTGCCCCAACACACCCAGCTCTGCTACATCCATACACAGTGGGCAGCTGTCATGTGTATGGTTGTACACTAGATATCAGTACACTAGGTATAATTAGAAGTCTTATATTTTTTTTTTTAAGCAACTACCTAGACGGCTTTCATGGCTGTGAGGGTAAATGCCTTCCTCTAATGTGTAGAGGTCGTGAGTTCGAATCCCAGGACAAACTTTTCTAAAAGACATTCTAAATGATCTCGTAGTGAAGGAGATGATGTCATTAGGGGGCGGGGCGCCATGAGAGGAGTCGCAGGCAGCGGCACCGCACAGACAGCTTCCTCTCAACTGAAGCCGCCCCTCCTCCCTTAACCTGCCCTGCACAGTGCGCTCCGTCTCCCCCTGTGAATCTGATTCAGCCGTGTTCTCCTGGCTTGAGGCTGAAAGGGAACGGCGTTCCTGCCATGAAAAAAGTGCAGGAACGCCGTTCCCATGCGTTCCCCCTCCACTCGACCCCTGGTCTTGTGGCATTTTTTTATGCACTATTTTTTAGCCAAAGCCAGAAGTGGGTTAGAAGAAAATAAGAAATATAATAAAAAAGATTAAAAATAAAAAAATATACCTTCTCCTTATGACTGGGTTCACTTTTGGCTTTGTCTCAAAAAATTGTATCAAAAACTGCCACAAAAAGCTGTGTGTGACATCACCTTTATAGAATCATAATATGACTACGTTCAAAAGGTCTTGAACAGATTTTTTGAGTCTCAAGATAGAACAAAGTATAAAGTATATATTATCTGTCCATACATTTTAATAGATCAGCTCCTGCATATGTATGGTATAATTTTTCCTTTGTTTTCATTATATTCTGTGTCTTTTAAATATTGACCGTAAAGAAAAGTAAATCATTCAAAATGTGATACAGGTTTGATTTGGCTGAATGGGTTGACTGTTTTGATTCAGTTCTGAATCATTTTTACCCAAAAATAAATTGTTCCATTTGTCATGAAACTTTTTTTTTAAATCTTGTCTCCTCCTTTAAAAACAAAGCAAAACAATTATTACATTTTCTCTCTCTCCCTCCAAAATTTGCCCATATCGATTCAGCAAAATGTTAGATTTTTACAAAATTTGAGTCAAATCTGAATCATATACAATCAATTTTCTCATTTCTCATTGATTAAATAATTAACAATTAAACAAAAACATACAGACATTATCAGTATCATTTGTTTTGTAATTCCACATAAACAGGCTGACATCTTGATTTGGTCTTCATCTTTAATCTTTCCTATTATTTTATGTCTGTAAAAATTCACTTTCATTGTTAGTACATGCCACAAAATAGGATTTGACCTAGATATGTTCTTTTGCTTTTAGAATAATTTCATCTAATTGTATTATTTGATGTTACTTCACATAGTCTACACTATGTTCATTTATCTCTGATCCAGTGACTAATAAATATAACAATGAACTTACTGTTTATGGTAACAATGACTAATAGAACCATACTGTTCCAGCTGAAGATGAAATGACTACAAACAAAAACAGAGATGGTGTTAGATGATGTAGCTGATGTTATGATACTTTGTGTTTGAATTCTATGTTTTTGCTAGAAGCATAGCCTATGGCTATCAAATAGAAGCATCCAAAGTCATCAAAGCTATTAGACCTTTAGCTGTTGCCTAGCAGTGCATTTCTGCCATTATCTGGATTTGATAGCTGATAACAATGTGCCACAATAACCAGCATTACAGTTTACCCTATAAGATATCCTGGTGTAATGCTTTAACTGCCCAAAGGCTTATTTTCAAAGGTTCACCTCAAGTGCAAATATAAAAATTAGTTTGTCCTGAAAGAGTTAACTGTAGTTACTTTAAGTTTTACTGCTGTAATATATTTGAAAAAAAAAAGAAAAAACACAGAAAAGAAAACTTCCTTCTGTTTAACTTAAACTTGGTTTCCAGATGTTAGGGTTAAAGGTTGGAGATAAAAGTATCATATTTTAGGCCATTGCAAGTAGAATTTGAGTCCAATGAGCAGCTCTTCCCAAGAGGCTGTACTTTGGTACTGGTTTAGACCTTTTCTTCTAACTCACCCAGCTAGAGGTCCATTCCCGACTGCTAAATTATCATACTCCACCTCCATCCTTTAGACACTGTAAGATTGTTTGCTTTTCAACAATTGGAACTTTGTCAAATGTGCTAAATATCTCTTTTAAAAGTGTTCATTTTCAGAAGCTATTATTTCCAAATGTCATGGGGTTCTGGCAAACATGGTAAGTCATCTGAAGGATTTTTAAATGACAGACACCATCTAAGTAAACAAAACAGCTCCCGAGTTTGGATAGTATTTAAAATCTGTAAATGTTGTATTGGCTTAATCTAAAATATAAAAATATAATTAATTTAGTAGATAGCAAAGATTTTTTTTTTTCTTTATACACTGAGTAACAAATGGAGGTTTTGTTTTGGAACAATAGTTAGGATAGGAAGAATACAAAGGACACCTGCCAGCAAACTCAAAATCTGTTACCTACCTTTATTCAAGGCAGGTTGGAATTGACTTCAAGGTTATATCTGTGGACTAAAGTGGCAGAAAACTGGTGCAAGCTCACAGGTGGCAGACATACAGGATACCAAGGACTATCAACAGATAAATACAAGCAAGAGTCAAAGACAGGAGAGACAGTAGCAGCTTAATTTATGTACAATGTGTTATTTCAGAAACAAGTCATAGAGTCTAAGCCAGGAGGGTCATTAGAAGCCAAATCAGAAGACAAAGGATTAATCCAGAAATGAGCCACAAAATCTAAGTCATGAAAATCAGTAGAAAGCTAATCAGCAGACAAGTGTTGAATCCAGAAATTAGATTCGTCCGGTTCGCCTAAATTTCCAAAAAGATTTGCTTTGATCTGAATCGCACTAAAAAACTTCTATTTCCGGCTGCAGACAGCCTTTATAGTGGCGTAGAACACTGTGCCTTGCAGTAACACGCATAGAGAGTGTGCTGTGGTAGTGAAATAATACTGTGAGTCAATATGACAGGCAGATGACAGGCATCACTCTTAGAATAACTGCACACTTCACATATTTGGGCAGTCACGGGGCCAAAATTGACAAAATAACTAGAGTTGAGCGAACACCTGGATGTTCGGGTTCGAGAAGTTCGGCCGAACATCCCGGAAATGTTCGGGTTCGGGATCCGAACCCGATCCGAACTTCGTCCCGAACCCGAACCCCATTGAAGTCAATGGGGACCCGAACTTTTCGGCACTAAAAAGGCTGTAAAACAGCCCAGGAAAGGGCTAGAGGGCTGCAAAAGGCAGCAACATGTAGGTAAATCCCCTGCAAACAAATGTGGATAGGGAAATGAATTAAAATAAAAATTAAATAAATAAAAATTAACCAAAATCAATTGGAGAGAGGTTCCATAGCAGAGAATCTGGCTTCCCGTCACCCACCACTGGAACAGTCCATTCTCAGATATTTAGGCCCCGGCACCCAGGCAGAGGAGAGAGGTCCCGTAACAGAGAATCTGTCTTCATGTCAGCAGAGAATTAGTCTGCATGTCATAGCAGAGAATGAGGCTTCACGTCAGCCACCACTGCAACAGTCCATTGGCATATATTTAGGCCCAGCACCCAGGCAGAGGAGGGAGGTCCCGTAACAGAGAATCTGTCTTCATGTCAGCAGAGAATTAGTCTGCATGTCATAGCAGAGAATGAGGCTTCACGTCAGCCACCACTGCAACAGTCCATTGGCATATATTTAGGCCCAGCACCCAGGCAGAGGAGGGAGGTCCCGTAACAGAGAATCTGTCTTCATGTCAGCAGAGAATTAGTCTGCATGTCATAGCAGAGAATGAGGCTTCACGTCAGCCACCACTGCAACAGTCCATTGGCATATATTTAGGCCCAGCACACACACAGGCAGAGGAGAGAGGTCCCGTAACAGAGAATCTGGCTTCATGTCAGCAGAGAATCAGTCTGCATGTCATAGCAGAGAATGAGGCTTCACGTCAGCCACCACTGCAACAGTCCATTGGCATATATTTAGGCCCAGCACACACACAGGCAGAGGAGAGAGGTCCCGTAACAGAGAATCTGGCTTCATGTCAGCAGAGAATCAGTCTGCATGTCATAGCAGAGAATGAGGCTTCACGTCAGCCACCACTGCAACAGTCCATTGGCATATATTTAGGCCCAGCACACACACAGGCAGAGGAGAGAGGTCCCGTAACAGAGAATCTGTCTTCATGTCAGCAGAGAATTAGTCTGCATGTCATAGCAGAGAATGAGGCTTCACGTCAGCCACCACTGCAACAGTCCATTGGCATATATTTAGGCCCAGCACACACACAGGCAGAGGAGAGAGGTCCCGTAACAGAGAATCTGGCTTCATGTCAGCAGAGAATCAGTCTGCATGTCATAGCAGAGAATGAGGCTTCACGTCAGCCACCACTGCAACAGTCCATTGGCATATATTTAGGCCCAGCACACACACAGGCAGAGGAGAGAGGTCCCGTAACAGAGAATCTGGCTTCATGTCAGCAGAGAATCAGTCTGCATGTCATAGCAGAGAATGAGGCTTCACGTCAGCCACCACTGCAACAGTCCATTGGCATATATTTAGGCCCAGCACACACACAGGCAGAGGAGAGAGGTCCCGTAACAGAGAATCTGTCTTCATGTCAGCAGAGAATTAGTCTGCATGTCATAGCAGAGAATGAGGCTTCACGTCAGCCACCACTGCAACAGTCCATTGGCATATATTTAGGCCCAGCACCCAGGCAGAGGAGGGAGGTCCCGTAACAGAGAATCTGTCTTCATGTCAGCAGAGAATTAGTCTGCATGTCATAGCAGAGAATGAGGCTTCACGTCAGCCACCACTGCAACAGTCCATTGGCATATATTTAGGCCTAGCACACAGGCAGAGCAGAGAGGTCCCGTAACAGACAATCTGGCTTCATGACAGCAGAGAATCAGTCTGCATGTCATAGCAGAGAATGAGGCTTCACGTCACCCACCACTGCAACAGTCCATTGGCATATATTTAGGCCTAGCACACAGGCAGAGCAGAGAGGTCCCGTAACAGACGATCTGGCTTCATGTCAGCAGAGAATCAGTCTGCATGTCATAGCAGAGAATGAGGCTTCACGTCAGCCACCACTGCAACAGTCCATTGGCATATATTTAGGCCTAGCACACAGGCAGAGGAGAGAGGTCCCGTAACAGACAATCTGGCTTCATGTCAGCAGAGAATCAGTCTGCATGTCATAGCAGAGAATGAGGCTTCACGTCACCCACCACTGCAACAGTCCATTGGCATATATTTAGGCCTAGCACACAGGCAGAGCAGAGAGGTCCCGTAACAGACAATCTGGCTTCATGACAGCAGAGAATCAGTCTGCATGTCATAGCAGAGAATGAGGCTTCACGTCACCCACCACTGCAACAGTCCATTGGCATATATTTAGGCCTAGCACACAGGCAGAGCAGAGAGGTCCCGTAACAGACGATCTGGCTTCATGTCAGCAGAGAATCAGTCTGCATGTCATAGCAGAGAATGAGGCTTCACGTCAGCCACCACTGCAACAGTCCATTGGCATATATTTAGGCCTAGCACACAGGCAGAGCAGAGAGGTCCCGTAACAGACAATCTGGCTTCATGTCAGCAGAGAATCAGTCTGCATGTCATAGCAGAGAATCAGGCTTCATGTCAGCCACCACTGCAACAGTCCATTGGCATATATTTAGGCCTAGCACACAGGCAGAGGAGAGGTTCATTCAACTTTGGGTAGCCTCGCAATATAATGGTAAAATGAAAATAAAAATAGGATTGAATGAGGAAGTGCCCTGGAGTCCAATAATATATGGTTATGGGGAGGTAGTTAATGTCTAATCTGGACAAGGGACGGACAGGTCCTGTGGGATCCATGCCTGGTTCATTTTTATGAACGTCAGCTTGTCCACATTGGCTGTAGACAGGCGGCTGCGTTTGTCTGTAATGACGCCCCCTGCCGTGCTGAATACACGTTCAGACAAAACGCTGGCTGCCGGGCAGGCCAGCACCTCCAAGGCATAAAAGGCTAGCTCTGGCCACGTGGACAATTTAGAGACCCAGAAGTTGAATGGGGCCGAACCATCAGTCAGTACGTGGAGGGGTGTGCACACGTACTGTTCCACCATGTTAGTGAAATGTTGCCTCCTGCTAACACGTTGCGTATCAGGTGGTGGTGCAGTTAGCTGTGGCGTGTTGACAAAAGTTTTCCACATCTCTGCCATGCTAACCCTGCCCTCAGAGGAGCTGGCCGTGACACAGCTGCCTTGGCGACCTCTTGCTCCTCCTCTGCCTTGGCCTTGGGCTTCCACTTGTTCCCCTGTGACATTTGGGAATGCTCTCAGTAGCGCGTCTACCAACGTGCGCTTGTACTCGCGCATCTTCCTATCACGCTCCAGTGCAGGAAGTAAGGTGGGCACATTGTCTTTGTAGCGTGGATCCAGCAGGGTGGCAACCCAGTAGTCCGCACAGGTTAAAATGTGGGCAACTCTGCTGTCGTTGCGCAGGCACTGCAGCATGTAGTCGCTCATGTGTGCCAGGCTGCCCAGGGGTAAGGACAAGCTGTCCTCTGTGGGAGGCGTATCGTCATCGTCCTGCCTTTCCCCCCAGCCACGCACCAGTGATGGACCCGAGCTGCGTTGGGTGCCACCCCGCTGTGACCATGCTTCATCCTCATCCTCCTCCACCTCCTCCTCATCCTCGTCCTCCTCGTCCTCCAGTAGTGGGCCCTGTCTGGCCACATTTGTACCTGGCCTCTGCTGTTGCCAAAAACCTCCCTCTGAGTCACTTCGAAGAGACTGGCCTGAAAGTGCTAAAAATGACCCCTCTTCCTCCTCCTCCTCCTCCTCCTGGGCCACCTCCTCTTCCATCATCGCCCTAAGTGTTTTCTCAAGGAGACATAGAAGTGGTATTGTAACGCTGATAACGGTGTCATCGCCACTGGCCATGTTGGTGGAGTACTCGAAACAGCGCAACAGGGCACACAGGTCTCGCATGGAGGCCCAGTCATTGGTGGTGAAGTGGTGCTGTTCTGTAGTGCGACTGACCCGTGCGTGCTGCAGCTGAAACTCCACTATGGCCTGCTGCTGCTCGCACAGTCTGTCCAGCATGTGCAAGGTGGAGTTCCACCTGGTGGGCACGTCGCATATGAGGCGGTGAGCGGGAAGGCCGAAGTTACGCTGTAGCGCAGACAGGCGAGCAGCAGCAGGATGTGAACGCCGGAAGCGCGAACAGACGGCCCGCACTTTATGCAGCAGCTCTGACATGTCGGGGTAGTTGTGAATGAACTTCTGCACCACAAAATTCAGCACATGCGCCAAGCAAGGGATGTGCGTCAAATTGGCTAGTCCCAGAGCTGCAACGAGATTTCGCCCATTATCACACACCACCAGGCCGGGCTTGAGGCTCACCGGCAGCAACCACTCGTCGGTCTGTTGTTCAATACCCCGCCACAACTCCTGTGCGGTGTGGGGCCTGTCCCCCAAACATATGAGTTTCAGAATGGCCTGCTGACGTTTACCCCGGGCTGTGCTGAAGTTGGTGGTGAAGGTGTGTGGCTGACTGGATGAGCAGGTGGAAGAAGAGGAGGAGGAAGCCGAGAAGGAGGAGGTGGCAACAGGAGGCAAAGAATGTTGCCCTGCGATCCTTGGCGGCGGAAGGACGTGCGCCAAACAGCTCTCCGCCTGGGGCCCAGCTGCCACTACATTTACCCAGTGTGCAGTTAGGGAGATATAGCGTCCCTGGCCGTGCTTACTGGTCCACGTATCTGTGGTTAGGTGGACCTTGCTACAGATGGCGTTGCGCAGTGCACACTTGATTTTATCGGATACTTGGTTGTGCAGGGAAGGCACGGCTCTCTTGGAGAAGTAGTGCCGGCTGGGAACAACATACTGTGGGACAGCAAGCGACATGAGCTGTTTGAAGCTGTCTGTGTCCACCAGCCTAAATGACAGCATTTCATAGGCCAGTAGTTTAGAAATGCTGGCATTCAGGGCCAGGGATCGAGGGTGGCTAGGTGGGAATTTACGCTTTCTATCAAATGTTTGTGAGATGGAGAGCTGAACGCTGGCGTGTGACATGGTTGAGACGCTTGGTGACGGAGGTGGTGGTGGTGGTGTTGGTGGTACATCCCCTGTTTGCTGGGCGGCAGGTGACAACGTTCCTCCAGAGGCGGAGGAAGAGGCCGAGGCGGCAGCAGCAGAATAGGCCGAGGCGGCAGCAGCAGAAGAGGTAGCAGGGGGAGCCTGAGTGACTTCCTTGGTTTTAAGGTGTTTACTCCACTGCAGTTCATGCTTTGCATGCAGGTGCCTGGTCATGCAGGTTGTGCTCAGGTTCAGAACGTTAATGCCTCGCTTCAGGCTCTGATGGCACAGCGTGCAAACCACTCGGGTCTTGTCGTCAGCACATTGTTTGAAGAAGTGCCATGCCAGGGAACTCCTTGAAGCTGCCTTTGGGGTGCTCGGTCCCAGATGGCGGCGGTCAGTAGCAGGCGGAGTCTCTTGGCGGCGGGTGTTCTGCTTTTGCCCACTGCTCCCTCTTTTGCTACGCTGTTGGCTCGGTCTCACCACTGCCTCTTCCTCCGAACTGTGAAAGTCAGTGGCACGACCTTCATTCCATGTGGGGTCTAGGACCTCATCGTCCCCTGCATCGTCTTCCACCCAGTCTTGATCCCTGACCTCCTGTTCAGTCTGCACACTGCAGAAAGACGCAGCAGTTGGCACCTGTGTTTCGTCATCATCAGAGACATGCTGAGGTGGTATTCCCATGTCCTCATCATCAGGAAACATAAGTGGTTGTGCGTCAGTGCATTCTATGTCTTTCACCGCTGGGGAAGGGCTAGGTGGATGCCCTTGGGAAACCCTGCCAGCGGAGTCTTCAAACAGCATAAGAGACTGCTGCATAACTTGAGGCTGAGACAGTTTCCCTGGTATGCATGGGGGTGATGTGACAGACTGATGGGGTTGGTTTTCAGGCGCCATCTGTGCGCTTTCTGCAGAAGACTGGGTGGGAGATAATGTGAACGTGCTGGATCCACTGTCGGCCACCCAATTGACTAATGCCTGTACCTGCTCAGGCCTTACCATCCTTAGAACGGCATTGGGCCCCACCATATATCGCTGTAAATTCTGGCGGCTACTGGGACCTGAGGTAGTTGGTACACTAGGACGTGTGGATGTGGCAGAACGGCCACGTCCTCTCCCAGCACCAGAGGGTCCACTAACACCACCACGACCATGTCCACGTCCGCGTCCCTTACTAGATGTTTTTCTCATTGTTATGGTTCACCACAACAACAAATATATTATTTGGCCCAATGTATTGTATTCAAATTCAGCGGGATATAAATTTGAGGCCTAGTATTTAGGCGCTGGGTGACCGGTATGGATTTAGTGACAGAATTAGACTTGGAAATGCACAGAAGCGTGTGTGTGTGAAGTTATTCTGAATGACCCAATGTGCACCTTGAATATTATATACCCTTTTAGGGATAGATTTCAAATAGCTCTGATATAGCAGAAACCACTAAATTATGAAATTGTTAAATTGGGAATTGTATTTCAACCCAGAACAAAAAATGTGCTTTGACGGACACTAAATAACTTTCCCAGCCACAACAGGACAGCGTTAACGAGAGATTTAGCAGGATATAAATTTGAGGCCTAGTATTTAGGCGCTGGGTGACAGGTATGGGTTTAGTGACAGAATTAGACTTAGAAATACACAGTAGCGGGTGTGTGTGAAGTTATTCTGAATGACCCAATGTGCACCTTGAATATTATATACCCTTTTAGGGATAGATTTCAAATAGCTCTGATATAGCAGAAACCACTAAATTATGAAATTGCTAAATTGGGAATTGTATTTCAACCCAGAACAAAAAATGTGCTTTGACGGACACTAAATAACTTTCCCAGCCACAACAGGACAGCGTTAACGAGAGATTTAGCAGGATATAAATTTGAGGCCTAGTATTTAGGCGCTGGGTGACAGGTATGGGTTTAGTGACAGAATTAGACTTAGAAATACACAGTAGCGGGTGTGTGTGAAGTTATTCTGAATGACCCAATGTGCACCTTGAATATTATATACCCTTTTAGGGATAGATTTCAAATAGCTCTGATATAGCAGAAACCACTAAATTATGAAATTGCTAAATTGGGAATTGTATTTCAACCCAGAACAAAAAATGTGCTTTGACGGACACTAAATAACTTTCCCAGCCACAACAGGACAGCGTTAACGAGAGATTTAGCAGGATATAAATTTGAGGCCTAGTATTTAGGCGCTGGGTGACAGGTATGGGTTTAGTGACAGAATTAGACTTGGAAATACACAGTAGCGGGTGTGTGTGAAGTTATTCTGAATGACCCAATGTGCACCTTGAATATTATATACCCTTTTAGGGATAGATTTCAAATAGCTCTGATATAGCAGAAACCACTAAATTATGAAATTGCTAAATTGGGAATTGTATTTCAACCCAGAACAAAAAATGTGCTTTGACGGACACTAAATAACTTTCCCAGCCACAACAGGACAGCGTTAACGAGAGATTTAGCAGGATATAAATTTGAGGCCTAGTATTTAGGCGCTGGGTGACAGGTATGGGTTTAGTGACAGAATTAGACTTGGAAATACACAGTAGCGGGTGTGTGTGAAGTTATTCTGAATGACCCAATGTGCACCTTGAATATTATATACCCTTTTAGGGATAGATTTCAAATAGCTCTGATATAGCAGAAACCACTAAATTATGAAATTGCTAAATTGGGAATTGTATTTCAACCCAGAACAAGAAATGTGCTTGAACGGACACTAAATAACTCGCCCAGCTACAGCACTAAGGACAGATTTAGCTGGATATAAATTTGAGGCCTAGTATTTAGGCGCTGGGTGACAGGTATGGGTTTAGTGACAGAATTAGACTTGGAAATGCACAGTAGCGGGTGTGTGAAGTTATTCTGAATGTCCCTATGTGCACCTTCAATATGATCTACCCTTTTAGGGATAGATTTCAAATAGCTCTGATATAGCAGAAACCACTAAATTATGAAATTGCTAAATTGGGAATTGTATTTCAACCCAGAACAAGAAATGTGCTTGAACGGACACTAAATAACTCGCCCAGCTACAGCACTAACGACAGATTTAGCTGGATATGAATTTGAGGCCTAGTATTTAGGCGCTGGGTGACAGGTATGGGTTTAGTGACAGAATTAGACTTGGAAATGCACAGTAGCGGGTGTGTGAAGTTATTCTGAATGACCCTATGTGCACCTTGAATATTATATACCCTTTTAGGGATAGATTTCAAATAGCTCTGATACAGCAGAAACCACTAAATTTTTAAATTGCTAAATTGGGAATTGTATTTCAACCCAGAACAAAAAATGTGCTTTGACGGACACTAAATAACTTTCCCAGCCACAACAGGACAGCGGTAACGAGAGATTTAGCGGGATATAAATTTGAGGCCTAGTATTTAGGCGCTGGGTGACCGGTATGGATTTAGTGACAGAATTAGACTGGGATATGGCCAAAAAATAACCACACTATTGCTGGTTAAATGCACTTGGTGATGGGCGCAGCTTGCCCCTGATGTAGTATATGGCCAAAAAATGAACAGACTATTGCTGGTTAAATGCACTTGGTGTCACAGCTTGACCAACCACACTACTGAGGGTTAAATGCACTTGGTGACGGGCGCAGCTTGCCCCTGATGTAGTATATGGCCAAAAAATGAACAGACTATTGCTGGTTAAATGCACTTGGTGACGGGCGCAGCTTGCCCCTGATTTAGTATATGGCCAAAAAATGAACAGACTATTGCTGGTTAAATGCACTTGGTGTGATAGCTTGACCAACCACACTACTGAGGGTTAAATGCACTTGGTGACGGGCGCAGCTTGCCCCTGATGTAGTATATGGCCAAAAAATGAACAGACTATTGCTGGTTAAATGCACTTGGTGACGGGCGCAGCTTGCCCCTGATTTAGTATATGGCCAAAAAATGAACAGACTATTGCTGGTTAAATGCACTTGGTGTGATAGCTTGACCAACCACACTACTGAGGGTTAAATGCACTTGGTGACGGGCGCAGCTTGCCCCTGATGTAGTATATGGCCAAAAAATAAACAGACTATTGCTGGTTAAATGCACTTGGTGTGACAGCTTCACCCTGATGTAGGCTTTAGCCAAAAAACAAACGCACCATTGAGGGTTAAATGCACTTGGTGACAGGCGCAGCTTGCCCCTGATGTAGTATATGGCCAAAAAATAAACAGACTATTGCTGGTTAAATGCACTTGGTGTGACAGCTTCACCCTGATGTAGGCTTTAGCCAAAAAACAACCACACCATTGAGGGTTAAATGCACTTGGTCGCAGCTTGTGCTGGCGCACCACAAGACACAAAATGGCCGCCGATCACCCCAGAAAAATGTGACTGACAAACGGTCTGGGCAGCCTAAAAACAGTGAGCAATTGAGGATCAGCAGCTCAATGATCCACAGCTGCAGATCGATCAGTTAATCAAGTCCTTTGGAGGAGTTAATCTGCCTAATCTCGCCCTACTGTCGCAGCCGCAACCTCTCCCTACGCTAATCAGAGCAGAGTGACGGGCGGCGCTATGTGACTCCAGCTTAAATAGAGGCTGGGTCACATGGTGCTCTGGCCAATCACAGCCATGCCAATAGTAGGCATGGCTGTGATGGCCTCTTGGGGCAAGTAGTATGACGCTTGTTGATTGGCTGCTTTGCAGCCTTTCAAAAAGCGCCAAGAAAGCGTCACAAAAGCGCGAAGAAAGCGACGAACACCGAACCCGAACCCGGACTTTTACGAAAATGTCCGGGTCCGTGTCACGGACACCCCAAAATTCGGTACGAACCCGAACTATACAGTTCGAGTTCGCTCATCCCTAAAAATAACTCAAGTATGAACTCAGCCTTACAGGTCGTTAACATCAAGAAGAAGCACACTACTTTTACAACATCGCCAGCTGATTCCACATAGATGTAAACAGAACCTGTTCTATTAAGCGCTTATACAAGTAGAGCCCCCCCCCCCCCGACAGAGTGGAGAGGGTGTCAGCAGTAAGTTTGTGTTAACGTCACTGATTAATTTGCCCTCCCTTTGATCCATCAGAACAATTACCTACAATAAACGGATCCTGTCTGTGGAGCATCCGCCTTCACTCGGTCAGCTCAATTATCCATCAGTATTGCTAATGCCCCAAAAAAATAGGAATGGATTTAAAACAGAGATGATACGTGAATGAAATATTTGCATGTCTTCTGTGTTTTGTATTCACTCCTTCTTTTGGCTACCAAAACTTAAGCTAATTCTGATGGGACCATACAGGCCTTACAGCTGCTGCACAGACATGATCCATTGTGCATCTCATTTTTCCTTCTTTCTGACAGATCAGAAGAAGGGTCAAACAAATGATGATGTCA
Source organism: Bufo gargarizans (assembly GCF_014858855.1). NCBI lineage: Eukaryota > Metazoa > Chordata > Amphibia > Anura > Bufonidae > Bufo > Bufo gargarizans. Next base: position 126,311,478 of record NC_058083.1, read on the forward strand.
ACCAGGCCAAAAGGCAAAATAGTGGCCCAGTCATGAAGTGGGAAGGGTGTGAACAGCATGAGGGAACCACAGAGTGGCCCAATGACAGAGTCTGGAGGTTACAGCGGCATCAGGAGGCCACATAGTGGCGCAATGACAGAGCCTGGAGGTGGCGGCAGCAGCAGTAGCAGTATCAGGAGAAGGCCAGGAAGGCCAGCAAGTTGCACAATGACAGTCTGGAGGTGGTGGCAGCATAAGTAGAAGGCCACAGAGTAGCACAATGACAGAGAGCAGAGGTGGCGGCAGCATCAGGAAGAGGCCACAGGGTGGCACAATGACTGAGTGTGGAGGTGGTGGCAGCATGAGGAGACCACAGAGTGGCAAGGTGACATAGTGTGAAGGTGGCAGCAGCATCAGGAGGCCACAGAGTGGCACAACGACGAAAGATTGCGGAGGTGGCAGCAACATGAGGGGTCAGCAGAGTCGCAGGACGACGAGAGATTGTGGAGGTTGCAGCAGCATAAGGGAGGCCACAGAATTGCCGCTTCACCTATTCATTTATAGGGAATATGGAACAGAACAGAAGTTCAAAATTTCTCAACTTTATTAAGTCTTGTTTAAAACACGATTTAATAATACATGCTCTCCGGCACAAAAGGCTTGGCAAATTGATTGTCCGTGAATTTCCTTTGAAGATTGGGATAATATATTGGCGAATTTAAGTTTACTTTCTTATAATTTTAATCAAGTTTTGGTTCAATTTAATACTCAATATTTAATAAATTTTGGAAGATAGGAAGGTAAGCAGGCACACTCATATAAGGGTATAATATAGCAATTTTATTTATATGGGTTTAGGTATATGTTGAATAGTTTGGTAATGAATTAGTGAATATACCAAATATATAATGAAATATAAAAATATATAATAAATATATAATATAAAATATGTCTTGGAATAGAAGATCAAGGATTCAAATATAGATATTGGGGAATGCACGTAAAATAGAATAGAATATGGTATGATAAAAATAGCCACATATGCGTATGAGTATAAAAGATGATGATAATGTTAAAAGGAATGATAGTATTAATAAAAGTAGTCCTCCGTGGGATAGTCCTGCACAAACAAAAGTGGTCCTGCAAAAATAAAAATATGTCCTGAAAAAATATGTAGTACTAAATACAGGAGCATTCTTCCTTAATCTAAGGCTGTATATGCCACATTGATGAAGTACAGTCAATTATTGTGATCCTGCACGGTGCTGTGGAAAAAAGAGAGGTGCTCTGTGCCTAAGCGTGGCGTCCCACGCTGTCTGCGACTACAGAGTATACTTACCCACCCACCGGCAGTGTTGGAGTAGGTACTCCTATAGCGGTCGGCTGTTCCTGAGAAAGTTCGCAAGGTCTGACACGATCTGCTGGTAAGATCCTCAGCGTTCCACGTGGTGCCCTGGGCGTGGTTTGCGCGTCTGCAGTATGACGCGGATGATCACGTGATCGCAATCTTTATGATTTTTTCTTTCGGAGCGCTTCTTGTGATGCAGAAAAAGCGGTGCACTTAGGTTTAATCCTTAACAATCCTCTATAGGCTTATGCTTAGACGCGTTTCGGGAGACTCTCCCTTCATCAGTAAGTAGAGGATTGTCCTGCCCCATGTATAGGGTGATAGTAATTATGTCATTTGTAATCCCATTAATCAGTTTAATGGGTTAATTATTCAAGTGAGGTAGGATGCAATGGTCCTATTATTGGAATCATGTGTGGCTTGGAGGAATCAACGGTCATGCCACTCATTCCTGAATGATAGTCATTATCTTATTTCTGATCCTAGTCACCCATTAAATAAGATCAATTCTTTAAATAAGATAGGACGCAATGGTCTTATTGTTGGAATCATCTGTTACATGAAAAGGATCATCATATGTAACATCAAAAAATCATATGTTACATGAAAATCTTGTATTCCATGAAGAAAATCATATGTTGTATGAAAAATGAAAAAATGAAAAAATTTGTGAAAAAAATAATCGAATTTAAAAAATCTAAGAAAATTCTAGTCCATATGTGGCTAAAATCATTCCAATGATTGATTTGTGCGTGGCTTAAAGAATGATAGGATAAAAAATATGTAAATAAAATAAAAAATGAAAATAATAATAAAATTATGAATAAAAGATATTTGGACTTAAATGGGACTCGGCTTTTTGAATATATATATATATATATATATATATATATACAGTCATGTGAAAAAATTAGGACACCCTTTGAAAGCATGTGGTTTTTTGTAACATTTTTAATAAAAGGTTATTTCATCTCCGTTTCAACAATACAGAGAGATTAAAGTAATCCAACTAAACAAAGAAAACTGAAGAAAAGTCTTTTCAAGATCCTCTGTAAATGTCATTCTACAAAAATGCCTATTCTAACTGAGGAAAAAGATAGGACACCCTCACATGTATTCCCTCTTAAATTGGCTCAGATCTCACACAGGTATATCACACCAGGTGCACATAATTAGTAGATCGTTACTCTGCATGTTGAATGAGGCTTGCCCTATTTAAACCTCAGACATTTAGTTTGGTGTGCTCCTGACTGTTGAAGTGAGAGTGAGCACCATGGTGAGAGCAAAAGAGCTGTCAGAGGACTTCAGAAAAAAGATTGTAGCAGCCTATGAGTCTGGCAAGGGATTTAAAAAGATCTCAAAAGATTTTGAAATCAGCCATTCCACTGTCCGGAAGATAGTCTACAAGTGGAGGGCTTTCAAAACAACTGCCAACATGCCCAGGACTGGTCGCCCCAGCAAGTTCACCCCAAGAGCAGACCGCAAGATGCTAAAAGAGGTCTCCAAAAACCCTAAAGTGTCATCTTGAGAACTACAGCAGGCTCTGGCTACTGTTGATGTAGAAGTACATGCCTCTACAATCAGAAAGAGACTGTACAAGTTTAACTTGCATGGGAGGTGTGCAAGGAGGAAACCTTTGCTTTCCAAGAGAAACATCGAGGCCAGACTGACATTTGCCAGAGATAAAGTTGACAAAGACCAGGACTTCTGGAATAATGTTCTTTGGACAGATGAGTCCAAAATTGAATTATTTGGACACAACAGCAGAGGACATGTTTGGCGTAAACCAAACACAGCATTCCAAGAAAAGAACCTCATACCAACTGTGAAGCATGGAGGTGGAAGTGTCATGGTTTGGGGCTGCTTTGCTGCAGCAGGACCTGGTCAGCTCACCATCATAGAATCCACGATGAATTCTACTGTGTATCAGAAGGTGCTTGAAGAACATGTGAGACCATCAGTTAGAAAATTAAAGCTGAAGCGGAACTGGACCATGCAACATGACAATGACCCAAAACATACTCGTAAATCAACCAAAGATTGGCTGAAAAAGAAGAAATGGAGAATCCTGAAATGGCCAAGTCAAAGTCCAGATTTGAATCCCATTGAGATGCTGTGGGGTGACTTGAAAAGGGCTGTACGTGCAAGAAACCCCTCAAACATCTCACAGCTGAAAAAGTTCTGCATTGAGGAGTGGGGTAAAATTTCCTCAGACCGATGTCGAAGACTGGTAGATGGCTACAAGAACCGTCTCACTGCAGTTATTTCAGCCAAAGGAGGTAACACTCGCTATTAGGGGCAAGGGTGTCCTATCTTTTTCCTCAGTTAGAATAGGCATTTTTGTAGAATGACATTTACAGAAGATCTTGAAAAGACTTTTCTTCAGTTTTCTTTGTTTAGTCGGATTACTTTAATCTCTCTGTATTGTTGAAACGGAGATGAAATAACCTTTTATTAAAAATGTTACAAAAAACCACATGCTTTCAAAGGGTGTCCTAATTTTTTCACATGACTGTATATATATAGCGTAGGGAAATAGTTGAATGTATCTAGTATAAATGGGCGTAAGTGGCTATGATGGTTAGTGTATCCTATAATTCTATGAGTCTTCCTGTATTACTAGTAGAATATTTTGCTACTGGTAGATATATTATTCTATAATGCCATATTGTATAATGGGAAGATGCCCTCTTTTACTACTGGTAGATATACTCTTCTGTAATACCATGTTGTATAATGGGATGTCCTCTTGGTACCAATGGCTTGAAATTTATTATGGTTATAAATCTTATTTCTAGCCGTAAGGGGACTGCCGAGATATCCTAAGGGAGGTATGTTGTAACGCACTGGTCCGTAGACAAAAGACCCAGTGGGTATCATAACTCCCAATATAGGTTCTTTGCAGTTGCCTTATTCCTAGGTGCTGTTTCTTGTATCTTTGGTTGATTGCGAGTAAATGGAGTGGTTTAGGGGCGGCCGCTCTCCAAAGAATGTATTGAGTATAAATGGGTATAAGTGGCTATGATGGTTAGTGTATCCTATAATTCTATGAGTCTTCCTGTATTACTAGTAGAATATGTTGCTACTGGTAGATATACTATTCTATAGTGCCATATTGTATAATGGGAAAATGTCCTCTTTTACTACTGGTAGATATATTATTCTGTAATGCTATGTTGTATAATGAGAGGATGTCCTCTTAGTATCAATGGCTTGGAATTTATTATGGTTATAAATATTATTTCTAGCAGTAAGGGAACTGCCGAGATATCCTAAGGGAGGTATGTTGTGACACACTGGTCCGTAGACAAACAGTGTGTATCATAACTCCCAATATAGGTTCTTTACAGTTTCCCTATTCCTGGGTGCTGTTTCTTGTATCTTTGGTTGATTGCAAGTAGATGGAGTGGTTTAGGGGGTGGCCGCTCTCCAAGGAGAGACCAGAAAACCGCACCAGTCTCCCGTCGGAGAGAGGCAGCCCCCCGATAAAAAGAAAACCAAAAATTTCCATCTCTGCATTCAATCCATTCGGCAGGACAGAGCTAAATTCAAAGATCCTCCTAGACTCTATTCTGGATATATTATGTATATGGTTTCCACCCCTTCAGTCTTTCTTCACTTTTTCCAGTGCTGTATATTTTAGTCCACTAGGGTCTTAGTTGTGGATTACTCTGAAGTGGTTTGATACAGTGTGTTTATCGTAGCCTTTTCTTATATTTGCGATGTGTTCGGATACACGTTTCTGTAGTGTTCTTTTGGTGCTGCCAATGTATAGTTTTTAATTTATTTTTAATTTTATTTTTAAGTGTTTTTTTTTTAAATTGACAATTGACATTAAATGTGACATATCAAGAAGCAACAATCTCATATGCACAGTCGTGGCCAAAAGTTTTGAGAATTACATAAATATAGGAAATTGGAAAAGTTGCTGCTTAAGTTTTTATAATAGCAATTTGCATATACTCCAGAATGTTATGAAGAGTGATCAGATGAACTGCATAGTCCTTCTTTGCCATGAAAATTAACTTAATCCCAAAAAAAACTTTCCACTGCATTTCATTGCTGTCATTAAAGGATCTGCTGAGATCATTTCAGTAATCGTCTTGTTAACTCAGGTGAGAATTTGGACGAGCACAAGGCTGGAGATCATTATGTCAGTCTGATTGGGTTAAAATGGCAGACTTGACCTGTTAAAAGGAGGAGGATGCTTGAAATCATTGTTCTTCCATTGTTAACCATTGTGACCTGCAAAGAAACGCGTGCAGCCATCATTGCATTGTATAAAAATGGCTTCACAGGCAAGGATATTGTGGCTACTAAAATTGCACCTCAATCACCAATTTATAGGATCATCAAGAACTTCAAGGAAAGAGTTTCAATTCTTGTTAAGAAGGCTTCAGGGCATCCAAAAAAGTCCAGCAAGCGCCAGGATCGTCTCCGAAAGAGGATTCAGCTTCAGGATCGGAGTGCCACCAGTGCAGAGCTTGCTCAGGAATGGCAGCAGGTAGGTGCGAGCGCATCTGCATGCACAGTGAGGCGAAGACATTTGGAAGATGGCCTGGTGTCAAGAAGGGCAGCAAAGAAGCCACTTCTCTCCAAAAAAAAATCAGGGACAGATTGATCTTCTGCAGAAAATATGGTGAATGGACTGCTGAGGACTGGGGTAAAGTCATATTCTCAGATGAAGCCTCTTTCCGATTGTTTGGGGCATCAGGAAAAAGGCTTGTCCGGAGAAGAAAAGGTGAGCGCTACCATCAGTCCTGTGTCATGCCAACAGTAAAGCATCCTGAGACCATTCATGTGTAGGGTTGCTTCTCATCCAAGGGAGTAGGCTCACTCACAATTTTGCCCAAAAACACAGCCATGAATAAAGAATGGTACCAAAACCCCCTCCGACAGCAACTTCTTCCAACAACCCAACAACAGTTTGGTGAAGAACAATGCATTTTTCATAAGGCAAAAGTGATAACTAAGTGGCTCGGGGACCAAAACATTGACATTTTTGGTCGATGGCCTGGAAACTCCCCAGATCTTAATCCCATTGAGAACTTGTGGTCAATCCTCAAGAGGCAGGTGGACAAACAAAAACCCACTAATTCTGACAAACTCCAAGAAGTGATTATGTAAGAATGGGTTGCTATCAGTCAGGAATTGGCCCAGAAGTTGATTGAGAGCATGCCCAGTCGAATTGCAGAGGTCCAGAAAAAGAAGGGCCAACACTGTAAATACTGACTCTTTGCATAAATGTCATGTAATTGTCGATAAAAGCCTTTGAAACGTATGAAGTGCGTGTAATTATATTTCACTACATCACAGAAACAACTGAAACAAAGATCTAAAAGCAGTTAAGCAGCAAATTTTGTGAAAACTAATATTTGTGTCATTCTGAAAACTTTTGGCCACGACTGTATAGAAGTCACTTGTACAAATAACTAAAGGGCGATTAGGCCCAACATTAAAAGGTATCAACTAGAGCTAAGCACAGGTACATTCTAAGGTAATCAGTATGTCAGAAATACTGAACTATAGTTCTTGTGTTGTGAGGAGGAAGACTAGTAGGGCAAAGGAGTTTCCCTGGCAGAGTGTAGGTAGGTAGGCAGTAGGAGATATATATTAACAGAGCTTTCTATATACATTTTCTGTACGACATCTAAGATGACCATATTTGTATGAAGGAGGATCTGGAATGTGACTCCCAGTGAGAGATTCCCTCTAGCCTATATATTTGGTCTACTTTATTGATCCAGTGGTCAATACTGGGGATTTCGGGGGATAGCCAGTGAGTTGGTAGGAGCAGTCTGGCAGCTGCCAGTAAAAGGGTGAAGAGGGACGTTTTGTATGGACCTATACCCCCCATTCCTAAGGATAGCAGAGCTAGTTCAGGGGTGCAGGGGAGTGAGGACTGGCATATCTGATTGCATAGCTGAATTATTTTGTGCCACCAAGGTTTAATTAAGTCACACGACCACTACACGACCACCACATATGCATAAAGGAACCCTTAGATTTGTGACATCTCCAGCAGACATCAGAGGCTGTTGAGCTATATCTACAGGTTATGTCTGGAGTCTTGTACTAGCGCATAAGAATTTTGTAGCTATTCTCTTGGATGCGTATACACCTGGATATCTTATGGGGGGAGATTAATATTTTAGATATCTTATTAGAGATGCCAGGGTCCGCTGTAGGTCTTTTTCCCAGAGTCCCACTATTGCAGGCTTAGGGAGGGAGGGGGCGATTTCAGGTGTCTATAGATTGTGGAAAATAGATTTGGGTGGATATTGCTTAACATTTCCTCAAACCAGCTAGAATCTTTCAAAGAGGAATACTCTTAGCAAAAAAAGTGATTCTGCTCTGAGGAAATGCAACAGGATAGGGTTGTGGATCTGCATACCGAGTAATTAGCAAATTTCAGAATCTGGGATTACACAACCATCTAGGAGTTGAGAGATGGCAACCTCCGGAGATCTTATAACAATCGGACAACTCTCTTTCAGCTCTTTGGGCGCTAAATCAATAATATCTTTTATAAGCATGAGACGAGAGGGGAGTTATAAGGCCCCGTAGCTGGACGAGAACCACCCCCTGACCTTTAGGGGGTTGCGTATTGATCCAGGTGCTGGGAGTGATCTGTCGGCCAGCAGAAGGACCCGAGTGGAGGAGGGGAGTAAAGCGTTCTCCATGTGAGCCAGGATTTGTAAGTAGGGTCTCTGATCCAGTCTATAGCTCTTGAGAGTTGGATAGCTTTCATGTAGGTCTCAGGGTCAGGAAGGCCAATACCACCTTTAGCTCTAGGTTTGGTTAAAGTATCAAAGGAGATACGCGGGCTTTTACCTTGCCTAATAAACTTGCAAATATGTTTATTTCGGGAGGCAAAGTAAGATTTAGGTATCTCAATGGGGAGAACCTGCATCAGATAGGTGAGTCTCGGCATAATCAGAGACATAAAAATGTTCTTCCTTCCATACCAGGAGAGATATGGAGAGTCTAAAGAGTCCATCTGGGCCTGCATAGATAATAGGAGGGGTTTGTAATTCAGTCAGAATAAGTCCGGCAAGTGAGGGGATATTTTGACCCCCAGATATGTTAATTGTTGGTTTTGCCAATTAAATGGAGAATTTGTTTGAAGAGATGAGAGACCGGTGGGTGAGAGGCCTATATGTAGAATTTGGGATTTGGAGGGATTGACCTAAAAATTGGAAAGGGAACCAAAAAGCTAAGTATTGATAGGATCTTGGGCATGGATCTATGCGGGTTAGTGGTAATGATTAGTAAGTCATCAGCAAAGGCCGCCAATTTAAACTCTTCTCTCCCAACTTTCAATCCCTTAATTTCCCTGTCCTGTCTAAGAGCTTGCAGGAGGGATTCTATCACCAGTACAAATAAAAGGGATGAGAGTGGGCATCCTTGCCTTGTTCCGTTTCTGATGGGAAAATGGGAGGAAAGGAGTCCATTGACCGACACGGATTCCGAAGAGCAAGTGTACATGGCAAACACAGCATTAATATATTGTTCCGGTATTTGAAATTTCGACAGGGTCAATTTAATGTATGTCCAATCAACCCTATCAAATGCTTTCTCGGCGTCCGTGCCAATCAGGACCAGGGGGGTGGATTTGTAGGAGGAAAAGTATAAGGCGTCTAATATTTTGGTGGTATTGTCTTTCCCCTTTCGTCCTTATCCACTTGGTCTGGGTGGAGAAATTCAGGTAAGAAGCTCTGTAGTCTTGTGGCTAACATTTTGGCTAAAAGTTTAAGGTCTACGTTAAGTGGGGAGATAGGGCGGTAATTGGAGCAGGCTGTGGGGTCCTTGCCCTCTTTAGGGATTATTTTAATGGTGGCTTTAGTCATATCAGAGGAGAGTGGGAGGTTAGCCATTGTGAGGTTGCAGATAGGGAGCAAATAAGGTAATAAGATGTTTCTGAAGGCCGAGAAGTAAGATATGGGGAGACCATCTGGGCCAGGGCACTTGCCTTTAGGGGTTGATTTAATGGCTGCCGTTAGTTCTGGGATAGTAAACGGTTTAGTTAAAGATTCCTGCTGCAGTGGAGTTAAGGCCGGGAGGTTAAGAGTATCTAGAGAGGAATTAATGTTGGCCTCTCTACTCAAGGAAGGGTTAGGGAGATCAGGGACCGGGAGATTGTAAAGGGACTTATAAAATAGTCTAAATTGTTCAGCAATCTCTTCTTCTTTGAATAGTTGGATGCCTTGGGGGGATTTAATGCTCTGAACATAACTGGAATTTCTTCTCTGTTTAAAGAGGACCTTTCACTCGTATACAAACTAAAAACTAACTATACCTGTGGGCAGAGCGGCGCCCAGGGGTCCCCCTGCACTTACTAGTATGCCTGGGCGCAGCTCCGTTCGCCCGGTATAGGCTCCGGTGTCTCAGCTCCGTCTGTTGTATTGGACTGATTTTTTGTAGGAGGCGTGTCCCTTGCTGCAGTGCTGGCCAATCGCAGCACAGAGCTCATAGACTGGCTATGAGCTGTGAGGCATATCTGGATCACTGTTTCCGGAATGTCCGTAGCTGAGATAGTTTCAGGAATACCTCTAAAGCGCAAATTATTACACCTACTCCTGTTTTCTTGGTCCTCTATAGCCGTGTACAGGGAGTTGATGTGCCTCCTTCAAGTAAGCTCTGTATATGGGTAGACAGTCTGTATCGCTGGGATCATCCCCTACCTTGTCGCCGCTAGCGGCTGTTGCTAGCTTGTGGCTTGAGCGCGGTGTGCCAGGCGCCATCTTGGATTCTCGGCTCACTGCTGCAGCGGCTGCTTTTTTAATAAACTTCTCCATCTCTCCGGACTGGCTCTGGGAGCGACTGTGTCCCGATTGTTCAGCGGGTTTCTGGCCACCTATCTTTACCATTTTAGGGTCCAGTAAGCCCATGATAAAGTGCTGTGAGGGATATGCTGGCAGGAGAGCTGCACTTCACATGTCCATCCGGTTCAAGCGCAGGCTCCGTCCCCCCAATGTATAGTTTTTGGCATGGACATTCTAAGGCATATATGACCTCAGTAGAGCTACATGTTAGGAATTCTCTGATTTCCTGTTTGTGAGAATTTGTCTTAGCTGTGACACAAGTGGTTTTCTTTGGAAATTATGTTGTCTGACAGTTCTTACATTTTCCACATCTAAAAAAGCCTGTAATGTCTGCCCATTCTTGAATTGTTGTATGATTTCCTGTATTTTGTTTAGTAGTTGGAGCAATTTTTAGGCCTAGATTCGGAGCTTTGGTAAATGTGATTTGTGGGGTATCTGTAATGATGGGCCCTAATATCTTATCTTGTTTTATGTGATACCAGTGATTATTTATGATTTGTTAGATTTTTTTGTATTGTGGGTTATAAGGTAATATGATCCTAGATGGTATGTCTTCATGTTTTTGTTCTGTATTTGTTTTGGCAAAGAATCTTTTTCTTTCCATTCCTTTAACTTTATTTAATGATGTTTCTATCAATTGAATAGGATATTTTTTATCAATGAATTGTTTTGTCATCTTCTCAGATTATTTTTCAAAGTCGAGGTCTGATGTGCAATTTCTTTTGACTCTACGGAACTGTCCCTGTGGTATCTTAGTGAGCCATGATGGTAAATGGCAACTGTCATACTGGATGAAACTGTTCCTAGCTGTGGGTTTCTGAAACGTAGTGCATGTGAGTTTGTCCTTTTCTACTAATATCTGCAAATCCAGAAATTCTATCTTCGATGTACTGATGTTTGGCGTGAATTTTAGACCATATGGGTTTTCATTCATCTCTCTCAAAAAGATATCCAAGTTGTCTATACTGTCCTGCCATATAAAGATAATGTTGTCGATGTAGCGTTGCCAGAGCACCAGACTCGTCCCCAGTCTAGGCGTTATACTGTCTTCCTCCCACTGCTCCATAAATAGGTTGGCATAACTGGGGGCGAATCTGGTGCCCATGGCAGTCCCTTGGGTCTGCAGATAAAAGTCGGAGTTCCAATAGAAGTAGTTGTGATGAAGTATAAATTTTATGTCTTCTATTATAAATTCAATTTATTCTGGTGGTAGTTTTGCTTCTTTGATTAGTTGGTCATGATTAGGTGGTTGATGCTTGTGTAAAGTGATTGTACGTCTAACATACCCATATGCCAGTCAAATTTTAAGTTTTCTACTACCTTGATGATTTGCGTAGTATCTTTAATATATGATATAATGTTTTTGACTCTCGGCTGTAGAAGAGTGTCTATATATTGTGAAAGGTTGATGGTTATTGATTCTATGCCTGAAATAATCGGGCGACCGGGTGGGTTGTCTCTATTTTTGTGTATTTTGGGAAGGCAGTAGAGTACCGGTAGTCTTTTAGGTGTGTTTAGTATAAAATTATACTCCATTTCCGATAAAATCCCTTTTTCCTTACCTGTTTTACAATATTGTACTAACTCTGTGTAGTATTGTTCTGTTGGGTTGTTCTTCAGTTTTTTATATGTATTAGTATCTGAAAATTTTATAATGCATTCACTATTGTAACAGTGACATTTTGAATAACGATAGCTCCTCCTTTGTCTGCTGGATGTATTGTTATCTCATTTTCTTTCTGCAGTTGTTTAATGGCCTCAGTTTCTTTTTTAGATAAATTATTCATTTTATTTGGGTATTCTTTCATTTTGCGTATATCTCTCTCTACACATTGTCTGAAGGCTGCCAGTTCTTGTCCTATTACTTGTCGAGGGTATTTTTTGGATGTGCATTTTAGAGAAGTATGTTCATATATCTTATTGGCTGTGTTGTCTTTCATTATGAGATTTTTTATATAGTATTTTTTCAAACAGAGTTTACGGATGAATTTCTCAATGCCTATAAACGTGTCAAATTTATTCATTGTGTTGGTGGGTGCGGATTCCAAACCTTTGTGAAGTAGGCTGTTTTGGGCCTTATTTAAAGTGAATTTACTTAAATTTATGATTGTGTCTACATCGTGATCTATCTGTATTTTGGTCTTACTTCCCCTTTCTCTGCGTATCTTATTCTTTCTCTTGTTTCCTATTGTCTTGTTTGGTAAACTTGGTGATTGTCTCTCCTGTGTTGTGCTGGGTGATTGTCTCCTGGTGGGTATTGTGCTCTCTTGAAGTTTTGTGAATTGTGTTGGTGATGAGGACTGTGTTCCTGTTCTTGTGATTGTTGTCTGTGTCGCAGATTGTATCTGCGATTTTGGGGGGTTGGCGTTGGTGAGCGAGGTGGTCTCTTTTGAGTGTGGGGTCTGTGGTGTGGGGGAGTTCAGTCTAAAAAATGATTTTGTTCCTCCAATATTTCAAATCTATTACTAGATTTATTACTAGGTATTAAATATTTATTTTGTCCTTGGGAAGTGATACCTTGGGCATTGTCATCTCTTTCTCCGTGGTTGTCTTTTCCCCTATTGATGGGATTATTGTCTTGTTTATCTCTCAGAAAATTTTTCCATTTTGGTTTTAATTTCATCCAGTTGGACTGTGATTTCTTTCAGTATAATAGATCTCCTTTTTATAATTATTATAATCTATACCCAGTCAGGACAGTATAGAATGGAAGATAGGAAGGTAAGCAGGCACACTCATATAAGGGTATAATATAGCTATTGTATTTATATGGGTTTAGGTATATGTTGAATAGTTTGGTAATGAATTAGTGAATGTACCAAATATATAATGAAATATAAATAAAAATATCATACCATATTCTATTCTATTTTACTTGCATTCCCCAATATCTATATTTGAATCATTGATCTTCTATTCCAAGACATATTTTATATTATATATTTATTATATTTTTATATTTCATTATATATTTGGTATATTCACTAATTCATTACCAAACTATTCAAATCAACATATGCCTAAACCCAAATAAATAAAATAGCTATATTATACCCTTATATGAGTGTGCCTGCTTACCTTCCTATCTTCCATTCTATACTGTCTTGACTGGGTGAGTCAGATTTAGCAGTTTTGCACCTCTACCATTCGCTTGAACAGTAGAGCCGTCTATATTAATCACTTCATCTAAATACGTATCACCCATTAGCCACCAGCTCACTGTTCAATCAAAATGAATATTTGGGATCATGCAGAAAATAAACGCATAAAAGCGGAAGCATATATTTTTAAAACAACAAATGTAGAAGACCAAGAATTAGATAGATATATTCAAAAAAACAGAACATCTATTAGTCAGACAACTTAAACAACAATGGGAAATATAAGCATTAAAACAATATATTGAACACAAAAAAGTACCAAAAGGCCTACAATTGGCAAAAACACCTGCCCAAGTTTTATGGGACATAGAATTTAATAAAGAATGGGACACACTATTACACAAACAATCCCTGGAACTTATGCACTTAATTATAAAAAGGAGATCTATTAGGCCTCATGCACACGACCGTTTTTTTTTAAGGTCCGCAAAAACGGGGTCCGTAGGTCCATGATCCGTGACCGTTTTTTCGTCCGTGGGTCTTCCTTGTTTTTTGGAGGATCCACGGACATGAAAAATGAAAAAAAATCTAAGTCAAGTTTGCCATTGAAATGATAGGAAAAAACGGACACGGATCACGGACACGAATGCGGATGACAATCTTGTGTGCATCAGTGATTTTTCACGGACCCATTGACTTGAATGGGTCTGTAAACCGTTGGCCGTGAAAAATATAGGACAGGTCATATTTTTTTGATGGCCAGGAAACATGGATCACGGATGCGGCTGCCAAACGGTGCATTTTCCGATTTCTCCACGGACCCATGGCAAGTCAATGGGTCCGCGAAACAAAACGGAAAATGGCACAACGGCCACGGATGCACACAACGGTCGTGTGCATGAGGCCTCATACTGAAAGAAATCACAGTCCAACTGGATGAAATTAAAACCAAAATGGAAAAATTTTCAAAAAATGATGATTACAATACTTGGCAAACAGAAACTCTGCAATGATCTTGATAAAGCAGAACAAGAGATTATGGAGAAAAAAATCAGAAAATTGAGAAATAATAGCCACCAAACTCACCAAAAAAACTGAGAGATAAACAAGACAATAATCCCATCAATAGGGAAAAAGACAACCATAGAGAAAGAGATGACAATGCCCAAGGTATCACTTCCCAAGGACAAAATAAATATTTAATGCCTACCAGTAATGATGTCCCGAACTATTTGCCGGCGAACATGGCTTGTTTGCGTTCACCGCAGCGGGCGAACATATGCAATGTTCGGTCCACCCCCTATACATCATCATTGAGCAAACTTTGACCCTGTACCTCACAGTCAGCAGACACATTCCAGCCAATCAGCAGCAGACCCTCCCTCCCAGACACTCCCACCTCCTGGACAGCATCCATTTTAGATTCATTCGGAAGCTGCATTCTTAGTGAGAGAAGGGAGAGTGTAGCTGCTGCTGATTTAATAGGGAAAGCGTTAGCTAGGGCAGTGTTCTGTGTCCACAGACTCATCTGCTGTAAGGACAGCGTCCTGACAGCACCCCAAAAAGCCCTTTTTAGGGCTGGTACATCAGTCTGCTTTTTATATATATATATATATATATATATATATATATATATATACCCGTGTGTGAGAGGCTGCAGGCCCACAGACTGTACTGTGTGCACACCACTCATATAGGGTGTCACAGTACCTTGCAGATAAAAAAAAGTCTATTTATTATTTTATTTTTTATATAATCACAGTTGCCAGACAGTGAGAGGCTGCAGGCTCACAGACTGTACTGTGCACACACCATTTATACAGGGTGTCACAATACCTTGCAGATAAAACTAAAGTAAATTTATTTTTTCTCTGTAATAAATAAAATCGCAGTTGCAAGCCAGTGAGTGTCTGGCCCACAGACTGTACTGTGGCCACTGGCCAGGCCACCACTCATACCATTACAGGGTGTCACAATATCTTGAAGATAAAACTAAAGCAAATTTATTATTTCTCTGTAATAAATATAATCGCAGTAGCAAGCCAGTGTGTGTCAGGCCCACACAGACTGTACTGTGACCACTGCCCACCACTTATATAGGGTGGCACAGTAACTTGCACGCATAGTACCACTTATCTAAAAAAAAGACAGGCAGAGGCAGGCCACCCCGCAGGGGCCATCGTGGTTGTGGTGCTGTGATTTCCATTGGCCCTGGAATAATGGCCAGTGTTCAGAGGCCACGTACCCTGAACCCCAAAAATTCTGAGGACATAGTTGACTGGCTTACACAGGACACCCAATCTTCAACAGCTTCTGCTAAGAACCTTGATGCACCATCCTCCTCCAGCTCAGCTTCGGTCACCTGCTCTCAAGTTACCACTCTCCCGCCGGTCGCCACCACCACCACTACCACCACTACCACCACAGCCACCACAGCCGCTTCACTTGATCCGTCAGAGGAGTTATTTACACATCAGTTGGATGAAATTAGTGATGTGCAACCATTATTGCCAGAGGATGTAGATAACAGGGATATGTCTCAGTCAGGCAGGATTACACACATGGACATACGGTGTGATGATGATGATGATGATGATGATGTTGTACCCGCTACTGCTTCCTTTGCTGAGGTGTCAGATACAAGTTAAGTGGTTGATGATGACGATGTGTCCGTGGATGCCACGTGGGTGCCTGCTCGAAGAGAAGAAGAAGAGGGGGAAAGTTCAGAAGGGGAGACAGAGAGAAGGAGGAGACGAGTTGGAAGCAGGGGGAGGTCGTCGCAAGGAGCTAGTGGCACAGTCAGACAGCATGTATCGGCACCCGGGGTCAGCCAGACAGCACGCCAATCAACGCATGCTGTTGCCACCACCAGAATGCCGTCATTGCAAAGCTCAGCAGTGTGGCATTTATTTTGTGTATCTGCCTCTGATAACAACAATGCCATTTGCAACCTGTGCCAAAATAAACTGAGTTGTGGGAAGTCCAACACCCACCTCGGTACAACTGCTTTGCGAAGGCACATGATCTCACATCACAAACGCCAATGGGATCAACACATGAGTACAAGCAGCACACAAACTCAAAGCCACCATCCTCCTCCTGGTCCAGCATCTTCAGCCACGTCAACCACCTTGCCCCTGTCCTCCTTGCCCCCTCTCAAGCACCCGCCACTCCGTCTCTCACCTTCAGCAGTTCTATCTCATCTGCCCACAGTCAGGTGTCTGTCAAGGAAATGTTTGAGCGTAAGAAGCCAATGTCACAGAGTCACCCCCTTGCCCGGCGTCTGACAGCTGGCTTGACGGAACTCTTAGCCCGCCAGCTTTTACCATACCAGCTGGTGGAGTCTGAGGCCTTCAAAAAATTTGTTGCTATTGGGACACCACAGTGGAAGGTACCCGGACAATTTTTTTTTTTTCAAAAAAGGCAATCCCAAACCTCTACTCTGTTATTGAAAAGGAAGTCATGGCATCTCTGGCATACAGTGTTGGGGCAAGGGTCCATCTGACCACTGATACCTGGTCTGAAAAGCACGGTCAGGGCAGGTATATCACGTACACTGCGCATTGGGTCAACCTGCTGACGGCTGACAAGCATGGAATGCGTGGCTCTGCAGCGGAGTTGGTGACACCGCCACAACTTGCCGCTTCGATAACCTCCTCGGCTGAGTCCTCTTCTGCTGCGGCGTCTGGCTGCACATCAACTGAATCCCCCCAGCTCTCCGGGGGCTATTCCACATCCCGGATACGACAGTATCACGCTGTTTTGGGGTTGACTTGCCTGAACTCAGAGAGCCACACCGGACCAGCACTACTGTCTGCTCTGAACGCACAGGTGGATCAGTGGCTGACCCCGCACCAACTGGAGATCGGCAAAGTGATGTGTGACAACGGAAGCAATTTGTTGGCGGCATTGAATTTTGGCAAGTTGACATATGTGCCGTGCATGGCACATGTGTGTAATCTGATCGTACAACGCTTTGTGCATAAGTACCCAGGCTTACAGGACGTCCTAAAGCAGGCCAGGAAGGTGTGTGGCCATTTCAGGCGTTCCTACACGGCCATGGCGCACTTTTCAGACATCCAGCGGCGAAACAACATGCCAGTGAGGCGGTTGATTTGAGACAGCCCGACACGTTGGAATTCAACACTCCTAATGTTTGACCGCCTGCTCCAACAAGAAAAAGCCATCAACGAGTATTTGTATGATCGGGGTGCTAGGACAGCATCTGCGGAGCTGGGAATTTTTTTGCCACGTTACTGGACGCTCATGCGCAATGCCTGTAGGCTCATGCGTCCTTTTGAGGAGGTGACAAACCTAGTCAGTCGCACCGAAAGCACCATCAGCGACATCATCCAATGTGTTTTCTTCCTGGAGCGTGCTGTGCGAAGAGTGCTGGATCAGGCCGTAGATGAGGGTGAAGAGGAAGAGGAAGAGTTGTGGTCACCATCACCACCACCAGAAACAGCCTTATCAGCATCGCTTGCTGGACCTGCGGCAACGCCGGAAGAGGAGTGTGAGGAAGAGGAGTCAGAGGAGGAATGTGGCTTTGAGGAGGAGGAGGAAGACTAACCACAACAGGCATCCCAGGGTGCTCGTTGTCACCTATCTGGTACCCGTGGTGTTGTACGTGGCTGGGGGGAAGAACATACCTTTAGTGAGATCAGTGAGGACGAGGAACGGGACATGAGTAGCTCGGCATCCAACTGTCATGGAACCATGAACCAGACGTACAACAAGAGATAAGTGGAAATAAGAAGGCTTTATTGAAAATCAAGCTGTAAGGCAAAAGTCCAAACTGGATGGCTAAGCCGAAGCAGGGTCTTGCGAAGCCAGAGGTCAGGAACCAGAAGGGTAGTCAGACGAAGCCTGGATCAGGAACCAGCAGGGTAGTCAGACGAAGCCAGGATCAGGAACCAGAAGCAGCAGCAGTCTTAGAAGCATGTGAACACAGGAGGACCAAGCAAGGAACTGAAGCCACAAACCTCCTATATATATGAGCTAGGCATCCAGCTCCTCCCAGTGGGAAGGAGAAGCCGCAGGGTGGGAGGCTACAAGAAACCCAGAAACCAAGATGGCCGCCAGCACATGTCAAACGAAGGAGAACAGCAAGAAGGTAAGACCATGACACCAACCTTGTGCAAATGGGGTCTTTCATGCTGTCGTGCCTGTTGAGGGACCCTCATATAAAAAGGCTGAAGGAGAACGACCTGTCCTGGGTGTCCACGCTACTAGACCCCTCGGTATAAGCAGAAATTGCCTGAAATGTTACTGAATTACCGGAAGTCGGAAAGGATGCATCGGTTCCAAAATAAATTTTAAAGTATGCTTTACACAGCGTATAAGGGTGATGTCACAGCGCAACAGGAATCTAACAGGGGAAGAGGTGAAAGTAATCCTCCTCTTACCATGACCACACTGGCAAGGACAAGACGCTTTACAGAAGTGTTGTTGATGGAGGACATGCAGAGCTTTTTAAGTCCTACGCATTGCCACATCCCTTCAGGGTCCACCCTCAGAGAACGACTCGACCGACAGGTAGCAGACTACCTCGCCTTAACTGCAGATATCGACACTCTGAGGAGCGATGAACCCCTTGACTACTGGGTGTGCAGGCTTGACCTGTGGCCTGAGCTATCCCAATTTGCGATAGAACTTCTGGCCTGCCCCGCTTCAAGTGTCCTGTCAGAAAGGACCTTCAGTGCAGCAGGAGGTATTGTCACTGAGAAGAGAAGTCGCCTAGGTTAAAAAAGTCTAGATTACCTCACCTTTATTAAGATGAATAAGGGATGGATCCCGAAGAGACTGACAGTGGGCGATACATTCGACTAAAAAAGGCCTGGTGATGAGATTACCTGCCTTGGGCTAAAAACGGTCCACACGCTGAATGCCGGGTGACTTGTGTGACTTATCCGCCACCAACTAGGGTTCAAGCTGCAATGTGGCTTCAAAAAACAAACAAAAAAAAGGCACATAAATGTGTCAATTCCCCTTCCTGATCGTTACCTTGTTGTGGTGAAGGGGCTTGCGTATCACAATGAAGCAACCACCTCTATGAGTGTGTTGGCAATGGCAATGTTGGCACACCCAAGATGATAAGGTCGTTGCTTTATTGTGAACAGACCAAAAGCGATCGGCTGGATAATTTTGCATAGAAAAAACATTAATTTTCTTTGTGATAATCTAAGGAGATCATTAAAGCCTACTAGGCCATCAATGGGCCCACACTGCAGAATCATTGTTTTCTGGGTCACTTAACTGTCACTGAACTACCTCAGCACGACTACCTCACCATCGCCTGCAATCTCCCAAACGTGCGCACGAGCACAGTCATCACTACATCAAGATTGACTCATAGAGAAATAAAATTGATGTCATGAATGTGTCAATTATTGACAACAATTTGCGGTTGGCTAAAATCTATTCCATACACGTCCCCTGATAGGGGACATAACAGGGATTAAACTGATAAGAATAGTACTACTTAACACGCCACGCATTTCTGGTGGCACATTAGATTGCAAGCGCAGTGCCCCAAATTTGAAGTAGGAGGACCGACCAAGCATCTTTTTCCATCTCCCGGTTCCTAAAATCGATGCCATATACACGTCCCCTGATAGGGGACGTAACAGGGATTAGACTGATAGGAATAACACTACTTAACACACCTTATAATAATATTAATAATAATAATACTAGTGGACATAACAGGGATTAAACTGATAGGCATAGTACTACTTAACACACCTTATAATAATGCAGAGAAAGGCAACGCAGAGAGAGGAGTCTGAAGAAGAGGAGTCAGAGGAGGAAGGTGGCTTTGAGGAGGTGGAAGACCAAACACAGCAGGCGTCCCAGGGGGCTTGTTGTCACCTTTCGGGGACCCTTGGTTGTACGTGGCTGGGTGGAGGAAGAGACCTTCAATGACAACAGTGAGGACAAGGAACGGGACATGGCTAGCTTGGTATCCAACCTTGTGCAAATGGGGAGTTTGCGGTTGTGCAAATGGACTGTTTGCGGTTGTTTCCAGTGCGTTAAACAGGGAGTTTGGTCTTTCACTGTGAACTGGGCGTAACCGTTACACTACCTGATCGATACAACATCATACCTGATGTTTTAAAGCATGTTATTCCAAACAATTTAGGAATGTTAGGTGATTTATGCCCTTTGTGGATTAAAACCCGAGTCTGCGTCAACTACGTAATTTTCCATGGGAGTTTTGCCATGGATCCCCCTCCGGCATGCCACAGTCCAGGTGTTAGTCCCCTTGAAACAACTTTTCCATCACTATTGTGGCCAGAAAGAGTCCCTGTGGGTTTTAAAATTCGCCTGCCCAATGAAGTAAATGGCGGTTCACCCGGTTCGCCCGTTCGCGAACATTTGTTCGCGACATCTCTACTGCAATTATATTACAGTGAAAACAGTGTTTTACTGTTTAAAAAATGCAAGTAACTGTGACACCAGATATGAGTGGTGGCACTGGGCACTGGCAGTAGTGGGCAACTGCAGTGTACACACTGTGGGCCTGACACACACGCTGGCAGGCAACTGCAATTATATTACAGTGAAAAAAGTGTTTTACAGTTTTATTTTTTTATTTTTTATTTTTTTATTGAGAAATGTAGTACATACAAATAAAAAAAGTACATTTTATAATGTGAACAGTTTGAGTGATAGGTTGTATACGATGTTTTACATTGCATTGAGTGGATACAGAAAGACAGTGAATCCTGTTTTAAGTAGTGCTCTATCAGTCAGTTATATACCAAAACAAGATACAAATATCCCAGCAAAGACTGAATATTTCTCTCTATATTGTACATGAAGATTTTCACGGTTTGTGCTAATTATCAAGTGTGTCTAGGCAAAGTTTCTAAACCTGATCCATGCCTTTCAGGTGGCTTTAAAGGAGGCAAACGTTCAGTTTTCCCAGGAAGAGATCTCCTCAAATCTATAGATCTGGTCCATTTTATCTTTCCATTGAGAAATGGAAGGCACCTCAGAAATCAACCAGAATTTTGGAATAAGGATGCGTGCTGCACTTAACATACAATAAAAAAGTCGAGTGGGTGTCCTTTTAGCAGAGGGGGAACTGGAGCCCAAAAGCGCCAACTGGGGAGAAACTGGAATTTCCAGATTGCAAATTTTATTGGCCAATTTGAAGATTTCCATCCACCATCTCTGAATAAGTGGGCATGACCACCAGATATGGTAGAAGGAGCCTCTATGTTCCTTACATCTCCAACATGTGTCCGACCCAGTCAAGCTATATCTACATGTAATATCAGGAGATCTGTACCATCTAGTTAAGACTTTATAGCTGTGTACGGACACATCTGGATGTCCTATGGGGTAATGTCACGGCCACGGTTATGGTCGTGACTCCTTGGGAGCCGCATACAGTTGCCCGCGGCTGTGGTTGTTGTTTCAACCGCAGCTGAGGCATATTGTAGTTGGCCTCAGTGCGGTTGCCGCGGACAACAGCTATGTGTGCGGTTCCCGGGGAGTTGTGTGCGTGTGTGGATGCACTTTGTTTGTATGTCTGGTGTGCACTTGTTGTTGTTTGGTGCGCACGGACATCGTCCTTTCACTGTGGCTGCCCGTGGCAACGTTTGGTATTATGTACATGTGGTGGCAGTGTCTCGGCCTTCGGGCTGTCTCCCAGGACGGCTGCCACCCATGTCGTTGCCAGCGGCAACAGCCACAGGGTGATCAGGTTGGTCACTTCCCCTGTATGTGTATTTTCCCTTCTGTGTGTTGGAAGGGTTAACTTCCTTCCCAGTGTGTGTGTTGTGTCACTGGGTGTGGTTGACCGGTGGGTGTGGCCACTTTGCCCTATAAAGCCTGTGTCTGGAGCACAGCTCAGTAGGTTGCTTTCAGTCATGCTTGGCTGAAGCAGCCTCCTGTGGATTCCATCCTTCTTGTAAGGGCCACCCTTCCGGTCATAAGTTTAAAACCTTTGTTACACGGTGTTATCTAGGTGTGTGTGGGGTTTTGTGTTATTGCAGCTTATGGTCCAGGGTTCCTGTGTGATGTCTGGTGTGTGCTGTGTCCGTTGTTGTCTTGTACTTACAGCACCTGCACATGGGTTCCTGGTTGTGTTGTCTGTGGCAGGTGAGTGATGAGTTGGTTCCATTTGACTGCCACTGCCATAGCTGTTTTTGTATCCCCTGTGTTGCTTGGCCGTTGAGACTCCTGCTCCTCCGTGTCTAGGAGGAGCAGGTCGTCTTACTCTGTCCCCTAGTTCAGGGCCGACTTGAGGGCTTGCAGGGACTTTTAGGTTCCGGCGTATGAGCCCTCCTACCACCAAGGTCGGCTCATACTGACAGGAGACAGGGTCAGCGTTAGGGACGCAATAGGAGGTGACCTGCTCCCTAACTCTGTGGTCCCGGCCAAGGGGTATCCCGACCATCTCCTGGCACCGCACGGCTGGGGGTTTCCCCCACCTCCAGCCGTGACAGGTAATAGTAACAATCGTGAGATCTCATCCTGAGAGAATATCACACCCAAATCTTTCTCCCAATGCCCTATAAAGGCAGGCTTGGTTACATTTACAGGCGTATTGAGCTTTTTAGATAGTTGGGAAATTTGTTTGGTGTGTCTCGAGTGGTCTTCTAGTAAGCTTTCAAGTGGTCGTAGAAGAGATCCCATAGGTATATTTTCAGAAATGAAGGAGCGTAGAAAGGAAAGCAAGTGAAGGCTGGAAAAATATGTAAGATTTCTTTGTTGCTCAAAACTTTGCCCTCTTCCCCAAATAAGGAGAGAACTTTAATAGTGGAATTCCTAACTGAGAGCAGTAGACAGTCTCTTAAGTCAGGGGAGGCATGTCCTTTATCTGGAGTAGAGGTGACGGGAGTGGTATTGCATATTGTGAATTTTGGAACCATTTCCACGTCGACAATGTCGATTTAACTATTGGGTTTACGGATATATTCTGAGCCGGGAACTGCCCCTTTCCCACTAAGAGTCCAGAGAAGCTCGAGCCAAAGTCACACTGTTCCATGAATACCCAGGATTTTTCTATAGGGTTTGTCAGCCAGTCCACTACCCTCAATAATGACACAGCGTTCCCATAAATCTCAGGGTCCGGAAGTCCAATCCCTCCTCTAGCATTTGATCTACAGAGAACAGAACTAGTCGAGCCCTCTTCCCATCCCAGACAAATTTGCTAATTTCACTTTTAAGTCTGACATAGTATGCTTTGGGTACTGGTATAGGTAAAACTTGTTGTAGGTAAGGCTGCTTTCACACTAGCGTTCGGGTTTCCGTTCGTGAGCTCCGTTTGAAGGAGCTCACGAGCGGACCCGAACGCAGCCGTCCAGCCCTGATGCAGTCTGAATGGAGGCGGATCCGCTCAGACTGCATCAGTCTGGCGGCGTTCAGCCTCCGCTCCGCTCGCCTCCGCACGGACAGGCGGACAGCTGAACGCTGCTTGCAGCGTTCGGGTGTCCGCCTGGCCGTGCGGAGGCGTGCGGATCCGTCCAGACTTACAATGTAAGTCAATGGGGACGGATCCGTTTGAAGATGCCACAATGTGGCTCAATCTTCAAGCGGATCCGTCCCCCATTGACTTTACATTGAAAGTCTGGACGGATCCGTCCCAGGCTATTTTCACACTTAGCTTTTTTTAGCTAATATAATGCAGACGGATCCGTTCTGAACGGAGCCTCCGTCTGCATTATTATGGGCGGATCCGTTCAGAACGGATCCGCCCGAACGCTAGTGTGAAAGTAGCCTAAGTCAGTCTAGGTAAGACTAGGGAAGTGATAATGTTTTTTCTACTGAACCATGAAAGCGGAGGATTCTTTAATACTAACAATTGGTCAGTTATCGATTTCATGAGGGGGGTATAATTCAAATTAAATAATGATGTAGGGTCCGGTACAATTTTGACTCCCAAGTAGGTAATATAGGGGGTATCCCAGTTAAAAGGGGAACTATCTTTCAATTCCTTCTTGAGTCGGGGGGGGGGTCTATGCTCAGAATATGAGATTTACTCATATTAATTTTAAAATTGGGGTAAAAAGTAAACTGTTCTAGGATGTTGTATATCAACGGGAGGGCTTTAGTTGGGTTGGTATTCAGTATGAGGAGGTCGTCTGCAAACGCAGCTACTTTATGGTTATGCCGATCCATTTTTATGCCCTCAATCCCTTCCTCTTTCCTAATTGACTACAGTAGTGTTTCCATGACCAGCACAAAAATTAGTGGTGAAAAGGGACAAGCCTGTCTGGTGCCATTGCGGATACTGAATGGCAGGGACAAAGTATCATTTACGATAATAGAAGCTGATGCATGGGTATATAGTGATAAAATGGCTTTTATATATGGTTCAGGGAAATTAAAAGCTCGAAGGACTTCAACCATGTAATCCCAGCTAACCCTATCGAAGGCTTTCTCTGCATCCGTGCTAAGGAGGACCAGAGGGCGCCCCACTCATTTAGCATAGTATATTGCGTTCAGGACCTTGGCAGTATTATCTCTGCCCTCCCTACCACGGACGAAGCCTACCTGGTCTCCTTTGATTAGGGATGGGAGAAAGCCGGAGAGAAGTGTTGCTAATATTTTTGTATCTAAGTATTTTTAGATCTAAATTTAATAAGGAAATAGGGTGGTAATTGGCACACAGGGAACTGTCTTTCCCTTCCTTTGAAATAATCGTGATGTTTGCCCTAGTCCTATCAGTAGAAAGGGGGACACCAGACAGGGAGCAGTTATAAACAGATAGTAAGTATGGACCTAGTATGTTTCTAAATGTCCGATAGTATAAGGCAGACTATCCATCCGGGCCTTTGCTTTTCCTGTTCGGAAGCTGTTTAATAGCTGTCATGACCTCTTCTATTGTGAATGGTGACTGAAGGCTTTGGGATAGAGTTGAGCGAACACCTGGATGTTCGGGTTCGAGAAGTTCGGCCGAACTTCCCGAAAATGTTCGGGTTCGGGATCAGAACCCGATCCCAACTTCGTCCCGAACCCGAACCCCATTGAAGTCAATGGGGACCCGAACTTTTCGGCACTAAAAAGGCTGCAAAACAGCCCAGGAAAGGGCTAGAGGGCTGCAAAAGGCAGCAACATGTAGGTAAATCCCCTGCAAACAAATGTGGATAGGGAAATGAATTAAAATAAAAATTAAATAAATAAAAATTTACCAAAATCAATTGGAGAGAGGTCCCATAGCAGAGAATCTGGCTTCACGTCACCCACCACTGGAACAGTCCATTCTCAGATATTTAGGCCCCGGAACCCAGGCAGAGGAGAGAGGTCCCGTAACAGAGAATCTGGCTTCATGTCAGCAGAGAATTAGTCTGCATGTCATAGCAGAGAATGAGGCTTCACGTCAGCCACCACTGCAACAGTCCATTGGCATATATTTAGGCCCAGCACCCAGGCAGAGGAGAGAGGTCCCGTAACAGACAATCTGGCTTCATGTCAGCAGAGAATCAGTCTGCATGTCATAGCAGAGAATGAGGCTTCACGTCAGCCACCACTGCAACAGTCCATTGGCATATATTTAGGCCCAGCACACAGGCAGAGGAGAGAGGTCCTGTAACAGACAATCTGACTTCATGTCAGCAGAGAATCAGTCTGCATGTCATAGCAGAGAATCAGGCTTCACGTCACCCACCACTGCAACAGTCCATTTTCATAAGTTTAGGCCAAGCACCCAGGCAGAGGAGAGAGGTCCCGTAACAGACAATCTGGCTTCATGTCAGCAGAGAATTAGTCTGCATGTCATAGCAGAGAATGAGGCTTCACGTCACCCACCACTGCAACAGTCCATTGGCATATATTTAGGCCCAGCACCCAGGCAGAGGAGAGAGGTCCCGTAACAGACAATCTGGCTTCATGTCAGCAGAGAATCAGTCTGCATGTCATAGCAGAGAATGAGGCTTCACGTCAGCCACCACTGCAACAGTCCATTGGCATATATTTAAGCCCAGCACACAGGCAGAGGAGAGAGGTCCCGTAACAGACAATCTGGCTTCATGTCAGCAGAGAATTAGTCTGCATGTCATAGCAGAGAATGAGGCTTCACGTCAGCCACCACTGCAACAGTCCATTGGCATATATTTAGGCCCAGCACACAGGCAGAGGAGAGAGGTCCCGTAACAGACAATCTGGCTTCATGTCAGCAGAGAATTAGTCTGCATGTCATAGCAGAGAATGAGGCTTCACGTCAGCCACAACTGCAACAGTCCATTGGCATATATTTAGGCCCAGCACCCAGGCAGAGGAGAGAGGTCCCGTAACAGACAATCTGGCTTCATGTCAGCAGAGAATTAGTCTGCATGTCATAGCAGAGAATGAGGCTTCACGTCAGCCACCACTGCAACAGTCCATTGGCATATATTTAGGCCCAGCACACAGGCAGAGGAGAGAGGTCCCGTAACAGACAATCTTGCTTCATGTCAGTAGAGAATCAGTCTGCATGTCATAGCAGAGAATCAGGCTTCACGTCACCCACCACTGCAACAGTCCATTTTCATAAGTTTAGGCCAAGCACCCAGGCAGAGGAGAGAGGTCCCGTAACAGACAATCTGGCTTCATGTCAGCAGAGAATTTGTCTGCATGTCATAGCAGAGAATGAGGCTTCACGTCAGCCACCACTGCAACAGTCCATTGGCATATATTTAGGCCCAGCACACAGGCAGAGGAGAGAGGTCCCGTAACAGACAATCTGGCTTCATGTCAGCAGAGAATCAGTCTGCATGTCATAGCAGAGAATCAGGCTTCACGTCACCCACCACTGCAACAGTCCATTTTCATAAGTTTAGGCCAAGCACCCAGGCAGAGGAGAGAGGTCCCGTAACAGACAATCTGGCTTCATGTCAGCAGAGAATTAGTCTGCATGTCATAGCAGAGAATGAGGCTTCACGTCACCCACCACTGCAACAGTCCATTGGCATATATTTAGGCCCAGCACCCAGGCAGAGGAGAGAGGTCCCGTAACAGACAATCTGGCTTCATGTCAGCAGAGAATCAGTCTGCATGTCATAGCAGAGAATGAGGCTTCACGTCAGCCACCACTGCAACAGTCCATTGGCATATATTTAAGCCCAGCACACAGGCAGAGGAGAGAGGTCCCGTAACAGACAATCTGGCTTCATGTCAGCAGAGAATCAGTCTGCATGTCATAGCAGAGAATCAGGCTTCACGTCACCCACCACTGCAACAGTCCATTTTCATAAGTTTAGGCCAAGCACCCAGGCAGAGGAGAGAGGTCCCGTAACAGACAATCTGGCTTCATGTCAGCAGCGAATTAGTATGCATGTCATAGCAGAGAATGAGGCTTCACGTCACCCACCACTGCAACAGTCCATTGGCATATATTTAGGCCCAGCACCCAGGCAGAGGAGAGAGGTCCCGTAACAGACAATCTGGCTTCATGTCAGCAGAGAATTAGTCTGCATATCATAGCAGAGAATGAGGCTTCACGTCAGCCACCACTGCAACAGTCCATTGGCATATATTTAGGCCCAGCACCCAGGCAGAGGAGAGAGGTCCCGTAACAGACAATCTGGCTTCATGTCAGCAGAGAATCAGTCTGCATGTCATAGCAGAGAATGAGGCTTCACGTCAGCCACCACTGCAACAGTCCATTGGCATATATTTAAGCCCAGCACACAGGCAGAGGAGAGAGGTCCCGTAACAGACAATCTGGCTTCATGTCAGCAGAGAATTAGTCTGCATGTCATAGCAGAGAATGAGGCTTCACGTCAGCCACCACTGCAACAGTCCATTGGCATATATTTAGGCCCAGCACACAGGCAGAGGAGAGAGGTCCCGTAACAGACAATCTGGCTTCATGTCAGCAGAGAATTAGTCTGCATGTCATAGCAGAGAATGAGGCTTCACGTCAGCCACCACTGCAACAGTCCATTGGCATATATTTAGGCCCAGCACCCAGGCAGAGGAGAGAGGTCCCGTAACAGACAATCTGGCTTCATGTCAGCAGAGAATCAGTCTGCATGTCATAGCAGAGAATGAGGCTTCACGTCAGCCACCACTGCAACAGTCCATTGGCATATATTTAGGCCCAGCACACAGGCAGAGGAGAGAGGTCCTGTAACAGACAATCTGGCTTCATGTCAGCAGAGAATCAGTCTGCATGTCATAGCAGAGAATCAGGCTTCACGTCACCCACCACTGCAACAGTCCATTTTCATAAGTTTAGGCCAAGCACCCAGGCAGAGGAGAGAGGTCCCGTAACAGACAATCTGGCTTCATGTCAGCAGAGAATTAGTCTGCATGTCATAGCAGAGAATGAGGCTTCACGTCACCCACCACTGCAACAGTCCATTGGCATATATTTAGGCCCAGCACCCAGGCAGAGGAGAGAGGTCCCGTAACAGACAATCTGGCTTCATGTCAGCAGAGAATCAGTCTGCATGTCATAGCAGAGAATGAGGCTTCACGTCAGCCACCACTGCAACAGTCCATTGGCATATATTTAAGCCCAGCACACAGGCAGAGGAGAGAGGTCCCGTAACAGACAATCTGGCTTCATGTCAGCAGAGAATTAGTCTGCATGTCATAGCAGAGAATGAGGCTTCACGTCAGCCACCACTGCAACAGTCCATTGGCATATATTTAGGCCCAGCACACAGGCAGAGGAGAGAGGTCCCGTAACAGACAATCTGGCTTCATGTCAGCAGAGAATCAGTCTGCATGTCATAGCAGAGAATCAGGCTTCACGTCACCCACCACTGCAACAGTCCATTTTCATAAGTTTAGGCCAAGCACCCAGGCAGAGGAGAGAGGTCCCGTAACAGACAATCTGGCTTCATGTCAGCAGAGAATTAGTCTGCATGTCATAGCAGAGAATGAGGCTTCACGTCACCCACCACTGCAACAGTCCATTGGCATATATTTAGGCCCAGCACCCAGGCAGAGGAGAGAGGTCCCGTAACAGACAATCTGGCTTCATGTCAGCAGAGAATCAGTCTGCATGTCATAGCAGAGAATGAGGCTTCACGTCAGCCACCACTGCAACAGTCCATTGGCATATATTTAAGCCCAGCACACAGGCAGAGGAGAGAGGTCCCGTAACAGACAATCTGGCTTCATGTCAGCAGAGAATCAGTCTGCATGTCATAGCAGAGAATCAGGCTTCACGTCAGCCACCACTGCAACAGTCCATTTTCATAAGTTTAGGCCAAGCACCCAGGCAGAGGAGAGAGGTCCCGTAACAGACAATCTGGCTTCATGTCAGCAGAGAATTAGTATGCATGTCATAGCAGAGAATGAGGCTTCACGTCACCCACCACTGCAACAGTCCATTGGCATATATTTAGGCCCAGCACCCAGGCAGAGGAGAGAGGTCCCGTAACAGACAATCTGGCTTCATGTCAGCAGAGAATTAGTCTGCATATCATAGCAGAGAATGAGGCTTCACGTCAGCCACCACTGCAACAGTCCATTGGCATATATTTAGGCCCAGCACCCAGGCAGAGGAGAGAGGTCCCGTAACAGACAATCTGGCTTCATGTCAGCAGAGAATCAGTCTGCATGTCATAGCAGAGAATGAGGCTTCACGTCAGCCACCACTGCAACAGTCCATTGGCATATATTTAGGCCCAGCACACAGGCAGAGGAGAGAGGTCCCGTAACAGACAATCTGGCTTCATGTCAGCAGAGAATTAGTCTGCATGTCATAGCAGAGAATGAGGCTTCACGTCAGCCACCACTGCAACAGTCCATTGGCATATATTTAGGCCCAGCACACAGGCAGAGGAGAGAGGTCCCGTAACAGACAATCTGGCTTCATGTCAGCAGAGAATTAGTCTGCATATCATAGCAGAGAATGAGGCTTCACGTCAGCCACCACTGCAACAGTCCATTGGCATATATTTAGGCCCAGCACCCAGGCAGAGGAGAGAGGTCCCGTAACAGACAATCTGGCTTCATGTCAGCTGAGAATCAGTCTGCATGTCATAGCAGAGAATGAGGCTTCACGTCAGCCACCACTGCAACAGTCCATTGGCATATATTTAGGCCCAGCACCCAGGCAGAGGAGAGAGGTCCCGTAACAGACAATCTGGCTTCATGTCAGCAGAGAATCAGTCTTCATATCATAGCAGAGAATCAGGCTTCACGTCACCCACCACTGTAAGAGTCCATTTTCATAAATTTAGGCCCAGCACCCAGGCAGAGGAGAGAGGTCCCGTAACAGAGGATCTGGCTTCATGTCAGCAGAGAATCATTCTGCATGTCATAGCAGAGAATCGGGCTTCACATCACCCAACATTGGAACAGTCCATTGGCATATATTTAGGCCCCGGCACCCAGACAGAGGAGAGGTTCATTCAACTTTGGGTAGCCTGGCAATATAATGGTAAAATGAAAATAAAAATAGGATTGAATGAGGAAGTGCCCTGGAGTCCAATAATATATGGTTAAGGGGAGGTAGTTAATGTCTAATCTGCACAAGGGACGGACAGATCCTGTGGGATCCATGCCTGGTTCATTTTTATGAACGTCAGCTTGTCCACATTGGCTGTAGACAGGCGGCTGCGTTTGTCTGTAATGACGCCCCCTGCCGTGCTGAATACACGTTCAGACAAAACGCTGGCCGCCGGGCAGGCCAGCACCTCCAAGGCATAAAAGGCTAGCTCTGGCCACGTGGACAATTTAGAGACCCAGAAGTTGAATGGGGCTGAACCATCAGTCAGTACGTGGAGGGGTTTGCACATGTACTGTTCCACCATGTTAGTGAAATGTTGCCTCCTGCTAACACGTTGCGTATCAGGTGGTGGTGCAGTTAGCTGTGGCGTGTTGACAAAAGTTTTCCACATCTCTGCCATGCTAACCCTGCCCTCAAAGGAGCTGGCATTGACACAGCTGCCTTGGCGACCTCTTGCTCCTCCTCTGCCTTGGCCTTGGGCTTCCACTTGTTCCCCTGTGACATTTGGGAATAATCTCAGTAGCGCGTCTACCAACGTGCGCTTGTACTTGCGCATCTTCCTATCACGCTCCAGTGCAGGAAGTAAGGTGGGCACATTGTCTTTGTAGCGTGGATCCAGCAGGGTGGCAACCCAGTAGTCCGCACAGGTTAAAATGTGGGCAACTCTGCTGTCGTTGCGCAGGCACTGCAGCATGTAGTCGCTCATGTGTGCCAGGCTGCCCAGGGGTAAGGACAAACTGTCCTCTGTGGGAGGCGTATCGTCATCGTCCTGCCTTTTCCCCCAGCCACGCACCAGTGATGGACCCGAGCTGCGTTGGGTGCCACCCCGCTGTGACCATGCTTCATCCTCATCCTCCTCCACCTCCTCCTCATCCTCGTCCTCCTCGTCCTCCAGTAGTGGGCCCTGGCTGGCCACATTTGTACCTGGCCTCTGCTGTTGCCAAAAACCTCCCTCTGAGTCACTTCGAAGAGACTGGCCTGAAAGTGCTAAAAATGACCCCTCTTCCTCCTCCTCCTGGGCCACCTCCTCTTCCATCATCGCCCTAAGTGTTTTCTCAAGGAGACATAGAAGAGGTATTGTAACGCTGATAACGGCGTCATCGCCACTGGCCATGTTGGTGGAGTACTCGAAACAGCACAACAGGGCACACAGGTCTCGCATGGAGGCCCAGTCATTGGTGGTGAAGTGGTGCTGTTCTGTAGTGCGACTGACCCGTGCGTGCTGCAGCTGAAACTCCACTATGGCCTGCTGCTGCTCGCACAGTCTGTCCAGCATGTGCAAGGTGGAGTTCCACCTGGTGGGCACGTCGCATATGAGGCGGTGAGCGGGAAGGCCGAAGTTACGCTGTAGCGCAGACAGGCGAGCAGCAGCAGGATGTGAACGCCGGAAGCGCGAACAGACGGCCCGCACTTTATGCAGCAGCTCTGACATGTCGGGGTAGTTGTGTATGAACTTCTGCACCACCAAATTCAGCACATGCGCCAAGCAAGGAATGTGCGTCAAATTGGCTAGTCCCAGAGCTGCAACGAGATTTCGCCCATTATCACACACCACCAGGCCGGGCTTGAGGCTCACCGGCAGCAACCACTCGTCGGTCTGTTGTTCTATACCCCGCCACAACTCCTGTGCGGTGTGGGGCCTGTCCCCCAAACATATGAGTTTCAGAATGGCCTGCTGACGTTTACCCCGGGCTGTGCTGAAGTTGGTGGTGAAGGTGTGTGGCTGACTGGATGAGCAGGTGAAGAAGAGGAGGAGGAAGCCTAGAAGGAGGAGGTGGCAACAGGAGGCAAAGAATGTTGCCCTGCGATCCTTGGCGGCGGAAGGACGTGCGCCAAACAGCTCTCCGCCTGGGGATCAGCTGCCACTACATTTACCCAGTGTGCAGTTAGGGAGATATAGCGTCCCTGGCCGTGCTTACTGGTCCACGTATCTGTGGTTAGGTGGACCTTGCTACAGATGGCGTTGCGCAGTGCACACTTGATTTTATCGGATACTTGGTTATGCAGGGAAGGCACGGCTCTCTTGGAGAAGTAGTGGCGGCTGGGAACAACATACTGTGGGACAGCAAGCGACATGAGCTGTTTGAAGCTGTCTGTGTCCACCAGCCTAAATGACAGCATTTCATAGGCCAGTAGTTTAGAAATGCTGGCATTCAGGGCCAGGGATCGAGGGTGGCTAGGTGGGAATTTACGCTTTCTCTCAAATGTTTGTGAGATGGAGAGCTGAACGCTGCCGTGTGACATGGTTGAGACGTTTGGTGACGGAGGTGGTGGTGGTGGTGTTGGTGGTACATCCCCTGTTTGCTGGGCGGCAGGTGCCAACGTTCCTCCAGAGGCGAAGGAAGAGGCCGAGACGGCAGCAGCAGAAGAGGCCGAGGCGGCAGCAGCAGAAGAAGTAGCAGGGGGAGCCTGAGTGACTTCCTTGGTTTTAAGGTGTTTACTCCACTGCAGTTCATGCTTTGCATGCAGGTGCCTGGTCATGCAGGTTGTGCTCAGGTTCAGAACGTTAATGCCTCGCTTCAGGCTCTGATGGCACAGCGTGCAAACCACTCGGGTCTTGTCGTCAGCACATTGTTTGAAGAAGTGCCATGCCAGGGAACTCCTTGAAGCTGCCTTTGGGGTGCTCGGTCCCAGATGGCGGCGGTTAGTAGCAGGCGGAGTTTCTTGGCGGCGGGTGTTCTGCTTTTGCCCACTGCTCCCTCTTTTGCTACGCTGTTGGCTCGGTCTCACCACTGCCTCTTCCTCCAAACTGTGAAAGTCAGTGGCACGACCTTCATTCCATGTGGGGTCTAGGACCTCATCGTCCCCTGCATCGTCTTCCACCCAGTCTTGATCCCTGACCTCCTGTTCAGTCTGCACACTGCAGAAAGACGCAGCAGTTGGCACCTGTGTTTCGTCATCATCAGAGACATGCTGAGGTGGTATTCCCATGTCCTCATCATCAGGAAACATAAGTGGTTGTGCGTCAGTGCATTCTATGTCTTTCACCGCTGGGGAAGGGCTAGGTGGATGCCCTTGGGAAACCCTGCCAGCGGAGTCTTCAAACAGCATAAGAGACTGCTGCATAACTTGAGGCTGAGACAGTTTCCCTGGTATGCATGGGGGTGATGTGACAGACTGATGGGGTTGGTTTTCAGGCGCCATCTGTGCGCTTTCTGCAGAAGACTGGGTGGGAGATAATGTGAACGTGCTGGATCCACTGTCGGCCACCCAATTGACTAATGCCTGTACCTGCTCAGGCCTTACCATCCTTAGAACGGCATTGGGCCCCACCATATATCGCTGTAAATTCTGGCGGCTACTGGGACCTGAGGTAGTTGGTACACTAGGACGTGTGGATGTGGCAGAACGGCCACGTCCTCTCCCAGCACCAGAGGGTCCACTAACACCACCACGACCATGGCCACGTCCGCGTCCCTTACTAGATGTTTTTCTCATTGTTATGGTTCACCACAACAACAAAAATATTATTTGGCCCAATGTATTGTATTCAAATTCAGCGGGATATAAATTTGAGGCCTAGTATTTAGGCGCTGGGTGACCGGTATGGATTTACTAACAGAATTGGACTTGGAAATGCACAGTAGCGTGTGTGTGAAGTTATTCTGAATGACCCTATGTGCACCTTGAATATTATATACCCTTTTAGGGATAGATTTCAAATAGCTCTGATATAGCAGGAACCACTAAATTATGAAATTGCTAAATTGGGAATTGTATTTCAACCCTGAACAAAAAATGTGCTTTGACGGACACTAAATAACTTTCCCAGCCACAACAGGACAGCGGTAACGAGAGATTTAGCGGGATATAAATTTGAGGCCTAGTATTTAGGCGCTGGGTGACCGGTATGGATTTACTAACAGAATTGGACTTGGAAATGCACAGTAGCGTGTGTGTGAAGTTATTCTGAATGACCCTATGTGCACCTTGAATATTATATACCCTTTTAGGGATAGATTTCAAATAGCTCTGATATAGCAGAAACCACTAAATTATGAAATTGCTAAATTGGGAATTGTATTTCAACACAGAACAAAAAATGTGCTTTGACGGACACTAAATAACTTTTTCAGCCACAACAGGACAGCGGTAACAAGAGATTTAGCGGGATATAAATTTGAGGCCTAGTATTTAGGCGCTGGGTGACCGGTATGGATTTAGTGACAGAATTAGACTTGGAAATGCACAGTAGCGTGTGTGTGAAGTTATTCTGAATGACCCTATGTGCACCTTGAATATTATATACCCTTTTAGGGATAGATTTTAAATAGCTCTGATATAGCAGAAACCACTAAATTATGAAATTGCTAAATTGGGAATTGTATTTCAACCCTGAACAAAAAATGTGCTTTGACGGACACTAAATAACTTGCCCAGCCACAACAGTACAGCGGTAACGACAGATTTAGCGGGATATAAATTTGAGGCCTAGTATTTAGGCGCTGGGTGACCGGTATGGATTTAGTGACAGAATTAGACTGGGATATGGCCAAAAAATAACCACACTATTGCTGGTTAAATGCACTTGGCGACGGGCGCAGCTTGCCCCTGATGTAGTATATGGCCAAAAAAATGAACAGACTATTGCTGGTTAAATGCACTTGGTGTCACAGCTTGACCAACCACACTACTGAGGGTTAAATGCACTTGGTGACGGGCGCAGCTTGCCCCTGATGTAGTATATGGCCAAAAAATGAACAGACTATTGCTGGTTAAATGCACTTGGTGTGATAGCTTGACCAACCACACTACTGAGGGTTAAATGCACTTGGTGACGGGCGCAGCTTGCCCCTGATGTAGTATATGGCCAAAAAATGAACAGACTATTGCTGGTTAAATGCACTTGGTGACGGGCGCAGCTTGCCCCTGATTTAGTATATGGCCAAAAAATGAACAGACTATTGCTGGTTAAATGCACTTGGTGTGATAGCTTGACCAACCACACTACTGAGGGTTAAATGCACTTGGTGACGGGCGCAGCTTGCCCCTGATGTAGTATATGGCCAAACCAAAAAAATGAGCAGACTATTGCTGGTTAAATGCACTTGGTGACGGGCGCAGCTTGCCCCTGATTTAGTATATGGCCAAAAAATGAACAGACTATTGCTGGTTAAATGCACTTGGTGTGATAGCTTGACCAACCACACTACTGAGGGTTAAATGCACTTGGTGACGGGCGCAGCGTGCCCCTGATTTAGTATATGGCCAAAAAATGAACAGACTATTGCTGGTTAAATGCACTTGGTGTGACAGCTTCACCCTGATGTAGGCTTTAGCCAAAAAACAACCACACCATTGAGGGTTAAATGCACTTGGTGACAGGCGCAGCTTGCCCCTGATGTAGTATATGGCCAAAAAATGAACAGACTATTGCTGGTTAAATGCACTTGGTGTGACAGCTTGACCAACCACACTACTGAGGGTTAAATGCACTTGGTGACGGGCGCAGCTTGCCCCTGATGTAGTATATGGCCAAAAAATCTACAGACTATTGCTGGTTAAATGCACTTGGTTTGACAGCTTGACCAACCACACTACTGAGGGTTAAATGCACTTGGTGACGGGCGCAGCTTGCCCCTGATGTAGTATATGGCCAAAAAATGAACAGACTATTGCTGGTTAAATGCACTTGGTGTCACAGCTTGACCAACCACACTACTGAGGGTTAAATGCACTTGTGACGGGCGCAGCTTGCCCCTGATGTAGTATATGGCCAAAAAATCAACAGACTAATGCTGGTTAAATGCACTTGGTGACAGGCGCAGCTTGCCCCTGATTTAGTATATGGCCAAAAAATGAACAGACTATTGCTGGTTAAATGCACTTGGTGTGATAGCTTGACCAACCACACTACTGAGGGTTAAATGCACTTGGTGACGGGCGCAGCTTGCCCCTGATGTAGTATATGGCCAAAAAATGAACAGACTATTGCTGGTTAAATGCACTTGGTGTCACAGCTTGACCAACCACACTACTGAGGGTTAAATGCACTTGGTGACGGGCGCAGCTTGCCCCTGATGTAGTATATGGCCAAAAAATGAACAGACTATTGCTGGTTAAATGCACTTGGTGACGGGCGCAGCTTGCCCCTGATTTAGTATATGGCCAAAAAATGAACAGACTATTGCTGGTTAAATGCACTTGGTGTGATAGCTTGACCAACCACACTACTGAGGGTTAAATGCACTTGGTGACGGGCGCAGCTTGCCCCTGATGTAGTATATGGCCAAAAAATAAACAGACTATTGCTGGTTAAATGCACTTGGTGTGACAGCTTCACCCTGATGTAGGCTTTAGCCAAAAAACAACCACACCATTGAGGGTTAAATGCACTTGATGACAGGCGCAGCTTGCCCCTGATGTAGTATATGGCCAAAAAATAAACAGACTATTGCTGGTTAAATGCACTTGGTGTGACAGCTTCACCCTGATGTAGGCTTTAGCCAAAAAACAACCACACCATTGAGGGTTAAATGCACTTGGTCGCAGCTTGTGCTGGCGCACCACAAGACACAAAATGGCCGCCGATCACCCCAGAAAAATGTGACTGACAAACGGTCTGGGCAGCCTAAAAACAGTGAGCAATTGAGTATCAGCAGCTCAATGATCCACAGCTGCAGATCGATCAATAATCAAGTACTGTGGAGGAGTTAATCTGCCTAATCTCGCCCTACTGTCGCAGCCACAACCTCTCCCTACGCTAATCAGAGCAGAGTGACGGGCGGCGCTATGTGACTCCAGCTTAAATAGAGGCTGGGTCACATGGTGCTCTGGCCAATCACAGCCATGCCAATAGTAGGCATGGCTGTGACGGCCTCTTGGGGCAAGTAGTATGACGCTTGTTGATTGGCTGCTTTGCAGCCTTTCAAAAAGCGCCAAGAAAGCGTCACAAAAGCGCCAAGAAAGCGACGAACACCGAACCCGAACCCGGACTTTTACGAAAATGTCCGGGTTCGGGTCCGTGTCACGGACACCCCAAAATTCGGTACGAACCCGAACTATACAGTTCGAGTTCGCTCATCCCTACTTTGGGACTGATTATCAGTTAATGTCGGTAGAGATAATGAAGCGAGAAAGGTCTCGACCGATTTTCCTGGGGAAAATAAAGACGGGTTGTTATTGTTCTCCTCGGCTTCCTTTATATTGTATAAGGAGAAATACATTTTTTGAAACTGTTTGGCTATTTCCGGGGTAGTAACTACCTCTCCTTTATCTGGGGTTTTAATCTTATGGATATAATTATGGGATCTCCTTTGTTTTATGCGTTGCATCATAAATTTAGATGCTTTATCCCCATGTGCATAATATTTGTACTGTGCATGTAGGTACTTTGCTGAAGTCGTATTAAGGATGTTCTTCAGTTTTGCTCTCATTTCGGTAAGTTCATCAAGATGTGACTGCAGTAGGGATTTTTTATGTAGGGCTTCTAGGCATTGGATATGGGTCAGGAGTTCTTCTACCTGTTTCTCCCTCTCTTTTTTAATTTTAGCTCCTCTGCAAATGAATTGACCCCTCATGTATGCCTTATGGGTGTCCCACAAAATATGTGGGGAAGTTCCGGGGAGAGCATTGAATGAAAAAAATTCCTCCAATAAAGATTTTGTAGTCTTAATATTTTCCTCAGTGGATATAAGCTGCTCATTTAATCGCCACCTAAATGCCCGCGGTTCCATTGAGGGAGCAAGTATATTTAAGAATACCGCCGCATGATCCGAAAGAATCATGTTACCAATGTAGGTCTTTGTACATAGGCCAAGATGTTCTTTGGACACAAGTATGTAGTCCAGTCTGTGATACGAATGATGAGTAAGAGGAGAAGAAGGTGTAGTCCTGTCTGGAGGGATTGAAAAGACGCCAAGCGTCAAGCAGTGCATTTTGTTGCAATTTCGTCTTAAGCTATTTTAGGGCCCTGAAAGAGATTGCAGACTTTTTGGATGTGGAATCCAATAAGGGATCCAATGCTATATTAAAATCTCCTCCTAGTAGTACTACACCTTCCTTGAATGTCTCTAAAAGGGAGAGCATATCCACTAACCAGGAAACCTAATTAAAAAGAAGAAATAGAGAATCTCTGACCGTTGAAGAGAAACCGTTGAAGAGAAAGGACAGACCAAAGGGAAACAGCCACTTATACATCACTTTATTATTACGTAGCCACTCAGTTAGTGGTTTCAGAGCTCTCCTTTTCTTTAGAGTGGTTTGCGCCAAGTCCTGGAATATTGAGATATGACAGTCATCCACACTTATTCGTGGTGCATTCCTTGCCTTATTCAGTATAGCGTCCTTTACAGGATAATGTAAACATTTACAAATCACATCCCTTGGAGGCTCTGTAGGTTGGGGCTTGGGCCGCAGTGCTCTGTGTGCCCACTCAATGATTATTTCGTGGGATGAATCTGGGCCCAGCAGCTGCATGCATATGTTAGTCACAGCTTCATGTATATCCTCTGTACCTACTGTTTTAGGTATGCCCCTAAATCGCAGGTTGTTGCGCCGTCCACTGTTCTCCTGGTCTTCCAGGAGTGTATACAAGGAGTTGAGGTGCTTCTGATGCTGGGACAGGGTGGAGGAGGTATGCGTATATGGCGCATGTCCTCTTTAATAGCAGTTAGATCCGATCTAATGGGTTCCAGCACTTAAAGCAGAGTGTCTTTTAGGAACGATCTGGATATAGGCAGGGTATCGGCCCCAGGGGAGACCTCCCTTACCTTCTCAGAGGCGGCCGCAGCTTTCACACTGGTCCACGCTGCTCTCTGCGTGCCGGGCGCCATCTTGGATTCCTTAGCTACATGTGCTTGAGCGGCTTTCTTTATAAATCTGTCCATTGATTCGTTCGGGATCGCTTCTTTGTTGTGTCCCTGTGAATCCACGGGTCTGGGGCCACCTATCTTGACCATTCTGGGTCCAAATCGCTGGGTCCAAATCGAATAAGGCTGTGAGGGCTTTTTGCACAGCAGAGCTGCACTTCAAGCTGCCATCTAACTCTGGTGCAGGCTCCGCCCCCCCGTTTTACTGTTTTAAATGCAAGCTACTGTGACACCAGATATGAGTGGTGGCACTGGGCACTGGCAGTAGTGGGCACAGTACACGCTGTGGGCCTGACACACACGCTGGCAGGCAACTGCAATTATATTACAGTGAAAAAAGTGTTTTACTGTTTTAAATGCAAGATACTGTGACACCAGATATGAGTGGTGGCACTGGGAACTGGCAGTAGTGGGCACAGTACACGCTGTGGGCCTGACACACACGCTTGCAAGCAACTGCAATTTTATTACAGTGAAAAAAGTGTTTTACTGTTTTAAATGCAAACTACTTTGACACCAGATATGAGTGGTGGCACTGGGCACTGGCAGTATTGGGCATAGTACACGCTGTGGGCCTGACACACACGCTGGCAGGCAACTGCAATTATATTACAGTGAAAAATGTGTTTTACTGTTTTAAATGCAAGCTACTGTGACACCAGATATAAGTGGTGGCACTTGCCACTGGCAGTAGTGGGCACAGTACACGCTGTGGGCCTGAAACACACACGCTGGCAGGCAACTGCAATTATATTACAGTGAAAAAAATGTTTTACTGTTTTAAATGCAAGCTACTGTGACACCAGATATGAGTGGTGGCACTGGGCACTGGCAGTAGTGGGCACAGTACACGCTGTAGGCCTGACACACATGCTGGCAGGCAACTGCAATTAGATTACAGAGAAAAAAAAAAGCAGACTGATGTACTAGCCCTAAAAAGGGCTTTTTGGGGTGCTGTCAGGACGCTGTCCTTACAGCAGATCAGATGAGTCTTTCAGGACTGTAGTGGACACTGAATACACTGGCCTAGCTATCGACTTCCCTATTAAATCAGCAGCAGCTGCACTGTCCCTGCTCTCACTAAGGGCTCTTTCCCACTTGCGTTGTCCGGATCCGCTCCACTTGCCGGAATTACATGCCGGATCTGGAAAAACGCAAGTGAAATGAAAGCATTTGAAGATGGATCCGTCTTCAAAATGCGTTCAGTGTTACTATGGCAGCCAGGACGCTATTAAAGTCCTGGTTGCCATAGTAGTAGTTGGGAGCGGGGGAGCGGTATACTTACCGTCCGTGCGGCTCCCGGGGCGCTCCAGAATGACGTCAGAGCGCCTCATGCGCATGGATGACGTGCCATGCGATCACGTCATCCATGCGCGTGGGGCGCCCTGACGTCACTCTGGAGCGCCCCGGGAGCCGCCCGGACGGTAAGTATACTGCTCCCCCGCTCCCCACTACACTCTACCATGGCTGCCAGGACTTTAGCGTCCCGGCAGCCATGGTAACCATTCAGAAAAAGCTAAACGTCGGATCCGGCAATGCGCCGAAACGACATTTAGCTTAAGGCCGGATTAATGCCTTTCAATGGGCATTAATTCTGGATCCGGCCTTGCGGCAAGTGTTCAGGATTTTTGGCCGGAGCAAAAAGCGCAGCATGCTGCAGTACTTTCTCCGGCCAAAAAACGTTCCGGTCCTGAACTGAAGACATCCTGATGCATCCTGAACGGATTTCTCTCCATTCAGAATGCATTAGGATAAAACTGATCAGGATTCTTCCGGCATAGAGCCCCGACGACGGAACTCTATGCCGGAAGAAAAGAACGCAAGTGTGAAAGAGCCCTAACACTGCAGCTTCCTAATGAATCTAAGATGGATGCTGTCCTTGCTTTTTGATAGGAGGTGGGAGGGTCTGGGAGGGAGGGTCTGCTGCTGATTGGCTGGAATGTTTCTGCTGACTGTGAGGTACAGGGTCAAAGTTTGCTCAATTATGACGTATGGGGGCGGACCGAACATCACATATGTACGCCCGCCGCGGCGAAGGCGAACAAGCGATGTTCGTCGGGAACTGTTCACCGGCGAATAGTTCGGGACATCTCTACCAAGCAGTTGCAGTCCAGGTTTCTCATTTATGACACCATTGCAAATATAGGTGACAGTGGCTGGCTGTAAATGGCAGGGCACAGTGACACCATATATTCTTATGTTAATCTCTTGGAAATGATCCAGGCATAGAGACCATGGTGTGTAATGACACCTGTGTCTGGATGGTGGACCACAAAGCTGCTCATGAACAACATGAGCTGCCC
Organism: Bufo gargarizans; assembly: GCF_014858855.1. Classification (NCBI taxonomy): domain Eukaryota; kingdom Metazoa; phylum Chordata; class Amphibia; order Anura; family Bufonidae; genus Bufo; species Bufo gargarizans. Next base: position 126,353,245 of record NC_058083.1, read on the forward strand.
ATGCTTGCTGATGGATCAAATTATCCACTCTATTGGTGGTCTGTCTGGGCTGTTAGTAGCCCTTCACTGTCTGCTTATGTGAGGACACACACACACACACACACACACACACACACACTGCTTGTAACACCTCACAACAGCAAAGTTAGAATGCAACATCCACCACGACCTAGGGCCCTATAAGATGTTTGGTGTTGGTGGTAACCAAGGATAGGAATGGCCAAGTGGTATAGGGGTGCCTACAATGTCCCTTAATGATGAATGTGTCACGGTGCTACTGCCTGGATATGACTGGACCCCAGGCGTTGGCTCCGAAGCAGACAAATAGGGGTGAATAGTTGAAAACAAAAGAAATAATTGAGTCCAGACCTTGTGATGAAGTTGAATAGCAGCTTTACTTTAGTAAACGTTTCTCCAAAATAGTTTACAGACTTTATCTTGGTCCCAGCAGGCTTTAGCATTAAACTCTGACTGGCAAACTCGTCTCTGCTACATCTGTTGCTCTCTGGCTCTGCTGTACTGACAGGCTGACTGTATAATTCAGCTTCTTCTTTATGCTGCAACTTCTTGGTAATAACCAGAGAACCAAAAAGACTGCACAAAGTGCTCAACGTGGCAAAAGTCATATGTGGAGTGTGGGGGTGTCAGGTACTGTAATCCCTCCACAGTACTATGAGACACCCACAAATAGAAGGGTGAATTTATCCTGTAATCCCTTACCAGCACCAAGGTCCACATAAAGCTTTTCAGATGGTCACCTTGATGACAAAACAGGTAGCTAAACATACATATCCATAAGATGCCACACTAAGCCTTAGGACACACCAAATTAGGAGGATCAGCTGATTCTCTCCTATATCTCCATGAGGGCTACTCCCTCTAAACACACATTAGCAGCGGGGTTACCCTTGACGTTGTTAGACCTGCTTGCGATTCTACATTGACGTCCTCAGAGGCAGTCCATATAAGCTAGAAAGTAAGGTGCTAGATATCTGATTAGCTGCATTATTTTACCAATGTCCATTTAAAAGTTCATAGGATCACATTGCGGTACCCGTAACAGAGTTCAGACAATGGGTGAAAGTGGTAACATTGCCGAAATGGTAAAACATTAGTGCAAAAATAGTACAGATATATAATGCAATCAAATTTACATTAGAGTCTTCTCCTTAAGTGCTTGGCTGGTCAAGTGCACCAAACTGGAACAAATAGTGCAAAAGTCATTTGTAGTCCACATGAGGTAATAAAGTCAATATTTGTAATCCACATGGGGTATGAACAACAAAGGTACTCAGAACCTTTTTTGGCAAAGGGGCTCCCAACTAACCTGAGAAGGGGGAAAAAAAGGGAAATTGTATGTAATTGTATGCAACCGGAGTCTTAACGGACATGTCTATCTGTATAAGGAATAAAAGGGCAACCAAAAACATAAAAACAAAGCCAACATTTCCTCAGCCTTCAATTGTAGTCCATGCCATGGCTCCCAATAGTCCTTGTTTCCTTTAAATGCTGTAGAGGCTCCTTAGAGGAAGGACCTCAGATCCTCCTCACTGCTGCTGCTAAAGGTCATGACAGATCTGTCCTGCCTCTAGTATTCTAGACGTGCAGCAACCGTTGTACGTTGTCGACACCTACTGGCGGACCTAGGTAGTGACCCGGTGGTCACAATTTTCATGGCAGCCGCAACCTTTTGTTTGACTGGTCCGAAACCTCCTGCCAGGCAAAATGGATCCAGGACCTCCAGCTGCAAGGGAGCTGGTAGGCAGTCCTCCTCACGTGCTGGCGAATCCTGGGTCTCTCTCTCCCTCGTCATGGTCATTTTCCACGGTAGCTGATAGACGATTTTTGGGCTGATGGTAAAGGTGGAGGTTGACACACAGCCCATTAGACAAACTAGTGGCATAGGCAATCCTGGGATGAGTGGCTCCGGCTCTGGCTGAGGCCTCTCGCAGAAGTGCAACACGCCACCTGCTGTTTCCTGCAGACAGCGCACTCTCCTCACAGCAGATGGGTCTTCCCGCCATGTCATCGGTGCCGTCAGCAGAACCAGGGGTTTCTCAAGGAACGGTCACTGCTTTGGTGAAGGGCCTCTGGAGGGACTTCATAGGGGTATACTCCACTCTGTCTCCCTTATAGAGACTGTGCCTTGCCTGGGGGAGATAAGGACGGTTCACAGAGGTACGTCCCACAAAGAGCTCCTGACCTATCTTGTCATCCACCAAAAAGCCACTTCCCCACTGAACAGAAAACCACACTATGGACCCTGTTCTCTGCTCCAGGATAGGATCTCGTGGCTGCTGTCGGTCCCATTCGCAGATGGCCCAGTCCTCTATGGCCCGCTTGTATTCCCACATATCTCTAGCATGGGCCATCCCCTCCTTGGGCATCATCGGGTTGAGGCCTTCAAACACGCCTTGACAGATGGCATGAGGAACGTCACTGCTTTCTCTTTCGGGGGTCGCTGCACTTGGGAGACGCATATCTCCTTCTAGGGCTGCCTGCATTTCATGCACTTAATCTCCCCAAAACATGCCACTCCAGTCTGGCAGCAAGGGACGCTGTCATGACCGCTATCCCAGCAGCAGTCATGTCGCACCAGACGGAGGGGAAGGGGGACCCTTATCTACGGATGGGAAATAGAACGGCCACCCCTGACTAACCCTAAGCTGGCACCTGTCTGCCCCGATACCCTAGACGGGGTGTGAACCTGTGCGGCGAGCAGGATGCCTAAACCCTCAGTCACCCTAACAAGACTAGACTGGGGAAAGGCAGATGGGAGCACTAGTCACCATCACTCATGTCTAGGAGAACAACAGTCAAAGACAGCAACAAACAAACTATCTACAGCAGAGATAGACTTATCCAGTCACGAGTAGAGAAGGTGATCCCAGTAACGACAGTCCACGCCAGACCAGAGCACCACAGCAATACCGTCAAACGATCTCCTTCAAAGGTCAGAATAGCACTGGAAGTAAGGATTATATCTGGCAATGACTGCAAGTGAAACTGAAACTAATATAGTAGCTGGGAGTGGCAGACAGGACTAACCTGAGAAGGATGCCTACAAACTCCCAGTCAGGACAAAAAGGTTCACAAGGCAAAACCCGGATGACATACCCTGAACCACGGAGCAAACTCACAAGCTATCGCGAGTAGCAAGTCGCTGCAACCTTCTCCTCCCAGACCTGTCTGGATCAGTCACAGTCGTGACAGACGCGCCATCTTGCTTCCTCTCGAGCTGGCACAAACTGGTGAAGAAGAAGGGGATTTTAAGGCTGTACTGGGCTGTTGTTCCCTGTGGGCATTGCTGGATTTTCCTTCTCTGAATCTGGGCATTCCTTTACTTTCCTGCTCTTGAGCTTGTAGAAGAAGATACGCCATCAAAGACAAAGATGGCTGATTAACCCTTCGGATGCCGATGCACACTTTCATGCACCTGACTCTCCCAGCAAATGCCATAAAGTTATTTTTAGGTAATTTATTTGTCAATTCTATAGGCTTTGTGGTACAAGGGTACACACGTAAATCCTGTTAGGGATGCTAGTTGCAACGTCCACCCCGACCTAGGGACCTATAAGATGTTTAATGTTTGTGGTACCTATGGGTAGGAATGGCCGAGTGGTATAGGGGTGCCTGCAATGTCTCTTAATTATCAATGTGTGATGGTGCTCCTACCTGTATACGACTGGACCTCAGGCGTTGGCTCCAAAGCAAACAAATAGGGGTGAATAGTTGAAAACAAAAGAAATAATTGAGTCCAGACCTTGCGATGAAGTTGAATAGCAGCTTTACTTTAGTAAACATTTCTCCAAAACAGTTTACAGACTTTATCTTGGTCCCAGCAGGCGTTAGCATTAAACTCTGACTGGCAAACTCATCTCTAATACATCTGTTGTTGTCTGGCTCTGCTGTACTGACAGGCTGACTGTATAATTCAGCTTCTTCTTTATGCTGCAACTTCTTTTCTGTAGTCTGTCTCTTAATTATGCCAGGGAACACTCCTCCTGGCTCCTGAGGCTTTAAACTGTGGCCTCCATATCCAGCAGAGCTGAAGGTGCTCTAGCTGGCTTGGCTTGGGCATGGACACTTCCAACATCAACATGCCCAGCCCTTGCTTCCTTCCACTAGCAGGGGGTGAGCTAGACTGCTCTAGAAACTGGTCCCCACACTTCCTGCAGAAAGTGGGACTTGCCCACTCCTCCACAGAAAGGGATGTAGAATGGAATTGAAAGCTCCATTCTACCTAACTGTAGCTATGCCATTGCTGCAACCTGCTGGTGAACCATGCACATTGAACATAACAGTTGCAAAATAGGAAATGCACAGTTTTTGGACCTGAAATAAATACACATGATGACATGAGGTTAACCAATAAAGACAATTGTTGGGTGCAATGGTGGTAATGCCACTCTGGGCGTTACAAGAACAGCCTAGTGGAAATCCTGCTTCTCTCAGTCCAATAATGCACCCCCTCTCAAAGTCTATCAACTGGCCAAAATGTCTTTGTGTGCATCATAGAGGCATGTCTAGCTCTCACCAATAGATACACTATCCAAAGTAACCTCTGAGAGCTTTTTCATAGGGCAGCAGGGGAAGCATTTTTACATCCTCTTGTGGAAAGACTGAGTGTCTAATCAGACCACACCTGTAAACTTTCACATATCTGCCTGAGACATAAGGCCATGATGAGTTTTGTAGCAATCTGACATTTCTATGTTGGTGCTTTATTTTTATTTTTTTATTTTAATTTTTGTCAGTGAGTGTATTTATTAAGAAAATGTACCATTCTGCATACTATTTGCAAATCTTCTTCCATAGGTTGCAATATAAAGCTACTGCAGGTAAGATCAACCTAACAGAATTATCCATATATAGTATCTCAAATTTTTATAGGATTTTACTTATTTATTAAATGAGTTTTTCATCTTTGTAGGTTTTTTTTTCAGACTCCCCAGCGTGACCAGACCCGTGGTGGTGAGCAAACTTACCAGTTTCCTGCCGCAATGTTCTGGCTCCTCCTCATGCATCACTGATACCGAGTGTACTTACGTCAACATTCTGTTTGATGGGGGTCATGTGATTACTGACCGGCAATGACTGGTCGCTGTGGTGATGTGTCACTCGTACACATGTGGATACGGCCAGGCACAGCTGCCTATGAGGTGAATGATGGAGCCACAACCCAGAGACATAGATCAGGTAAGTATGCTCACCACAGCAGGTCCGGCCACACTGGGAAATCTTAAAAAAAGCACTACAAAGGTGCACTACACTACAAAAGCACTACAAAGTGATTTAAGCTACCAAGCATTTATGTTTTCCTGAGACATAACACACGAGCCATAGGACCAAGGCCAGAAATTCTACATATATTTAATTCTTGTTTAAATGAGTAACTATAATTTCAAAAAATGTTTGACATGTAATAGAGACAAAACTTTTGATTAACATGAGGAGGCTGAAACGCTCAGCTGATCAATATCTCTCCTCACTAACTGAAGACTGGCTCATAGACTCTGTTTTTTAGGCCATCTTCATCTAGAAAAGAGAGTAAGCTGAGTACTGCTGGCTACTAGTTTTATCAATTGCTAGGGTCTCAGCACCCAGATCCCTACCAATCACAAATTTTCACTCTGACAAGTCTTTTTGTTTTTTATTTTGAGATGAGAATTGTATATTAAAGGTTAAATAATAATGGTTAATTTGTAGCTTTACATTTTTAACGTAACTTTATAGACATTTAATGAATATAATAATAAATTCAAAAATAGCAATCAATGCCTTTAGAAGTAGCTGTGATCAGAAAAATCAGACCTTTTGCTAGGAAATTGTAATAGCTAGCTCTTCCCTCGCATCAACAGCTTACAGACTGCAGTTCTTGACAAATTATGGTCTGTAAATAGTATCCAAACTATATGTGATACTTTGTATTAGGCAACACCAATTAACAAATCTACCAAGTTTAATAAAGGGTCAATTTATAGGAATAAAATGATGCACCAGTCCTTTTCTATGCTGTGATATTTTGTTAAAGGCTGTGGACACCTTTGAGGGCATTTTTTATTGTTGCAGTCCACTCATTTTGGGCTAAAAATTATTTGTTTTCCAGTTGATCTTTATTAAAAATGTTAATGTTTTTCTTCTACAGCTTTTAATTAATGTACATTTGCAGACTAGCAGGCTCTCTGTTTTACGCTGAATCCATCAGGGAGGTTAATCTGTAGCCCTTATTTCTGAAATCCTGACAGCTTATAAACACTCATTATAACTTATCATCGGTTTGATAAGAATTTAGCTCTGATTGATATAATTAGGATGAATGAAAATGCTGTCCTTTTAGTATTAGTGGTGATATGGTCATCCGTATCTCATAGCTGCAGGGGGACATTACAATGACAGATGCCATAGAATGGCAGTCATCATCCATAGACGCTTTTGACTTCTAGTTTTTTTATCTGACTTTAATAGGCACAGCGCTGCAGTAACCAGCCCTGTCCACTATACAGTAGATGGAGTTGTATAGTTCCACTGCCTCTCAATTAGCTGATTGGTGGGGGTGTTGGGTAATAGATCCCTGCCAATCTGAGCATCATAGATACTTTAGTCTTAGAGAGCCTCCTTAACTATTAAAAAGGTTTAGAAAACGGAAAGGAATTCAAAGGCTTTTTCTGTCAGTGGCTGTATGACTTCTTATATTTATTTTGAAAACAAATTATGTACCACATTCTCATGAAAATATCTAAAATGCAATCAATATGAAGTAAATGATCATTTGGACTTTTTTTTTCCGTGGGCTTGTATAAGACAGTCCTTCTCTCTGCCATCACATAACCGATTCAAAAGTTTGTCTTGCCCATGTCTACTGCTCAACATCTTCAATAATGTCCTCTACTATCTCTGCTGGACTCTGCACCTTTATGTAATTATAAATGTCTGTTTTCTATCATTTCAAAGGCTTCTGATCACCAGGAGTTCTTCTTCAAAGACTTTACATAGCAGAACAACTTCAGTCATAAAATGGAGACTCGTCTTTGAAGTTTTTGATGCCATTTCCTTTTTTGTACTTTTTAGCAAGTTCCAATTAGACAATATTTGAGCATTTGGAAATCTTAGCATTTGTGTCTAAGCTGGTCTAGTTATTTAAATGAGTGATGCATGCATAACTGTATTAATTTAGTAAGCTATCAAAAGTTCACATTGCAGCATTTTCCATAGTGGTCAGTATATTACATTACAGCATTTTCCCTAGTGGTCTGTAATTTAATTGATTAGCTTTCAAGTATACTGTAGTTAAAGGGTCACTAACTTTTCAAAAACATTTGATATTTCATAGACACATATTGAAAGTTTAGATCACTGGTAGTCTGAGTGCTAAGACACCCCCCCCCCCCCTGCAGAGGATGGAATCAAGAAGGACCAATAGACTTCCATCGAGTCTGTCTTAGTGCAGCATGGAGAGAATACACAATAAGCATTCTAAATAATGCTGGGGGTCTCGGCACTCAGACCCCCACTATGTCTCTATGACATATACATGGGGAGCGAATCAGGCATCGGATCATAGATCCAAAGTTGCTTTGGTCAAAAATTTAACCTTGCCAGAGCCCATACATTTGATTGCTGTACAGAGACAGAAAGCTGGTGTAGATCTCCACCATAATCTATGCTAGTTTCCTAGCCAAAATTATAATAAATGTAACAGGCCACCTACTCTGGTCCCTCAATGTTCACTACATTGAAAATTAGCAAAATTTTTGCTACAGGAACATGAGTTTTCTGCAGCAGAGTGGATGATAAATTCTCCCTGTAGTTAACATTAAACTTGTATGTTGGCTATACTATTTTAAGGCATTTACTGAGTGAACTTTTAGGGTTGGGGCTATGTGGCATGTGTCACATGACATGAAGATCACCATGTCATATCACAGTATCACATCTAATGATTACCAATGGGGTTGCAATGCAACATGCAAAGTTACAGGTCACAAGTTGCATGCAACTTCACCAACATAGACTACAATGTAAGCTGCATGTCAGACCTTGGTTCTAATAGAGCCATGTGACATCAAGTTGCAGACAAGTCAACGAATGTTTTTGGTCGTGCGACTTTTCAGAGATTTGTTGTTGCACGTTACAGAGTTTTCAGAGATTTGTTGTTGCACGTTACATGTTGCAATGTAGCCCGAACATTGAAGACACTTTGCAATATACAGTATATTATAACTGTGATTATGGGTTTGTTTCAGCACACACCATTACTGGTCAGAAGTGTAAGGGGATGGACACATATGGCGTAAATGCAGCAGAATTGTGTGCGGAAAACCTGCAGCAGTTACAGAACCATCAACGTGGATAAGACTCTCAGAAATCTCATCCACATACTGCAACTGCAATAAAGACCTGCAGAGTAAACTGTCACCATGGGTATTCAATCCACAGCATGTCAGTTTATGCAGAACGGTGGCTCATGATACCTTGAATCCAACCAACGACAACATCTGCATGGAGTTTGCATGTTCTCCTCGTGTTTGTGTTAAGATATGCTGATAGCGACAGCAAGTGATGACAATGTCTGAAAAGCAATTTGGAATATATCAACGCTATATAAGTGAACAAAATGAACATAATGTATGCTGCAGTTTTATCTATGGCATTCAAGCTTTGCTAAGAGTGAAAGCAGCAGAAAACCTGCAGTGATCCTGGCAGCAATTCCACTGCAAAAAAACTAACAAAAAAACAATTTTGGATAGGGAAGATTGAATCAGTGCAGCAGCCCCGTCTTCTTAGGATAGTGATATGCCATCACTTTATGAGAGTGAAGCTATAAGATGATAAGGAAAGGTTCACACAGCTGAAATGCACTCGATGAGGAATCCATGAAAGAAGTTTGAGGATGACCTTGGATTTCTGCTGCAGGATCTGCACACAGGTTTAACTGCTTTCAGAGGAGCTATTCTGCATGCAGCCACCCTGCCAGATTTATTCAAGCATTTACTTAAATTGCCATATCTGTGCCATGATTTGTAATCTTTTCAAAAGTGGCATGAAAACGGTGCCAGGCTTAGTGAGAGGGGCGGGGCCAGTTGTGAGCCAGCAAATGTACTATAATGTCTAGCTGGCATATATTTGACTTTCTGGGGCATGGTGATCAAGAGATGCATTTAATATATTAAGAGGCATGTGCCCCTTAATATATTAGGAGCATCTGACTCCAGCAAACAGGGGATCAAGATTGATACAGTGGCGTTGCTAGGGCTGGTGTCACCCGTTGCAGTAGAACATGGTGTCCCCCCCTCCCCGAAGCAATAATTTCAGTTATGTGATCAGTTATTTTTCGCTAAAACCAGTAGTGAAGGCTACTTAGAGAAAAGGTATAATGGAAAGATCTGCACCGTTCTGTGTTTTTGGCTCACAATAATGGCGCATCAAGAAGACCGCGCAGTGTTTAGCGATCTGAAAAACACAGATGCTGCCCGTGTGCGTTCCGCAGCCTGCGGAACGGAATAGGCGGCCTATTATAGAAATACCTATTCTTGTCCGCGGACAAAAATAGGACATGCTCTATATTTTTTGCAGGGCCGCGGAACGGAACAACTGTGTGCTGTCCACATCTTTTGCGGCCCCATTGAAATGACTAGGTCCGCACCCTTTCCGCAAAATTGCTTAACGGATGCGGACTCGTTCATACAGTCATCTGAATGAGCCCTTACTCATGGAAATAACTGACCAAAAAACTGAAGTGTGAACTCGGCACAAAACAGTTGCTGCACTGCAAGTTGCAGTGTTTTTGTGTCGCACACCAGATGTCGGTGTGCTAAAGAGGATTGTTAATTACCAAATAAAATAATATTACATAATAAAATGTACCTAAAACTAAACAGAAGGGACTTCTAAGGCTATATTCATATGAAAATGAAAAAGAAAAACATATTTTTTAATGGATGCCTTTCTTAGAAATGGCAACTGTTGCCCTCAATTGTATGGAGGCTGTTGGTCTATAAAAAGGGACAAAATAAGACATAAAAAAAACTGGTAGTGTGAATAACCCCATAGACTACTATTGTTCTTTAAACAGTCGTGTGACGGTCATTTTTCATGTGACTGCAGCCTAAGGGTTTGTGCACACAGACATGGAAGCTGTATGGCAGCACCTTAGAACGGAGCTATGCTTCAAGGGGAGAATACAGCGGCAAATGAAGCACACCTTAATTGTTTTTCTGTTGGATTTCATACAGAATCTCACACAAAACACTTCTGTATAAAACTGAAGGAATGTGGAGCTACAGTAAATGACATGTACCTCTATGGTAGCAGTATTACTGCTCTGTGCACAATGGTGCGGTAGTATGGCTGCCTGCATGAGCTCTATACATACAGCATTATTCCCCCTATCAATGGTTTGCTTGCCACCAAACAAACACCTTAAACCTCGTTCACACAGCAGAGATTGTGGTGCATTGCAAAACCGAAATACCGACGCATGAGAAAAAAAAATCGCACTATTTAACATTGATTTTCTTTTAGTTTTCTTATGAAAGCAGTTATATGAAAAGTAAAAATAAAATAAAAATAACATACGTCAAGCCATATGCGTTTTATAGTGAAGCAGCTGACGGTAAAACACCTCAGGGTGCGTTTCTGCAACATGTGAATGGGAAAGGCAGAAAAAAAGCCATCATAAAAGTGAACTTGACCTCAGAGGTGAGACAAGCTGGGACTGTTCAGTCAGGTGGGTGTACAGGCCATGTGCAGAGGCTTAGTACACGTGTACACACAGCTCCCACATGCAGCCATACATGTAGGTTATATAGGTCTCCACTAACCTGAACCTGCCCTTGACTTGCACAGTGGATGAGGAGGGGGCGGCTCTCTCCCTCGGAAGTGAGTGGTGTTAGGTCCGGCGGGTGACGTCACTTACTCCATCAGACTGGTGTCACCCGGTGCTGCCTGCACCCCCCTCGCAACGCCACTGGATTGATATATGAAACATCAGTCTTGATAGATTCCCCCCAGTGCCTACCCATAGGCAGTATGCATCAGCAGTGTACATATTAGCTTATATGGGTCTGAGGAGTGTGAAGCTCCCCTCCAAACAGTTTATTTGGGTTTACAGTTTTTTTTTCATTATTGCTGTTATGATAATGGTAATAATAATAATTATTATTATTATTGTTATTATTAAGGATGGCAGTTAGACAGGGCAGGAGAGAAGGATGTTATGCAAGCTACACAAACACAGTTTTTCACAGTTCAGGTATGTTGCAGTATTGTCTCACCCTATTCACTGCTTTTGTCTTCATTGTTGCTATCGTTCATCTCCAAAGTCATCCACAACTTCAACCCTTTGTTTCTTCTACCCTTTGTCCCTTTTATCAACATCAGTCCCTCTCTAATTCCCTCACCTATGTACAGTACACATGCACTTCTTACATTCTTACATCACCTTGACCAATCTTTCTCCATGGTGCAGCACAAAAAACACGCTCAGAAATCACTTAACCATTTTCCATCTCTTTCCATTGTCCTGCTACTAGATGCAGACACCATCTGATCGAATCCTGGTCCTCCTTCTACTAATCTCAGTTTCTCACCTGCCACACATAAAAACCATGCAAATCTGATTAACATTCGCCGTATGCCTTTTACCTGTCTCATTTACCTGTGCTCTCAGTCACTGTGCAACAAACTTTCCATCATCTATTCTTTCTTTTAAATGAGCAGGTGGACTAGGAAAAAAGTAAGAGGGCTCACATAGGGTGATCTTGTGTTGAAGACCTGGCCCAATACACGATAATAGAAGTTATTAGGTTGCTCACCTGTTGTGAACAGTCACAACAACCATAATGCATATATGCTGAATAGCATGAGGTTTTAGGCTTTCTAGCTGGAGGTGGTCTTCCACGTCAAGATTGAATCCGTTGAGATACAGAAGTGGATAGGAAGTACGACATAGAACAAAATAAAGAGATGGAAAGACCTCTTCCCAGCACTTCTTCTTTGAACATCCACGGTTTATTGAGCATAAAATGCAAATAAAATAAAAAATAATAAAATGACGTGTTTTTGGGCTAAACCCTATTCTCAAATATATGATAAATAGGTTGGCATCCCATTTTTCTTATATTTTAGGAAGGGATTTAGCCACAGAATGTATCATTTGGATTTCTATTTGCTTTGATTGGCATTTTGTGTTCAATAAACATTGACTTTTCAAAAAAGGAAGGGCTTAGAATAGGTCTTTACTTATTTACATTTTGTTCTACATTTCTTTCTTTTAAAATCTTTCAACTTGCTGTCCCTCATGGAAAATTGGCTTCAACATTTTGACTGTGTCCCCTGCTGCTCTATCCTATGGTGGGCTATACTTTTCCCATACCCTTAGACCTAATGGCAGGCATGGTGAAAGAGTAGGAATACTACTTTCTCCACAGTGTACATTTAAGGTCATTCACTCTATGCCCTCACTCACATTCCCCTTTTTTGAGTTTCACAGACTCCACACCATTAGACCTTTCCACCCTTTCCTCCAGCAAATGGCTGATGTCTATCTTCCCCAAGGCTCATCCCACCAGTTCCTGGATCATTTTGCTGCTTGCCTTCCTCATTTTCTATTGTGTGAATTACCAACTCTTACTATGGTTGATTTGAAGAACCCCATTGATGATTCAATCTCATCATTGGCCTCTTAATTTATTTTTATAGCCTCCTCTCTAGGCCACTCACAACGTATTTTCTCTGTCACACACAAAGACGCTAATATGCTTTTCTTCCGCAATTGCTCACTTCTTTCCTTTTCTATAAAGAGTTCTCATTTCTCACATGACACTCCAACCTTTCACACATACAGAAACGTACACACCATTAACCCTCAGCAACTTATAGACGCCCTACAGTTATCAAAGACATCTCTTCCCTCTCTGGCTGCCAATCATTACAAGCATTACCCTCAAACCCACCCTGGATGAAGCAGCTCCCATTACACTCCCATCTTCCGGACACAGACCACAGCAACTTTGGCACACGCCCAAAACATGTTTTCTTCAGTGGTGCTCTATGTGTGCAAAATGTTTATGGAAACAAATCACATATATTAGCAGATTTTGTCCATTATAAATGTATACTTAAAAACTATAACTCTTTCCTTCACTTTGTCAAACAAATCTACTTCACTTCTCTCATCTTCTCACTTTCAAATAAGCCAAAATGACTCTTTGATGTTTTTCATTCCCTTTTTAGCCCTAAAGTTTATGAGGCACATTTATTAAGACCAGCGTTTTAGACGCCGGTCATAATAAAGGCCCATAGCGGGCGTTGGATCCACTGAATTTATAACGAGGCACAAGCCTGTCCATAATTTTGATGCATCCAGCGCCAGCTTCCTTGCTGTCTTACATTTAGACCTGGCCACTCACTTCAAAGACACTGTAGATTGATAATATCAGACAGGAAGTAATCTCCCGTTCACTAACCAGCATCGATCCCCCTTCCTCCAAAACTTCTTCTTGTTCTATCTCATTTGACCTTATAATAGAAGAATTCTCTAGGCTCTTCTTTTCAACCGACTACCTGTAGTAGTGATACTATTCTCTCACACCTCCTCCAGTTGCTCTCCTTGGCTGTCATTATTACTACAATATTTAACCTATTTCTCTTTTCTGGCATCTTTCCTTCCTTTTTTTTTTTAACATTCTATTATAACCCCACTACTAAAGAAAAAAACATTTTTTCACCCAACCTAGTTGCCTCTCTGCTAACTCTCTTCTTGACCCTTTACAACCTGGCTTTTGCACTCTAGACTTGACAGAAACTGTCCTTAACAAAGTGTCTAATGATCTGACAGTGAAAAGGAATGTCAACTACTCTCTACTCATTCTTCTGGATCTCTCTTCAGCATTTTACATTGTAGACCACAAAACCTCTGCTTACTATGCCCCACACGAAACACAGTTTTTTTTCCTATATCCCTATGGCTGTTCTTTTAGTGGACCATTGGCTGGCTCTACATCTTATCCTCTTGGTGTTGGAGTTCCTTAGGGTTCAGTCCTAGGTCCTATACTTTTTTTTCTTTACATAGCCCCTATCGTAAGACTAGAGTTGGTTTTCAGTACAATGTCTATGCTGATGACACCCCACTATATACACATACAGCCAAGCTAAACTTGATGGTTAATGAATTAAGTAAAGAATGGCAAGAAAAAGTTAACTAAGTTTTCAATGAATGTCAATGGCTTTTGTCACAAGATAATACTGTGTCATATGTGATCAGTTACTTTTAGCTTGGATACATCTGTATCTCATCCCGTGACATCACTCCAGCAATACTACGAAGACCAGTGATTGTATTGCAGCTGTCTCTAAAATCGTGTCTTGTAACTGAAACTGGATCTCTCTAAAACTTTTTCCCCATCTACTAACCTACCTAAACCTGATAGTTCAATTTCAGTCTATGGTACTATCATAACTCCTAAGGAGCACACCTGCTGTCTTGGAGTTATGTTTAATACTTTGTCTGCAGCTCAAGAACATCTCCAGAACCTGCCTTTTTTGAGGTGGAAACAACAAAAACTCTTGTTGTTGCTTTGATTCATTCTTGTCTTCACTACTGTAACTCATTACTAATTGGTCTTCCCCTAACTAAGCTCTCCCTCCTTCAGTCTGTCCTAAATGCAGCAGCTATGCTCATCTTTTTGTCCAATCACTATACTGATGCCTCTAGTCCGTGCCAATCACGTCATTGGTTGTCCATCTATCACAGAATACCGTTTAAATTCCCGCCCACAACTACAAAGTTTTCCACAGTGCTGTATCTCCATACATATTCTCCCTCATATCTATCTACCACCCTACTCCTCTTGCCCACTGTTCTGCAAATGATTTAACATTGACATCCTCCATAATTCAAATATCTCACTCCCATGCTCAAGACCTTATTCAAGCTTCACCAACTCTTTGAAATGCACTGCCCTGGAAAATTAAGTTAATTTACAACTTACATAGCTTTAAACGTTACTTAAGAACACGTTTTATCATGTTCCCTAAAAGTTTACACTTCTGCCCCTCATTCTTCAAAACTGAACAGCATCATCCAACATTAACCACTTGCCGCCGCGCTAACGCCGAAAGGCGTCATTGCGGCGGCTCTCCCAGGCTACGCTAACGCCAATAGGCGTCATCTCGCGTGAGCCGAGATTTCCTGTGAACGCGCGCACGCAGGCGCGCGCGCTCAGAGGAACGGAAGGTAAGCGAGTGGATCTCCAGCCTGCCAGCGGCGATCACTCGCTGGCAGGCTGGAGATGTGATTTGTTTAACCCCTAACAGGTATATTAGACGCTGTTTTGATAACAGCGTCTAATATACCTGCTACCTGGTCCTCTGGTGGTCCCTTTTGTTAGAATCGACCACCAGAGGACTCAGGCAGCTCACTAAAGTAGCACCAAACACCACTACACTACACTACACCCCCCCTGTCACTTATTAACCCTTTATAAACCACTGATCAGCCCATATAGACTCCCTGATCACCCCCCTGTCATTGATCACCCCCCTGTCATTGATCACCCCCCTGTAAGGCTCCATTCAGAGGTCCGTATGATTTTTACGGATCCACGGATACATGGATCGGATCCGCAAAACGCATACGGACGTCTGAATGGAGCCTTACAGGGGGGTGATCAATGACAAGGGGGTGATCACGCATATAGACTTCCTGATCACTTCCCTGTCATTGATCACCCCCCCCTGTCATTGATCACCCCCCTGTAAGGCTCCATTCAGACGTCCGTATGATTTTTACGGATCCACTGATACATGGATCGGATCCGCAAAACACATGCGGACGTCTGAATGGAGCCTTACAGG
Source organism: Bufo gargarizans (assembly GCF_014858855.1). Taxonomy (NCBI): domain Eukaryota; kingdom Metazoa; phylum Chordata; class Amphibia; order Anura; family Bufonidae; genus Bufo; species Bufo gargarizans. The sequence goes on from NC_058083.1 coordinate 126,369,103, forward strand.
GGGGTGATCAATGACAGAGGAGTGATCACCAATATAGACTCCCTGATCACCTCCGTCATTGATCACCCCCCTGTAAGGCTCCATTCAGACGTCCGTATGATTTTTACGGATCCACGGATACATGGATCGGATCCGCAAAACACATACGGACGTCTGAATGGAGCCTTACAGGGGGGGAATCAATGACAGGCGGGTGATCACCCATATACACTCCCTGATCACCCCCTGTCATTGATCACCCCACTGTAAGGCTCCATTCAGATGTCCGTATGTGTTTTACGGATCCACGCATCTATGGATCGGATCCGCAAAACACATACGGACGTCTGAATGGAGCCTTACAGAGGGGTGATCAGTGACAGGGGGGTGATCACCCCATATAGACTTCCTGATCACCCCCCCTGTCATTGATCACCCCCTGTCATTGATCACCCCCCTGTAAGGCTCCATTCAGACGTCTGCATGTGTTTTACGGATCCACGCATCCATGGATCGGATCCGTAAAACGCATACAGACGTCTGAATGGAGCCTTACAGGGGGGTGATCAGGGAGTCTATATGGGATGATCACCCCCGTGTAAGGCTCCATTCAGACGTCTGCATGTGTTTTACGGATTCACGCATCCATGGATCGGATCCGCAAAACGCATACGGACGTCTGAATGGAGCCTTACAGGGGGGTGATCAGTGACAGGGGGGTGATCACCTCATATACACTCCCTGATCACCCCCTCTCATTGATCACCCCCCTGTCATTGATCACCCCCCTGTAAGGCTCCATTCAGACGTCTGCATGTGTTTTACGGATCCACGCATCCATGGATCGGATCCGCAAAACGCATACGGACGTCTTAATGGAGCCTTACAGGGGGGTGATCAATGACAGGGGGGTGATTACCCGATATACACTCCCTGATCACCCCCCTGTCATTGATCACCCCCATGTAAGGCTCCATTCAGACGTCCGTATGTGTTTTGCGGTTCCGATCTATGTATCCGTGGATCCGTAAAAAACATATGGACGTCTGAATGGAGCCTTACAGGGGGGTGATCAATGACAGAGGGGTGATCAGTGACAGGGGGGTGATCACCCCATATACACTCCCTGATCACCCCCCTGTCATTGATCGCCCCCCTGTAAGGCTCCATTCAGACATTTTTTTGGCCCAAGTTAGCGGAAATATATATATTTTTTTGTTTGTTTTTTCTTACAAAGTCTCATATTCCACTAACTTGTGTCAAAAAATAAAATCTCACATGAACTCACCATACCCCTCACGGAATCCAAATGCGTAACATTTTTTAGACATTTACAGTCATGTGAAAAAATTAGGACACCCTTTGAAAGCATGTGGTTTTGAAAGCATGTGGTTTTTTGTAACATTTTTAATAAAAGGTTATTTCATCTCCGTTTCAACAATACAGAGAGATTAAAGCAATCCGACTAAACAAAGAAAACTGAAGAAAAGTCTTTTCAAGATCTTCTGTAAATGTCATTCTACAAAAATGCCTATTCTAACTGAGGAAAAAGATAGGACACCCTTGCCCCTAATAGCGAGTGTTACCTCCTTTGGCTGAAATAACTGCAGTGAGACGGTTCTTGTAGCCATCTTCCAGTCTTCGACATCGGTCTGAGGAAATTTTACCCCACTCCTCAATGCAGAACTTTTTCAGCTGTGAGATGTTTGAGGGGTTTCTTGCACGTACAGCCCTTTTCAAGTCACCCCACAGCATCTCAATGGGATTCAAATCTGGACTTTGACTTGGCCATTCCAGGACTCTCCATTTCTTCTTTTTCAGCCAATCTTTGGTTGATTTACTAGTATGTTTTGGGTCATTGTCATGTTGCATGGTCCAGTTCCGCTTCAGCTTTAATTTTCTAACTGATGGTCTCACATGTTCTTCAAGCACCTTCTGATACACAGTAGAATTCATCGTGGATTCTATGATGGTGAGCTGACCAGGTCCTGCTGCAGCAAAGCAGCCCCAAACCATGACACTTCCACCTCCATGCTTCACAGTTGGTATGAGGTTCTTTTCTTGGAATGCTGTGTTTGGTTTACGCCAAACATGTCCTCTGCTGTTGTGTCCAAATAATTCAATTTTGGACTCATCTGTCCAAAGAACATTATTCCAGAAGTCCTGGTCTTTGTCAACTTTATCTCTGGCAAATGTCAGTCTGGCCTCGATGTTTCTCTTGGAAAGCAAAGGTTTCCTCCTTGCACACCTCCCATGCAAGTTAAACTTGTACAGTCTCTTTCTGATTGTAGAGGCATGTACTTCTACATCAACAGTAGCCAGAGCCTGCTGTAGTTCTCGAGATGACACTTTAGGGTTTTTGGAGACCTCTTTTAGCATCTTGCGGTCTGCTCTTGGGGTGAACTTGCTGGGGCGACCAGTCCTGGGCATGTTGGCAGTTGTTTTGAAAGCCCTCCACTTGTAGACTATCTTCCGGACAGTGGAATGGCTGATTTCAAAATCTTTTGAGATCTTTTTAAATCCCTTCCCAGACTCATAGGCTGCTACAATCTTTTTTCTGAAGTCCTGTGACAGCTCTTTTGCTCTCACCATGGTGCTCACTCTCACTTCAACAGTCAGGAGCACACCAAACTAAATGTCTGAGGTTTAAATAGGGCAAGCCTCATTCAACATGCAGAGTAACGATCTACTAATTATGTGCACCTGGTGTGATATACCTGTGTGAGATCTGAGCCAATTTAAGAGGGAATACATGTGAGGGTGTCCTATCTTTTTCCTCAGTTAGAATAGGCATTTTTGTAGAATGACATTTACAGAAGATCTTGAAAAGACTTTTCTTCAGTTTTCTTTGTTTAGTTGGATTACTTTAATCTCTCTGTATTGTTGAAACGGAGATGAAATAACCTTTTATTAAAAATGTTACAAAAAAACACATGCTTTCAAAGGGTGTCCTAATTTTTTCACATGACTGTATATTCCAGACTTCTTCTCACTCTTTAGGGCCCCTAAAAATCCAGGGCAGTATAAATACCCCACATGTGACCCCATTTTGGAAAGAAGACACCCCAAGGTATTCCGTGAGGGGCATATTGAGTCCATAAAAGATTGACATTTTTGTCCCAAGTTAGCGGAAAGGGAGACTTTGTGAGAAAAATAAAATAAAAAAATTTCCGCTAACTTGTGCCCAAAAAAAAAAAATTCGATGAACTCGCCATGCCCCTCATTGAATACCTTGGGGTGTCTTCTTTCCAAAATGGGGTCACATGTGGGGTATTTATACTGCCCTGGCATTTTAGGGGCCTGAAACCGTGAGAAGAAGTCTGGGATCCAAATGTCTAAAAATGCCCCCCTAAAAGGAATTTGGGCCCCTTTGCGCATCTAGGCTGCAAAAAAGTGTCACACATCTGGTATCGCCGTACTCAGGAGAAGTTGGGGAATGTGTTTTGGGGTGTCATTTTACATATACCCATGCTGGGTGAGAGAAATATCTTGGTCAAATGCCAACTTTGTATAAAAAAATGGGAAAAGTTGTCTTTTGCAGAGATATTTCTCTCACCCAGCATGGTTATATGTAAAATGACACCCCAAAACACATTCCCCAACTTCTCCTGAGTACGGCGATACCAGATGTGTGTCACTTTTTTGCCGCCTAGGTGGGCAAAGGGGCACACATTCCAAAGAGCACCTTTCGGATTTCACAGGTCATTTTTTACACATTTTGATTTCAAACTACTTACCACACATTAGGGCCCCTAGAATGCCAGGGCAGTATAACTACCCCACAAGTGACCCCATTTTGGAAAGAAGACACCCCAAGGTATTCCGTGAGGGGCATGGCGAGTTCCTATAATTTTTTATTTTTTGTCACAAGTTAGCGGAAAATGATGATTTTTTTTTATTTATTTTTTTCTTACAAAGTCTCATATTCCACTAACTTGTGACAAAAAATAAAAAATTCCAGGAACTCACCATGCCCCTCACGGAATACCTTGGGGTGTCTTCTTTCCAAAATGGGGTCACTTGTGGGGTAGTTATACTGCCCTGGCAATTTAGGGGCCCTAATGTGTGCAAAGTAGTTTGAAATCAAAATCTGTAAAAAATGGCCGGTGAAATCCTAAAGGTGCATTTTGGAATATGTGCCCCTTTGCCCACCTAGGGCAATATGTGCCCCTTTGCAAAGACCATTTTACATATACCCATGCTGGGTGAGATAAATATCTTGGTCAAATGCCAACTTTGTATAAAAAAATGGGAAAAGTTGTCTTTTGCCAAGATATTTGTGGGGCACACATTCCAAAGAGCACCTTTCGGATTTCACAGGCCATTTTTTACACATTTTGATTGCAAAGTACTTCTCACACATTTGGGTCCCTAAATTGCCAGGGCAGTATAACTTCCCCACAAGTGACCCCATTTTGGAAAGAAGACACCCCAAGGTATTTCGTGATGGGCATAGTGAGTTCATGGAAGTTTTTATTTTTTGTCACAAGTTAGTGGAATATGAGACTTTGTAAGAAAAAAAAAAAAAATCATCATTTTCCGCTAACTTGTGACAAAAAATAAAAAGTTCTATGAACTCACTATGCCCATCAGCGAATACCTTAGGGTGTCTACTTTCTGAAATGGGGTAATTTGTGGGGGGTTTCTACTGTCTGGGCATTGTAGAACCTCAGGAAACATGACATGTGCTCAGAAAGTCAGAGCTGCTTCAAAAAGCGGAAATTCACATTTTTGTACCATAGTTTGTAAACGCTATAACTTTTACCCAAACCATTTTTTTTTTACCCAAACATTTTTTTTTAATCAAAGACATGTAGAACAATAAATTTAGCGAAAAATTTATATATGGATGTTGTTTTTTTTGCAAAATTTTACAACTGAAAGTGAAAAATGTCATTTTTTTGCAAAAAAATTGTTAAATTTCGATTAATAACAAAAAAAAGTAAAAATGTCAGCAGCAATGAAATACCACCAAATGAAAGCTCTATTAGTGAGAAGAAAAGGAGGTAAAATTAATTTGGGTGGTAAGTTGCATGACCGAGCAATAAACCGCTAAAGTTGTGGAGTGCCGATTTGTAAAAAAGGGCCTGGTCACTAGGGGGGTATAAACCTGTGGTCCTTAAGTGGTTAATGCCCACACTCAATGCACTAGCTCATGCAGCTTTGTATGCACAACTCTATTTAGTACAAAGATGGCTGAACAATCAATTTTACCTTTTGTGTCAACTCTATTTCATCATAGATTGTAAACTCTTGTGGACAGGGCCCTCACTCCTAGTGTTTGAATTATATATTGGCCTATGATTCTGTGATGTCTATTTTGGTTTGCACATGTACCCTCTGAATTGTAGGAATATGGCACTATATAAATAAAGTTTACTATTATTATTATTATTATTATTTTTACTACTTATTTAAAGGCTATGTACATCTTCAGAGTTTTTATTTTTATTTTTTATGATTGCATGTTACTCATTTCTGGATAAAAATCAAGTTTTCAATTGGCCTTAATGAAAAATATTGATCTGTTCTGTCACAAAGGGTTAATTGTTTTTCTAACTGTGTGACTGGTACTATACTTTCACATCTCTAAACTACTAAGAGGTCAAGACTTATTTAAGACACATTCTTATCAGTAAGATAATAACTGAGCTATAATGAGTGTTTATTAGGTCACAGAGCAGAGATAAGAACTCTGTCTGCTCCCCAGATGACCGAAAAGACTGAAAATCCACAGGCTACCACTGCAGCATGTCAGCTCTGTACAGAAAATGAAAGCCATATTTTTATAAAGACCAATTAACCCCTTTTGGACTCGGCCCTATTTCACCTTACGGACTTGGCCATTTTTTGCAAATCTGATCAGTGTCAATTAAGTGCTGATAACTTTAAAACGGTTTGACTTATCTAGGTCATTCTGAGATTGTTTTTTCATCACATATTGTACTTCATGACACTGGTAAAATGAAGTAAAAAAAAAAAATCATTTTTATTTATAAAAAAATACCAAATTTACCAATTCTTTTTAACAAATTGCTAATTTGCAAGTTTCAATTTCTCTACTTCTATAATACATAGTAATACCTCCAAAAATAGTTATTACTTTACATTCCCCATATGTCTACCTCATGTTTGGATCATTTTGGGAATGATATTTTATTTTTTGGGGATGTTACAAGGCTTAGAAGTTTAGAAGCAAATCTTGAAATTTTTCAGAAATTTAAAAAAAAACTATTTTTAGGGACCAGTTCAGGTCTGAAGTCACTTTTCGAGGCTTAAATAATAGAAACCACCCAAAAATGACCCCATTCTATAAACTACACCCCTCAATGTATTCAAAACTTATTTTACAAACGTCGTTAACCCTTTAGGTGTTCCACAAGAATTAATGGAAAATAGAGATACAATTTTACAAAATTTCACTTTTTGGGCAGAGTTTCCATTTTAATAATTTTTTTCAAGTAACAAAGCAAGGGTTAACAGCCAAACCAAACTCAATATTATGGCCCTGATTCTGTAGTTTACAGAAACACCCCATGGACAGTTTTTTTTACACCATGCCCCATTTGAAGCCCCCCTGATGCACCCTTAGAGTAGAAACTCCATAAAAGTGACCCCATCTAAGAAACTACACCCCTCAAGGTATTCAAAACTGATTTTGCAAATGTTGTTAATCCTTTAGGATTTTAGAAACTCGGGGATAAGGTGCCAATTTTATTGGTACTATTTTTGGGTACATATGATTTTTAGTTGCTCTATATTATGTTTTTTGTGAGGCACTGTTTTAATTTTTAATTTTTTAAAACATTTATATGACAGGGTAGATCATGTGCTATTTTTATAGAGTAGGTTGTTACGGACGCAATGATATCAAATATGTCTAATTTCTTTGTTTGTTTCAGTTTTACATAATAAAGCATTTTTGAAAACCAAATTATGTTTTTGTGTCTCCATTTTCTGAACGCCATATTTTTTATATTTTTCTGCTGATCATCTTGTGCCAGGCATGGTTTTTTGCAGGAAAAGTTGACGTTTTTATTGGTACCATTTTTAGGTACATGATTTTTTTATCATTCATTATTACACTTTACGGGGAAAGGTGATAAAATTTTTTATTTTTGCAACATTTTATAGAGCACATATTTAGGGACGTGGCAATACTTAATATGTCTTTTTTATAGCAGTTTTGAAGCAAAAAAAAACATATTTTAGTGTCTCCATTGTCTGAGAGTCATAGGTTTTTTATTTTTTGACCGATTGTCTTCGCTAGGGTCTCTTTTTTTTGCGGGTTGAGGTGATTGTTAATATTTTGGGGGCATATGCCTTTTTGATCGCTTGGTGTTGCAATTTTTGTGATGTAAGGTGACAAAAAATTGCTTTTTTAGGCACTGTTTTTATGTTTATTTTTTTACTGTGTTCATCTGAGGGGTTAGGTAATGTGATATTTTTATAGAGCTGGTTGTTATGGATGCGGCCATACCTAATATGTATGTTTTTTTATTTACTTAACTTTAGCATAATAATACCATTTTTGAAACAAAAAAAATGATGTTTTAATGACTCCATGTTCTGAGAGCTATTGTATTTTTGTTTTTTTAAGAGATTTTTTGTAGGGGCTCATTTTTTGCAGGATAAGGTAAGGGTTTTATTGGTACCATTTTTTGGGACATATGCATTTTTGATCACTTGGATTTGCACTTTTTGTGATTTAAGGTGACAAAACTTGCTTTTTTCGACAGTTTTTATTTTTATGGTGATTTTATCGGACGTGGTGGATCATGTGATATATTTATAGAGCCAGTCTTTACGGATGCGGCAAAACTAAATACTGTATGTCTATTAGATTTATTCTTCTCTATTTTTAATTTATTTTTTATTACCTAATTGGGGATTTTTTTTATGTGAAACCTTTATTTTTTACTTTTTTGTTTTTGTTTTACACTTTGCATCCCCCATAAGGTGATATAAACCTCTGGGGGATATTTAACTTCACTTATTATTATTTTTATTTTTTTCTATTGATTTCTCCTGTAACTGGGGATGACATAGTAGCCGCAGTTACAGGGGAAATCCCCCCCCCCCCTTCCAGAGAGGCTGTACAGAAGAATACTGTGCTATACAGCCTCAGTGCATGGCTGACCAAGGTATGTGGAAGACCCGACAGCTCCTGCATTCTGCCGCCCCCAGCGGTCACATGACCACCGGGCCGGGACAGGAAACGCATAGTGCTGTGTATACAACGATCTAGAAGGGAGGGACACCTGGAAACTGTCCCTTCCTTCTCTCTGGGTTGCCCTGCTGTCACTGTCAGTGGGCCCCCAGCTCGGCAGTGGCATGATTAGCGTGCAGCTACCATCTCTAAATGGACGTTCTAGAATGTCAATTCAGAGATAAACATCCACCCATAGGATGTTTATAGCCTATGGGCGGTCGGGAAGTGATTAAATGGGTGGTTGTGTAAATGGATACGTTTTGAGCTCCCAGCCTGTGTGATGACACATCTCCCTGGCCTGTGTTTCTTTGTAGAGTAGGTAGGCACCAGATAAGAATGGAGCTATACTGCAGTACTAGAGAGAGCCCATAGATAACAGTGACACTGTTAGCCCACTAATACGTTTAACTTTTATTATATTGGAGTACACCAGCTTTTCATAATTTTGGGTAACATACAGTACAGTATATAAAAAGGATCTGTCACCAAATTTCACTACAACACCTACATACGTTATTAAAGGGAATGTGTCATCAAATGATATATAAATGAAATCAAATTTTTTAAAGAATGAATGATGCTGTTATTTATAATTTTCCATGTCAAAATCTATATTTAAACAAAGACATAAAATCCAGCCACTAATCCTAATAAAAGGCATCACTTCTTTGTCTGTACAGATCACTTTACTGCAGTTATCTGCTTATCTGTCATTCTAAGCCTGTAATGAAATCACCTATGTGTAAAGATAAGAGAGGATCAACCATTCACACAATACATGATTCTCAAAGTTTATCTATTAATTCTTTGTAAAATGACCTCTGTCACAGAGCATGCCTAGAAAATGTGCCAATATAAATCATTGGTCCTCTCTAGAGTTGAGCGAACACCTGGATGTTCGGGTTCGAGAAGTTCAGCCGAGCTTCCCGTAAATGTTCGGGTTCGGGATCCGAACCCGACCCGAACTTCGTCCCGAACCCCAATGAAGTCAATGGGGACCCGAACTAAAAAGGCTGTAAAACAGCCCAGGAAAGGGCTAGAGGGCTGCAAAAGGCAGCAAAATGTAGTTAAATCCCCTGCAAACAAATGTAGATAGGTAAATGAATAAAAATAAAATAAATAAAAATTAACCAATATCAATTGGAGAGAGGTCCCATAGCAGAGATTCAGGCTTTATGTCATAGCAGAGAATGATGCTTCATGTCACCCAACACTGGAACAGGCCACTGTCAGATATTTTTAGGCCCCGGCACCGAGACAGAGTAGAGAGGTCCCATAGCAGAGATTCAGGTTTCATGTCATAGCAGAGAATCAGGCTTCACGTCACCCAAAACTGGAACAGTCCATTGTCAGATATTTAGGCCCCAGCACCCAGACAGAGGAGAGAGGTCCCATAGCAGAGATTCAGGCTTCATGTCAGCAGAGAATCAGTCTTCATGTCATAGCAGAGAATCAGGCTTCACGTCAACCAAAACTGGAACAGTCCATTGTCAGATATTTAGGCCCCGGCACCCAGACAGAGGAGAGAGGTCCCATAGCAGAGATTCAGGCTTCATGTCAGCAGAGAATCAGTCTTCATGTCATAGCAGAGAATTAGGCTTCACGTCAGCCAAAACTGGAACAGTCCATTGTCAGATGTTTAGGCCCCGGCACCCAGACAGAGGAGAGAGGTCCCATAGCAGAGGTTCAGGCTTCATGTCAGCAGAGAATCAGTCTTCATGTCATAGCAGAGAATCAGGCTTCACGTCAGCCAAAACTGGAACAGTCCATTGTCAGATATTTAGGCCCCGGCACCTAGACAGAGGATAGAGGTCCCATAGTAGAGATTCAGGCTTCATGTCATAGCAGAGAATCATGCTTCACGTCACCCAACACTGGAACAGGCCACTGTCAGATATTTTTAGGCCCCGGCACCCAGACAGAGGAGAGGTTCATTCAACTTTGGGTTGCCCCGCAATATACTGGTAAAATGAAAAAAAAAATTGGATTGAATGAGGAAGTGCCCTGGAGTACAATAATATATGGTTAAGGGGAGGTAGTTAATGTCTAATCTGCACAAGGGATGGACAGGTCCTGTGGGATCCATGCCTGGTTCATTTTTATGAATGTCAGCTTGTCCACATTGGCTTTAGACAGGCGGCTGCGTTTGTCTGTAATGACGCCCCCTGCCGTGCTGAATACACGTTCAGACAAAACACTGGCCGCCGGGCAGGCCAGCACCTCCAAGGCATAAAAGGCTAGCTCTGGCCACGTGGACAATTTGGAGACCCAGAAGTGGAATGGGGCCGAACCATCAGTCAGTACGTGGAGGGGTGTGCACACGTACTGTTCCACCATGTTAGTGAAATGTTGCCTCCTGCTAACACGTTCCGTATCAAGTGGTGGTGCAGTTAGCTGTGGCGTGTTGACAAAACTTTTCCACATCTCTGCCATGCTAACCCTGCCCTCAGAGGAGCTGGCCGTGACACAGCTGCGTTGGCAACCTCTTGCTCCTCCTCTGCCTTGGGCTTCCACTTGTTCCCCTGTGACATTTGGGAATGCTCTCAGTAGCGTGTCTACCAATGAGCGCTTGTACTCGCGCATCTTCCTATCACGCTCCAGTGCAGGAAGTAAGGTGGGCACATTGTCTTTGTAGCGTGGATCCAGCAGGGTGGCAACTCAGTAGTCCGCACACGTTAAAATGTGGGCAACTCTGCTGTCGTTGCGCAGGCACTGCAGCATGTAGTCGCTCATGTGTGCCAGGCTGCCCAGAGGTAAGGACAAGCTGACCTCTGTGGGAGGCGTATCGCCATAGTCCTGCGTTTCCCCCCCAGCCACGCACCAGTGATGGGCCCGAGCTGCGTTGGGTGTCACACCCCGCTGTGAACATGCTTCATCCTCATCCTCCTCCACCTCCTCCTCATCCTCGTCCTCCTCGTCCTCCAGTAGTGGGCCCTGGCTGGCCACATTTGTATCTGGCCTCTGCTGTTGCAAAAAACCTCCCTCTGAGTCACTTCTAAGAGACTGGCCTGAAAGTGCTAAAAATGACCCCTCTTCCTCCTCCTCCTCCTCCTGGGCCACCTCCTCTTCCATCATCGCCCTAAGTGTTTTCTCAAGGAGACATAGAAGTGGTATTGTAACGCTGATAACGGCGTCATCTCCACTGGCCATGTTGGTGGAGTACTCGAAACAGCGCAACAGGGCACGCAGGTCTCGCATGGAGGCCCAGTCATTGGTGGTGAAGTGGTGCTGTTCCGCAGTGCGACTGACCCGTGCGTGCTGCAGCTGAAACTCCACTATGGCTTGCTGCCGCTCGCACAGTCTGTCCAGCATGTGCAAGGTGGAGTTCCACCTGGTGGGTACGTCGCATATGAGGCGGTGAGCGGGAAGGCCGAAGTTACGCTGTAGCGCAGACAGGCGAGCAGCGGCAGGATGTGAACGCCGGAAGCGCGAACAGACGGCCCGCACTTTATGCAGCAGCTCTGACATGTCGGGGTAGTTGTGAATGAACTTCTGCACCACCAAATTCAGCACATGCCCCAGGCAAGGGATGTGCGTCAAACCGGCTAGTCCCAGAGCTGCAACGAGATTTCGCCCATTATCGCACACCACCAGGCCGGGATTGAGGCTCACCGGCAGCAACCACTCGTCGGTCTGTTGTTCTATACCCCGCCACAACTCCTGTGCTGTGTGGGGGCCTGTCCCCCAAACATATGAGTTTCAGAATGGCCTGCTGACGTTTACCCCGGGCTGTGCTGAAGTTGGTGGTGAAGGTGTGTGGCTGACTGGATGAGCAGGTGGAAGAAGAGGAGGAGGAAGCCGAGTAGGAGGAGGAGGCAACAGGAGGCAAAGAATGTTGCCCTGCGATCCTTGGCGGCGGAAGGACGTGCGCCAAACAGCTCTTCGCCTGGGGCCCAGCCGCCACTACATTTACCCAGTGTGCAGTTAGGGAGATATAGCGTCCCTGGCTGTGCTTACTGGTCCACATATCTGTGGTTAGGTGGACCTTGCCACAGATGGCGTTGCGCAGTGCACACTTGATTTTATCGGATACTTGGTTGTGCAGGGAAGGCACGGCTCTCTTGGAGAAGTAGTGGCGGCTGGGAACCAACATACTGTGGGACAGCAAGCGACATGAGCTGTTTGAAGCTGTCTGTGTCCACCAGCCTGAATGACAGCATTTCATAGGCCAGTAGTTTAGAAATGCTGGCATTCAGGGCCAGGGATCGAGGGTGGCTAGGTGGGAATTTACGCTTTCTCTCAAATGTTTGTGAGATGGAGAGCTGAACGCTGCCGTGTGACATGGTTGAGATGCTTGGTGACGGAGGTGGTGGTGTTGGTGGTACATTCCCTGTTTGCTGGGCGGCAGGTGACAACGTTCCTCCAGAGGCGGAGGAAGAGGCCGAGGCGGCAGCAGCAGAAGCGGCCGAGGCGGCAGCAGCAGAAGAGGTAGAAGGGGGAGCCTGAGTGAGTTCCTTGTTTTTAAGGTGTTTATTCCACTGCAGTTCATGCTTTGCATGCAGGTGCCTGGTCATGCAGGTTGTGCTAAGGTTCAGAACGTTAATGCCTCGCTTCAGGCTCTGATGGCACAGCGTGCAAACCACTCGGGTCTTGTCGTCAGCACATTGTTTGAAGAAGTGCCATGCCAGGGAACTCCTTGAAGCTGCCTTTGGGGTGCTCGGTCCCAGATGGCGTCGGTCAGTAGCAGACGGATTCTTTTGGCGGCGGGTGTTCTGCTTTTGCCCACTGCTCCCTCTTTTGCTACGCTGTTGGCTCGGTCTCACCACTGCCTCTTCCTCCGAACTGTGAAAGTCAGTGGCTCGACCTTCATTCCATGTGGGGTCTAGGACCTCATTGTCCCCTGCATCGTCTTCCACCCAGTCTTCCTCCCTGACCTCCTTTTCAGTCTGCACACTGCAGAAAGACGCAGCAGTTGGCACCAGTGTTTCGTCATCATCAGAGACGTGCTGAGGTGGTATTCCCATGTCCTCAAAATCAGGAAACATAAGTGGTTGTGCGTCAGTGCATTCTATGTCTTCCACCGCTGGGGAAGGGCTAGGTGGATGCCATTGGGAAACCCTGCCAGCAGAGTCTTCAAACAGCATAAGAGACTGCTGCATAACTTGAGGCTCAGACAGTTTCCCTGATATGCATGGGGGTGATGTGACAGACTGATGGGCTTGGTTTTCAGGCGCCATCTGTGCGCTTTCTGCAGAAGACTGGGTGGGAGATAATGTGAACGTGCTGGATCCACTGTCGGCCACCCAATTGACTAATGCCTGTACCTGCTCAGGCCTTACCATCCTTAGAACGGCATTGGGCCCCACCAAATATCGCTGTAAATTCTGGCGGCTACTGGGACCTGAGGTAGTTGGGACCTGAGACATGTGGCTGTGGCAGAACGGCCACGTCCTCTCCCAACACCAGAGGGTCCACTAACAAAACCACGACCATGTCTGCGTCTGCGTCCCTTACTAGATGTTTTCCTCATTGTTACTGTTCACCACAATAAGAAAAAAATATTTGGCCCAATGTATTGAATTCAAATTCAGGCCTTTTTTTACAGACACCTAACACTATCTGGCTATCTATTTAGGTACCGTATTACACTAATACAGGCACAGCAATAACGACAGATTTAGCTGAATTTAAATTGTAGGCCTAGTATTTAGGCCCTGGATGACAGGTATACGTTTACGGACAGAATTAGACTTGGAAATGCACGGTAGTGTGTGAAGTTATTGAGGATGACACTATCCGCACTTTCAATCTAATATACCCTTTTATGGATAGATTTAAAGTAAGCCTGATACAGCAGAAACCACTAATTTAGGGAATTGCTAAGTTGGGAATTGTATTTCAACCCAGAACAATAACTGTGCTTTGACGGACACCAAATAACTTGACCAGCCACAGCAAAAATGACAGATTTAGCTAAATATAAATTATAGGCCTAGTATTTAGGCGCTGGATGACAGGTATACGTTTACGGACAGAATTAGACTTTGAAATGCACGGTAGCGTGTGAAGTTATTGAGTATGACACTATCCGCACCTTCAATCTAATATACCCTTTTATGGATAGATTTAAAGTAAGCCTGATACAGCAGAAACCACTAATTTAGGGAATTGCTAAGTTGGGAATTGTATTTCAACCCAGAACAAAAACTGTGCTTTGACGGACACCAAATAACTTGACCAGCCACAGCAATAATGACAGATTTAGCTGAATATAAATTCTCGGCCTAGTATTTAGCCCCTGGATGACAGGTATACGTTTACGGACAAATTGAGACTTGGGAATGCACGGTAGCGTTTGAAGTTATTGAGGATGACCCTATCCGCACCTTCAATCTAATATACCCTTTTATGGATAGATTTAAAGTTGGCCTGATACAGCAGGAACCACTGATTTAGGGAATTGCTAAGTTGGGAATTGTATTTCAACCCAGAACAAAAACTGTGCTTTCGCGAAAACGAAATGAATTGACCAGCCTCAGCAATAAACACAGATTTAGCTGAATATAAATATTAGGCCTATTATTTAGGCGCTGGATGACAGGTATACGTTTACGGACAGAATTAGACTTGGGAATGCACGGTAGCGTGTGAAGTTATTGAGGATGACCCTATCAGCACCTTCAATCTAATATACCTTTTTATGGCTAGATTTAAAGTTGGCCTGATACAGCAGAAACCACTGACTTAGGGAATTGCTAAGTTGGGAATTGTATTTCAACCCAGAACAAAAACTGTGCTTTGGCGGACACTAAATGAATTGACCAGCCTCAGCAATAAACACAGGTTTAGCTAAGTATAAATTTTAGGCCTATAATTTAGGCGCTGGATGACAGGTATACGTTTACGGACAGAATTAGACTTGGGAATGCACCTTAGCGTGTGAAGTTATTGAGGATGACCCTATCCGCACCTTCAATCTAATATACCCTTTTATGGATAGATATAAAGTTGGCCTGATACAGCAGAAACCACTGATTTAGGGAATTGCTAAGTTGGGAATTGTATTTCAACCCAGAACAAAAACTGTGCTTTGGCAGACACTAAATGAATTGACCAGCCTAAGCAATACACACAGATTTAGCTGAATATAAATTTTAGGCATAGTATTTAGGCGCTGGATGACAGGTATACGTTTACGGACAGAATTAGACTTTGAAATGCACGGTAGCGTGTGAAGTTATTGAGTATGACACTATCCGCACCTTCAATCTAATATACCATTTTATGGATAGATTTAAAGTAAGCCTGATACAGCAGAAACCACTAATTTAGGGAATTGCTAAGTTGGGAATTGTATTTCAACCCAGAACAAAAACTGTGCTTTGACGGACACCAAATAACTTGACCAGCCACCAGGGCCATCTTTAATATTGATTGGACCCTGGGCAAAAATTTACTTGGGCCCCCTGGATCCCACCTTCCCACACCTTAGCAGGCAATCAAGCCCTCCACCACAACACACACACAAAATCCACACATCTGGTAGAGTACAGTGAATGACTGTAAATACTTCCAGTTCTGAAGACTCCACCCACAGTATACATGCCCCCCACAGTATACAGACCCCCCACAGTATACAGGCCCACCACAGTATACAGCCCCCCACAGTATACAGCCACCCCACAGTATACAGGCCCCACACAGTATACAGGCCCCCCACAGTATACAGGCCCCCCACAGTATACAGACCCCCCCACAGTATACAGACCCCACACAGTATACAACCCCACACAGTATACAGGCCCACACAGTATACAGGCCCCCCACAGTATACAGCCCCACACAGTATATAGCCCCAAACAGTATACAGCCCCCCACAGTATACAGGCCCCCTACAGTATACAGCCCCACACAGTATACAGGCCCCCCAAAGTATACAGCCCCACACAGTATACAGCCCCACACAGTATACAGGCCCCCCACACTATACAGGCCCCACACAGTATACAGGTCCCCCACAGTATACAGGCCCCCCACAGTATACAAGCCCCACACAGTATACAGCCCCACACAGTATACAGGCCTCCCACAGTATACAGGCCCCCCACAGTATACAGGCCCCACACAGTATACAGGACCCCACAGTATACAGGCCCCACACAGTATACAGGCCCCCACAGTATACAGGCCCCCACAGTATATAGCCCCACACAGTATACAGCCCCACACAGTATACAGGCCCCCCACAGTATACAGTCCCACACAGTATACAGTGCCACACAGTATACAGGCCCCCACAGTATACAGCCTCACACAGTATACAGGCCCCACACAGTATACAGGCCCCCACAGTATACAGTCCCACACAGTATACAGGCGCCCCACAGTATACAGTCCCACACAGTATACAGGCCCCCCACAGTACACAGCCCCACACAGTAAACAGACCCCCACGGTATACAGGCCCCCCACAGTATACAGCCCCACACAGTATACAGGCCCCCCACAGTATACAGCCCCACACAGTATACAGTCCCACACAGTATACAGGCCCCCACACAGTATACAACCCCACACAGTATACAGGCCCCCCACAGTATACAGGCCCCCCACAGTATACAGGCACCCCACAGTATACAGTCCCACACAGTATACAGGCCCCCCACAGTATACAGCACCCCACTATACAGTAGTTTACAGTATATTAGCATAACAGCCCCTGTCACCTTTTTCTGATGTAATCTTCACAAAAAAGCTCCAGACTTCTACTGCAACACTCCTGTTAGGACCTGTGATGACCTCATAGCCATGTGACCAGTAATATTGCTAGGTTACTTGTCACATGGTGATGATGTCATCTAAGGTCTTAGATCACATTCACAGCTCTAACAGTACGATGCCTGGACTCAGCACCCCCTGTGTAGCTGACAGCCTGACACCCGGGGCAGTGGCTAGCAGGGCTCAAGAGGCAGCTGCCTTGGGCCCCCCAGGAGCAACTGGGCCCGGGGCAGCTGCCCCTTTTTCCCCTTGGTAAAGACGGCCCTGCCAGCCACAGCAATAATGACAGATTTAGCTGAATATAAATTGTCGGCCTAGTATTTAGGCCCTGGATGACAGGTATACGTTTACGGACAAATTTAGACTTGGGAATGCACGGTAGCGTTTGAAGTTATTGAGGATGACCCTATACGCACCTTCAATCTAATATACCCTTTTATGGATAGATTTAAAGTTGGCCTGATACAGCAGAAACCACTGATTTAGGGAATTGCTAAGTTGGGAATTGTATTTCAACCCAGAACAAAAACTGTGCTTTCGCGAAAATGAAATGAATTGACCAGCCTCAGCAATAAACACAGATTTAGCTGAATATAAATTTTAGGCCTATTATTTAGGCGCTGGATGACAGGTATACGTTTACGGACAGAATTAGACTTAATGCACGGTAGTGTGTGAAGTTATTGAGGATGACCCTATCCGCACCTTCAATCTAATATACCCTTTTATGGATAGATTTAAAGTTGGCCTGATACAGCAGAAACCACTGATTTAGGGAATTGCTAAGTTGGGAATTGTATTTCAACCCAGAACAAAAATATATCCTTTGCCAGACAGCAGACAGTATTACAATTGGCTGGCTACAGCTGAAACACCAGATTTAGGGTACTGCTATTTTGTCAATTGTATTTCACCCCTCAATAAAATAGCAAGCACAGCCAAGCCCCTGATGTAGGCATATAGCAAAAAAATAACCACACTATTGATGGTTAAATGGACTTGGTGGCAGCTTGTGCAGGCGGACCACAAGACACAAAATGGCTGCCGATCACCCCAGAAAAAAGTGACTGAAAAACGCTCTGGGCAGCCTAAAAACAGTGAGCAATTAAATAGCAGCAGTTCAATGATCCACAGCTGTAGATCGATCACTGAATTAAGTGTTTTTGCTGAGTTAATCACTGCCTAATCTCGCCCTAACAGCAGCTGCAACCTCTCCCGACACTAATCAGAGCAGAGTGACGGGCGGCGCTACGTGACTCCAGCTTAAATAGAGGCTGGGTCACATGCTGCACTGGCCAATCACAGCCATGCCAATAGTAGGCATAGCTGTGATGGCCTCTTGGGGCATGTAGTATGACGCTTGTCGATTGGCTGCTTTGCAGCCTTTAAAAAAGCGCCAAGAAAGCGACGAACACCGAACCCGGACTTTTACGAAAATGTTCGGGTTCGGGTCCGTGTCATCCCTAGTCCTCTCCTGTCCCTTGTGTCAATGTTCCATGTGGCTGATGGAAGGCAATTTTCTTAATGCATTCTAATTGCTGGTACAAACACGATAGACAATATGGTAGCCCCCATAATCATGTTCAGAAAATAGAATAAATAAATCTGCAATAAGAAAATAAAAACAGATTATAAAAAAAAAGGATATGTGCTGATGTTTAGTTTTAACTCAGATAACATCTTTGGTGACATTATTTGTTTAAGTAGACCTCCAAGACCTGAAGAGGCTGGTATACTTACTTTAAAAATCCATGTTAGAATTACCTTTTTTTAAATTAATAATATGACCCCAGACTAAAATATCTGAAAAGTCCAATATAAAGATGAGGGAACTTCTTGAAATTAGCTTTGTGTCAAATTCCTATGTGTTCCTGCATTTTCGATTGATGAATACACAGTGCTGAAGGAGCGCTGGTCATAAACTGCAGCGGCCATTACACGTTCAAATGGATGAGGTGAGTTTGATCCCCCCCCCCCAACCCATTTCAGGGAAGATTGATTCATTACCACAAAGTAAAATAAAATAAAATTTTCCCTGAAATTCAGATGGAAGTCCACTTCGGTTACTACGATTCGCTTAACACTAGTAAATGCAGCAGCAGCAGCCATAAGGTAAGGAGTGTGATGGTAAGCAGGCAGGCAGCGGCAGTGGCACGATGAAGAGCAGCAATGGTACAGAACATGATGATAAACAGGCAGGCAGCAGCAGTGACATGGTGGTGGCAGTAACAGCTATGCGATATGGAACAGAATGATAGGCAGGTAGAAAGCGTCAGCAGTATGATGGCAGCAGCAGCCATATGGTATAGAACATGAATGTAGGAAAGCAGACAGTGGCAGTGGCAAAGTGAGGCATGTTCAGCAAAGACAGATCTATGCATTGGCCTCAGTCAGAGGAATGATCAGTTGGCATCAGTCAGAGGATTCATGCCTTGTACATTTTGATAAAAGTGATGTTTTGCATATTGGTGTAGGGCAACTTTGTCATAATGCCCCCGCCATGCTGAAAACCCTCTATGAGATGACACTGGAAGCTGAAAAAGACAGAACAGAGAGAGCATATTGGGTCAGTTTGGGCCACTGTTCCAGTCTGCCTGCCCAGAAGTCCATGGGGTCAGGGAGCATGGCATGCGCTGGAGAAAGGCCAGAGTCCATATATGGCTGCACCTGGGTGTTGTGGCAATACTCCTATGTTTGCTGATTTGTTCGTTTCTGTGACATGTGGTCAGCAGGGGAAATCTACGACAAGCTGCATACACCATATTTCCTGCTATTAAAGCAATTTGGGATCCCTTTAGAAAAGATTAAAACATGTTTCTTTGATAGTGAGGGTCTAAAACAATGGCTATCCAGTAACTAACACATTGCTTGTTGATAAAAATACAGCTGTCATTAAATAAGCAAGCAAGCATACATCTTGCCATTCTGAAGCATGCCTGAGGACCCATTTCTTTCCAGAACATCCTCACACTGAGACCATTGGGTGTCATGACTATCATCATCAGCCAAGTCCTGCTCATCCTCCACCACTGACTCCTCCTCATCCAGTGGTAGCTCATCCAGTGGTAGCTTCTCATCTGCATCCTCCTCCTCCTTGGAACTTTCTCTGTGTGGGTCAACAGCTACAGGGTAGCCAGCAAAATGGGTAAGCCTTTCTTCTTCCACCAAACTTTGTTGCATCAGCGTTAGCATCTGTACTAAGTTAAATATAAGATGGATGACATTGTTGATGCTGCAGTTGTCCCTACTATTACTAACAAAGCTAGGGCTCTTCAAATCATTCACCACTTTACGTTGCTCATACAGACGCTCTAGCATGTACAAAGTGGAATTCCAGCGAGATGAAATGTCATTGATCAAGTAGTGCAATGTCAGACCGTTTTGTTGTTGCAAGTCCAGACAATGCTTTTGCTTTCCAGCACTGTGGAGAAAAACTGTCAGATGGAACACACTTGCACAGAGCTAACAACAGTAAAGCTAGACTTGGGTCTGCACGTTTTGAGCCTGTATCAACAGTATCTGTATTTTGAGCCTGAACCCCAAGCTGACCATAAAAGCAGATATCAGTGATATTGGGAGGTTTATAGATCACACCAAGAGTTATTTTTTCATTATTTTCTTCCCTCTGTATTTCCTCCCACAAGGTTTCAACATCCTCCCAACCATCATCCACAATTGTTTATTTCACACTTACTTTCATATCACTCCTAGCATACAGACATACACCACCACCTTTGCGGTTAGCCCTATTATTTCTAAATAATGAAAAAGATTTACAGCCCAGTCATAGGAAGAGTCTCAGCAACACCAACTACATCAATATGTTTCTCCAGTACCAAGGCCTTGAGCACTCCCATTTTGCTTCCTAGACTTCTAGCATTTTGCGAACATACATTTTACATTTTAAGTTGTCGTCAGATTTTACACTTTTTGGAAATGTATTCTTCAATGTTATGATAATTTTTTCCTCCTTCATAGTTGCTTTGTAACTGACAGATCTCCTTATCCACTTTTCTAATCCTCCCCCAACATCAATTCCCCCCACCAATGTATTTTGACCCTCTCTAACCTGTCTACTTATTTATAGACATGTTCTCCCCCATTGTCCCTAGTTTAAATGTATTGCCACCCCAGCCAGAATTCTCTCCCCCAACACAGCATCTCCCCTTCCATTGAAGTGCAAATAATCTGTGGAAAACAGTTTATACCACAGTGAAAATTCAGCCCAGTGGTCTAGGAACCCAAACTCTTCTGCTGTACACCAAGACTTATGCCATGCATTCAACTCCCTAATAGGGATGAGCGAACTCGAACTGTATAGTTCGGGTTCGTACCGAATTTTGGGGTGTCCGTGACACGGACCCGAACCCGGACATTTTCGTAAAAGTCCGGGTTCGGGTTCGGTGTTCGTCGCTTTCTTCGCGCTTTTGTGACGCTTTCTTGGC
The DNA here is from genome assembly GCF_014858855.1 of Bufo gargarizans. Lineage (NCBI taxonomy): Eukaryota > Metazoa > Chordata > Amphibia > Anura > Bufonidae > Bufo > Bufo gargarizans. The sequence continues at coordinate 126,390,457 of NC_058083.1, forward strand.
GCTTTTTGAAAGGCTGCAAAGCAGCCAATCAACAAGCGTCATACTACTTGCCCCAAGAGGCCATCACAGCCATGCCTACTATTGGCATGGCTGTGATTGGCCAGAGCACCATGTGACCCAGCCTCTATTTAAGCTGGAGTCACATAGCGCCGCCCGTCACTCTGCTCTGATTAGCGTAGGGAGAGGTTGCGGCTGCGACAGTAGGGCGAGATTAGGCAGATTAACTCCTCCAAAGGACTTGATTAACTGATCGATCTGCAGCTGTGGATCATTGAGCTGCTGATCCTCAATTGCTCACTGTTTTTAGGCTGCACAGACCGTTTGTCAGTCACATTTTTCTGGGGTGATCGGCGGCCATTTTGTGTCTTGTGGTGCGCCAGCACAAGCTGCGACCAAGTGCATTTAACCCTCAATGGTGTGGTTGTTTTTTGGCTAAAGCCTACATCAGGGTGAAGCTGTCACACCAAGTGCATTTAACCAGCAATAGTCTGTTCATTTTTTGGCCATATACAAAATCAGGGGCAAGCTGCGCCTGTCACCAAGTGCATTTAACCCTCAATGGTGTGGTTGTTTTTTGGCTAAAGCCTACATCAGGGTGAAGCTGTCACACCAAGTGCATTTAACCAGCAATAGTCTGTTCATTTTTTGGCCATATACTAAATCAGGGGCAAGCTGCGCCTGTCACCAAGTGCATTTAACCCTCAATGGTGTGGTTGTTTTTTGGCTAAAGCCTACATCAGGGTGAAGCTGTCACACCAAGTGCATTTAACCAGCAATAGTCTGTTTATTTTTTGGCCATATCCCAGTCTAATTCTGTCACTAAATCCATACCGGTCACCCAGCGCCTAAATACTAGGCCTCAAATTTATATCCAGCTAAATCTGTCCCTAGTGCTGTAGCTGGGCGAGTTATTTAGTGTCCGTTCAAGCACATTTCTTGTTCTGGGTTGAAATACAATTCCCAATTTAGCAATTTCATAATTTAGTGGTTTCTGCTATATCAGAGCTATTTGAAATCTATCCCTAAAAGGGTATATAATATTCAAGGTGCACATTGGGTCATTCAGAATAACTTCACACACACCCGCTACTGTGTATTTCCAAGTCTAATTCTGGCACTAAACCCATACCTGTCACCCAGCGCCTAAATACTAGGCCTCAAATTTATATCCCGCTAAATCTGTCCTTAGTGCTGTAGCTGGGCGAGTTATTTAGTGTCCGTTCAAGCACATTTCTTGTTCTGGGTTGAAATACAATTCCCAATTTAGCAATTTCATAATTTAGTGGTTTCTGCTATATCAGAGCTATTTGAAATCTATCCCTAAAAGGGTATATAATATTCAAGGTGCACATTGGGTCATTCAGAATAACTTCACACACACCCGCTACTGTGTATTTCCAAGTCTAATTCTGGCACTAAACCCATACCTGTCACCCAGCGCCTAAATACTAGGCCTCAAATTTATATCCCGCTAAATCTGTCCTTAGTGCTGTAGCTGGGCGAGTTATTTAGTGTCCGTTCAAGCACATTTCTTGTTCTGGGTTGAAATACAATTCCCAATTTAGCAATTTCATAATTTAGTGGTTTCTGCTATATCAGAGCTATTTGAAATCTATCCCTAAAAGGGTATATAATATTCAAGGTGCACATTGGGTCATTCAGAATAACTTCACACACACCCGCTACTGTGTATTTCCAAGTCTAATTCTGGCACTAAACCCATACCTGTCACCCAGCGCCTAAATACTAGGCCTCAAATTTATATCCCGCTAAATCTGTCCTTAGTGCTGTAGCTGGGCGAGTTATTTAGTGTCCGTTCAAGCACATTTCTTGTTCTGGGTTGAAATACAATTCCCAATTTAGCAATTTCATAATTTAGTGGTTTCTGCTATATCAGAGCTATTTGAAATCTATCCCTAAAAGGGTATATAATATTCAAGGTGCACATTGGGTCATTCAGAATAACTTCACACACACCCGCTACTGTGTATTTCCAAGTCTAATTCTGGCACTAAACCCATACCTGTCACCCAGCGCCTAAATACTAGGCCTCAAATTTATATCCCGCTAAATCTGTCCTTAGTGCTGTAGCTGGGCGAGTTATTTAGTGTCCGTTCAAGCACATTTCTTGTTCTGGGTTGAAATACAATTCCCAATTTAGCAATTTCATAATTTAGTGGTTTCTGCTATATCAGAGCTATTTGAAATCTATCCCTAAAAGGGTATATAATATTCAAGGTGCACATTGGGTCATTCAGAATAACTTCACACACACCCGCTACTGTGTATTTCCAAGTCTAATTCTGGCACTAAACCCATACCTGTCACCCAGCGCCTAAATACTAGGCCTCAAATTTATATCCCGCTAAATCTGTCCTTAGTGCTGTAGCTGGGCGAGTTATTTAGTGTCCGTTCAAGCACATTTCTTGTTCTGGGTTGAAATACAATTCCCAATTTAGCAATTTCATAATTTAGTGGTTTCTGCTATATCAGAGCTATTTGAAATCTATCCCTAAAAGGGTATATAATATTCAAGGTGCACATTGGGTCATTCAGAATAACTTCACACACACCCGCTACTGTGTATTTCCAAGTCTAATTCTGGCACTAAACCCATACCTGTCACCCAGCGCCTAAATACTAGGCCTCAAATTTATATCCCGCTAAATCTGTCCTTAGTGCTGTAGCTGGGCGAGTTATTTAGTGTCCGTTCAAGCACATTTCTTGTTCTGGGTTGAAATACAATTCCCAATTTAGCAATTTCATAATTTAGTGGTTTCTGCTATATCAGAGCTATTTGAAATCTATCCCTAAAAGGGTATATAATATTCAAGGTGCACATTGGGTCATTCAGAATAACTTCACACACACCCGCTACTGTGTATTTCCAAGTCTAATTCTGGCACTAAACCCATACCTGTCACCCAGCGCCTAAATACTAGGCCTCAAATTTATATCCCGCTAAATCTGTCCTTAGTGCTGTAGCTGGGCGAGTTATTTAGTGTCCGTTCAAGCACATTTCTTGTTCTGGGTTGAAATACAATTCCCAATTTAGCAATTTCATAATTTAGTGGTTTCTGCTATATCAGAGCTATTTGAAATCTATCCCTAAAAGGGTATATAATATTCAAGGTGCACATTGGGTCATTCAGAATAACTTCACACACACCCGCTACTGTGTATTTCCAAGTCTAATTCTGGCACTAAACCCATACCTGTCACCCAGCGCCTAAATACTAGGCCTCAAATTTATATCCCGCTAAATCTGTCCTTAGTGCTGTAGCTGGGCGAGTTATTTAGTGTCCGTTCAAGCACATTTCTTGTTCTGGGTTGAAATACAATTCCCAATTTAGCAATTTCATAATTTAGTGGTTTCTGCTATATCAGAGCTATTTGAAATCTATCCCTAAAAGGGTATATAATATTCAAGGTGCACATTGGGTCATTCAGAATAACTTCACACACACCCGCTACTGTGTATTTCCAAGTCTAATTCTGGCACTAAACCCATACCTGTCACCCAGCGCCTAAATACTAGGCCTCAAATTTATATCCCGCTAAATCTGTCCTTAGTGCTGTAGCTGGGCGAGTTATTTAGTGTCCGTTCAAGCACATTTCTTGTTCTGGGTTGAAATACAATTCCCAATTTAGCAATTTCATAATTTAGTGGTTTCTGCTATATCAGAGCTATTTGAAATCTATCCCTAAAAGGGTATATAATATTCAAGGTGCACATAGGGTCATTCAGAATAACTTCACACACACCGCTTCTGTGCTATTTCCAAGTCTAATTCTGTCACTAAATCCATACCGGTCACCCAGCGCCTAAATACTAGGCCTCAAATTTATATCCAGCTAAATCTGTCCCTAGTGCTGTAGCTGGGCGAGTTATTTAGTGTCCGTTCAAGCACATTTCTTGTTCTGGGTTGAAATACAATTCCCAATTTAGCAATTTCATAATTTAGTGGTTTCTGCTATATCAGAGCTATTTGAAATCTATCCCTAAAAGGGTATATAATATTCAAGGTGCACATAGGGTCATTCAGAATAACTTCACACACACCCGCTACTGTGTATTTCTAAGTCTAATTCTGTCACTAAACCCATACCTGTCACCCAGCGCCTAAATACTAGGCCTCAAATTTATATCCTGCTAAATCTCTCGTTAACGCTGTCCTGTTGTGGCTGGGAAAGTTATTTAGTGTCCGTCAAAGCACATTTTTTGTTCTGGGTTTAAATACAATTCCCAATTTAACAATTTCATAATTTAGTGGTTTCTGCTATATCAGAGCTATTTGAAATCTATCCCTAAAAGGGTATATAATATTCAAGGTGCACATTGGGTCATTCAGAATAACTTCACACACACACGCTTCTGTGCATTTCCAAGTCTAATTCTGTCACTAAATCCATACCGGTCACCCAGCGCCTAAATACTAGGCCTCAAATTTATATCCCGCTGAATTTGAATACAATACATTGGGCCAAATAATATATTTGTTGTTGTGGTGAACCATAACAATGAGAAAAACATCTAGTAAGGGACGCGGACGTGGACATGGTCGTGGACATGGTCGGACATGGTGGGTGACGTGAAGCCTCATTCTCTGCTATGACATGCAGACTGATTCTCTGCTGTCATGAAGCCAGATTGTCTGTTACGGGACCTCTCTGCTCTGCCTGTGTGCTAGGCCTAAATATATGCCAATGGACTGTTGCAGTGGTGGGTGACGTGAAGCCTCATTCTCTGCTATGACATGCAGACTGATTCTCTGCTGACATGAAGCCAGATCGTCTGTTACGGGACCTCTCTGCTCTGCCTGTGTGCTAGGCCTAAATATATGCCAATGGACTGTTGCAGTGGTGGGTGACGTGAAGCCTCATTCTCTGCTATGACATGCAGACTAATTCTCTGCTGACATGAAGACAGATTCTCTGTTACGGGACCTCCCTCCTCTGCCTGGGTGCTGGGCCTAAATATATGCCAATGGACTGTTGCAGTGGTGGGTGACGTGAAGCCTGATTCTCTGCTATGACATGCAGACTAATTCTCTGCTGACATGAAGACAGATTCTCTGTTACGGGACCTCTCTCCTCTGCCTGTGTGTGTGCTGGGCCTAAATATATGCCAATGGACTGTTGCAGTGGTGGCTGACGTGAAGCCTCATTCTCTGCTATGACATGCAGACTAATTCTCTGCTGACATGAAGACAGATTCTCTGTTACGGGACCTCCCTCCTCTGCCTGGGTGCTGGGCCTAAATATATGCCAATGGACTGTTGCAGTGGTGGCTGACGTGAAGCCTCATTCTCTGCTATGACATGCAGACTGATTCTCTGCTGACATGAAGCCAGATCGTCTGTTACGGGACCTCTCTGCTCTGCCTGTGTGCTAGGCCTAAATATATGCCAATGGACTGTTGCAGTGGTGGGTGACGTGAAGCCTCATTCTCTGCTATGACATGCAGACTGATTCTCTGCTGTCATGAAGCCAGATTGTCTGTTACGGGACCTCTCTGCTCTGCCTGTGTGCTAGGCCTAAATATATGCCAATGGACTGTTGCAGTGGTGGGTGACGTGAAGCCTCATTCTCTGCTATGACATGCAGACTAATTCTCTGCTGACATGAAGACAGATTCTCTGTTACGGGACCTCCCTCCTCTGCCTGGGTGCTGGGCCTAAATATATGCCAATGGACTGTTGCAGTGGTGGGTGACGTGAAGCCTCATTCTCTGCTATGACATGCAGACTAATTCTCTGCTGACATGAAGCCAGATTGTCTGTTACGGGACCTCTCTCCTCTGCCTGTGTGTGTGCTGGGCCTAAATATATGCCAATGGACTGTTGCAGTGGTGGCTGACGTGAAGCCTCATTCTCTGCTATGACATGCAGACTAATTCTCTGCTGACATGAAGACAGATTCTCTGTTACGGGACCTCTCTCCTCTGCCTGTGTGTGTGCTGGGCCTAAATATATGCCAATGGACTGTTGCAGTGGTGGCTGACGTGAAGCCTCATTCTCTGCTATGACATGCAGACTAATTCTCTGCTGACATGAAGACAGATTCTCTGTTACGGGACCTCCCTCCTCTGCCTGGGTGCTGGGCCTAAATATATGCCAATGGACTGTTGCAGTGGTGGGTGACGTGAAGCCTGATTCTCTGCTATGACATGCAGACTAATTCTCTGCTGACATGAAGACAGATTCTCTGTTACGGGACCTCTCTCCTCTGCCTGTGTGTGTGCTGGGCCTAAATATATGCCAATGGACTGTTGCAGTGGTGGCTGACGTGAAGCCTCATTCTCTGCTATGACATGCAGACTGATTCTCTGCTGACATGAAGCCAGATCGTCTGTTACGGGACCTCTCTGCTCTGCCTGTGTGCTAGGCCTAAATATATGCCAATGGACTGTTGCAGTGGTGGGTGACGTGAAGCCTCATTCTCTGCTATGACATGCAGACTGATTCTCTGCTGTCATGAAGCCAGATTGTCTGTTACGGGACCTCTCTGCTCTGCCTGTGTGCTAGGCCTAAATATATGCCAATGGACTGTTGCAGTGGTGGGTGACGTGAAGCCTCATTCTCTGCTATGACATGCAGACTAATTCTCTGCTGACATGAAGACAGATTCTCTGTTACGGGACCTCCCTCCTCTGCCTGGGTGCTGGGCCTAAATATATGCCAATGGACTGTTGCAGTGGTGGGTGACGTGAAGCCTCATTCTCTGCTATGACATGCAGACTAATTCTCTGCTGACATGAAGCCAGATTGTCTGTTACGGGACCTCTCTCCTCTGCCTGTGTGTGTGCTGGGCCTAAATATATGCCAATGGACTGTTGCAGTGGTGGCTGACGTGAAGCCTCATTCTCTGCTATGACATGCAGACTAATTCTCTGCTGACATGAAGACAGATTCTCTGTTACGGGACCTCTCTCCTCTGCCTGTGTGTGCTGGGCCTAAATATATGCCAATGGACTGTTGCAGTGGTGGCTGACGTGAAGCCTCATTCTCTGCTATGACATGCAGACTAATTCTCTGCTGACATGAAGACAGATTCTCTGTTACGGGACCTCCCTCCTCTGCCTGGGTGCTGGGCCTAAATATATGCCAATGGACTGTTGCAGTGGTGGGTGACGTGAAGCCTCATTCTCTGCTATGACATGCAGACTAATTCTCTGCTGACATGAAGCCAGATTGTCTGTTACGGGACCTCTCTCCTCTGCCTGTGTGTGTGCTGGGCCTAAATATATGCCAATGGACTGTTGCAGTGGTGGCTGACGTGAAGCCTCATTCTCTGCTATGACATGCAGACTAATTCTCTGCTGACATGAAGACAGATTCTCTGTTACGGGACCTCTCTCCTCTGCCTGTGTGTGTGCTGGGCCTAAATATATGCCAATGGACTGTTGCAGTGGTGGCTGACGTGAAGCCTCATTCTCTGCTATGACATGCAGACTAATTCTCTGCTGACATGAAGACAGATTCTCTGTTACGGGACCTCCTCCTCTGCCTGGGTGCTGGGCCTAAATATATGCCAATGGACTGTTGCAGTGGTGGGTGACGTGAAGCCTGATTCTCTGCTATGACATGCAGACTGATTCTCTGCTGACATGAAGACAGATTCTCTGTTACGGGACCTCTCTCCTCTGCGTGTGTGCTAGGCCTAAATATATGCCAATGGACTGTTGCAGTGGTGGCTGACGTGAAGCCTCATTCTCTGCTATGACATGCAGACTAATTCTCTGCTGACATGAAGACAGATTCTCTGTTACGGGACCTCCCTCCTCTGCCTGGGTGCTGGGCCTAAATATATGCCAATGGACTGTTGCAGTGGTGGCTGACGTGAAGCCTCATTCTCTGCTATGACATGCAGACTGATTCTCTGCTGACATGAAGCCAGATCGTCTGTTACGGGACCTCTCTGCTCTGCCTGTGTGCTAGGCCTAAATATATGCCAATGGACTGTTGCAGTGGTGGGTGACGTGAAGCCTCATTCTCTGCTATGACATGCAGACTGATTCTCTGCTGTCATGAAGCCAGATTGTCTGTTACGGGACCTCTCTGCTCTGCCTGTGTGCTAGGCCTAAATATATGCCAATGGACTGTTGCAGTGGTGGGTGACGTGAAGCCTCATTCTCTGCTATGACATGCAGACTGATTCTCTGCTGACATGAAGCCAGATTGTCTGTTACGGGACCTCTCTCCTCTGCCTGTGTGCTAGGCCTAAATATATGCCAATGGACTGTTGCAGTGGTGGGTGACGTGAAGCCTCATTCTCTGCTATGACATGCAGACTAATTCTCTGCTGACATGAAGCCAGATTGTCTGTTACGGGACCTCTCTCCTCTGCCTGTGTGTGCTGGGCCTAAATATATGCCAATGGACTGTTGCAGTGGTGGCTGACGTGAAGCCTCATTCTCTGCTATGACATGCAGACTAATTCTCTGCTGACATGAAGCCAGATTCTCTGTTACGGGACCTCTCTCCTCTGCCTGGGTGCTGGGCCTAAATATATGCCAATGGACTGTTGCAGTGGTGGGTGACGTGAAGCCTCATTCTCTGCTATGACATGCAGACTGATTCTCTGCTGACATGAAGCCAGATTCTCTGTTACGGGACCTCTCTCCTCTGCCTGGTGTGCTGGGCCTAAATATATGCCAATGGACTGTTGCAGTGGTGGCTGACGTGAAGCCTCATTCTCTGCTATGACATGCAGACTAATTCTCTGCTGACATGAAGACAGATTCTCTGTTACGGGACCTCCTCTCCTCTGCCTGGGTGCTGGGCCTAAATATATGCCAATGGACTGTTGCAGTGGTGGCTGACGTGAAGCCTCATTCTCTGCTATGACATGCAGACTGATTCTCTGCTGACATGAAGCCAGATTCGTCTGTTACGGGACCTCTCTGCTCTGCCTGTGTGCTAGGCCTAAATATATGCCAATGGACTGTTGCAGTGGTGGGTGACGTGAAGCCTCATTCTCTGCTATGACATGCAGACTGATTCTCTGCTGACATGAAGCCAGATTGTCTGTTACGGGACCTCTCTGCTCTGCCTGTGTGCTAGGCCTAAATATATGCCAATGGACTGTTGCAGTGGTGGGTGACGTGAAGCCTCATTCTCTGCTATGACATGCAGACTGATTCTCTGCTGTCATGAAGCCAGATTGTCTGTTACGGGACCTCTCTGCTCTGCCTGTGTGCTAGGCCTAAATATATGCCAATGGACTGTTGCAGTGGTGGGTGACGTGAAGCCTCATTCTCTGCTATGACATGCAGACTGATTCTCTGCTGACATGAAGCCAGATTGTCTGTTACGGGACCTCTCTCCTCTGCCTGTGTGCTAGGCCTAAATATATGCCAATGGACTGTTGCAGTGGTGGCTGACGTGAAGCCTCATTCTCTGCTATGACATGCAGACTAATTCTCTGCTGACATGAAGCCAGATTGTCTGTTACGGGACCTCTCTCCTCTGCCTGGGTGCTGGGCCTAAATTATGACAATGGACTGTTGCAGTGGTGGCTGACGTGAAGCCTGATTCTCTGCTATGACATGCAGACTGATTCTCTGCTGACATGAAGCCAGATCCTCTGTTACGGGACCTCTCTCCTCTGCCTGTGTGTGTGCTGGGCCTAAATATATGCCAATGGACTGTTGCAGTGGTGGCTGACGTGAAGCCTCATTCTCTGCTATGACATGCAGACTGATTCTCTGCTGACATGAAGCCAGATTCTCTGTTACGGGACCTCTCTCCTCTGCCTGTGTGTGTGCTGGGCCTAAATATATGCCAATGGACTGTTGCAGTGGTGGCTGACGTGAAGCCTCATTCTCTGCTATGACATGCAGACTAATTCTCTGCTGACATGAAGACAGATTCTCTGTTACGGGACCTCCCTCCTCTGCCTGGGTGCTGGGCCTAAATATATGCCAATGGACTGTTGCAGTGGTGGCTGACGTGAAGCCTCATTCTCTGCTATGACATGCAGACTAATTCTCTGCTGACATGAAGACAGATTCTCTGTTACGGGACCTCTCTCCTCTGCCTGGGTGCCGGGGCCTAAATATCTGAGAATGGACTGTTCCAGTGGTGGGTGACGGGAAGCCAGATTCTCTGCTATGGAACCTCTCTCCAATTGATTTTGGTTAATTTTTATTTATTTAATTTTTAATTTAATTCATTTCCCTATCCACATTTGTTTGCAGGGGATTTACCTACATGTTGCTGCCTTTTGCAGCCCTCTAGCTCTTTCCTGGGCTGTTTTACAGCCTTTTTAGTGCCGAAAAGTTCGGGTCCCCATTGACTTCAATGGGGTTCGGGTTCGGGACGAAGTTCGGATCGGGTTCGGATCCCGAACCCGAACATTTCCGGGATGTTCGGCCGAACTTCTCGAACCCGAACATCCAGGTGTTCGCTCAACTCTACTCCCTAAGCTCCCGCTGACAGTCCTGTATAGTGAATGGCTTAGGCAGTGTTTCAGACAACACTACCTTGTAGGTCCTTCCCTTTAGCTTGGAGCTAATTTATCCACCTGTTCCACCACATGCCAAACCCTGGCACCAGGGAGACAGCAAACCATTTGGCTGAGGCAGTCTTGGTGACAAATTATCAGTTTTCCTGATTATAAATCCCCTATAACCACTAATTGTCTAGGCCTACCTGCACTACCACCCTCTGACTACTAGCTGGGCTGTTCTTCTGGCTGTTATTGACAACAATATCCACTAGGTCTGCCATTCCTGAAACTGACACCCTAGCATCATTGTCAAACCTGTCAATTTTGCTTGGAAGCACAGAAACAGGATTGGCCTTCCTCTCCTGGGATCCCTTTCTACCCCCTTTAGGCTACTTTCACACTTGCGTTCAGAGTTACGCTTGTGAGTTCCATTTGAAAGCTCTCACAAGTGGCCCCGAATGGATCCGTACAGCCCCAATGCATTCTGAATGGATGCGTTATCCGTTCAGAATGCATCAGTATGGCTCCGCACACCGCACAGCTTGCAGCGTTTTCGTATCCGCCTGGCCGCGCGGAGCCAAACAGATCCGTCCAGACTTACAATGCAAGTCAATGGGGACGGATCCGTTTGACGTTGACAAAATATGGTGCAATTGCAAACGGATCCGTCCCCCATTGACTTTCAATGTAAAGTCAGGAGTCCCTATTATACCATCGGATCGGAGTTTTCTCCAATCCGATGGTATATTTTAACTTGAAGCGTCCCCACCAATGAATTTAATACTGGGGAGGGGGCCACACTGGCCACCAATGATTTAGTGATGGGGAGGGAGGGGGGGCGCACTGGCCCCCAATGAATTTAATACTGGGGAGGGAGGGAGGGGGGGCCGCACTGGCCACCAATGAATTTATTACAGGGGAGGGAGGGGGCCGCACTGGCCTCCAATGAATTTAAAACTGGGGAGGGAGGGGGTCTGCCCCCTGCTGCCTGGCAGCACCTGATCTCTTACAGGGGGCTATGATACGCACAATTAACCCCTCAGGTGTGGCACCTGAGGGGATAATTGTGCTGATCACAGCCCCCTGTAAGAGATCGGGTGGTGCCAGGCAGCAGGGGGCAGTCATGTACACAATTCTTAGTATATTCTAACTTGAAGCGTCCCCATCACCATGGGAACGCCTCTGTGTTAGAATATACTGTCGGATCTGAGTTTTCACAATGTGAAAACTCAGATCTGAAAAAGCTGTTATGCAGACCAATCCATTCTGAACGGATGCAAGCGTTTGCATTATAGGTGCGGATCCGTCTGTTCAGATACCAGACGGATCCGCACCGAACGCAAGTGTGAAAGTAGCCTTAAATACATTAACCCAGCTACTTGCCTGTTCCTAATGATCCACCACCTGATCTTCAACTTCCATATCTACCCCACTAACTGCTTGCTCAGTGAGCGGTATGCTCCTCTCAAGATTGTCAATCACCCTCAATGTTGCATTTTGCTCTTCCAGATCTCTAACATGAGTTTCTAGGTGGACAGCATGCTCACCAGGGGCGTAGCTAATGACTCATGGGCTTTGGTGCAAGAGTTCAGCTTGGGCCCCCCCCCCCCCTTCCCTTAGTGCTTTGTGGCCAGGGGCAGGAAGCACAAGGCCTTTGTGCTGCCCGAGGCAAACATTGAAACGGCACCCCCTTGAGCCAGAGGCACTTTTTATAATACTGGTGTCTTCTTATGCACCACAAGGGTCTCTGGGCGCCCTCAGGCTCCTGGGCCCGGTAGCAACTGCTACCTCTGCACCCCCTATAGCTACGCCCCTGATGCTCACATCTTTCACTGTGGTATTCACCCTGGAACATCTGCTCCAGTTGTGCATACATATGGCGGACTGTGCGCTGAAGGAAACCTCCAAAGTTGCTAGCTACGGATGGAGTTGTGTTATCTAATCTATGCAAACACCAGATAACGCGATGAGTTAAGAAATTTGAGTTAAGAGCTGGAGTGCTAACCCTGCTACATCTTATTATCCCAGTTATAAAAAAACAATGCAGATGAAAAAAAGTAGATTGCTTATAGGCTCTTTGTGCCTTGTCTTTAACCAGGGGCGTTGCTAGGTTAAAACATTTTTTGTCCAAGACCCCTGATGTACTGCCTGCCAGATAGATGCAACTGTATTGCTGTCCTCAGCAACTGTATTGCTATCCTAATGCACTGGAAGAGTTGAAGCACCTGTGATGACATCACAGTCCATGTGATCAGTGCTGAAGGCAGTGGTTGAGAAGGACCTGCGGTTATGTCACCATCATGTGACCAGGGCAGGAGAGGATGGCAGCTCAGCAGTGAAGAGAAGTCCTGGGAGAGAAGATGTGGTGAGGTCTGCTATGAGGAGAGGTAAGAGAAGGGAAAGATTCTCAGTGTGAAAGGCAGAGTCAGTTGGGTGTGGTGGTTACTGGGACTGTAAGCTAGGGCTGAAGGGAGGGATGTTATTTATATGGAACTATATGTTGGAGTGTGGTGGAGTGATGTTATTTACATGAGACTGATTGTTGGAGGGGGTGATGTTATTTATATGGGACTGCATGTGGGAGGTCGCTTGTTCAGGGTGATGTTATCTACATGGGACTGTGTTTAAGGTGGCTGTGGGAGGGAGTGATGTTATTTGCATGGGACTGAATGTTGAAGGTGGCTGAGGGAGGGAGTGATGTTATTTACATAGGACTGTGTGTTGGAGGTGGCTAGGGAGGGGTGATGTTATTTACATGGGACTGTATGTTGAAGGCAGCTGTTGAAGGTAGTGATGTTATTTACATGGGACTGCATATTGATAGTGGCTGTGAGAGGGAATGATGTTATTTACATGGAACTGTATGTTGATGGCAGCTGTGGGAGGCAGTGATGTTATTTACCTTCGAAAGAATGTTGAAGGGGGATGAGGGAGGGAGTGATGCTATTTACATGGGACTGTGTGTTGGAGGTGGCTGGGGAGGGGGTGCTGTTATTTACATGGGACTGTGTTTTGAAAGCGGCTGTGGGAGGGAGTGATGTTATTTACATGGGACTGTATGTTGATGGCGGATGTGGGTAGGAGTGATGGTATTTATATGGGACTCCATGTTGTAGGTGGCTTGGGAGGGGGTGATGTTATTTACATGGAACTGTATATTGTAGGGGCTGAAGGGAGGGAAGTGATGTTATTTACATGGGACTAGTAAATTGGAGGGGGTTGGAGAGATTGTGTGATGTTATTTACATGGGCAAAGGCAGATAAATAGTGCTATTTACATGGGACTGTGGAGAGGCTGAGGAATTATTATTTCTAAGGACATTAAAGAGAGGAATATAACTACAGGGGACATTATAAATACTGGGGGCATTTCAGGACGAGCATTAGAACTGGAGGGGGCAATATAAATACTGGGGGCCCTGTAAGGGCATTTCAAATCCAAGCATTCTTATCCCTACTGGGGGCTCTTTAGGAGTGACTTATAGATTCACCTTATTACTTCCAACAATACTATGGGGAGACTTACTACTACTGAGGGGCTCTGTGAGGCAATTATTTATACTGAAGGGCTCTTCTATTAATGGAGGCATTCTTGGGGAGCATTATCACTGTTGGGGGAGCTGTAGGGTGCAGTATTACTAACGAGTAGTGTTGAGCAAACCCGAACGGCGAAGTTCGGGTCTGTACTAAACTTTGCGAGTTTGGGTACCCAGACCCGAACTTTGCAGCAAAAGTAGTAGAGCAGGAGCAGGAAGCAGGCAGCTGAAGTGAGGGAGAGTGTTAGGAATCTGACCTGCCTATTTGTTCTGTGGGTGACCTATAGTGATTTTTTTGTGGGTGCAATACACCAGCTTTGGACCTCTGCCACAGAAATACAATAATGAATCTGCCTGTTAATTCTGTGGGTGACCTATAGCGATTTTTTGTGGGTGCCATGCGCCATCTTCGTATCCCTGACACAAAAATATAATAGTTAATCTGTCTGTTAGTTTGGTGGGTGACATATACCCATTTTTTGTGTAATGTACACCTACACTGCATCCATGACAGGGAAATTAATATAGTTAATCCATCTTTTAGATCGGTGGGTGACATACCCATTTTTGGTGTGAGGTACACCTGCACTGCATACATGACAGGAAAATTAATATAGTTAATCCGTCTGTTAGTTTGGTGGGTGACATAAAGCCATTTATTATGTGAGGTACACCTGCACTGCATCCATGACAGGGAAATGAATATAGTTAATCCGTCTGTTAGTCCTGTGAGAAGGTCTTGCAGACGTTCTTCTCTATCTCTTGTATGATGTTCTTTGTTTTGGTTTCACTTTCTCATCTCCTTTCCTTCTGCCAGGTGCCACTTATTCAGATTATTCCTTTTCCTTTATATTCCCTCCCATACTGCCTCACTTTGCGGTTTATATTACTTCCTGGATGAAGTGGTCATTGCTGGAGGCTGTGTCTGCTGTTTGTTCAGATAACTTCTTTACTTTATTGTGTTTCCTTGCTGGCTTGATTCTAGGTGACCCTGACGCCATCCGTATTAAGTGCAGGGAGCCGGTGGTCGTGTCCCCTCACTATTATGGGGTTTTCAGGTGTCACACAGACTTAGGTACGTAGGCATGCAATTGTCTACCATAAAGACCTTTGCATGGGCATAGCAGTCAGGGAGAGCTCTTAGGGTTTTATAGGGCTCACCAATGTGCTCCTTAGTTTGGGATCAAGCCAGTTGCTCGTTTATTTATAAGTTCCAGCTTTCTGTAAACTTCATCTGTGACAGTGACATATACCCATTTTTGGTGTGAGGTACACTTGCACTGCATCCGTGACAGGGAAATTAATATAGTTAATCTGTCTGTTAGTTCAGTGGGTGACCTCAAAGAATAAGGAGAGCATCAAATAAGGGACGTGGCCCTGGTCATGGTGCTGCTGGTGTTGGTGGAGCTCCTGTTGCAGGAAGAGGATGTGGTCAATCTGTGCCAGCTGAACACCGGTGTACGAATGAATGGTGAGGCTAGAACAACTACAGACGGTAATAGATTGGGTGGCTGACAGTGCCTCCAGTTCCTTCACATTGTCTCCCACCCGGTCCGCTGTTGAAAGCACTGAGTTGGCACCTGCAGCCCATGGGCATCTGTCTTTGACCTCACCTCCTTTCAAATCAGTCATGCAGTCTGAGCCCCAAGTCATGCAGCAGTCTCTTATGCTTTTTGATGACTCTGCTTGCAGGGTTTCCGTGGACCATCCACCTAGCTTTGCCCCAGTAGTGAAAGAAATTGAGTGCACTGATGCCCAACCACTTATGTTTCAGAATATGGACATGGGAGGACCACCACAGCACGTCTCTGATGATGACGAAACATAGGAGCAAACAGTTGATGATCAGCCGGCACTCCGTAATAAATGGCGTGGTGCTCGCGTCCGAGATGATAATCCCAGGATAATAGCAAAAAGAGACCGGCACTCACTGTTTCTTGAAGAAAGAAAATCTTTATTGTCACATATCATCGTGACGCGTTTCGACTCTCGTCTGGAGCCTTTCTCAAATGTGAAGGATATAATACAAACATCAGTGAATACACGGCATTTAAATAGCCCGCCTAGGCGGAAGTGACATCACGTTACCATAGTTACAAAAATCAACAAAGGACAACTGTCCAATTAAAATGCAAAATAATGGAGTTGAGATGAAAAGAGGAAGGAAAGAAAGAAAAGAAAGAAAAGATCCCAGCCGCAATCAATTAATGATTCCTCTAATAGAAGTTACATAGCAATAGTAGGGTTAGTTGTAGAGAAAAATTAATGACGTAATGATGCTGCTGGGAAATCTTCAAGTTTTCTAAAAGACAAAAGAAAATAATATGTTGGTTTGCAATTATGGTAGAAACAACTTATTATATATATATTAACAAATAACTCACTAACAAACAAAGTAGAGAGTTTGGAGATTTACAGGAAACTGTGGAGATCATACTCGCGGTTCAGGCCTTTGGGCTCTAATGTCTGCAAAGTGTGAATCCAATAGGACTCACACTTCTTCAACATCTTAACCCTATCACCACCTCTACGCGGTTGTGGCACATGTTCTATGATCTGAAACCGCAATTGCGAAATGTTATGGTTATGATGCTCAAAATGATGCGGTATTGGTAAAAGTAGATTCTTTTGCGTATAGTAGACTTATGTTTAGAAAAGCGATCTTTCATTCGCATGGAAGTTTCGCCTATGTAAAGTAAGCCACAGGGACACTTAAGTAAATAAACAATAAAATTGCTATTGCAAGTGTAGAAACCCCGAATGGGGAGTTGTTTCCCTGTATGTGGATGTGAGAAAAACTCACCTTTAATCACGCTAGAACAGTGTATGCAGCCTAGGCAGGGAAAAGTACCCTTTTTAGGTGTAGATAAAGTAGTTTGACGTTGTGCCATATGGGCACTACCAATATCAGCCCGCACCACCATATCACGTATATTTTTGTTACGTTTATAACAAATAAGTGGACGGTTTTGGAATCTTCAACAGAGGGATAAGCCCTAGATAATATATTCCAATGACGGTTAATGATAAGTCAGCATTTTTGGATCCAGGGATGAAATTTTGAAATAAAGGGGATACGGGATCTTTTTATATTTTTAACTGGAAGAGTGGCTTTGTCTCTCTCCTGATTTAGTAAAGAAGTAGGATAACCGCGACGTCTGAACCTATCACTCATTTCTTCAAGGCGAGTTTCCTTGATAGCAGTTTCTGAGACGATTCGACGAACCCTCTGAAACGGAGAGTGAGGTAGTGCTTTTTTGAGAGCAGGAGGATGGTTGCTTGAATAATGTAGAAGTGAATTTCTATCAGTATGTTTGATATGTAAATCTGTAATCAGCGATCCATCCAATCCTTTCATAATCACAGTGTCAAGGAAACTGATCCTATGATCATCATGATATAACGTGAACTGTAGTTCACTCCATACTGAGTTAAGATAGTCAGCAAACTCAAGAAGGGTTCCAACGCCGCCACGCCACACGCAAAACACATCGTCAACGAATCTTCGCCAGAAAATACAGTGTAAATTAAATAGACTATTAGAATAAATGTACTGATCCTCAAACCACGCCATATATGTGTTTGCGTACGGCGGTGCGGCGTTGGAACCCATCGCGGTCCCACAGCATTGTTTGTAAAATGTGTCTTGAAAAAGAAAATAATTCTCATGTAGAATGATATCCAGTAGATCCAAAAAGAACTTTTTTTCACGTAAAGTATAGGAAGAGAGAGACAATAACCAATCAACCGCACGTATGCCTTTAGAATGAACAATGGAAGTATATAACGAACATACGTCAAAGGTTACCAGTAGATCATCATCCTGTAATGCCAATGTAGTAATCTGCTGAAACATAGGAGCAAACTGCTGCGGCTTCCTGCAGGGAGGGCAGGGGTGAGGAGTGGGTGTAATATGTTGTGGAGGATGATAAGGTCCTAGACCCCACATGGAATCAAGGTCATGTGAGTGATGTGTGCAGTTCGGAAGAAGAGGTGGTGGTCACACAGCGCCCACCACACAGCAAAAGAGGGAGCAGGGTGCAAAAGCCGAGTGGCCGTCCCCTAGCAAGTACGCCTGCTACTGCTCACTGCACCCAGGGACTGAGCAAACCAAAGCCAGCTCCAAGAAGTTCCCTGGAGTGGCAGTTCTTCAGACAATGTGCTGACGACAAGATGCAAGTGGTTTGCACGCTGTGTAATCGAGCCTGAAGCGTGGCATAAATATTCTAAACCTGATTACCACCTTCATGACCAGGCATCTAAATGCAAAGCATGAGCTGCAGTGGAGTACCCACCTCAAAAAGAGGGAGCTCCTCCTGCTCCCTCTTCTGCTGCAGTCTCAGCATCTTCCACCTCCTCTGGAGTGACAGTGGCACCTGCCACCCCACAAACAGAGGATGTAGCAGCAACATCACCACCTCCACCACTGTCACTGTCACCAAGCATCTCTACACTGTCCCATGGAAGCATTCATCTGTCCATCCCCCAAACACTGGAGAGAAAAAGGAATTAACCTACTACCCACCAGCGATCCATGGCCCTGAATGACAGCATTTTAAAATTCCTGGCCTTTGAAATGCTGTCATTTCATCTGATGCAGACGGAGACATTTAAAAACCTTATGGCAGTGGTTGTCCCACAGTATGTGGTTCCCAGCCACCACTACTTTTCCAGAAGAGCCATCCCTGACCTGCACAGCCAAGTGGCGGACAAAATCAGGTGTGCACTGTGCAAATCCATCTGTGGCGAGGTGCACATAACCACCGATACGTGGACTAGTAAGCATGGACAGGGACATAATATCTCTCTTACTGCACACTGGGTAAATGCAGTGGTGGCTGGGCCATAGGTGGATAGCAGTTTGGCACATTTCTGGTTGCCTCCTGTTGCCTCCTCCTCCTACTCTGCTTCCTCCTCTATCGCCTCCTCATCCGGTCAACGTAACACCTGCACCACCAATTTCAGCACAGCTAGGGGGAAACAACAGCAGACTGTTTAGAAACTCTTCTGTTTGGGTGGGAAAACCCACACCATGCAGGAGCTGTGGATGGGTATGGAACAACAGACCGATGAGTGGTTGGGCTCGGAGGGTGGGTTCCTGCACCAACAGAGGCTAGGTACACAATTGTCCAGTCAGGATACAGTTCACGTGCATCACTGAAGCGTGGCTGGGGGGATACAGAGAACATAGATGATACACCTCCCACAGAGGACAGCTTGTCGTTGCCACTGGGCAGCCTGGCACACATGAGTGACTACATGCTGCAGTGCCTGTGCAATGACCGCCGAGTTGCCCACTTTCTAACCAGTGCTGATTACTGCCTGGCCACCCTGCTGGATCCCTGCAACAAAGACAACATGCCGTCCTTAATTCCGTCACTGAAGATGCGCGAGTACAAGCACACACTGTTAGACGCGCTGCTGATGGCATTCCCAACTGACAGCGGTTGAAACACAAGGCGAAGGCAGAGGAGGAGGAAGAAGTCGCCAAAGCAGCTGGGGCACCGCCAGCACCTCAGAATTAAACCGTGTAACATCTGCGATCTAACGAAAACATTAAGCTTAAAATGGCCGTTGATAATTAAATTATTATACTAAAATGTCTTATAAAATCACAGTCTGATCTCTGATACTTCCGCTAAGGATAGTTTCACACTAGCACAACACACAACAGCTACGGCTGTTTCAACACTGCTGGAAGCTGACTGAAGGCCTGGCGACCCGAGCTTGAAATATCAGTTGTTCAACAATTACATTTTTGAGCTAAAATGTCTATGAAAAACACGGTCTGATCTCTGATGTGTCTATTAACATGGCTAGAACAATACAGTATTTGTGGTGAATTATCTTCCAACTAGGAGAGTAATATGACTTTTTCAATCACTTTTTCAACAATTACATTTTTGTACTAAAACGTCTATGAAAACCATGGTCTGACCTATGATGCATCCATTAACACGAATGTAACAATGCAGTGTTGGCTGTGATTTGTCTTTTAACTAGGCGTGCAACATCACTTGTTTAACAATTAAATTATTGTACTAGTCTAAAATGTTATTCTAAAACTCTAAAATGTATATGAAAATTATGGGCTGATTTTTGATGCATCTTCAAATACAGATGGAACAATCCAGTGTTTATAGCGAATTATCTTTTAACTGTTCAATAAAAAGGTGTAAACATTAGAGGGGGGAGGTAATTGATGGCAAGTATGTATAACCAGGGCTTCTGGTCTCAGTGATCTAAGTCCCAGAAGTATTTTGTGACAAGTGATCCTAAGTCACTGAGTCTGTTGGTTAGAGATGGAGTTTGGGTCCAGGATTTAGGGGTGACTGAAGAGCTTGGGTGAGAAAGTCACTGCCATACTTCATCCTGGTGTTCCCTTCCTCAACCAGATGCCAAACTAATTAGAAAAGGCAAATTTCCACTGAGCAGTGTGTGTATGCTGGTCTGAGAGTATGACCCACTGAGAAGACCACTGTGCCAAGTGGAAGCTCCAGATGAGCCTAAAGCGGGTGAGAAATCTGTGTCACACGTTATGGATACCTGACTGTAAGGACACTCATTAGTGTTGAACAAGCACCGTAGTGCTCGGGGGCTCGTTCCGAACACATCGGGATGTTTGGGTGCTTGACCAAGCACTCGAGCATAATGGAAGTCAATGGGAGATCCCGAGCATTAAACCAGGTACCCCATGCTCCGAAGAGGGGAGGGTGCCTGGTTCAAAGGAAAATGTCAGAAATTGATGGAAACACCACTGAAATGGTTCTGGAACAGCATAGGGAGGATGTCTGGATGCATCTTGTACTCGCAGGTTGCTGCTGGAAACGATGTTGTCCGAATAGTACGCCACTTTTACAGACTGACTTTTATAGACTGACAATAATATGCACAAAACCGAAGAAAAAATTGATTTTAGAGGAAAAATGTATAGGAAAAATTATTTCCCGTATATTTACTTGTATATAAAGTGCAAGTGCTGCAAAAAGGGAAGAGGCACTCCGATACAACCTGTATATCACATAAAGGAGGGCCTCATTCACATTGTGGTATAATTGTTCATGTAGTGGGACTACTGCACTCATAAAGCCTATGTACTAAGTGAAAGGGCTGCCAAAAATTACAAGGAACCGGCACTCCAATACACCCTTTGTTACACATAAAGGAGGACATCATACACAGTCTTGAAAAATTTGGTGACCCTCAAAAACATTTGGAGCAAGGGCCTGATGATATGACCATCTAAAACATTATGGGCCAGGGCCTGCTGCCGCGTTGGTGACTCTAGATAACCTGGGAACGATCGCACGTCCCCGTGATGGCAACAATCCATTCGGATGTCTGTCCTATCAAATTTCAATGTTATTTTCAGCCCAAACCATGTAGACCATGGGTAACGGGGGAATCATGGTTCGATTCTGGAGAGGGAGCCTGTGCAACAGCTACGGCTACCACATCCAAACAAGGCAGCATGCGCGCAAATTACCTATTAGGTATAATTAGTAATGATGAGCGGTATAGGCAATATTCGCTAATTTTTGCCCGAATATTTGCCATAAATTTGCAAATTCGAGAATTCGTGATCTCCAGTCATTGTTTACTTGATTGCGAATATCGGCAATGTAATATATTTGTGATAAATTTGCAATATATTCACAATAAATTCGCAATTAATTAGCGATTTGAATATGCAACACTATTTGCGAATACGAATATATAGCACTATATTCAAAATATTTGAGAATTCTCGAAGTGGCGATAATCGCTATTAAATTTTGCAATTCGAATATTCGCGCTCAACACTGATAATTAGGTGAAGGCCTGCAGGTGAGCTGATCCTGTAAAAGATTTTAGGTGCGGGCCTGCAGGTGAGCTGACCCTATAAAAGATTTTAGGTGCGGGCCTGCTGGTGAGCTGACCCTGTAAAAGATTGTAGGTGAAGAACTGCTGGTGAGCTGACCCTGTAAAACATTATATGCGAGGGCCTTCTGGTGAGCTGACCCTGTAAAAGATTTTAGGCGCAGGCCTGCTAGTGAACTGACCCTGTAAAACATTATATGCGAGGGCATGCAGGTGAGCTGACCCTGTAAAAGATTTGAGGTGCGGGCCTGCTAGTGAGCTGACATTCTAAAACATTATATGCGAGGGCCTTCAGGTAAGCTAACCATGTAAAACATAATATGCGAGGACATGCAGGTGAGCTGACCCTCTAAAAAATTAAATGCAAGGGCCTTCTGGTGAGCTGACCCTGTAAAAGAATTTAGGTGAGGGCCTGCTGGTGAGCTGACCCTGTAAAACATTATATGCGAGTGCCTTCTTGTGAGCTGACCCTGTAAAAGATTTTAGGTGCAGGCCTGCTAGTGAGCTGACCCTGTAAAACATTATATGTGAGGGCATGCAGGTGATCTGACCATCTAAAAAATTTAATGCGAGGTCCTTCAGGTAAGCTGACCTTGTAAAAGATTGTAGGTGCCAGCCTGCTGGTGAGCTGACCCTCTGAAACATTATATGCGAGGGCCTTTAGATGAGCTAACCATGTAAAACATTATATGTGTAGGCCTGCTGGTGAGCTGACCCTCTAAAAGATTTTATGTGCAGGCCAGCTGGTGAGCAGACCCAGTAAAAGATTTTAAGTGCGGGCCTGCTGGTGAGATGACCCTTTAAAAGATTGTATGTGAAGACCTGCTGGTGAGCTGACCCTGTAAAACATTATATGCAAGGTCCTTCTGGTGAGCTGACCCTGTAAAAGATTTTATTTGCAGGCCTGCTAGTGAACTGACCTTGTAAAACATTAAAAGATTTTAGGTGCGGGCCTGCTAGTGAGCTGACCCTGTAAAACATTATATGTGAGGGCATGCAGGTGATCTGACCATCTAAAAAATTAAATGCGAGGTCCTTCAGGTAAGCTGACCTTGTAAAAGATTGTAGGTGCCGGCCTGCTGGTGAGCTGACCCTCTAAAACATTATATGCGAGGGCCTTTAGGTGAACTAACCATGTAAAACATTATATGTGTAGGCCTGCTGGTGAGCTGACCCTGTAAAAGATTTTATGTGCAGGCCAGCTGGTGAGCAGACCCAGTAAAAGATTTTCGGTGCCGGCCTGCTGGTGAGCTGACCTGCTAAAACATTATATGCGAGGGCCTTTAGGTGAGCTAACCATGTAAAACATTATATGTGTAGGCCTGCTGGTGAGCTGACCCTGTAAAAGATTTTATGTGCAGGCCAGCTGATGAGCTGACCCAGTAAAAGATTGTAGGTGAAGGCCTGCAGCTGAGCTGACTCTCTAAGGGTACTTTTACACTAGAGTTTTTATTTTCCAGAATAGAGTTACGTCCTATTGGCTCTATATCAGAAAATAACTGATTAGTTTTATCCCCACAGAGGGATCATTGAGGACGCTGACACGGTCTGCTATGTACTCCTTAACCATCTTTCCAAATGTTTCCCTCCTTGTGACACTAGGCTGCGCATCAGGGTGAGGGTGCTGGCGGGGTGTCATTAAACTGACACAGGCTTTGTAGAGTATTGCCCTGCCTTTGTTGGAACTGCTGTGTGTTCCCCTTGTTTCCCCTCCTCGGTTGGCCAAGGAACTATGTACTCTGCAACCAGGATTGTTAGATGGAAATTTTTGGAACAATTTTTCAACAAGGATCTTCTGGTATTGCACCATTTTGCTCGTCCTCTCCACCAGAGGAATGAGAGATGAGAAGTTCTCTTTGTAGCGGGGGTCGAGAAGGGTGAACAACCAGTTTTCAATGTTGTCTAAAATGCGTATAACGCGTGGTTCGCGGGAAAGACAGCCTAACATGAAGTCAGCCATGTGTGCCAGAGTACGAACAGGCAAGACTTTGCTGTCGTCATCAGGAGAATCACTCTCAATCTCCTCATTTTCATCCTCTTCTGTCCACCCACGCTGAACAGAATGGAATTAAGCTTTCATGGGTACTACCATCTGTCTCCTGCTCCTTCTCCTCCTGTTCATCGTCCAATTCGCGCTGAGAAGACAAACTGAGGGTGATCTGGCTATTACCCTGTGTCTTCCCCCATTTCCCCCTCTTCCGCATGCAAAGCATCGTTCTTAATTGTGAGCAGCAAGCGTTTGAGTAGACACAGAAGTGGGATGGTTACACTGATAATAGCGTTATCGCCGCTCACCATCTGTGTTGATTCCTCAAAGTTTCCTAAAACCTCAGAGGTCAGACATCGATGCCCACTCCTCGCTTTTGAATAGCGGAAAAGGTGACGACCATGTATTCCACAACTGCCCTCTGCTGCTCACAAAGCCTGGCCAACATGTAGAAAGTGGAGTTCCAGCGCGTGCTTACGTCACACAACTTGTGAGCTGGCAATTTTAAGTGCTGCTGTAGTGTTGACTGACCGGCTGAAGCTGTCGGTGACTTGCGGAAATGTGCACACATGCGGCACACCTTTACCAGTAGCTTAGGCAAATTGGGGTAGGTTTTGAGAAACCGGTGAAGCACAAGGTTGAACACGTGGGCTAGGCATGGGTCTTGTCTGAGGTTGCAGAGCTCCAAAGCCACCGCCAAGTTATCAGACGCAACCATGCCTGGTTCTAGGTTGAGTGGCGAGAGTCACAGCTCAGTCTGGTCTCTTATCCCCTGCCATAGCTCTTCAGCGGTGTGCTGTTTGTCCCCTAAGCATATC
The DNA here is from genome assembly GCF_014858855.1 of Bufo gargarizans. Classification (NCBI taxonomy): domain Eukaryota; kingdom Metazoa; phylum Chordata; class Amphibia; order Anura; family Bufonidae; genus Bufo; species Bufo gargarizans. Next base: position 126,415,110 of record NC_058083.1, read on the forward strand.
AGCTTCAGCACAGCCTGTTACCGCTTCCCCACTGCAGTGCTACACTGCTTCCAACTACCAACTGATGACTGACTGGTGCTGCATGCGTATAATTCGGAGGTGGACGTGGAGGAGGAGGAGAAGTGGAGGTTGGATCCACTAACGTAGGTGCTGGCGGAAACCATGATCGACTTTGGCGTCGGTAGCACCTTTGCCATCCCAATGTACGACTTGCTCCTGTCCTCCACAATGTTCACCCAGTGTGCCGTTAAGGAAATGTAGCGTCCCTGGCCAATGCACCTGTCCATGTGTCCGTGGTTAAGTGGACCTTCCCAGTAACTGTGTTGATCAGGGCACATGTGATGTTAGGGGACACATGTTGGTGTAAGACGGGCATGGCACACTGTGAAAATTAGTGGCGCCTGGGGACTTCGTAATGAGGGATGGCTGCCGACATCAGGCTGCGGAAGGCCTCAATGTCCACAAGCCTAAATGGCAACAGGGCCAGTAATTTTTTTGAAAGTTGCGCATTTAGTGCTATGGCCTGTGGGTGGATGGCTGGGTATTTGCGCTTGCGTTCAAATGCCTGGGGCAAGGACATTTGCACGGTGCGATGGGGCACGGAAGTGGATGCATTTGCTGATGGTGCTTGCGAAGGTCCAAGTGCAGGGCGGGATGCATCCGGGCCTACGCCTTCGACAGGGGATTTGCCAGCACATAACACAGGGGAAGAGGAGGTAGTGGTGTGACCCGCAGACACAGATTGTGGACCCAGGCTTTCGTCCCACTTATTATGGTGCTTGGATGCCATGTGGAGGATCATGCTGGTGGTGGTGAGGATGCTAGTTTTCACGCTCCTTCTCCTTTTCGTATGGCACAGGTTGCAAACCACTATTCATTTGTCGTCCGCACTTTCCTTGCACCATACTGCAGAACATCTACCCCTTGGCAAGGGAGATTTCCCTAAGGGGTTGCTCCATGGCACAGTTGCGGGCCTGTGTACTGTGGCCCGCCTTCTCCCTTTTGGCACCCCACTGCCTCTTCCAGCCTGTTGCGGTGCTGCAGATCCCTCCCTCTCTGTACTGCTGTCCTCACTCTGCTTTCCACCTTCCCAGGTTGGGTCAGTGAAAGTGACCTCATCGTCCACCACCTTCTCTTCCACTTTCTCACTCTGATCATCCTCCTGATTTGTTGACCTAACCACAACCTCAGTGATTGACAACTGTGTCTCATCCTCTTCATCAACCTCTTGAGAAGGTAATTGCGGTTGACTCATTGGCAACTGTGTCTCATCATCATTCACCTCATTAAACACCAATTGCCATTCCCCACCGTCATGTTCTTGTGACTGTGGATGTTCAAGAAGTTGAGAATCAGGGCACAAGATCTCATGTCCCTCTTCAAGCGTGCTTGGCAAGAGGTCCAAATCAAGTAATCGCGATGGAAAGAGGTCCTCGGAATATCCAAGTGTGCGATCACTTGTTTGGCCACACTGTAAATGGTAGGAGGAAGGAGGATCAGGGTGAGGATTGTGTTGACTAGACTGAGACTGGACTTGGTGGAAGACAGGGTGGTGCCTGACCGACTGGAAGCATTATCTGCTGCAATCCAACCGACCACCTGGTCGCACTGGTCTGACTTCAAGAGTGGTGTCCTGTGCCGCCCTGCAAACTGGGACATGAAGATAGGTATCTTGGATTATTGTTATTCTTGTGCTCTGTCAGCAAGCACTGTTTCTCCGTTTTATGCAATTTGTCCCAAACAAATCGCAAAGGCCTCAGGTTCATTTTGTGGACAAATTTTTGTGAAGTTTTTAATGAATCAGATTTGTTTAGAAACGATTCACCCATCCTTAGTAAAGTGTATTTATGAGCTAGTGTCAGGGGCGTAGCTAAAGGCTCATGGGCCCTGGTGCGAGAGTTCAGCTTGGGCCCCCCTTCCCTCAGTGCTTTGTGGCCAGGAGCAGGGGAGCACATATCCTTTGTGCTCCCTGAGGCAAAAATTGAAACAGCACACCTCCCATGTCAAATTTTTGACCTAATCCCTTCCCTCCAGCCAGAGGTGTAACTTGACCAGCATGTACTTTCTATAATACTGGTGTCTTCTTATGTGGCCCAAGGGTCTTTGGGCCCCCTCAGGCTCCTCGGCCCGGTAGCGACTGCCACCTCTGCACCCCCTATAGCTACTACCCTGGCTAGTGTCAATCTGACTTAAAAACTCCTCACAGTGTACCTCCCCTCTACTGCTGACATCTCTATCTCACACTGTTCTGCACAAGCAGAAGCTTGTCAGCGCAGAGATTATATTTAGCTCACAAACACACCAGGTTCATTAGTCTGACTCTAGCCCATAAAAATGCTCATTTTAATATCAGGTATGAACATTTTTATAAATTATACAGCCATTTTGACATTTTCAAAGTAGGTACACCAGCCTCATCAGGTTTAACATATAATTTATAACAATGTATTAATATGCTTCTTTTCATTTTCATTATATAAAATAAATCACTGTATCCTTTCCCTATTTAACATAATGTAATGAACCCTATTAACCCTAATTATTTCAGAATTAGTTTTCTGTATTCTCTATACTTCAATTTGGTAGTACTGTGCAAAAATAGCAATGTTATTAGTCACCAATGATCACTTAAAAAGCACTGTCCTGAGATGGAGCAATTTAATGCAGCTGGTTTATAGCTCAACAAAGTACAGACCGACTAGAAAGTATGTCGTTTGAAAATTGCTCAGACATTACTGTCCCAAACTGCTATTGATTTTTTCAGCAAAATGGAAAAGTAGAGCAGTTTCTTCTTTCTTCAATTTGTGTTTAGATTTTTTTTTAGCACAGTTTGCACATCATCACTTTTTGACAAAGCAAGCATTTATTGGCGTCGCAGCTCTTGTTGCTTGCTTTGTTTGCTAATAATGTGCTGGGTCACAAAATAAACACCACACAAAGAAAATGTGTAGAAATCTGTAGAATACTTGCATAGTATTTTCTGTTACCATAAAGGAAGGATCATAGATGTTTAAGCACTCTAATTTTATAAAATTATGAATCCTGTGTACAGTAATAGTGCTAAGCAGATAGAAATGGAGTAATAGATATGTGTATCATCTTTCTGCACAGGATATGACCCAAAAGAGTATGCTGTTGTCTCATTTTCTGATTTAAATATACTCATTAAAATGCCTTATAAGAATGTTCACACAAGGAGAAGTCGAATGGGTGGGGGAAACTGAAACAGCACATAGTATTCAAATGTACATATTAGCATCTATTGCTAAGTGGAGCAGGAAGAGTACATGAAATCTCTTCACTACATTCCCTTCACAGTTTGTCTGCTTGCCATCAACATCGCATTGGCGGTGCAGGTTAATTACAACCTCTACAAGCCTACGTCCCATTCACTTGAATGAGATCAAGCTGTAGTAATTACCTCGCAGCCTTGCTGTGATATTGATGGCAGGTAAACAGTTAAGAAAAGGCAGTGCTTGTGGGAGCACTGTGTTCTCTTCAAACAGCTGATCGGTGGGGGTGCTGGGAGTCGGACCCCTGCCAATCTGATATTAATGAACTGTTGTGAGTCATCAATATGGGAAACTGGACCCTTCTTAATTCCTCCAATACCTTAGACCACCAAAAAAGCAAACATTTATCAGAACACTACTCCACCCGAAGCATCTGTACTTTTTGTCCTCAGCTTCAAAAGCACAATGCATATTCATTATCAGATTGGAGTGCTTTGGGCCTAACAAAAGAAATCATTCTTCAAGACTAGTGTTGGGGAGTGAATATTCGAATCCCGAATATTAATCGTGAATATCGGCACTTCGAGAATTTGTGAATATTTAGAATATAGTGATATACAGTATATTCATAATTTAGAATATTCTAGATTTTTTTGATTTTTTTATCAGTAACCTCCCTTCTTGCTTTTGGGCCAATGAGAAGGCTGCAATGTCTTTGTCTGAGCTTAGCAACATCCTTAGCAACCAATAGGAAAGTTGCCTCCCCCTTACTATATAAGAACCTCCCCAGCAGCCATTTCCCACAGTTTTCTAAAGTTCTGAGAGAGACAGTAGTGTCATTGCTGTGCTCTGTGCTTTCCACACTACATTAGATAGATAGTTACATAGCTTATATATATATATAAGGCTAGTTTCACACTAGCGTTTGTCGGTCCGCTCGTGAGCTCCGTTTGAAGGAGCTCACGAGCGGACCCGAACGCAGCCGTCCAGCCCTGATGCAGTCTGAATGGAGCGGATCCGCTCAGACTGCATCAGTCTGGCGGCGTTCAGTCTCCGCTCCGCTCGCCTCCGCACGGACAGGCGGACAGCTGAACGCTGCTTGCAGAGGCGAGCGGATCCGTTCAGACTTACAATGTAAGTCAATAGGAACGGATCCGCTTGAAGAGGTCACCATATGGCTCAATCTTCAAGCGGATCCGTCCCCCATTGACTTTACATTGAAAGTCTGAACGGATCCGCTCAGGCATCTTGCGCACTTAGAAAATTTTCTAAGTTATTAATGCAGACGGATCCGTACTGAACGGAGCCTCCGTCTGCATTAATATGATCGGATCCGTTCAGAACGGATCCGATCAAGCGCTAGTGTGAAAGTAGCCTAATACTGATAGTTAGTGGGATAGTCAGTGTAGGTTATATCCTGATATAGTGTAACTGTTGCAGACCTGCTAAAATGTGAAGTTTCATGTATTGCAACAAAATATTTTCATTGTTAGTGACGATTAGCGCAATCACGAATATATTGGAGCACTCTAACTACATATATAGCCACTTTAATGTTCTGCCGTGCCAACCATTTTCTTCAGTGTCAGGAAACTTCTAGCAGCTTGGAAAATGTAGCAAAAGTGACCCACGCCTATATTTCGCCTGCATTATGCAAAAATGACATTGCCAATTTTTCACAATCAAGAAAATAATCTCGAATTTGCGAATATATGATGACTATTCGAGAAATATCGCAAATTTGAATATAGCCCCTGCAGCTCTTCAGTATTCAGACAACCCATCAGCAATATATTAGGGGTGGCTGAGATGCTTGCTGTCTCCTCTGATGCCTGATAGAATCACTGTTTCTTTCTGTCCAACTTAGCTGCCTGCTCAGGATACCATCGTCTGTCCTCCTCTTTTCTACTTTTTTAAAGGGACATTTCTCAGATTGAATGCAAATATTAGTGCGCTTATTGAAAATCTGTGACCATTGGATATGTGTACATATGTTATAAAGTTTTGGACCTTAATTTAGTGTCTCTTATCAAGCTGAAATGACATATGCAATCAAGGGTAATCATATAATGCTACAAAATATTCTGTATAAGTGCAATACATCTAATCAAATTGATATTAAAAAATATAAATAACATATAGAGATGAGCGAATCAAAGCTGACAAAGTGAAATTCGTTTAGAATTTCAGGAAAAATTTGATTTGCAACCAATGCAAATTTACTTGCACTTCGTGGTAATGAATCGCATTTTTCCTAAAATGGCGACTACACGTGTGAGGACTGAGGACATGGGGAAAGGAACTCTGGGAAGGTGGGATCACCCTGATTGACATGCCTGCATACAGCCAACCAGCAGCCAGCCCTGTGATGTCACAGACCTATAAAAACGGCAGCCATTTTAGATTCTGTAATTTTCCAGCGTTGAGAGTGCAGGGGCAGATGTGTGAAGGGTGCTAGGGTCAGCTATCGGAAAAGGGTTGTGGAAAAAAAAAGACAGAAAAAACTATTTATAAGTGTAGGGTAAAAATAGGGAGGAATAATTTCACAGCATCTTAGTGCAGGGAGAGACATCAGAAAGCGCTAGGGACATTGATAGGAAAGTGATTTACAAGTGCAGGGAACGATTATTTGGGGATCCAAATAGTGATTAGACAGATCTGTCATTCACGCATTCAAGGCTGCAAGTCTTCTGTTGAAAAGCCTTTAGAGGTTTATGCCTTAGTATCTTATTCAGTACTACAAGAAAAATATATACAGTATGCATTTCACTTCTGCAGTTATTTTCTGTTGAAAGAATATAGGGGCGTATTTCAGTAGCAAATTAAAATATATACACACTGCACTGTTGCAGTTATTTCTGGGGAAAGCGTATAGGGACGTATTTCAGTACAACAAGAAATATATATACTGTGGGGTTTTGCTCTGGTAGACAGGCTAGTGGACGCAGTATAGAGGCAATCACAAAGTCTTTAACTTAAACAGTTCAGTGTTTATTCACACATAAGGAAAAGCAAAATGAACGTTCACAGTCTTAGTGTTTGTTCAAACCATGCAATGTCCATAGAACAAAATATTCACCTGGTTAGCAGTTTTCAACCCGCAGTCCAAAGCAGGCTTTAGGGGCCTGTTTCACGGCATGCGGCTTTCAGCCCTTTAGCATGGCACAAATTCACAGGTCCCAAAACAGCTTCTCTGTCAGATGGAGTATAAACCACACCCAGCTTAGACTGCTGGCTGGGTTTTATATAGGCCAAAAAAGACCCGGCCTGGAGGGTAGGGAGAAGCCAGCCACCCAGCACTTTGGTTACTCCCAGTAAATGCCGGCCCGGATTGGCTTTACAGCCATAATAACAACAAACAGTGTCAGTCAGTACTAGCTGCCGCTGACACTTAAAACTACCGGCTCTTACCTCACCGAGGCCAGAAATCTCAGTGACACATACCTTCCATCAATGACGGCCTCTTGCACCTTCCTACATACCTCCCCCCTTTGTTCAACCCTGAGGGGGTGAACACCCGCCAGACAGTGTACCCGGGACAGGACATCTGCGTTTCCCTGTAACCTGCCTGCCCTATGTTCCACGGAAAATGTAAACGACAAGAACCATCTGGTGACCCGAGCATTCCTCTCTTTGGCCTGGCTCATCCACTTGAGAGGGGAGTGGTCGGTCACCAGACGGAACTTTCTCCCCAACAGGCAATAGCAGAGAGACTCGAGTGCCCAATTGATGGCCAGGCACTCTCTCTCCACTAAACTGTACCTAGTCTCATCAAATAAAGAAATGTATTCCAGCTCACCATGAAATCCCCCTGCACGGAACAGACTAGACCGGTCCTTGGCGAATAAACAGAAGAAAAAGATCCAGCATCCAGGATAAAATGCTGCCTGCTTCTTTGGTTACAATCCAATTAAGCAGGCATGATCTCCCTCCACCGCTCGGTTAACATGTTTCGAACCAACCAGGTTCTTACTCCTAACATGAGATGTGGCTTGGCTTTTAGGGTAAAATAGCCCAAATCCTCCAATGGAAAACAAAAAGGGGAGGGGATAAGTATGGGGAGAGGGGGGAAGGGAAAGGGTAAGTGAATTGGAGGACAAGGCTTAACCCTTAGAAAGCCAAACCACCCAACCAACATTTGTAGAACACATCATTTAACATCTTAAAATGTAAACTGCAGGAGTAAAAGGTTGCCGTAATCTATATTGATGCAATAGAAAAAGCAATATAATTGGTCAATGGTTTGAGGATTCTTCCCATTCAGAGAGTTTTCCGATATGGAGATATATCAACTATAATACAGAGGGGGTAATTTATAGTAGTGCATTGCCTGTGATAAAATGTATATTGGTAGCACAAGTAGGAAGTTTAAGGCTAGACTCCGGGAGCAGTTGAATTACATCACTAATTCCCTAGCTACTGGTGCATCTAGTGTAGCCAATCATTTTATTAATGAACATGGTAGAAGAATAGATAGTCTCCGTACATATGCCTTTGAAAAAGTGATCATCCCGCTAAGGGGAGGAGATATTAAACATAAAATCATCCTGCGGGAGGTATACTGGATTTTTAAGTTGAATACATGGGTCAATCTCAGAAAAGAGCTCATGTATTTGTATCAGCATTGAACGGAATATTTCAGAGCAGAATCAATAATGCAAGTATCTTTGGTTTGTCTTTCAGCTATATATATATATATATATATATATATATATATAATTTTCTTTCCTCCCCCCCTTTTTAAAATTAAAAATTTATTTTTTTATTTTTTGTATTTTGGTTTCCAGGTTGTCTTTTTCTACCTGTTTTTGCGGATCGATAATGCAAAGCCTATTTAATCATCATTTGTTAGCATTTTGCTGAGTTTTTAAGAGTTTTCTGCATGGGATGCAGAGGGTATTTTCACACTATGCATTTTTTTTCTACAATTGTATGAGATTTATATGGAGTTTGTCAGCTCATTTTTACCATTGACCAATTATATTGCTTTTTCTATTATATCGATATAGATTACTGCAACCTTTCGCTCCTGCAGTTTGCTTTTTAAGATGACACAATTGGGTGTTAAATAATGTATACTTCAAATGTTGGTTGGGTGGTTTGGCTTTCTAAGGGTTAAGCCTTGTCCGCCAGTTTACTTACCCTTTCCCTTCCCCCCTGTCTCCATTTTTGTCCCCTCCCCTTTTTGTGTTTCATTGGAGGATTTGGGCTATTTGACCCTGAAAGCCAAGCCACATCTAAGGTTATGAGTAAGAACCTGGTTGGTTCGAAACATGTTAATTGGAGGGAGATCATGTCTGTTTAATTGGATTGTAACCAAAGTTTAATAAAGAAGTTGGCAACATTTTATCCTGGATGCTGGAACTTTTTCTTCTGTTTGTACCTAGTCTCGGCTGGGGTAAGCTTTCGGCTCAGGAAAACAACAGGATGTTCCTCCCCATTGATGCCCTGACAGAGTACAGCTCCGAGGCCTACTTCTGAGGCATCGGTCTGTACCGCAAACTCCCACTTGAAGTCAGGCATCATCAATACCAGGGACCCACACAGGGCAGACTTCAAAGTGGAGAGACTGTCACGGCTGAGGATGGGGAAAACCCTCAGCCGTGCGGTATCAGCAGATGGATAGTCAGAGCATGGCCAGGACAGGAATCAGGGAGCAGGTCACCTCCTAACAATCCCTAATTCTGACCCTGTCTCCTAGCCTGTATGAGCTGACCCTGATGGTAGGAGGGCTCATACTCCGGAACCTAATATTCCTGCTAGCCCTCAGGGTGGCCCTGGACTAGGAGCTGGGTAAGACTACCTGTTCCTCCTAGATACGGACGAACAGGAGTCTCACTGGCCAAGCTATAAAGACAGGGGAAACAGAAACAGACATATGGCAATGGCAGGTAAGTGAGACTAGTACCACACCTACCTGCCACTGACACAGAGCCTGGAACCCATGTATAAGTGCTGCTGTCCACAACAACACAAGAGACACAGCACACAACACACAGCACACGGGAAACCAGGAAACCATATGCTGCAATAAATAAAGACCAAAGAGACATCTACTAAACACCATACATAAAGCTTATGACCACAAGGGTGACCCCCACTGGCAGATGGTATAACAGGAGGATGTCTCCAGCAACCATGGCTGAAGAACCCCTCAGCTAACTGAAAACAGCAGAGGCTTTATAGCCCAAAGTAGCCACGCCCACACTCAGACACACCAGGTGATCACACACACAGAAGGGAGTTAACCCTTCTAACACAAGGCAAGGGAAGACGGCCACTTAAAGGGGAAGTACACACATAAACCCACACTTCACCTGTTGCCGTGGGCAACAGCATGCGTGGCAACCATGTCCTGGGGATCAGCCATAGGGCTGAGACACTGCCACCAGATGCACACAACACCACACGTTGCCATAGGCAACCAAGTGAAAGAAAGTGTCACAAAACACACCATAGGCCGTGACAGAAACCCTTTTCGGCCTGCTCATTCCACTGAACCGTCACTGACTTGCATCCCTTCAAAAGGCCTGTCAATGGTGCAGTGACTGTAGCAAAATTGGTTACAAACCTCATATATTACCCCACCATACCCAGGAACGACTTTACTTGCCGAGTAGTGACAGGTCGGGGTTAATTCCTAATTGCGTCAATTTTGTTCACCTGAGGTTTGATAGTTCCGTGCCGAATTGCATACCTCAGGTACTTGGTCTCTTCTAACCCTATCGCAGTCACACACTTTTTTGGGTTAGCGGTTAAGCCAGCCTTCCTAAGGGAGTCCACTACAGCCTGTACTTTAGGTAGGTGACTTTCCTAGTCGTTGCTGTGGATAACGATATTGTCCAGGTACGTCGAAGCATACCAACAATGTGGACGGAGTACAATGTCCATTAGCCTTTGAAACGTGGCGGGAGCGCCAGGTAGACCAAAGGGTAATATCTTGTACTGATATTATTATTGATGAAAGCAGTTTTTTCCTTGGCAGCCTCTGTCAAGGGTACCGGCCAGTACCCTTTGGTGAGGTCCAACACAGAAAAATACTGGTCTTGGCCCAACTTCTCAAAAAGCTCATCCACTCAGGGTTTGGGAAATGCATCAAACTTGGACAACTCATTCAGTTTGCAGAAGTCGTTACAGAACCGCAATGTCCCATCCGACTTGGGTATTAAGACTATCGGACTGGCCCATTCACTTTTTGACTCCTCAATGACACCTAGCTGGAGCATTAGCTGCACTTCCTCCGCGATGGCTTGTTGCCAAGCCTCGGGTACCCGGTATGATTTTAACCAGACTTTTGCCTAAGGCTCAGTGACAATGTTATGTCGGACTATGAAAGTGCGTCCAGGGAGGTCTGAAAACACATCCGTGTTCCGACTAATGAACTCCCTGGCTTCCTGAGCCTGTTTAGAGGAGAGGCGCCGAAACCACTTCCCCTACGAACCCTGGTCGTGGGCTGTCTTCCGTGCAGGTTTCCCTATCTTTCCAGGGGTTGAGCCGATTCACATGGTACACCTGCTCTGGCTTTCGCCTCCCTGGCTGGTGTATCTTGTAATCTACCTCTCCAATTTTTTCAAGCACCTCATAGGGCCCCTGCCACCTAGCTAGGAACTTACTGTCTACGGTTGGTACCAGAACCAATACCCGATCACCCAGGTTAAAGGTCCGGACCCAAGCCTGCTGATTTTAGATCCTACTCTGGGCTCGCTGCGCTGCCTCCATTTGCTCCCTAACCAGAGGTAAAACAGTTTCCATCTGTCCTTGCATCTAGGTGACGTACTCAACAACACTTCTGTGTGGTGTGGGTTTTTGTTCCCACACCTCTTTAGCCACGTCCAACAGACCACGAGGCTGTCTGCCATATAGCAGTTCGAAGGGCGAGAACCCAGTAGAGGCCTGGGGCACCTCTTGCACTGTGAACATGAGATAGGGCAGAAGAAGGTCCCAGTCCCTCCCATCCTTAGAGACCACTTTTTTTAGCAAAGTTATTTATGTTTGATTAAACCTCTCTACCAGGCCATCCGTTTGCAGATGATACACGGATGTCCGTAGCTGTTTTATGTGAAGCAACTTACAGAGTTCCCTCATGACCTTGGACATAAACAGGGTCCCTTGGTCAGTCAGAACCTCCTTAGGCAGACCCACGGCAGAAAACATCTCCATTAACTCCTTAGCTATGAGTTTGGCTGATGTATGACGCAGTGGCATTGCCTCCAGGTACCGAGTGGCGTAGTCGAGGACAACCAAGATGTGTTGGTGTCCTCTAGCAGACTTCCGTACCGGGCCTACGAGAGCCATAGCGATTCACTCGAACAAGACTTCGATAATCGGTAGGGGTACCAGGGGACTATGGTAATGTGGCTGGGTACTCATTATCTGGAAGGTTGGGCAAGATTTACAATAATCTTCTACCTCTCTGAGCACACTGGGCCAGTAAAACCGCTGTAGAATCCCGTCCTGTGTTTTTTGCATTCCCAGATGACCCCCGAGAACATGCTGGTAGGCTAACTCTAACACGAGTTTTAGATAAGCCTGGGCCACCACCAACTGTTCAATGGATTCACCTTACAGTTGGTTTACTCCATACAACATCTCTTGACGAACCGCAAAACGGGGAAACACCGCGTCTCTCCCGTTGTTGTGGTTCCCCATCTATTTTTAATACATTTTCCTATGCTTGGGATAGGGTTGGGTGCCGATGTTGTGCAGTACCAAAACTATGCCCGGAGACATTGAGGTCGGCTAGCTCCGGACCTGGCGGCAAGTTCGCCATGTCTCCCACCATCACACTTAGCAGGGTTGTCTCCCCCTCTTCCACTGAAGTGGCGGTCACCCCTTCCACTGACCCATCGGACTTAGGTTCCCAGGGTTCTGGTCTCCCCCCTGAGCCGGGCCACTCTGCTAGGGTCACATGTGTCCCACTGATATTGGTAACTTTTGTGTCCAGCCATTGTGCAGGAAAACAGGGGTAGTCTCTCCCAATTATTAGTTCATACGGTAATTTTGTAGTGGCAGCTCATGAGTCCACCTGCCGGTCACTGTTGAAATAGAGACCAAGGCAGTGGGATAGTCCTTTAAGTCCCCATGAATGCACACAATGTTGACCTTTCGGCCAGTATACTTGACGGGCCGCACCAGGGCAGCTCTTATTAGGGACACCAGACTCCCTGAATCCAGCAGTGCCATGGCCGCTTCCACCTGGCACATGTGGCTATTGTCTACACTCTTGGAGGTACCTGTGGCACACAGTTTCCTGGCATACAATGAGTGTCAGTAGCAATAGTTGGTTCCCATGGGTTTACCCCGATGGGGACAGTCAGACCTTATGTGTCCAGGCTCGTGACAGCGCCAGCAAACCACAGGGGCTGGGTCTGCAGGGGACACGTTCCGAGCGGGTTTGGCTGACACCGCCTGGTCTGAGGTGGAGGTTTCCGGGGTTTGACTGGCCCCCTCTTACAAGAACCCCCCTGTGGATTTCTGCTGGCCTTGTAGCACACCACCAGGTTTACCATCTCTGAAGCATTACCAGGAGACACCTGGCCAATCCAGTGCTGGAGAGGGTACGGCAAAGCCCTCCAAAACACATCCGCCAAGAGATGGTCCAGCATAGTAGTGGGAGTCAATATGTCAGGCTGCAGCCATTTCTGCAACCGGTGTAGCAAGTCATAATATTGTGGTCTGGCGGTTCAGCCGAGATGAATTCCCAATGGTGCACCCGCTGAGCCTGGACCAATACATTCACCACCAGTCTCACCAGGATCTTACCTTTTACTGTTGGGTAGTCGGCTGCTTGATCATCGGGGAGATCAAAAACACTTGATGGGGTCCAGACGCCAGGAACAGAGTGACGACCACAGCCCACTGGAGGATCGCCTCACGGACAGCTTTCCGGGCATCGCCATTAGATGTTGTAATAGCAGCTGGTTAGTTTCCTGCTGCTGCTTGTTAGCATCCCGCTGCTGCAAGTTAGCCATGAGGGTTTTCACGACCGCCTCCATTTTATCCGTGGACACGGGTCATAACCTTGTCGGCTTAATATGCCCAGAAAAAATTATAAAACTTTTCGGTCTTCAGGCCTGCCTCACTGCGTTTGGCCGCATCCAACACCAATTGTAGGGTTTTGCTCTGGTAGACAGGCTAGCGGACGCAGTATAGAGGCAATCACAAAGTCTTTAACTTAAACAGTTCAGCGTTTATTCACAGATAAGGAAAAACAAAAATTACCGTTCACAGTCTTATTGTTTGTTCACACCATGCAATGTTCATAGAACAAAATAGTCACCTGGTTACCAGTTTTCAACCCGCATTCCACAGCAGGCTTTAGGGGCCTGTTTCCCAACATGCGACTTTCAGCCCTTTAGCACAACACAACTTCACAGGTCCCAAAACACAGAGACTCCCCAGCTGTCAGATGGAGTATAAAGCACACCCAGCTGAGATTGCTGGCTGGCTTTTTTATATACAGTACAGACCAAAAGTTTGGACACACCTTCTCATTCAAAGAGTTTTCTTTATTTTCATGACTATGAATATTGTAGATTCACACTGAATGCATCAAAACTAAGAATTAACACATGTGGAATTATATACATAACAAAAAAGTGTGAAACAACTGAAAATATGCCATATTCTAGGTTCTTCAAAGTAGCCACCTTTTGCTTTGATTACTGCTTTGCACACTCTTGGCATTCTCTTGATGAGCTTCAAGAGGTAGTCACCTGAAATGGTTTTCACTTTACAGGTGCGCCCTGTCAGATTTAATAAGTGGGATTTCTTGCCTTATAAATGGGGTTGGGACCATCAGTTGCGTTGTGGAGAAGTCAGGTGGATACACAGCTGATAGTCCTACTGAATAGACTGTTAGAATTTGTATTATGGCAAGAAAAAAGCAGCTAAGTAAAGAAAAACGAGTGGCCATAATTACTTTAAGAAATGAAGGTCAGTCAGTCCGAAAAATTGGGAAAACTTTGAAAGTGTCCCCAAGTGCAGTCACGAAAACCATTAAGCGCTACAAAGAAACTGGCTCACGTGCAGACCGCCCCAGGAAAGGAAGACCAAGAGTCTCCTCTGCTGCGGAGGATAAGTTCATCCGAGTCACCAGCCTCAGAAATCGCAGGTTAACAGCAGCTCAGATTAGAGACCAGGTCAATGCCACGCAGAGTTCTAGCAGCAGACACATCTCTAGAACAACTGTTAAGATGAGATTGTGTGAATCAGGCCTTCATGGTAGAATATCTGCTAGGAAACCACTGCTAAGGACAGGCAACAAGCAGAAGAGACTTGTTTGGGATAAAGAACACAAGGAATGGACATTAGACCAGTGGAAATCTGTGCTTTGGTCTGATGAGTCCAAATTTGAGATCTTTGGTTCAAACCACTGTGTCTTTGCGCGACGCAGAAAAGGTGAACGGATGGACTCTACATGCCTGATTCCCACGGTGAAGCATGGAGGAGGAGGTATGATGGTGTGGGGGTGCTTTGCTGGTGACACTGTTGGGGATTTATTCAAAATTGAAGGCATACTGAACCAGCATGGCTACCACAGCATCTTGCAGCAGCATGCTATTCCATCCAGTTTGCGTTTAGTTGGACCATCATTTATTTTTCAACAGGACAATGACCCCAAACACACCTCCAGGTTGTGTAAGGGCTTTTTGACCATGAAGGAGAGTGATGGGGTGCTGCGCCAGATGACCTGACCTCCACAGTCACCGGACCTGAACCCAATCAACATGGTTTGGGGTGAGCTGGATCGCAGAGTGAAGGCAAAAGGGCCAACAAGTGCTAAGCATTTCTGGGAACTCCTTCAAGACTGTTGGATGACCATTTCAGGTGACTACCTCTTGAAGCTCATCAAGAGAATGCCAAGAGTGTGCAAAGCAGTAATCAAAGCAAAAGGTGGCTACTTTGAAGAACCTAGAATATGACATATTTTCAGTTGTTTCACACTTTTTTGTTATGTATATAATTCCACATGTGTTAATTCATAGTTTTGATGCCTTCAGTGTAAATCTACAATTTTCATAGTCATGAAAATAAAGAAAACTCTTTGCGCAGGCATCAGTAAATTAGAAGGTGTAAAGATGTTTCATCCTATGGAAAAAAGGGAGAAAAATTAAAAAATAATAGCTAAACTTTTTTAAAAAAATAATGAGATCCACAGGCGTGGTCCCAGCGGTTACAGTAAAGATGAGAAACCCAAATTGTCATTTAGGCCCCTGGGACGCAAAGTCCCAAGAGTCTAAATCCAGCGGCTCTCCTTTTGAGCTAACCTCTTTGATACATTGCCTGCACGTAAATCAACCTGAACACAGTCAGTCCCTCTGACCTTTAGAAGTCTGGGATTACATGAGTGAAACCCCTTAAAGTGTCTTGCAATAGGTTTGGGAACTTCATCCTCTTTTATTTCTTGTGCATTAAGGATATCCTTTACATGTTTGTGTACGCAAATTTTTAACTCGCGTGTTGTCAGGCCCACAAATATCTTGCCACATGGTCTAAAACCAGTTTTCGGTCTGCCTTGTCCGTCAAAAAGTTGGGGAGATGATGGTTGCAGATAACTTCTGACTAGATTATCTCGTAGAGTATTGGCTCTACGTGCTGTAATTAAAGGTCGCATGGGCAGAAGTTTTTCTAAGATAGGATCTGTCAATAATATAGGCCAATGTGTGGCCAGACATTTCCTCATTTCATCCCAACGTGAATGATATGTACTTATAAATCAATTTTTTTTGTCAGGTACCTCATCTCTTTTGGTTTGTAACAATTGTGTTTGTTGTGTTTTTGCTCGCCAATACGCTTTTTTAATAGAGAGATGGCTATAACCCCTTCTGAGGAAACGGTCTTTTAGTTCACTAGCTTATTTTTCAAAAGTCGCATCATTGGAACATATCTCACGAATGCGCAAAAATTGGCCCACAGGAATAGCACAAATGGTATTTTTCGGGTGCAAAGAGGTTGCATGCAAATAAGCATTGACAGCAGTCTCCTTACGGAAGACATAAGTCCTGAGATGGCCGCCAGCGTCTCTAAACACAGATACATCTAGAAAGTCGACTTTCTGCTTGTGATACATATAGGTAAGTTTGATGTTTCTAGAGTTTTTTTTAAGAAGTTTGAAAACATCATGTAATTGTCCCTTAGTTCCCTGCCAGATCAAGAAAACATGATCAATGTACCGCGCCCAAAGGATAGCACGGTCCATGATGACGTGTCTGTCTGACAGGAAAAAGTCCCTCTCTCACAGCCCCAGGAACATATTCGCGTATGAGGGCGCACATGCTGCCCCCATAGCGGTCCCCTGGATCTGTAGGAAGAAGGACCCATTGAAGGAGAAAAAATTCCTCGTAAGTACAAACTTTAAAAGTTGTAACAAAAAAGAAGTAAAATCCTTTGGCATGTTGCTGGTAGAAAGAAAAAATTCTACTGCCTGCAAGCCATCAGAATGTTGAATGCTCGTATAGAGGTATTCCACATAACAGGTCACAATAAGGGTGTCCTCTTCTAAAGTAATTCCCTGTATCTTTTGCAGGAAGTCAGATGTATCCCTAACATATGAAGGCAAAGTTTCCACAATTGGTTTAAGATGAAAATCCAGCAGTTTACAGATGTTTTCTACCATGCTATTGCATCCCGATATAATAGGCCTACCTGGAGGTACTGAGGCATTCTTGTGAATTTTAGGTAGCAAGTACAGAGTTGGAATAGAGGGTTTCTGAATAATAAGGGCTTCATAAATCTGTTTGGAGATGATATTCCTCTCCAATCCAGTGTCCAAGATTTTCATCAATTCACCTCTAAAGAAAAAAGAGGGATTAAAAGTTAATTTTTGGTAACACGTTTGATTCTTCAACTGTCGGTAAGCTTCTGCTAAGTACATACCCCAGGGACATGCCACTAAATTTCCCCCTTTGTCGGCTGGTTTATAAATCACATCCGACATATTTTTTAGTCTATCAAGACTTTGTCGCTGGTCCCCACCAAGGTTATCATGATAAACAGACATATAAATTTTCTCAAAATCTTTACTGACCATTTTTGCAAAAAAGTCAATTGTAGGACTTAATGACAAAGGGGGACATTTTTGGGGTCTTTTTCGTATCTCTGATGGTATGTCATTTATAGTACTTGTAGCAGGCCCCTCTTGTTCCAACAACAATTCCTCCAAGATATGGAGGTCTTGTTGTTCACCCTCAGTATTGAAGATCCCAGAGGGATCCCCTTTTAGTATGCCACCTCTTCATCATCAAAGAATGCCCAAAAAGATGCAAATCCTTAATGGCGGTAAATTGGTCAAAGCTGGAGCTGGGTGCATAGGATAGACCCTTCTCCAACAATGAAATATCCGTATTGGAAAACACATGATCAGATAAATTAATTACCTTTGGCTCGTTGTCCGAGTGTTTCATATTTGTAGTTAACTCTGGTTGTCTTTTCCTCCCAGGTCCATTTCCATGATCCATCTTCCTCTTATTGCGAGTCAGGCGAGTGGAATTAACTCCCTGTGATTGAGAATCTCCCGCAGATGGTACAGAGGACACTGAAGATGATCTACTGAGGGGCCTATTTTTATTGTATTCTTTATTTTTCCATTTGTAGATGTGGTTTTGTTGCGCATCGTTGCTATCTCTAGCGAATTTCTTTACTTTTGCATCCTGAATTTCCTTTTCCCAGATAGGATATTTTATATCTAGTTGTTCTTGGAAATTTTCAATGATTCCGCACTGCAGTCACTGGACAGACGTGCTTGTAATTGATCAATCTCAATGTCCATCTGCTCCAAGCTTCTTTTGTTGTGACCAATTAGGAGCTCCATAAATTTAAAGGAGCCCTGATTGCAGGTTTCTTCCCATTTGGAGACAAAATAGTCATCCTCTATTGGAAAACAGGGAAAGACCTGTATCCTGAGTCCACGGGGAATAAGGACTCTCTGGAGATATTTTTCCAGGAACGCCTTATTCCACCATGTACATGCTCTTCTATGTAATAATTGTTGCAATGAATTTTGGGTTTCTTTAAGCATGCTACCACTGGGACGACCCACTGCTCCTTCATCTTTGAAGATGGCATCAAGTTGGGAAAGCCAGCAAAGTTCTCTGGCCTTATAGTCCATAGTGGTCGCAAGGTTAAGAATCTGTGAAAATACACAGTACAAACTAATTAGAAAAAACAATAAAGACCAAAGGTGGCAAATTGGTAAAAAGTGGAAAACAGTGTCCACCCAATGGAACCAAAAGGACACCCGGAAATGTGACTCGGTACAAGCTCCCGAGTGAAACAAGCGAGAAAACAAGGAAATGGAGCTCATAGTACCGTGTATGAAAATGTATAATTTTATTATGACATGATTAAAATGTAAAGCAATGAATAATATAGAGATTGCTTTGAGTTGGACCTTTCGCTCCTGTAATTCGCCCACTGGCTCCTGGTATTGCCCATATGGCCCAGGTAGGCAGGGCCGTCTTTACCAAGGGGCAAAAGGGGCAGCTGCCCCGGGCCCAGTTGCTCCTGGGGGGCCCAAGGCAGCTGCCTCTTGAGCCCTTCTAACCACTGCCCCGGGTGTCAGGCTGTCAGCTACACAGGGGGTACTGAGTCCAGGCATCGTACTGTTAGAGCTGTGAATGTGATCTAGGACCTTAGATGACATCATCACCATGTGACCAGTAACCTAGCAATATTACTGGTCACATGGCTATAAGGTCATCACAGGTCCTAACAGGAGTGTTGCAGTAGAAGTTTGGAGCTTTTTTTGTGAAGATTACATCAGAAAAAGGTGACAGGGGCTGTTATGCTAATATACTGTAAACTACTGTATAGTGGGGTGCTGTATACTGTGGGGGCCTGTATACTGTGGGGGGCCTGTATACTGTGTGGGCCTGTATACTGTGTGGGGCTGTATACTGTGTGGGACTGTATACTGTGTGGGGCTGTATACTGTGTGGGACTGTATACTGTGTGGGGGCCTGTTTACTGTGGGGGGCCTGTATACTGTTCGGGGGTCTGTATACTGTGTGGGCCTGTATACTGTGTGGGGCTGTATATTGTGTGGGACTGTATACTGTGTGGGACTGAATACTGTGGGGGGACCTGTATACTGTGGGGGGCCTGTATACTGTGGGGGGCCTGTATACTGTGTGGGCCTGTATACTGTGTGGGGCTGTATACTGTGTGGGACTGTATACTGTGTGGGGGCCTGTTTACTGTGAGGGGCCTGTATACTGTGTGGGGGGCCTGTATACTGTGTGGGCCTGTATACTGTGGGGGGCCTGTATACTGTGTGGGGCTGTATACTGTGTGGGGCCTGTATACTGTGGGGGGGGGGGGGGGCTGTATACTGTGGGGGGCCTGGAAGTATTTACAGTCATTCACTGTACTCTACCAGATGTGTGGATTTTTTGTGTGTGTGTTGTGGTGGAGAGCTTGATTGCCTGCTAAGGTGTGGGAAGGCGGGATCCAGGGGGCCCAAGTAAATTTTTGCCCAGGGTCCAATCAATATTAAAGACGGCCCTGCAGGTAGGTTTAGAGTTAGGTCCCGAGCTACTTGAGAAACATTGGAGCGGTGCTCGGGCTCAGACATGTCCTCACGTAGGACATGTTGGCTAATCTCTCAATTTCAACACCAGTTTTAGGGCTTAGTAAGACCACAGAGTGCACCTGTCTTTGTTTTTGCTATATTAAATATACTGTTTATCACATCCACACATTTGCTATCCTGTGTAGGATGTCCATTGTGGTACTTGTGGTCCGCTGCAGGCATCCTCCATTGTATGCATTTTTGCTGGGGATTGCCGTTAGCAGCGGACCACAAGTGTAGGATCTGCCCCCCCCCGGTATAGATGCACCACTGCATATGGGGTTGAGCACTTCCTGCTTTTTAATACCACGCCAATTTGTAGTTTGTATAATGAATAATATACCATTAAAGAGTGAAAAGAAGCAGAAAAAAGAACGCCACCCTGGGATAGCACACGTGTTAAATGTAAAACATAATGATCAATGAAATAGGTTATATATGGTACAGTGACCAGCCATTGACCAAAAATTCAACATAGGTAGCGGTTGAGTCAGCAATCAAAAAGATAACTACATGGCAAAAATGGGCAGGGTTTGCATGCAACTGCAGCATAAACCAGGTAGAAGCAGACCCCAATAGTAACCAGGTATCAAATAGATACCTATGACATATATCATAAAATTATATATTTTTATAAATTTTTATACACGGAACTATAAGCTCCGTTTCCTTGTTTTCTCGCTAGTATCCTTATTTATCAGATCTGCATCTCGCAGAGCGCAAAATGGATACGGTAGTGTGCATAAGGATTTAGATACACAGCTCAGCAGGCTGTATCATACAAAATGAAATTAGATACACAGCTCAGCAGGCTGTATCAATGAATATGGGATTAGATACACACTTCAGCTGGAAGTATCACACACAACAGGCTGTATATCAGGCACACATACATGTTAGGATTAGATACAGATGTGTTTGGATGTGCTTGCTGATTCCAGCTGTTTATTACACTCTAGAGATGGTTAGGGCAGAGCCTGCAGATGGTCAGTGATGGGATTAGATACACAGCTCAGTAGGCTGTATCACACAGGATAGGATTAGATACACATGAGGGCAGAGCCTATGGACGGTCAGTGATGGGATTTAGACACTGGGTGAGAAGTAGATTCATGTCTGGGTGCAGAAAGATAGACACAGATGGTCCAGAGGAGGGCAACTAAAGTAATAACTGGAATGGGGCAGCTACAGTACCCTGAAAGATTATCAAAATTTGGGTTATTCACTTTTAGAAAAAAGACAGTGAGATCTAATTACTATGTATAAATATATCAGGGGTCAGTACAGAGATCTATCCCATCATCTATTTATCCCCAGGACTGTGACGAGGGGACATCCTCTGCGTCTGGAGGAAAGAAGGTTTGTACACAAACATAGAAGAGGATTCTTTACGGTAAGAGCAGTGAGAATATGGAACTCTCTGCCTGAGGAGGTGGTGATGGTGAGTACAATAAAGGAATTCAAGAGGGGCCTGGACGTATTTCTGGAGTTTAATAATATTACAGGCTATAGCTACTAGAGAGGGATCGTTGATCCAGGGAGTTATTCTGATTGCCTGATTGGAGTTGGGAAGGAATTTCTTATTACCCTAAAGTGGGGAAAATTGGCTTCTACCTCACAGTTTTTTTTTTTTTTTGCCTTCCTCTGGATCAACTTACAGGATGACAGGCCGAACTGGATGGACAAATGTCTTTTTTCGGCCTTATGTACTATGTTACTATGTTACAGGAGTTATAGATGGAGTAGCTGCTGCAGGCAGAGCAGAGTGGGGGGCGTGGCCAGCCTGTGACTCATCTCTGTGCAGTGCAGCCAGGCGTGTGTATCAATAAAGTTTCAGTATTCAACAAAACAAGAAGGGGAGAAAGTAAACAGATCTGCCAGGATAATGTGATGTCTTCCAGGGTGGAAGGAAAGCTCAGACATGAAAACCAGGTATTGGGGGCATATGTATGCATGGTGCACATAAAAATAATTTTGATTTTAGGACCGGACAACCTCTTTAATGAAATTTCGTATAACTCAGAAGCTTAATCTGAACAGCAAATCCAGCTTATTTTCCGCTTGCATTAACCAGCACAAAAAGCCCCTTACAGTTTAAAGTTTAACTGTAGATTACTAGATAATGTAACTCCTGGCAATGTTTCTATCGGAAAAATTGAATTTGTCTTTCAGCTCATTTCAGAAACTCTGTCACCCTGTTTTTTTTTTTTTCCTTTTTGCTATGCATCGACACACAGGAGGATATGCATTTTGCACTAAAATCTTTGAGCAATTATGCAGATAGCACCAGAAAAGCAACACAGAAACACAATAAGAAACTCTTAGCTGAGAAACAGACTCTAGATATTCATTATATAACAGATGGCTACATAGTGAACAGGCTCAGTTCTGATGTTTAGACTAAACCTGTGTTAATCTGCCACAATGTGAGAGACAAAAAAGAACTGTGACATAATTGTATGTGTTAACTAATGCAATATATTTGCAAAAGCTGTGTAGTATTGTAACTAATTCCTGAATGACTTTTTGATAATAGGCATTTATACAAATGGGTATTCCTTTGCCTTAGGCCACTATTGCACACGACCGTATGTATTTTGCGGTCCGCAAAAAATACGGATGACATCCGTGTGTATTCCGTATTTTGCGGAACGGAATATCTGGCCCCTAATAGAACAGTACTATCCTTGTAATGCGGACAATAATTGGACATGCTCTATTTTTTTGCAGACGGAAACGGAATGCACATGGAGTACTGTTTTTTTTTGCGGACCCATTGAAATGAATTGGTTCCGTATACAGTCTGCAAAAAAAATTAATGGAACGGAAACGGAATGTATATACGTTTGTGTGCAAGAGGGCTTACAAGAAATTTTGGCCAATATCCAATCTTTAGTGAAACAACTTGAAGGTACAGTAGCAAATAATTAACTTTAATCAAGTAAATTGGAAACTTGATTCTATGCTGTGTTCTTTGGAATATATCGTATTTGAAATTCAATGTGGGTACCTAGATTCATAGAAGAAGTGTTCTTGATAGTTTTATAATTCCTAGTCAAGTAGATATGTTCCACCAAGATACAACACTATAAAGTACACCATCCATCATATATTGCGTGATAAAGATATTTTCATACTATCGTTAAAGAAGAACACACCGAGAACAGCTTAATAAATCTGCACTAGAGTCGCGGCCACAGTCCCTAGTCCCTACCCATGGGCTGTCTTCTAAAACAGGTAACAAAAAAGGCAAGTTCTTAAATTTTGTTGTCTACCTTAGGCTACGTTCACACTCGTTTTTGGGGCGGATCAGTCATGGATCTGCACAAACGCTTACATTCAGATAATACAACCGTCTGCATCTGTTCAGAACAGATCCGTTTGTATTATCTGTAACACAGCCAAAAGGATCGTCGTGAACACCATTGAAAGTCAATGGGGGACTGATCCATTTTCTATTGTGCCAGATTGTGTCATTGAAAACTGATTAGTTTTGGACCGCTTGTGAGAGTCCTAAATGGGCTAATCAATCTGCTCAGCTTTTTTTTTCAAAGTCTTTTTTGATATTCACCAAATGACCATTCAGTAAATTACTGGCTACACCTATGCCTACATCAGCCAAAAATTGGTTGAGCAAGCATTTCCTGCATGACTGGGAACCAGAAACCAGTTCATCGGAACAGGAGCGATGGGTATCAATGACATGCAAATTACTTTATTTTATTATATTTTACAGCAGCTCTCCTTGTCTGAACACTGTTTGTGTAGAGTAAATTAAATGTTCTGGACTGACATTCTGCTGTTTGGCCACAAGATGCCGCTGTTTTCCCATATCATCACCATAACGGCCACACAGGAGATTGACCCATGACCTCTGTGGGGGCAGGAAACAAAGAAGAGGTTAAATTGCCCCCTCCCACCACCACACCTCAGTGTTCCTGTCCCCACTGTGGCCAGGGTCGGAGAAGAGTCTCCCTGCGGGCTGGCAGGGAGATGAAGATGGGAAATTTAATTTTTTCCTACACCCGTTTTTATTTTGTGCTTCTCCAGGAGGTTCCGAGGACGGTCTCCTGGTTTACCTGAAGCCCAAGTCGGAGCTCCCCCAGTCCGCCGACGGCCGCGTGCTTATTCTGGACTGAGGGGTATTGGAAGGGCTCGCTCTGGCTGGTCTGGAGCCTGCTCCCGGGCTGCAACTTCCTCCTCCTTCCCGGTGGGATGGGCTGAGCAGCGGCCAGCATGGGCGCACGCCAAAATCTGAGACGTCACTTCGGGGTCCAGTCACGTGACGCAACCCGAAAGCACAAGCGCAGAAGGCAGAGGTGTTTGAATAAAAGGCGGGACGGCCAAGGAACTCTGATCTGAGGTCTGTAAGTACCGGTACTGTGTATACTGTCCCCTACTGCCAGAACATGTCAGGTCCCGATCTGCAAACTTCCATGGAGCTTAATGCTCCCTCTCTGCCTCCTGTAAGTATCCCTCTGGGGGTTAGCTTGTCATTTCAATCAAAGTTTTCTGCTTGGTGTGTTTACTGATGCCTCTATTCCATATCTATTTAATTTCAGGCTAAAGAGGCTCAGGCTCATCCATTATGGATGGTATTAGATCCGTGGTTCAGGAGGAACTTAGGGCTGCTAGAACCGCTACATCTGATTCCCAAGGCCAGCCCTCTCACAAACGTCCACGTTCTAAGATCATTTCCTCCTCGGAATCTGATGACGCTGATGATAAGGCTTCTATTTCCATGCAATGGGAAGATGATTTCTCTCTCTCTGAGGGAGAGATCTATGAAAGCAACAAAAAAATCTATTTTTCCTTGGAGGATATGGGTAACTTATTAAAAGCGGTTTCTATCTATTCAGGACGAAATGTTTGGGGGCCTTAGAGTGAAGAAATCCAGGGTCTTCCCCATAAACGAAAATATAAAAGAGATGATTCTGGAAGAGTGGTCAGAACCAGAGAAAAGACTTGGAATATCCAAGGAATTCAAAAATTCGTTATTGTTTGACCCTTCTCAGTCCAAACTATTCGATGAGACCCCTAAGATCGACGTGCAGGTTACGAAAGTAAATAAAAAGACTGCTTTACCGTTTGAGGATGCCGCTCAATTAAGGGATGCTATGGAAAGTAAAGCAGATGCCCTTCTGAGAAAGTCTTGGGAGGCCTCAATGTATAATTTTAAGACCAACATTGCAGCCACGTCGGTAGCTAGGTCAATGTATTTATGGCTAGGAGAGCTAGAAAATCACCTGAGAAACAAGACTTCTAGGGAAGAAATCCTACAGTCTATCCCTCTACTTAAGTCAGCTACAGGATTCCTTGCGGACGCCTCAGCTGAATCTATTCGGTTCGGTGCTAAAGAGGCTGGACTTTCCAATGCGGCTCGCCGGGCTTTATGGATGAAGTCCTGTCGGGTGATAGAATATCCAAACAGAAGCTAGTATCTATTCCTTTTTCAGGAGAATATGTATTCGGGCCGGTTCTAGACAAAATACTAGAGAAAGAGGCTAATAGGAAAAAAGGATTCCCCGAAGAAAGATCTTATAGAAGGAACCAGTCCTTTCGGTCATATGGTGGACAAAATAAGGCTGGCAGAGGGAAAGGCAAGTCAGGCCGTTGGGCTTATCCCAAGGGGGGTAAAGGAAGAGGCTTCCTTCTTAAGCCCCAATCTAAATCTGAAGACAAACAATGACGCCATTGTAGGGGGGAGACTGAAGGATTTCCTAGGTCCATGGGCACTTAAATCAAAAAATCCTTGGGCCTTGGATATCATTCAGTCAGGATACAAGATCGAGTTCACCTCCCTTCCACCTCCAAGATTTGTCGTAACAAGGATGTCTTCCAGATCCTCCAACCTGAATGTTTTCCAGGGAGTCCAGGACCTGGTGAAAACGGGAGCAGTAATCCCAGTTCCCGCGTCTCAAAGAGGTTGGGGTTCTATTCAACTCTATTTTTAGTAAAAAAGAAGGAAGGAGACTTTTGAACTATTATAAACCTGAAACAACTGAACAAGTTAATTCTTTACAGAAAATTCAAAATTGAGTCTCTGAAATCAATTGTACCTCTGATAAAGCTAGGAGCATTTATGTGCTCGGTCGACCTGAAAGACGCTTACTTGCATGTTCCCATTCACCCAGATCACCAGGAATACCTAAGGTTTGCGATTTCAGACCCTTTCAATCAGATTCTCCATTTCCAGTTCGTAGCTCTACCCTTTGGGATTTCAGCTGCACCAAGGCTATTCACCAAACTGGTGATAGAAATGATAGCTCCACTCAGACAAGAAGGTTTAAATATAGTGCGGTACCTGGACGATTTCTTAATTATAGCAGACTCAAGGGACCTCCTGCTGTCCGACTTATAAATATTTGTATCCCATCTGTCAGAGCTAGGATGGATTGTGAACAAACCCAAGTCGATGTTGGTACCATCCACGAGGGTGAAATTCCTAGATGTTATACTAGACTCTCTAACACAGTTGACTTTCCTGCCACAGATCAAGATCCAGTCTCTGGTAAGCAAGGTGAGGCACTTTCAACACTGGACAAAATGCTCAGTGAGAGAAGCGATGAGCCTTCTCGGCCTTATAACCTCCTGTATACCTTCAGTGGAGTGGGCGCAGGCTCACTGTCGTGTAATACAGAATTGGCTATTGTCACAATGGAACAAGAAGAAGGGCTCTCTAGATTTCAAGCTTTGGATTCCAGGGTCAGTAAAGGTTTCTCTCTCATGGTGGACAAAGGAGAAGAATCTTTCCCAGGGGTTCCATGGATCAAATCGCCGTCAATAACAATCTTCACAGATGCCAGCAAATCTGGATGGGGAGCGAAAGTCGACAAAGCTTAATTCCAGGGAACTTTGAAGCATCACATATCTATCCAATCCTCAAATTTCAGGGAACTGTACGCGGTAAGAGAGACTCTACTTTTAGCCAGGCAGCTGATAAGAAGGCAGCATGAGAAGGTCCTATCGGACAACATGACCATGGTCTCCTACCTGAAACACCAGGGAGGTACTCGATCAAGGAGACTCCAGGATATCACAGAGGAAATTTTCTCCTTTGCAGAAAAAGAGCTAAGATCCATCTCAGCAATGCACCTGAAGGGGTCCCAAAGTCTAGAAGCGGACTTTTTAAGCAGGCAAAAGATAGACCACACAGAATGGGCTCTGAATCAAGAGGTCTTCAACATGCTAACCCAGAGATGGGGACTTCCTACAATAGACCTTTTTGCAACAAAAAAAATACAAAATTACAAACATTCTGCTCCCTGAATGCGGGAGACCATCCTTGGAGAATAGATGCCTTCTCTCTGAAATGGTGTTGGGATCTAGCATACACATTCCCTCCAATGTCTCTCATCCCGAGTGTCATTCAGAAGATACTGGAAGGAAGAACCACAGTGATATTGATCACCCCGTTCTGGCCCAAGAGGAGTTGGTTTGATCCGCTCCTGAGACTGGCAATAGATGACCCGGTGAGACTCCCACTCAGAGGGGACATCATATACCAGGGTCCTTTACTACATCCTCATCCCGAATTCCTGAAACTAACGGCCTGGATCCTGAGGTCTCCATCTTAAAGTCTCAGGGCCTGTCGGAAAAAGTCATAGCCACCTTGAGATGTTCCAGGAAAAAGGTGACATCTGCGATATATTTGAAAATCTGGAAAAGGTTCTGCTCATGGTCAGGTGAAAAGAATCCAAACCTTGAAGGGCCTAACATTCAAAAGATTCTGGAGTTTCTACAAAATGGGCTCAAACTAGGTCTCTCTCCATCTACCATAGATTGATTAAGCAGTTTATAAGAGCTGCCCGTAGACTTAGAGTCACCTTAAAATCTCGCACCCCGACCTGGGACTTGAATCTGGTACGCAATAACCTTATGCGTTCCCCGTTTGAACCGTTGGAGAACTGTTCAATTAAGTTACTTTCATTTAAGACTGCCTTCCTTATAGCAATTACCTCCGCTAAAAGACTAGGAGAGATTCAAGCTCTCTCTATTCGTGAACCATAAAATTGTGCTAAAATTAGACCCAGGTTTCCTGCAAAAGGTAGTCTCAGACCGCAACAGAGGCCAAGAGATCTTTCTTTCATCTTTCTTCAGCAATCCTAAGGATCAGGAGGAAAATACATTTCATTCCCTTGATGTTAGACGTACAGTCCTTAAATATGTAGATGCCACTAAAGATTTCAGGAAGTCTGACAGCCTGCTTGTCCAGTTTGCTGGGAAAAATAAGGGAACCAAGGTCTCAAAATCCTCCATTGCAAGATGGATAAAAGACACCATTACCCTATGTTATAGGAATCAAAATCTGGATCCTCCATCCAATATTCGGGCACATTCTACCAGAGCTGTCTCCACTACTTTTGCTGAAAGAGCAGAGGCTTCCCTGGAATATATATGCAGGGCTGCCTCCTGGTCTAGCATACACACATTTGTGAGACATTACCGCTTGGATTTATCTGGAACTTCTGGCCTCACCTTTGGTCGGAAGGTTCTTCAGGCAGTTGCCCTTCCCCCCCCCCCCCTTCCATAAGAAGTAATTTTATAACTCTCCTGTGTGGCCGTCATGGTGATGATATGGGAAAACCGGAATTAGACTTACCGGTAATTCCGTTTCCATGAAATCACCATGAAGGCCCGTATATTCCCTACCCTTTTTTTTATGAAGTTTCACCTTTATTTCTGCTGGTATGAAGTAATACTGGGAAATACTAATAATTTTTGTTCTGGCACTTGATTTCTTTGAAACACTGATATCTCCATATTCATGAGAGAGGTGGGGTTTACAGAGAGTCTGGAGAGAAGAGAAAGAGTGAGCAGCCATCTTAGAGAGAGGTAAAAATAAGGAACTGTGTGAGAAGAGAATCTGACGGCATCCAGGCTTAAGAGTATCCCTCATTGACCAGAGCTGCAGCTAAGTAAAGCTGGTCATGTCCAAGACCCTGATCCTGTCCAGAGGAAGGAGAATTGTTGCCAGGAATGCTGTTGAAAGCAGAGGGACAAAGCAACATACCCTGCGGTACCGCATGCTTGTTAGAAAGATGTTTGTTCTGTTGAGAGTCACCAGCAGATGCAAAGCAGACTCGGGTCGGTAAGATCGTGCACGCACCTCATCACAGTGTTGGTGCCTAAAAACTGAGACCAGGCCTGTAGTCAGTTAGTTAGGGTTTCTGTTTGTGTCAGGCCACAAGTTTTATTACTGTTCATTTCAAAGACTCCATAACTTAAAGTGACATTTCCCATTGGATAGCTGATAAAATTCTCACAAACTCAAGCCAGGCTGGTGTTTTTTTGCTCAGGAGGAATACTAAGGCACATGCTACAGGACCAGTTATGGGAGGGGGAATACTGTAGAACTTGGTAACATTGTAAGCTGTTGTGCTGCACCGCAGGATAGCCCATAACACACACCCATACAATGGTTCTTGTTTTTAGGGTAATAATAGGTAAGGTATGACAGTTTAGTTGTGCCCGCCTGTAGGTTCATTACTGCACTTTCCTCCTTCATCCGTCGGAGGGCGTCGTGCTGTGCAGCACAAGGGTCTCAGCCTTCGGGCTGGGTGTATGTACATTTATTGTATGTTCTCAGCATTTATGGTTGTGTTTATTTCCAAGTTTAAGTAAAATTCTGTTTTGGCAAAAGCTGGTGTTGGGGTTGTTTTCCTCTTTCGTGACTTCACTGCATCCTGGGGAGCCCACCCTGGTACACGGCTTACATCTGACTGAACAAAAAACTGCTGCAAGCTGTGGTTTTGTGTCTGGACTGCAGGATGGAGCAAACTGGATCTGGCAGAAAAATCAGTGTAAGGCCTAGTTCACACGAACGTATGGCTTTTATTGTTTTTTGCGGTCTGTTTTTCACGGATCCGTTGTTCCGCTTTTGAGTTCCGTTGTGTTTCCGTTTCCTTTCCATTTTTCCGTTCAGTTTTTCCGTATGCCATGTACAGTATACAGCAATTACATCGAAAAAATTGGGCTGGGCATAACATTTTGAATAGATGGTTCAGAAAAAACTGAACGAACACGGAAGACATACGGATGCATTTCCGTATGTGTTCCATTTTTTTTGCGGACCCATTGACTTGAATGGAGCCACGGAACGTGATTTGCGGGCAATAATAGGACATCTTCTATCTTTCAACGGAACGGAAAAACTGAAATACGGAAACGGAATGCATACGGAGTACATTCCGTTTTTTTTTTGCGGAACCATTGAAATGAATGGTTCCGTATACGGACCGTATACAGAACACAAAAAAACGGCCCGTACACTCGCCGAAAAAACGTTTGTGTGAACTAGGCCTAAGTCAATCGTGCTGGATCCGGGTTTTTTGTTGTTGAAAAAAGCAGATGAGGTGCCCAATGACTTACAATGATTTTCATCCCCGATAGTTTAGTTTAGATTTAATACAACCAGATCCGTCCGGAACTGATGCATCCAGATATATTAAATAAAACTGATCCGCAAGGAACACAAGTGTGAAGCAGGCCTAAAAAATATAAATATATCCGTCGGACAGCCCCTTTAACCACCTCCGGACCGCCTAACGCAGATGTGCGGTCCGGAGGTGGCAGCCCTGCGCTCAACGACGCATATACGCGTCATCTCGCGAGGGCCGGGATTTCCTGTGAACGCGCGCACACAGGCGCGCGCGCTCACAGGAACGGAAGGTAAGCGAGTGGATCTCCAGCCTGCCAGCGGCGATCGCTCGCTGGCAGGCTGGAGATCCGAATTTTTTAACCCCTAACAGGTATATTAGACGCTGTTTTCATAACAGCGTCTAATATACCTCCTACCTGGTCCTCTGGTGGTCCCTTTTGTTAGGATCGACCACCAGAGGACTCAGGTAGGTCAGTACAGTCGCACCAAACACCACACTACACTATACCCCCCCCCCGTCACTTATTAACCACTTATAAACCCCTGATCACCCATGATCACCCCATATAAACTCCCTGATCACCCCCCCGTCATTGATCACCGCCCTGTCATTGATCACCCCCCTGTCAGGCTCCGTTCAGACGTCCGTATGATTTTTACGGATCCACGGATACATGGATCGGATCCGCAAAAAGCATACGGACGTCTGAATGGAGCCTTACAGGGGGTGATCAATGACAGGCGGGTGATCACCCATATACACTCCCTGATCACCCCCCTGTCATTGATAACCCCCCTGTAAGGCTCCATTCAGACGTCCGCATGTGTTTTGTGGATCCGATCCATGTATCCATGGATCCGTAAAAATCATGCGGACGTCTGAATGGAGCCTTACAGGGGGGTGATCAATGACAGGCGGGTGATCACCCATATACACTCCCTGATCACCCCCTGTCATTGATCACCCCCCTGTCATTGATCACCCCCCTGTAAAGCTCCATTCAGACGTCCGCATGATTTTTACGGATCCATGGATACATGGATCGGATTTGCAAAACACATGCGGACGTCTGAATGGAGCCTTACAGGGGGTGATCAATGACAGGCGGGTGATCACCCATATACACTCCCTGATCACCCCCTGTCATTAATCACCCCCCTGTCATTGATCACCCCCCCTGTAAGGCTCCATTCAGACGTCCGCATGATTTTTACCGATCCATGGATACATGGATCGGATCCGCAAAACACATGCGGATGTCTGAATGGAGCCTTACAGGGGGGGTGATCATTGACAGGGGGGTGATCACCCTGATCACCCCCTGTCATTGATAACCTCCCTGTAAGGCTCCATTCAGACGTCCGCATGTGTTTTGTGGATCCGATCCATGTATCCATGGATCCGTAAAAAATCATGCGGATGTCTGAATGGAGCCTTACAGGGGGGGTGATCAGTGACAGGGGGTTGATCACCCTGATCACCCCCTGTCATTGATAACCCCCCTGTAAGGCTCCATTCAGATGCCCGCATGTGTTTTGTGGATCCGATCCATGTATCCATGGATCCGTAAAAAATCATGCGGATGTCTGAATGGAGCCTTACAGGGGGGGGTGATCATTGACAGGGGGGTGATCACCCTGATCACCCTGATCACCCCCTGTCATTGATAACCCCCCTGTAAGGCTCCATTCAGACGTCCGCATGTGTTTTGCGGATCCGATCCATGGATCCGTAAAAATTATACGGACGTCTGAATGGAGCCTTACAGGGGGGTGATCAATGACAGGGGGGTGATCAGGGAGTCTATATGGGTGATCACCCCCCTGTCATTGATCACCCCCCTGTCATTGATCACCCCCCTGTCATTGATCACCCCCCCTGGAAAGGCTCCATTCAGACATTTTTTTTGGCACAAGTTAGCGGAAATTTTTTGTTTGTTTTTGTTTTTTCTTACAAAGTCTCATATTCTACTAACTTGTGTCAAAAAATAAAATCTCACATGGACGCACCATACCCCTCACGGAATCCAAATGCGTAAACATTTTTAGACATTTATATTCCAGACTTCTTCTCACGCTTTAGGGCCCCTAAAAAGCCAGGGCAGTATAAATACCCCACATGTGACCCCATTTCGGAAAGAAGACACCCCAAGGTATTCCGTGAGGGGCATATTGAGTCCATGAAAGATTGAAATTTTTGTCCTAAGTTAGCGGAAAGTGAGACTTTGTGAGAAAAAAACTAAAAAAAATCAATATCTGCTAACTTATGAAAAAAAAAAAAAATTCTAGGAACTCGCCATGCCCCTCATTGAATACCTTGGGGTGTCTTCTTTCCAAAGTGGGGTCACATGTGGGGTATTTATACTGCCCTGGCTTTTTAGGGGCCCTAAAGTGTGAGAAGAAGTCTGGGATCCAAATGTCTAAAAATGCCCTCCTAAAAGGAATTTGGGCCCCTTTGCGCATCTAGGCTGCAAAAAAGTGTCACACATGTGGTATCGCCGTACTCAGGAGAAGTTGGGGAATGTGTTTTGGGGTGTCATTTTACATATACCCATGCTGGGTGAGAAAAATATCTTGGTCAAATGCCAACTTTGTATAAAAAAATGGGAAAAGTTGTCTTTTGCCAAGATATTTCTCTCACCCAGCATGGGTATATGTAAAATAACCCCCCAAAACACATTGCCCAACTTCTCCTGAGTACGGCGATACCACATGTGTGACACTTTTTTGCAGCCAAGGTGGGCAAAGGGGCACATATTCCAAAGTGCACCTTTCGGATTTCGCAGGCCATTTTTTACACATTTTGATTGCAAGGTACTTCTTACACATTTGGGCCCCTAAATTGCCAGGGCAGTATAACTACGCCACAAGTGACCCAATTTTGGAAAGAAGACACCCCAAGGTATTCCGTGAGGGGCATGGCGAGTTCCTAGAATTTTTTATTTTTTGTCACAAGTTAGCGGAAAATGATGATTTTTCTTTTTTTTTCTTTTTTCCTTACAAAGTCTCATATTCCACTAACTTGCGACAAAAAATAAAAATTCTAGGAACTCGCCATGCCCCTCACGGAATACCTTGGGGTGTCTTCTTTCCAAAATGGGGTCACTTGTGGTGTAGTTATACTGCCCTGGCAATTTAGGGGCCCAAATGTGTGAGAAGAACTTTGCAATTAAAATGTGTAAAAAATGCCCTGCAAAATCCGAAAGGTGCACTTTGGAATATGTGCCCCTTTGCCCACCTTGGCAGCAAAAAAGTGTGACACATCTGGTATCGCCGTACTCAGGAGAAGTTGGGCAATGTGTTTTGGGGTGTCATTTTACATATACCCATGCTGGGTGAGAAAAATATCTTGGTCAAATGCCAACTTTGTATAAAAAAATGGGAAAAGTTGTCTTTTGCCAAGATATTTCTCTCACCCAACATGGGTATATGTAAAATGACACCCCAAAACACATTCCCCAACTTCTCCTGAGTACGGCGATACCAGATGTGTGACACTTTTTTGATGCCAAGGTGGGCAAAGGGGCACATATTCCAAAGTGCACCTTTCGGATTTCACCGGTCATTTTTTACAGATTTTGATTGCAAAGTACTTCTCACACATTTGGGCCCCTAAATTGCCAGGGCAGTATAACTACGCCACAAGTGACCCCATTTTGGAAAGAAGACACCCCAAGGTATTCCGTGAGGGGCATGGCGAGTTCCTAGAATTTTTTATTTTTTGTCGCAAGTTAGTGGAATATGAGACTTTGTAAGGAAAAAAGAGAAAAAAAAAATCATCATTTTCCGCTAACTTGTGACAAAAAATAAAAAATTCTAGGAACTCGCCATGCCCCTCACGGAATACCTTGGGGTGTCTTCTTTCCAAAATGGGGTCACTTATGGCGTAGTTATACTGCCCTGGCAATTTAGGGGCCCAAATGTGTGAGAAGTACCTTGCAATCAAAATGTGTAAAAAATGGCCTGCAAAATCTGAAAGGTGCACTTTGAAATATGTGCCCCTTTGCCCACCTTGGCAGCAAAAAAGTGTGACAGATCTGGTATCGCCGTACTCAGGAGAAGTTGGGGAATGTGTTTTGGGGTGTCATTTTACATATACCCATGCTGGGTGAGAGAAATATCTTGGCAAAAGACAACTTTTCCCATTTTTTTTATACAAAGTTGGCATTTGACCAAGATATTTTTCTCACCCAGCATGGGTATATGTAAAATGACACCCCAAAACACATTCCCCAACTTCTCCTGAGTACGGCGATACCAGATGTGTCACACTTTTTTGCTGCCAAGGTGGGCAAAGGGGCACATATTCCAAAGTGCACCTTTTGGATTTCACCCGTCATTTTTTACACATTTTGATTGCAAAGTTCTTCTCACACATTTGGGCCCCTAAATTGCCAGGGCAGTATAACTACCCCACAAGTGACCCCATTTTGGAAAGAAGACACCCCAAGGTATTCCGTGAGGGGCATGGCGAGTTCCTAGAATTTTTAATTTTTTGTCGCAAGTTAGTGGAATATGAGACTTTGTAAGAAAAAATAAAAAAAATAAAATCATCATCATTTTCCGCTAACTTGTGACAAAAAATAAAAAGTTCTATGAACTCACTATGCCCATCAGCGAATACCTTAGGGTGTCTACTTTCCGAAATGGGGTCATTTGTGGGGGTTTTCTACTGTTTGGGCATTGTAGAACCTCAGGAATCATGACAGGTGCTCAGAAAGTCAGAGCTGTTTCAAAAAGCGGAAATTCACATTTTTGTACCATAGTTTGTAAATGCTATAACTTTTACCCAAACCATTTTTTTTTTTTGCCCAAACATTTTTTTTTTATCAAAGACATGTAGAACAATAAATTTGGTGAAAAATTTATATATGGATGTCGTTTTTTGTGCAAAATTTTACAGCTGAAAGTGAAAAATTTCATTTTTTTGCAAAAAAATCGTTACATTTTGATTAATAACAAAAAAAGTAAAAATGTCAGCAGCAATAAAATACCACCAAATGAAAGCTCCATTAGTGAGAAGAAAAGGAGGTAAAATTCATTTGGGTGGTAAGTTGCATGACCGAGCGATAAACGGTGAAAGGAGTGTAGTGCCGAAGTGTAAAAAGTGCTCTGGTCATGAAGGGGGTTTCACCTAGCGGGGCTGAAGTGGTTAAAGGGAACGTGTCACCAGGATTTTGGGCATAGAGCTGAGGACATGGGTTGCTAGATCGCCGCTAGCACATCTGCAATACCCAGTCCCCATAGCTCTGTGTGCTTTTATTGTGTCAAAAAAACGATTTGATACATATGCAAATTAACACAAAAGAGTCATATCTTGCTTGTGACCAGAGAAGAGTCATATTTTCAAGCTCTGACTCATCTCAGGTTAATTTGCATATGTATCAAATCGGTTTTTATACACAATAAAAGCGCACAGAGCTATGGGGACTGGGTATTGCGGATGTGCTAGCGGCCATCTACAAACCCATGTCCTCAGCTCTATACCCAAAATCCAGGTGACAGGTTCCCTTTAAACTCCTCTTAAGTTGATGTCAGCTTGCTTTTACCTCAGAAATCTATATCCAAACATTGGACAAAACACACTGCTCAAACAGAGTTAGATTGATAGGAGATGAGAAAGAATGATAGAAGTAAATTCATCCATGTGAGGCATCATCTGTTTGGCTACATTACCTGGTCATGTAGGTGCTCACCATATACCCATTTATTGCTTGAAGTGCACCTGCACTGCATATGTGACAGCGAAATTGATATAGTTAATCCATCTGTTAGTTAGGTGCACGTCATATACCCATTTATTGCGTAAGGTACACCTGCACGGCATACGTGACAGGGAAAATAATATATTTAATCTGTCTGTTAGTTCAGTGAGTGACCTCAAAGAATGAGGAGAGCATCAAATAAGGGACGTGGCCCTGGTCGTGGTGCTGCTGGGTTTGGTGGAGCTCCTGTTGCAGGGAGAGGACGTGATCGATGTGTGTCAGCTAAATGCCAAAGTGAAACACCTTCCTCGTGTGCACGTAGGCGACAGAACGTTCAGCGTTATTTTGTAGGCCCAAATACCGGTGAATGGTGAGGCCAGAACAACTAGAGGCTGACAGTGCCACAAGTTCCTTCACATTTTCTCCCACCTGGTCCCCTGCTGAAAGCGCAGAATTGGCCCCTGCAGCCCATGGGCATCTGTTTTTCACCTCACTCCCTTGCAAATCAGCCAAGCAGTCTGAGCCACAAGTCATGCAGCAGTTTTGATGACGCTGCTGGCAGGGTTTCTTAGGGCCGTCCACAATGCCCTGCTTCAGAAGTGGAAGAGATTGAGTGCACTGATGCCCAACCACTTATGTTTTCAGGATGTGGACATGGGAGGACCACCGCAGCAGATCTCTGATGATGACGAAACACAGGTGCCAACTGCAGCGGCTTTCTGCAGTGTGAAGACCGGCAAGGAGGGCAGGGGTGAAGACCCTAGACCCCACATAGAATCAAGGTCATGCGAGTGACGTGTGCAGTTCGGAGGAAGAGGTGGTGGTCACACAGCACCAGCCGCACAGCAAAAGAGGGAGAAGTGTTAAAAAGCAGAGTGGTCGTCCCCTAGCCAGTACACCTGCTACTGCTCACCACACCTAGGGACTGAGCACACCAAAGCCAGCTCCAAGGAGTTCCCTGGTGTGGCAGTTCTTTAGACAATGTGCTGACCACAAAACGTGAGTGGTTTGCACGCTGTGCAATCAGAGCCTGAAGCGAGGCATAAATGTTCTAAACCTGAGCACCACCTGCATGACCAGGCATCTAAATGCAAAGCACGAGCTGCAGTGGAGTAAACACCTCAAAAGCCACGAAAGATCTCAGGCTCCTCCTGGTTCCTGTTTTTCTACAGTCTCGGCCTCTTCATCCCCCTCTGGAGTGACAGTGGGACCTGCCGTCCCGCGAACAGAGGATGTGGCAGCAATGCCACCACGTGCGTCACCGTCACCAGGTATCCCCACAATGTCCCATGGAAGAGTTCAGCTGTCCATCTCCCAAACACTGGAGAGAAAGAGGAAGTATCCCCCTACCCACATGCGATCCCTGGCATTGAATGTTAGTATTTCAAAATTCCTGGCCTTTGAAATGCTGTCATTCTGTCTAATGGAGACAGAGACTTTTGAAAAAAGTTTGGCGGTGGCTGTCCAGATTACGTGGTTCCCAGCCGCCACTACTTTTCCAGGCAAGCCATCCCTGCCCTGCACAACCAAGTGGCGGACAAAATTAGGGGTGCACTGGGCAATGTCATCTGTGGCAAGGTCCACATAACTACCGCAAAGCGGACCAGTAAGCACGGGCAGAAACATTATATCTCCCTAACTGCACACTGGGTCAATTAAGTGGTGGCTGGGCCTGAGGCGGATAGCAGTTTGGCGCATGTCCTTCCGCCACCGACAATTGCAGGACGTTTCTCTTTGCCTCCTGTTGTCTCCTTCCTCCTCTACCGCCTCCTCATCTGGTCAGCATAACACCTGCACCAGCAACTTTAGCACAGCCAGGGGGAAACAACAGCATGTTGTTTTGAAACTCCTCTGTTTGGGGGGGAAAAAAACACA
This sequence comes from Bufo gargarizans, assembly GCF_014858855.1. Classification (NCBI taxonomy): domain Eukaryota; kingdom Metazoa; phylum Chordata; class Amphibia; order Anura; family Bufonidae; genus Bufo; species Bufo gargarizans. Next base: position 126,452,874 of record NC_058083.1, read on the forward strand.
CCGAACAGGAGCTGTGGACGGGCATGGAACAACAAACCAATGAGTGGTTGGTGCCACTGAGCCTCAAACCCGGCCTGGTGGTGTGCGATAATGGGCAAAATCTTGTAGCGGCTCTGAGCCTGACTGGTTTGACGCACATCCTTTGCCTGGTGCATGTAGAGGTTCCTGAAAAATTATCCTGATGTGTCAGATGTTGATTTATATGTCAGAGCTGCTGCAGAAAATGTGGTCCGTCTGGGCCTGCTTTCAGAGTTTTCCCCCTGCTGCTGCTCGTTTGTCAGCGCTGCAGCGTAACTTCAGCCTTCCCGCTCACCGCCTCATATGTGACGTGCCCACAAGGTAGTACTCCACCTTACACATGCTGTAGAGACTGTGCGACCAGGAACAGGCAATAGTGGAGTTTTAGCTGCAGCGCGCACAGGTGAGTCACTCTGCGGAACAGCACCACTTCATCACCAATGAGTGGGCCTCCTTGTGGGACGTGTATGCCATGTTGCGCTGTTTCGAGTACTCCACCAACATGGCCAGTGCCGATGATGCAGTCATCAGCGTTACTATCCAACGTCTATGTCTCCTTGAAAAAACGCTTCGGGCAATGATTGATGAGGATGTGGCACAGGAGGAAGAGTGATAATTTCCACGGTTATCATTCACAAGGGGCTTGGAGGGTGGGTTCCTGAACTGACAGAGGCTAGGTACACAATTGTCCAGGCATGGCACAGTTCTGGAGGATGAGGAGGAGGAGGATGATGAGGAGGAGGAACTGTGTTCACAGCAGGGTGGCAGCTCATGGGCACCACTGGAGCGTGGGGATAATACAGAGGACACAGACGATACACCTTCCACAGAGGACAGCTTGTAGTTGTCTCTGGTCAGCCTGGCACACATGAGAGACTACAGTCGTGGCCAAAAGTTTTGAGAATGACACAAATATTAGTTTTCACAAAGTTTACTGCTAAAGTGCTTTTATATTTTTGTTTCAGTTGTTTCTGTGATGTAGTGAAATATAATTACACGCACTTCATACGTTTCAAAGGCTTTTATCGACAATTACATTACATTTATGCAAAGAGTCAGTATTTGCAGTGTTGGCCCTTCTTTTTCAGGACCTCTGCAATTCGACTGGGCATGCTCTCAATCAACTTCTGGGCCAATTCCTGACTGATAGCAACCCATTCTTTCATAATCACTTCTTGGAGTTTGTCAGAATTAGTGGGTTTTTGTTTGTCAACCTGCCTCTTGAGGATTGACCACAAGTTCTCAATGGGATTAGGATCTAGGGAGTTTCCAGGCCATGGACCCAAAATGTCAAAGTTTTGGTCCCCGAGCCACTTAGTTATCACTTTTGCCTTATGGCACGGTGCTTCATCGTGCTGGAAAATGCATTGTTCTTCACCAAACTGTTGTTGGATTGTTGGAAGAAGTTGCTGTTGGAGGGTGTTTTGGTACCATTCTTTATTCATGTCTGTGTTTTTGGGCAAAATTGTGAGTGAGCCCACTCCCTTGGATGAGAAGCAACCCCATACATGAATGGTCTCAGGATGCTTTACTGTTGGCATGACACAGGACTGATGGTAGTGCTCACCTTTTCTTCTCCGGACAAGCCTTTTTCCTGATGCCCCAAACAATCGGAAAGAGGCTTCATCGGAGAATATGACTTTGCCCCAGTCCTCAGCAGTCTATTAACCATTCTGCAGAAGATCAATCTGTCCCTGATGTTTTTTTTTGGAGAGAAGTGGCTTCTTTGCTGCCCTTCTTGACACCAGGCCATCTTCCAAAAGTCTTCGCCTCACTGTGCGTGCAGATGCGCTTACACCTGCCTGCTGCCATTCCTGAGCAAGCTCTGCACTGGTGGCACTCCGACTCCGCAGCTGAATCATCTTTAGGAGACGATCCTGGCGCTTGCTGGACTTTCTTGGACGCCCTGAAGCCTTCTTAACAAGAATTGAACTTCTTTCCTTGAAGTTCTTGATGATCCTATAAATTGTTTATTTGAGATGCAATCTTAGTAGCCACAATATTCTTGCCTGTGAAGCCATTTTTATGCAACACAATGATGGTTGCACGCGTTTCTTTGCAGGTCACCATGGTTAACAATGGAAGAACAATGATTTCAAGCATCACCCTCCTTTTAACAGGTCAAGTCTGCCATTTTAACCCAATCAGCCTGACATAATGATCTCCAGCCTTGTGCTCGTCAACATTCTCACCTGAGTTAACAAGACGATTACTGAAATGATCTCAGCAGGTCCTTTAATGACAGCAATGAAATGCAGTGGAAAGGTTTTTTTGGGATTAAGTTAATTCTCATGGCGAAGAAGGACTATGCAATTCATCTGATCACTCTTCATAACATTCTGGAGTATATGCAAATTGCTATTATAAAAACTTAAGCAGCAACTTTTCCAATTTCCAATATTTATGTAATTCTTAAAACTTTTGGCCACGACTGTACATGCTGCAGTGCCTGTGCAACGACCGCCGAGTTGCCCACATTCTAACCAGTGCTGATTACTGGGTGGTCACCCTGCTGGATCCCCGCTACAAGAACAATGTGCCGTCCTTAATTACGCCACTGGAGCGTCCTTAATTCCGCGCACTGGTAGACACGCTACTGATGGCATTCCCAACTGACACACTTTGTCAGCACACCACAAAAACCAGCACCACCAGCTGATATGGAACTTCTTAGCAGGAGGCAGCATTTCAGCAACATGTTGGAACATTACATGTGCACACGCCTACACATACTGACTAATGGGTCTGCCCCATTCAACTTCTTTGTCTACAAATTGGACACATGGCCTGAGCTTGCTCTTTATGTCTTGGAGGTGCTGGCCTGCCCTGCAGCCAGTGTATTGTTTGAACGTGTGTTCAGCATGGTAGGGGGGGTGATCACAGACAAGCACAGCTGCCTGTCCACAGCCAATGTGGACAAGCTCATGGTTATTAAAATGAACCAGGCATGGATCCCACAGGACTAGTCCATACCTTGTGCAGAATAGACAAGTACACCGGCTGCACCCAGCCATTCTTTTAATCTAGCTCACTTTGTTTTCTTTTTTATATTTCCCAATGTTTAGGGGTTTTCCCAAATTTATAAAAAATAAAAAAAAATACAATGATAGTGTTGGCTACCTCCTCCTCCTTCACCACTGCTTCCACCTACACTGCCATGTCCACCTCCTCCTCAACCTCCTATTCCATTTTGACCTCCGCCTCTTAGTTCAAGATCATTATTTTTAACTTTTTTTTTTATTCTATGTTATTTTAATTCATTTCCCTATCCACATTTGTTTGCAAGGCTATTGTCCTATCCCTATTTTGCTTCCTTTTGCAGCCCTCTAGCCCTTTCCATGACTTTTTTAGAGCCATTTTAGTGCCCCAAAGGTCGGGTCCCCATTGACTTTATTGGGGTTCAGGTTCGGGCTCAAGTTCGAGTTAAGTTCGGGTCCTGAACCCGAACTGTGCGGCAAAATTTGGTCAAACCCGACAAACCCAAACTTCCAGGTGTTCGCTCAACCCTACTTATTAATCGTTTTTTCTGTCTTTTTTTTCCACAATGAAATTTTTCCAATTGCTGTCCCTAGCGCCTTCACACTTATTTTCCTGCACTCTGAATGCTGTAAAATAGCAGAATCAAAAATAGCTGCCATATTTATATAGCTGTGACATCACAGGGCTGGCTGGCTGCTGATTGGCTGCATGCAGGCATGTCAATCTGGGTGATCCTGCCTTCCCAGTGTTCCTTGCCCCATGTCCTCAGTCCTCACATGTGTAGCTACTAGAGTTGAGCGAACACCTGGATGTTCGGGTTCGAGAAGTTCGGCCGAACATCCCGGAAATGTTCGGGTTCGGGATCCGAACCCGATCCGAACTTCGTCCCGAACCCCATTGAAGTCAATGGGGACCCGAACTTTTCGGCACTAAAAAGGCTGTAAAACAGCCCAGGAAAGAGCTAGAGGGCTGCAAAAGGCAGCAACATGTAGGTAAATCCCCTGCAAACAAATGTGGATAGGGAAATGAATTAAAATAAAAATTAAATAAATAAAAATTAACCAAAATCAATTGGAGAGAGGTCCCATAGCAGAGAATCTGGCTTCACGTCACCCACCACTGTAAGAGTCCATTTTCATAAATTTAGGGCCAGCACCCAGGCAGAGGAGAGAGGTCCCGTAACAGAGAATCTGTCTTCATGTCAGCAGAGAATTAGTCTGCATGTCATAGCAGAGAATGAGGCTTCACGTCAGCCACCACTGCAACAGTCCATTGGCATATATTTAGGCCCAGCACCCAGGCAGAGGAGAGAGGTCCCGTAACAGAGAATCTGTCTTCATGTCAGCAGAGAATTAGTCTGCATGTCATAGCAGAGAATGAGGCTTCACGTCAGCCACCACTGCAACAGTCCATTGGCATATATTTAGGCCCAGCACCCAGGCAGAGGAGGGAGGTCTCGTAACAGAGAATCTGGCTTCATGTCAGCAGAGAATCAGTCTGCATGTCATAGCAGAGAATGAGGCTTCACGTCAGACACCACTGCAACAGTCCATTGGCATATATTTAGGCCCAGCACACACACAGGCAGAGGAGAGAGGTCCCGTAACAGAGAATCTGTCTTCATGTCAGCAGAGAATTAGTCTGCATGTCATAGCAGAGAATGAGGCTTCACGTCAGCCACCACTGCAACAGTCCATTGGCATATATTTAGGCCCAGCACCCAGGCAGAGGAGGAGGTCCCGTAACAGAGAATCTGGCTTCATGTCAGCAGAGAATCAGTCTGCATGTCATAGCAGAGAATGAGGCTTCACGTCAGCCACCACTGCAACAGTCCATTGGCATATATTTAGGCCCAGCACACACACAGGCAGAGGAGAGAGGTCCCGTAACAGAGAATCTGTCTTCATGTCAGCAGAGAATTAGTCTGCATGTCATAGCAGAGAATGAGGCTTCACGTCAGCCACCACTGCAACAGTCCATTGGCATATATTTAGGCCCAGCACCCAGGCAGAGGAGGGAGGTCCCGTAACAGAGAATCTGGCTTCATGTCAGCAGAGAATCAGTCTGCATGTCATAGCAGAGAATGAGGCTTCACGTCAGCCACCACTGCAACAGTCCATTGGCATATATTTAGGCCCAGCACACACACAGGCAGAGGAGAGAGGTCCCGTAACAGAGAATCTGTCTTCATGTCAGCAGAGAATTAGTCTGCATGTCATAGCAGAGAATGAGGCTTCACGTCAGCCACCACTGCAACAGTCCATTGGCATATATTTAGGCCCAGCACACACACAGGCAGAGGAGAGAGGTCCCGTAACAGAGAATCTGGCTTCATGTCAGCAGAGAATCAGTCTGCATGTCATAGCAGAGAATGAGGCTTCACGTCAGCCACCACTGCAACAGTCCATTGGCATATATTTAGGCCCAGCACACACACAGGCAGAGGAGAGAGGTCCCGTAACAGACAATCTGGCTTCATGTCAGCAGAGAATCATTCTGCATGTCATAGCAGAGAATCAGGCTTCACGTCACCCAACATTGGAACAGTCCATTGGCATATATTTAGGCCCCGGCACCCAGACACAGGAGAGGTTCATTCAACTTTGGGTAGCCTCGCAATATAATGGTAAAATGAAAATAAAAATAGGATTGAATGAGGAAGTGCCCTGGAGTCCAATAATATATGGTTAAGGGGAGGTAGTTAATGTCTAATCTGGACAAGGGACGGACAGATCCTGTGGGATCCATGCCTGGTTCATTTTTATGAACGTCAGCTTGTCCACATTGGCTGTAGACAGGCGGCTGCGTTTGTCTGTAATGACGCCCACTGCCGCGCTGAATACACGTTCAGACAAAACGCTGGCCGCCGGGCAGGCCAGCACCTCCAAGGCATAAAAGGCTAGCTCTGGCCACGTGGACAATTTAGAGACCCAGAAGTTGAATGGGGCCGAACCATCAGTCAGTACGTGGAGGGGTGTGCACACGTACTGTTCCACCATGTTAGTGAAATGTTGCCTCCTGCTAACACGTTGCGTATCAGGTGGTGGTGCAGTTAGCTGTGGCGTGTTGACAAAAGTTTTCCACATCTCTGCCATGCTAACCCTGCCCTCAAAGGAGCTGGCATTGACACAGCTGCCTTGGCGACCTCTTGCTCCTCCTCTGCCTTGGCCTTGGGCTTCCACTTGTTCCCCTGTGACATTTGGGAATGCTCTCAGTAGCGCGTCTACCAACGTGCGCTTGTACTCGCGCATCTTCCTATCACGCTCCAGTGCAGGAAGTAAGGTGGGCACATTGTCTTTGTAGCGTGGATCCAGCAGGGTGGCAACCCAGTAGTCCGCACAGGTTAAAATGTGGGCAACTCTGCTGTCGTTGCGCAGGCACTGCAGCATGTAGTCGCTCATGTGTGCCAGGCTGCCCAGGGGTAAGGACAAGCTGTCCTCTGTGGGAGGCGTATCGTCATCGTCCTGCCTTTCCCCCCAGCCACGCACCAGTGATGGACCCGAGCTGCGTTGGGTGCCACCCCGCTGTGACCATGCTTCATCCTCATCCTCCTCCACCTCCTCCTCATCCTCGTCCTCCTCGTCCTCCAGTAGTGGGCCCTGTCTGGCCACATTTGTACCTGGCCTCTGCTGTTGCCAAAAACCTCCCTCTGAGTCACTTCGAAGAGACTGGCCTGAAAGTGCTAAAAATGACCCCTCTTCCTCCTCCTCCTCCTCCTCCTCCTCCTGGGCCACCTCCTCTTGCATCATCGCCCTAAGTGTTTTCTCAAGGAGACATAGAAGTGGTATTGTAACGCTGATAACGGCGTCATCGCCACTGGCCATGTTGGTGGAGTACTCGAAACAGCGCAACAGGGCACACAGGTCTCGCATGGAGGCCCAGTCATTGGTGGTGAAGTGGTGCTGTTCTGTAGTGCGACTGACCCGTGCGTGCTGCAGCTGAAACTCCACTATGGCCTGCTGCTGCTCGCACAGTCTGTCCAGCATGTGCAAGGTGGAGTTCCACCTGGTGGGCACGTCGCATATGAGGCGGTGAGCGGGAAGGCCGAAGTTACGCTGTAGCGCAGACAGGCGAGCAGCAGCAGGATGTGAAGGCCGGAAGCGCGAACAGACGGCCCGCACTTTATGCAGCAGCTCTGACATGTCGGGGTAGTTGTGAATGAACTTCTGCACCACCAAATTCAGCACATGCGCCAAGCAAGGGATGTGCGTCAAATTGGCTAGTCCCAGAGCTGCAACGAGATTTCGCCCATTATCGCACACCACCAGGTCGGGCTTGAGGCTCACCGGCAGCAACCACTCGTCGGTCTGTTGTTCTATACCCCGCCACAACTCCTGTGCGGTGTGGGGCCTGTCCCCCAAACATATGAGTTTCAGAATGGCCTGCTGACGTTTACCCCGGGCTGTGCTGAAGTTGGTGGTGAAGGTGTGTGGCTGACTGGATGAGCAGGTGGAAGAAGAGGAGGAGGAAGCCGAGAAGGAGTAGGTGGCAACAGGAGGCAAAGAATGTTGCCCTGCGATCCTTGGCGGCGGAAGGACGTGCGCCAAACAGCTCTCCGCCTGGGGCCCAGCTGCCACTACATTTACCCAGTGTGCAGTTAGGGAGATATAGCGTCCCTGGCCGTGCTTACTGGTCCACGTATCTGTGGTTAGGTGGACCTTGCCACAGATGGCGTTGCGCAGTGCACACTTGATTTTATTGGATACTTGGTTGTGCAGGGAAGGCACGGCTCTCTTGGAGAAGTAGTGGCGGCTGGGAACAACATACTGTGGGACAGCAAGCGACATGAGCTGTTTGAAGCTGTCTGTGTCCACCAGCCTAAGGCCTCATGCACACGACCGTTGTGTGCATCCGTGGCCGTTGTGCCGTTTTCAGTTTTTTTTCGCGGACCCATTGACTTTCAATGGGTCCGTGGAAAAATCGGAAAATGCACCGTTTTGCAGCCGAGGCCGTGATCCGTGTATCCTGTCCATAAAAAAAATATGACCTGTCCTATTTTTTTGACGGACAACGGTTCACGGACCCATTCAAGTCAATGGGTCCGTGAAAGAACACGGATGCACACAAGATTGGCATCCGTGTCCGTGATCCGTGGCCGTAGGTTGCTTTCATACAGACGGATCCGAAGATCCGTCTGCATAAAAGCTTTTTCTGATCTAAGTTTTCACTTCGTGAAAACTCATTTCCGACAGTATATTCTAACACAGAAGCGTTCCCATGGTGATGGGGACGCTTCTAGTTAGAATACACTGCAAACTTTGTACAAGACTGCCCCCTGCTGCCTGGCAGCACCCGATCTCTTACAGGGGGATATGATAGCACAATTAACCCCTTCAGGTGCGGCACCTAAAGGGGTTAATTGTACTATCATATTCCCCTGTAAGAGATCAGGGCTGCCAGGCAGCAGGGGGCAGACCCCCCCCCCTCCCCAGTTTGAATATCGTTGGTGGCACAGTGTGCCAACCACCATCGCCCCCCCCTCCCTCTGTCATGGTCTTACCTCCTTGCTGTTCCCTTTGTTTGACATGTGCTGGCGGCCATCTTGGTTTCTGGGTTTTCTTGTAGCCTCCCACCCTGCGGCTCCTCCTTCCCACTGGGAGGAGCTGGATGCCTAGCTCATATATATAGGAGGTCTGTGGCTTCAGTTCCTTGCTTGGTCCTCCTGTGTTCACATGCTTCCAAGACTGCTGCTGCTTCTGGTTCCTGATCCTGGCCTCGTCTGACTACCCCGTTGGTTCCTGATTCCGGCTTCGTCTGACTACCCCGTTGGTTCCTGATTCTGGCTTCGTCTGACTATCCCGTTGCTTCCTGTTCCTGGCTTCGTCTGACTACCCTTCTGGTTCCTGACCTCTGTCTCCGCAAGACCCTGCTTCGGTTTAGCCATCCGTTCGGACTTTGCTACGGCTTGCTCTTCAATTAAACCTTCTTATTTTCCACTTATCTCTTGTTGTACGTCTGGTTCATGGTTCCATGACACCCTCCCTCTATTGTATTAAATCGTTGGTGGCACAGTGTGCCAACCACCATCGGCCCCCCTCCCTCCCTCTATTGTATTAATTCGTTGGTGGCACAGTGTGCCAACCACCATCGGCCCCCCTCCCTCCCTCTATTGTATTAAATCGTTGGTGGCACAGTGTGCCAACCACCATCGTCCCCCCTCCCTCCTTCTATTGTATTAAATCGTTGATGGCACAGTGTGCCAACCACCATCGCCCATCCCCCCACCCCCCCCCCCTCCCTCTATAGCAGTAACATTGGTGGCAGTGTGCGGTCTCAACAGTAGAAGATTCATACTTACCTGCTTGCTGCTGCGATGTCTGTGAACGGCCGGGAGCTCCTCCTACTGGTAAGTGACAGTTCTTTAGCAATGCGCCGCACAGACCTTTCACTTACCAGTAGGAGGAGCTCCCGGCCGGACACAGACATCGCAGCAGCAAGCCGGTAAGTATGAATCTTCTACTGTTGAGACCGCACACTGCCACCAATGTTACTGCTATAGAGGGAGGGGGGGGGCGATGGTGGTTGGCAGACTGTGCCACCAACGATTTAATACAATAGAGGGAGGGAGGGGGGCCGATGGTGGTTGGCACACTGTGCCACCAACGATTTAATACAATAGAGGGAGGGAGGGGGGGCCGATGGTGGTTGGCACACTGTGCCACCAACAATATTCAAAATGGGGAGGGGGGGTCTGCCCCCTGCAGCCTGGCAGCCCTGATCTCCTACAGGGGAATATGATAGTACAATTAACCCCTTTAGGTGCCGCACCTAAAGGGGTTAATTGTGCTATCATATCCCCCAGTAAGAGATCGGGTGCTGCCAGGCAGCAGGGGGCAGTCTTGTACAAAGTTTGTAGTGTATTCTAACCTGAAGCGTCCCCATCACCATGGGAACGCCTCTGTGTTAGAATATACTGTCGGATCTGAGGTTCACGAAGTAGCTCATATCCGACAGTATATTCTAACATAGAGGCGTTCCCATGGTGATGGGGATGCTTCAAGTTAAAATATACCATCGGATTGGAGAAAACTCCAATCCGATGGTATAAAAGAACTCCAGACTTTACATTGAAAGTCAATGGGGACGGATCCGTTTGAAATGGCACCATATTGTGTCAACATCAAACGGATCCGTCCCCATTGACTTGCATTGTAATTCAGGACGGATCCGTTTGGCTCCGCACGGCCAGGCGGACGCCAAAACGACTTTTTTTTCATGTCCGTGGATCCTCCAAAAATCAAGGAAGACCCACGGATGAAAAAACGGTCACGGATCACGGACCCACGGACCCCGTTTTTGCGGGCCGTGAAAAAAAACTGTCGTGTGCATGAGGCCTAAATGACAGCATTTCATAGGCCAGTAGTTTAGAAATGCTGGCATTCAGGGCCAGGGATCGAGGGTGGCTAGGTGGGAATTTACGCTTTCTCTCAAATGTTTGTGAGATGGAGAGCTGAACGCTGCCGTGTGACATGGTTGAGACGCTTGGTGACGGAGGTGGTGGTGGTGGTGTTGGTGGTACATCCTCTGTTTGCTGGGCGGCAGGTGCCAACGTTCCTCCAGAGGCGGAGGAAGAGGCCGAGGCGGCAGCAGCAGAAGAGGCCGAGGCGGCAGCAGCAGAAGAGGTAGCAGGGGGAGCCTGAGTGACTTCCTTGGTTTTAAGGTGCTTACTCCACTGCAGTTCATGCTTTGCATGCAGGTGCCTGGTCATGCAGGTTGTGCTCAGGTTCAGAACGTTAATGCCTCGCTTAAGGCTCTGATGGCACAGCGTGCAAACCACTCGGGTCTTGTCGTCAGCACATTGTTTGAAGAAGTGCCATGCCAAGGAACTCCTTGAAGCTGCCTTTGAGGTGCTCGGTCCCAGATGGCGGCGGGCAGTAGCAGGCGGAGTCTCTTGGCGGCGGGTGTTCTGCTTTTGCCCACTGCTCCCTCTTTTGCTACGCTGTTGGCTCGGTCTCACCACTGCCTCTTCCTCCGAACTGTGAAAGTCAGTGGCACGACCTTCATTCCATGTGGGGTCTAGGACCTCATCATCCCCTGCATCGTCTTCCACCCAGTCTTGATCCCTGACCTCCTGTTCAGTCTGCACACTGCAGAAAGACGCAGCAGTTGGCACCTGTGTTTCGTCATCATCAGAGACATGCTGAGGTGGTATTCCCATGTCCTCATCATCAGGAAACATAAGTGGTTGTGCGTCAGTGCATTCTATATCTTTCACCGCTGGGGAAGGGCTAGGTGGATGCCCTTGGGAAACCCTGCCAGCGGAGTCTTCAAACAGCATAAGAGACTGCTGCATAACTTGAGGCTGAGACAGTTTCCCTGGTATGCATGGGGGTGATGTGACAGACTGATGGGGTTGGTTTTCAGGCGCCATCTGTGCGCTTTCTGCAGAAGACTGGGTGGGAGATAATGTGAACGTGCTGGATCCACTGTCGGCCACCCAATTGACTAATGCCTGTACCTGCTCAGGCCTTACCATCCTTAGAACGGCATTGGGCCCCACCATATATCGCTGTAAATTCTGGCGGCTACTGGGACCTGAGGTAGTTGGTACACTAGGACGTGTGGATGTGGCAGAACGGCCACGTCCTCTCCCAGCACCAGAGGGTCCACTAACACCACCACGACCATGTCCACGTCCGCGTCCCTTACTAGATGTTTTCCTCATTGTTATGGTTCACCACAACAACAAAAATATTATTTGGCCCAATGTATTGTATTCAAATTCAGCGGGATATAAATTTGAGGCCTAGTATTTAGGCGCTGGGTGACCGGTATGGATTTAGTGACAGAATTAGACTTGGAAATGCACAGTAGCGTGTGTGTGAAGTTATTCTGAATGACCCTATGTGCACCTTGAATATTATATACCCTTTTAGGGATAGATTTCAAATAGCTCTGATATAGCAGAAACCACTAAATTATGAAATTGCTAAATTGGGAATTGTATTTCAACCCAGAACAAAAAATGTGCTTTGACGGACACTAAATAACTTTCCCATCCACAACAGGACAGCGGTAACGAGAGATTTAGCGGGATAAAAATTTGAGGCCTAGTATTTAGGCGCTGGGTGACCGGTATGGATTTAGTGACAGAATTAGACTTGGAAATGCACAGTAGCGTGTGTGTGAAGTTATTCTGAATGACCCTATGTGCACCTTGAATATTATATACCCTTTTAGGGATAGATTTCAAATAGCTCTGATATAGCAGGAACCACTAAATTATGAAATTGCTAAATTGGGAATTGTACTTCAACCCAGAACAAAAAATGTGCTTTGACAGACACTAAATAACTTTCCCAGCCACAACAGGACAGCGGTAACGAGAGATTTAGCGGGATATAAATTTGAGGCCTAGTATTTAGGCGCTGGGTGACCGGTATGGATTTAGTGACAGAATTAGACTGGGATATGGCCAAAAAATAACCACACTATTGCTGGTTAAATGCACTTGGTGACGGGCGCAGCTTGCCCCTGATGTAGTATATGGCCAAAAAATGAACAGACTATTGCTGGTTAAATGCACTTGGTGTCACAGCTTGACGAACCACACTACTGAAGGTTAAATGCACTTGGTGACGGGCGCAGCTTTCCCCTGATGTAGTATATGGCCAAAAAATGAACAGACTATTGCTGGTTAAATGCACTTGGTGACGGGCGCAGCTTGCCCCTGATTTAGTATATGGTCAAAAAATGAACAGACTATTGCTGGTTAAATGCACTTGGTGTGATAGCTTGACCAACCACACTACTGAGGGTTAAATGCACTTGGTGACGGGCGCAGCTTGCCCCTGATGTAGTATATGGGCAAAAAATGAACAGACTATTGCTGGTTAAATGCACTTGGTGACGGGCGCAGCTTGACCCTGATTTAGTATATGGCCAAAAAATGAACAGACTATTGCTGGTTAAATGCACTTGGTGTGATAGCTTGACCAACCACACTACTGAGGGTTAAATGCACTTGGTGACGGGCGCAGCTTGCCCCTGATGTAGTATATGGCCAAAAAATGAACAGACTATTGCTGGTTAAATGCACTTGGTGACGGGCGCAGCTTGTCCCTGATTTAGTATATGGCCAAAAAATGAACAGACTATTGCTGGTTAAATGCACTTGGTGTGATAGCTTGACCAACCACACTACTGAGGGTTAAATGCACTTGGTGACGGGCGCAGCTTGCCCCTGATGTAGTATATGGCCAAAAAATGAACAGACTATTGCTGGTTAAATGCACTTGGTGTCACAGCTTGACCAACCACACTACTGAGGGTTAAATGCACTTGGTGACGGGCGCAGCTTGCCCCTGATGTAGTATATGGCCAAAAAATAAACAGACTATTGCTGGTTAAATGCACTTGGTGTGACAGCTTCACCCTGATGTAGGCTTTAGCCAAAAAACAACCACACCATTGAGGGTTAAATGCACTTGGTGACAGGCGCAGCTTGCCCCTGATTTAGTATATGGCCAAAAAATGAACAGACTATTGCTGGTTAAATGCACTTGGTGTGACAGCTTCACCCTGATGTAGGCTTTAGCCAAAAAACAACCACACCATTGAGGGTTAAATGCACTTGGTCGCAGCTTGGATGCACTTGGTCGCAGCACCGCACAAGACACAAAATGGCCGCCGATCACCCCAGAAAAAAGTGACTGACAAACGGTCTGGGCAGCCTAAAAACAGTGAGTGAGCATTTGAATTTCAGCAGCTCAATGATGCACAGCTGCAGATCGATCGATTAATCAAGTGAAGTCCTTTGGAGGAGTTAATCTGCCTAATCTCGCCCTACTGTCGCATCCGCAACCTCTCCCTACGCTAATCAGAGCAGAGTGACGGGCGGCGCTATGTGACTCCAGCTTAAATAGAGGCTGGGTCACATGGTGCTCTGGCCAATCACAGCCATGCCAATAGTAGGCATGGCTGTGACGGCCTCTTGGGGCAAGTAGTATGACGCTTGTTGATTGGCTGCTTTGCAGCCTTTCAAAAAGCGCCAAGGAAGCGTCACAAAAGCGCCAAGAAAGCGACGAACACCGAACCCGAACCCGGACTTTTACGAAAATGTTCGGGTTCGGGTCCGTGTCACGGACACCCCAAAATTCGGTACGAACCCGAACTATACAGTTCGAGTTCGCTCATCCCTAGTAGCTACCATTTTTGGAAAATTGCGATTCGTTACCACGAAGCACGAGGGAATTCACATTCATTGGAAATCAAAATTTTTCCTGAAATTCTAATTGAATTCCACTTCATCAGCTTCAATTCGCTTATTTCTAGTTACCATATTCACAACTGTCATTTTGTGCTGCTGCTTTTATTATCATATATATATGCCATGAACAAGGGTAGGCCTATAAGTGGGCAGAAAGCAGGCCATGTAGGGTAGGAAAATACATTTATTAAACAAGTGCAAGCAAGTCATAAAACCAAACTACAGAAAGCTTCGGATATTTCTGCGTGAGGATTCGGAATGTTCCGAGCATAACACGAAGAGTGCCAGCGATAAATTTTTCGAATAATGTGGCTTGGAACATTGTGCGGCCCGAATGTGAAAAGAATGCCCTGAAATGGTTTTGGGGTCATAACCTAAACCGGCCGCTAGTAAGCGGATGTGTGAGATGAACTGGGAATAGGTGATGGACTTGACCTTCAACGGAAGAAATGGGCTGTTCGGGGCAGAGTAGCCCAAAACCATCAATAACTTCTAGAAAACTCGGACGGGGCACCATTTGTTGGAAGTCTGGAAGTACTTAATTTCTACCTGCGGCTCAACTTGGGATGTTTTGGAAGAAAAAAAGATACAGTATGAAATGGTTGTTACACACCGGACTAACTGACCCCTGGTTAAACCTTTGACTTTGGCAGAAGTGCTTGTGAATTTCCCTGGCCTAAAAAAACTATAAAAACTGATATACATGGCCGCTTTAATAACTGTGCTGGAAAGGAGCCCAAAAAGTTTGCCATCTAGGGAGGTGGATCATTTTCTGAATAGCTCTCCTGATACTGGCTGTCTTCTTGTGACGGTCCCCCTGCTACTCTTCTGTATACCCCTGAGGGTAGCTCTTATAGCCTGAGACATGAAAACTAACCTGCTGTCTGGATCTTCTAACATGAGAAAATTCTGGACTCCGGCTAGATACAATTTAATCGTGTTGTAGGAAAGTTTGAATTCGGTGTGGCAGTAAGCCATAAAAGCCAAGATTTACGTGATCTTGTCGGTATTATCTCTTGGGTGAAGGAGTGTGAATCGGTTAAAAATGTTCCAGCTGGTTTTATAATTTCTAGCCGTGTTAACAGACAGAGACTTTTGCACGAGGGACTTGGCTGAAGAAATGTAAGATTTTAATCCATGATCAGGGTTTGGAAAGCTGAAGGGGATAATCCCACTTGTTCTGCCTCGTCATTGCCTGGAAAAAATTATGAAAATTAAAACGCGACAAAGCCTCTGCAGCGACATTTTGTATGCCCTGATTGTGCCTGCATGATTCATGGAAATTATGGCACAGGGAAAGCCAGACCAGCCTGCAGACAAAAGACATGATAAAAAAGGACTTTGATCTGCCCTTGGTGATGATGTCTACTACCGCCTGGTTGTCAGTGATGAAAACTACCGAAGAATTGGCCCATTGCCTGCCCCATACTTGGGCAGCCGCAATGATTGGGTAGACCTCTAGTAATGGAGAAGACTTCAAAGATTCCTTAGCTGAATAGTCTTCTGGGGGCCAGGAACCTGGGTACACTGATTCCTGCAAATTGCCGCAAAACCCCCGGAAGAGGCGGCGTCCGAAAAAATTGTCGCCGATGCGGGACCCCAATGAGGAACAAACAGGGAGACTCACTTCCATATAGCGGGGAACGTATTCCACATGGTTAAATTGGCAATCGCTTGGCCGTCTATGCATATGGGGCTGTCTTCCTCGGGGGCTGAGGGAAGCAACTGCAATAACCTGGACGTGAAAGCCCTGCCTTGAGGTATGACTCTGGTAGCGAAATTTAACATACCGTACCTAGCAAAGCTTGTAATTCTACTTTTGTGAAAACTCTTGAACCTACTGATTTGGAGATGGCTTCCCTAATTTTTAAGAGCTTCTCCTCTGGTTGCCTAGCTTCCATTTTAATGGTATCTAAAACTATACCCAGGAAGGTAATTACCGTCGAGGGGCCTTCTATTTTTGAAGGTGCAGCCGGGACATTAAGTTCTGAGAAGACTTGGAGAAGGGACTCAAGTTTACTAGGCCTGCAGTCTGTTTTTTCTATCAACAGGAAATCATCTAGATAATGGATGACCAGTGGACAATCACAACGGTTGACCAAGATACAATGCAGAGCCTGCGCAAATTGGTCAAAAAGCCAGGGACTGCTCTTGGACCCGAAGGTCAAATGGTTTGCAAAATAGTAAAGATCTTGCCACTTAATGCTGTAAGACTTCCAAAGCTGCGGTCGGACAGGCAGCAGCTTGAAAGCGTCTGTGATATTCTGCTTTGGCTAACCAAGCCCCTCTGCCTACCTGGAGGATGAGTTGGATAGCCTCATCGACTGAAGAGTATTGTATGGAGAATTATTTGGAGGGAACTAGGGAATTGAGACTAGGAATGCTAGAACCATGAGGCACATTTTTTTATTGGAGATTTTTTTTGTTACAATACCAATGGGGTTGATCCTCCAATAATCAAAGGGGACAGTGGAAAACAGCCTGATGAGAAACCCCTTATCCAATTCTGACTGAATTAAAGCCCCTACTGAGTCGGGATCCCAGGCAGCTGACAGGAGATTGGGACCCTCCCAAGTGGACTGGGGAAGAGCGACTAAACCCGTGTGGAACCCTTCACTGAACCCGAATATCAGGAATTGGAGGAACTGAGGGTTATGGTGCTCTTGGAGGAGTGCTGCTAAAAGGTCCACGTTAATCTCGGCTAGTCATGTGGTTCTGGACGATCTTTGGGGGCAAGCTGTTAGGGGGTGAGCTCTAAAACAAATAGAACATACATGAAGGGCTCTACACTTGTTGTAGTTGTAGACTGAAAGGTTATAGTTGTTGCACACTTGGCTGTTACCCAGAAAGACTATAGCGCGGCCCAATTTGTCTGTAGATGGGGCAGGTCTTTGCTGAAAGCGGAGATGCTAGGAAGAAGTCTACCCTGAGAGACGGAAGGAACTAAGTTAGGGCACCAATCTGAGGAGTGGAGGATAGACTGGCATGAGGCACATGCTGGAGCCTTGAGGCCTGTGAAATGCCGACAAAAAAGCTCCATGTCCATGGAAGCCCAGTTGGTGACATACTGGAATTGAGCAAAGGTGGCGGCAGCCTTGGCAGAGAACAAGTGGTGATAGTCATAAAAAGCATGCCCACCGTACCTGAGTCCTAAATCTGTGAGCCTGTACAGAAAGGTGTCCAACTCCTCTTGCCTCTCAGGTTGGGCTGAACAGATTATGTCCCTATATAAACTAAAGGCCAGCACAAACTCTGGGATGGACAGTTTTTCGTTAAGACGCGCATCCCTGGCTTTAAGGATGATAGAAACGTCGCCGCAAACGATGGTCTTGTTGTCTACCGTGTCCTGTGTGGCTATGAGAATGGAAACTAGGTTAACGTCCTTTCCCCCCAGGATGTATTTTTTTATGTTGTCAGGAACAAAATGTGACGGAGCTACCTCAGGCGTGTTTGGGACCCTACCTGGGGAACCTGAAGTAGAGGCAAATGGAACGGGAGGGGCAGAGGAACTGGATGCCAGTTCCCTAGATTCTATCGCAATCAGCCTAGCCTGCATGTCCAAAACTGTGGTGGAAATGTTGTTGATCATGGAATACAGCTGTGCCAATGGCAGTTGAAAAGTAGACATGGAGACTTGCTCCACTGGTAGAGCGTTTGGCTCAAACATCAAAAGTCTATATAACTCTGCCTTCTGGGCAGAAGCTAGATAATGTATTCCTCTTTTGTTAAAAAGGACCTTTCACCAGAATAAAACTTCTAAAGTAACTATACAGGCATGTAGAGCGGCGCCCAGGTATAACAGTAAGTGCAGGGGGGTCCCTGGGCGCCGCTCTACATGCCTGTGTAGTTACTTTAGAAGTTTTATTCTGGTGAAAGATCCTCTTTAAGTTCCTTGATCAGCTTGAGTACTGTCTAACTTCTTAGAGACATGATGCTGGCATGCCCGGAAGCGGAAGTTTCAGCGACCGATGAGGCTTCCTCGATGTCTGATATGTGCGACATACTGCGATTGTGGGACAATAATGACAACAATTAATGGCTGGACTGGAAGGCCCTGAAGTGTAGGAGAGAGACCCGAGACCGTGAAGTGAGGAAAAAGGAAATGAACTAGAGATGGTGCCGGTGGCTATTGAACAACTATCGCATGGCGCTTACCTGTGAGAAACCTAGGGAAAGAAAAGGACAACAATGGAGAGGAAAGTGAACTGAATGGAGGGGGTGAACTATGGAAAAAAGGTGTACACCCATGTAAAAAGAGTATGTCTGGATGGTACCTGAAAAGACGAACTAGGAGAAAACTAGGAGAAAACAAAGATGAGAAAAAACACCTGGCACCAGACCTAAAAAATGTACAGGGAGATGAAAGTTAATTCACATGAGCCTGGATTGACAGGCCAACAGCACAAATGAACATAGGCCTAGAAGCGTAAGAATGGATAACGTGACCGGTATAGACTAACCAATAATAAACATAAACCTAAAAAACATACCAAGCAGCAAACGTTAAATGATTTATGATGAATTATAAACGTAAGCCTGAATAACGTGACAGGCACAGATAATAATGAATTATAAATGTGAACCTGAATGACATAACAGGCACAGACATTAATGTATTTATAAACGTAAGCCTGAATAACGTAACAAGCAACAGAAATTAATGAATTATAAAAAATGTAAGCCTGAATGAACGTGACAGGCATAGACATTAACAAATTAAAGACATAAGCATGAATAACATAACGGGCAATGGAAATTAATGAAATCATTAACATAAGCCTGAAGAACGTAACAGGCACATACATTTAAAGATTTATGAAAGTAAGCCTGAAAATGTAAACAGGCAATAGATATTAACAAATTTAGTAATCAATATTGAGATAGAACCAGGGGAACCCAGTAAATCTCAAATTTGACAAATATGGTACTGCTTGGACTGGAATAGATTATCGTCTTTAAATCGATTAAGTAAATTATTATTTTTTATTTAAATTCATTTTTTTAAATGACCCTTTTTCTTATATAATTTTTTTTATTTAAAGATAACCCCTTTTTTTATATATACAGTATATATATATATATATATATATATGAAGAAAAAAAAAAAACACTGGCGGCACCACCCTCAGATAGTACAGATGCAAAATCCAAGTATGGCAACAGGTGCTTACCCACTTATAAAAATAGAAAAATTGGACTGCACTCGAAGCGTATCTTCTCAAAAGATGTTTTTAATCACCCATATGATGGCAAAAGCGACGTTTCGGCTCCAGCATGAGCCTTTTTCAAGCTTGAAAAAGGCTCATGCTGGAGCCGAAACGTCGCTTTTGCCATCATATGGGTGATTAAAAACATCTTTTGAGAAGATACGCTTCGAGTGCAGTCCAATTTTTCTATTTATATATATATACTTTTAGCGGGGGTCATTTTGAGAGCAATGACTGTAGCTGTCAACTGGTTTTCTATTAAATACACAGGTATGATACTGAACTGGCCATCAGACTTACTATAGCAAGCATTAGTAAACTGGGCATGCGGAGCATTGTCTGGAAACAGAAGTACTGATCTTAAGTGAGGAGCTGGAGAACCTTAAGAGGGACTGCGCTGGGGTGCTGTAAGCTATTCTGCATATACATTTTTGTGGTCGGGCAGAGGGACTTGAGGGAGCATGGTTAGCAGTGCAGAAAATGCTGGGGGCAGACACCATGTGACCGCAACACTAGGAGCGGAGGACAAGAGACCAGTATGTCGAAACCAACAACGGCAGACGAATGAATCGCACGTGCAAGACCGGGAGGGTATCGCACGTGAAGGTGAGCCGGCGGCATGGCCATGAGTGCAGGTAAGGGAGAGTTAAGGTGGGGAGGGAGAAAAAAGTGTGAATGGTGTGCCAGAAGCAGGGGGAGCGTTACCAGACCTGTGAGCCCGGCAAGCGAACAAAATTAGAGGGGCGGTCGACGTAAGACAGGCTCGTCCGTACTATGGAAACTTTAGCCGGCTTAGAGAGCCGTAGCCCGTGCAAACATACAAGTGCGTAGCGCACTCCGGCGCAGCTTCTGCTGACGAAAGCTGCTTGGACCAGGGATATACACCCCCCCCCCCGTTACTGAGAAACGTACGTGCGGCTGAGGAGAGTGTGCCGCCGTATTTAACCTCTTAAGGACACAGGGCGTACAAGTACGCCTGATGTCCTGGTACTTAAGGACACAGGGTGTACCTGTACGTCCTGTGTATTTCCAATCACAATCACAAATCTTTGAGCAGGCACCTTGGGTCAATGCACCTTGGGTCAATTCAGACCTGCGGTTAGCGGCTTTTACGGGAGGTTACGGCGGTGGTTAGGTCCCCGTGCGGCTGTAAAGGGGACCCGATGGTATGGAAGGCAGCGGGATGCCTTCCTTAGGATGCTTCCTGGATCTCACAGGCCAGAAGCTGTATGAGTAATACACACTGTATTACTCATACAGCCAATGCATTCCAATACAGAAGTATTGGAATGAATTGTAAAGGGGATTAAACCCACAAAAGTTGAAGTCCCAAAGTGGGAAAAATAATAAAGTGAAAAAAAAAGTAAAAAAAAAAAGTTTCCCCCCAAAAAAACTGGAAAATTTCAAGTAAAAAAAAGGCATTTCCACCAAATAAAGTAAAAAAAAGTTGACATATTAGGTATCGCCGCATCCGTATCGACTGGCTCTATAAACAAATCATATGACCTAACCCCTCAGATGAACACCGTAAAAAATAAAAATTAAAAACTGTGCTAAATAAACAATTTTTTGTCACCTTACATCACAAAAAGTACAACAAAAAGGCGTATGCCCACCAAAGTAGTACCAATCTAACCGTCACCTCATCCCACAAAAAATGAGCCCCCACCTAAGACAATCGCCCAAAATATAAACAAACTATGGCTCAGAATATGGAGACACTGTAATTGTGTAAAACTTAAGTTAATAAAATAAAAAATACATATTAGGTATTGACGCGCCCGTAATAACTTGCTCTATAAAAATATCACATGACCTAACACCTCAGGTGAACACCATAAAACAAAAACATAAAAACGGTGTAAAAAATGCAATTTTTTGTCAACTTACATCACAAAAAGTGTAATAGCAAGAGATCAAAAAGTCATAAGCACCCCAAAATAGTGCCAATCAAACCGTCATCTTATCCTGCAAAAATCGTACCCTACTCAAGATAATTGCCTAAAAACTGAAAAAACTATGGATCTCAGACTATGGAGACACTAAAACATGATTTTTCTTTGTTTCAAAAATGAAATCATTGTGTAAAACTTACATTAAAAAAAATAGTATACATATTAGGTATCACCGTGTCCGTGACAACCTGCTTTATAAAAATACCACATGATTTAATGTCAGATGAATGCTGTAAATAACAAAACTAAACGGTGCCAAAACAGCTATTTCTTGTTACCTTGCCTTACAAAAAGTCTAATATAGAGCAACCAAAAATCATATGTACTCTAAACTAGTACCAACAAAACTGCCACCCTATCCCAAAGTTTCTAAAATAGGATCACTTTTTGGGAGTTTCTACTTTAGGGGTGCATCAGGGGAGCTTCAAATGGTGTAAAAAAAACAGTCCAGCAAAATCTGCCTTCAAAAAACCATATGGCATTCCTTTCCTTTTGCTCCTGTCGTGTGCCCGTACAGCAGTTTACCAGCACATATGGGGTATTTATATAAACTACACTACAGAATCAGGGCTATAAATATTGAGTTTTGTTTGGCTGTTAACCCTTGCTTTGTAACTGGAAAAAAACGATAAAAATTGAAAATCTGCCAAAAAAGTATAATTATAAAATTGTATCTCTATTTTTCAATAATTGTGGAACACCTAAAGGGTTAATAACGTTTGTAAAATCAGTTTTAAATACCTTGAGGGGTGTAGTTTCTGAAATGGAGTCACTTTTTTGGAGTTTCTACTCTAGGAGTGCATCAGGGGGGCTTCAAATGGGACATGGTGTCAAAAAACCAGTCCAGCAAAATCTGCCTTCCAAAAACCGTATGGCATTCCTTTCTTTCTGTGCCCTGTCGTGTGCCTGTACAGCAGTTTATGACCAAATATGGGGTGTTTCTGTAAACTACAGAATCAGGGCCATAAACGTTAAGTTTTGTTTGGCTGTTAACCCTTGCTTTGTAACTGGAAAAAAAAAATATTAAAATGGAAAATCTGCCCAAAAAGTGAAATTTTGAATTGTATCTCTATTTTCCAATAATTCTTGTGGAACACCTAAAGGGTTAACAAAGTTTGTAAAATTTTTGGGTGGTTTCTATTATGTAAGCCTCACAAAGTGACTTCAGACCTGAACTGGTCCTTAAAAAGTGGATTTGCTTCTAAACTTCTAAGCTTTGTAACATCCCCAAAAAATAAAATATCATTCCCAAAATGATCCAAACATGAAGTAGACATATGAGGAATGTAAAGTAATAACTTTTTTGAGCTATTCCTATGTATTATAGAAGTAGAGAAATTGAAACTTAAAAATGTGCAAATATTTCTAAATGTTTAGTAAATTTGGTATATTTTTATAAATAAAAATGATTTTTTTAAACTCTATTTTACCAGTGTCATGAAGGACAATATGTGACGAAAAAACAATCTCAGAATGGCCAGGATAAATCAAAGCGTTTTAAACTTATCAGCACATAAAGGGACACTGGTCAGATTTGCAAAAAACGGCCTGGTCCTTAAGGTGAAAATGAGCCCGGTCCCTAACGGGTTAAAGTTACCTCCTCCCCCTCCCACAAATACAGGCTGACATATCAGCCTTATCTATATATATATATATATATATATATATATATATATATACTAGACATTAACATCTTAACCACTTCAGCCCCCCTAGCTGAAACACCCTTAATGACCAGGCCACTTTTTACACTTCTGCACTACACTACTTTCACTGTTTATTGCTCGGTCATGCAACTTACCACCAAAATGAATTTTACCTCCTTTTCTTCTCACTAATAGAGCTTTCATTTGGTGGTATTTCATTGCTGCTGACATTTTTACTTTTTTTGTTATTAATCGAAATTTAACGACATTTTTGCAAAAAAATGACATTTTTCACTTTCAGTTGTAAAAGTTTTAAAAAAAACGACATCCATATATAAATTTTTCGCTACATTTATTGTCCTACATGTCTTTGATAAAAAAAATGTTTGGGTAAAAAAAATGGTTTGGGTAAAAGTTATAGCATTTACAAACTATTGTACAAAAATGTGAATTTCCGCTTTTTGAAGCAGCTCTGACTTTCTGAGCACCTGTCATGTTTCCTGAGGTTCTACAATGCCCAGACAGTAGAAAACCCCCACAAATGACCCCATTTTGGAAAGTAGACACACTAAGGTATTCGCTGATGGGCATAGTGAGTTCATAGAACTTTTTATTTTTTTGTCACAAGTTAGCGGAAAATGATGATTTTTTTTCTTACAAAGTCTCATATTCCACTAACTTGTGACAAAAAATAAAAACTTTCATGAACTCACTATGCCCATCATGAAATACCTTGGGGTGTCTTCTTTCCAAAAAGGGGATCACTTGTGGGGTAGTTATAATGCCCTGGCTTTTTAGGGGCCCAAATTCGTGCGAAGTAGTTTGAAATCAAAATCTGTAAAAAATGGCCTGTGAAATCCGAAAGGTGCTCTTTGGAATGTGGGCCCCTTTGCCCACCTAGGCTGCAAAAAAGTGTCACACATGTGGTATCGCCTTACTCAGGAGAAGTTGGGGAATGTGTTTTGGGGTGTCATTTTACATATACCCATGCTTCTCCACCATGTTGGTAAAATGCTGCCTCCTCCTAAGACGTTCCTTATCAGCTGGTGGTGCTGGTTGTTGTGGTGTGCTGACAAAGCTTTTCCACATTTTGGCCATGCTAACCCTGCCTTCTGAGGCAGAATAGAACAACAGTATCTAAAGGGTGTATCTCACAATGACATATGCAGCAAAGGCTACAAAATCAAGTTGTTTGCCCTAAATGGGTGTTTTTTTAAAGAGCAGAATAGAACAACACTATCTAAAGGTTGTATCTCACAATGACATATGCAGCAAAGGCTGAAAAATGTTGTTTTTTGCCCTAAATGGGCTTTTTTTTTTAAATAGCAGAATAGAACATCAGTATGTAAACGGTGTATCTCACAACGACAAATGCAGCAAAGGCTGCACTATTAAGTATTTTGCCCAAAAAGGTTGTTTTTTAAAACACAGAATATGACAGCTGTATATAACGCTTTCACATGTGCAGATGCAGCAAGGGCTGTAAAATTGTGTATTTTGCCCAAAAAGGGTGTTTTTTAAAACCCAGAAAATTATAGCTGTATTTCTAGCTTAAATTGCACGCTGACTAGTGCGGCAGAGACCCCAGATGGAGGGTATTGCCAAAAATGGGTGTTTTTTCAAAGCCAGAAAATTATTGAAGTATTTCAAGCTTGTTTTTAACAATAACAGATGCAGCAAAGGCTGCAATATTAAGTAGTTTGCCCAAAAAGGGTGTTTTTTTTACTAACAGAATATGACAGCAGTATATAACGCTTGAATTTCACACCTGCAGATGCAGCAAGGGCTGTAAAATTGTATATTTTGCCCAAATAGGGTGTTTTTTTTAAAACCAAGAGAATTATAGCTGTATTTCTAGCTTAAATTGCACACTGACTAATGCTGCAAAGGCACCAGATGTAGGATATTGCCAAAAAAGGGTTGTTTTTTTTAAACCAGATTATTATTGCATATTTCAAGCTTGGATTTGAATGTCACAAAAGCACATATGCAGTGCTGGTGCACTGAGCTTGCATAAAATGGCTGCCGCTGCCCACCTAACTAACAGACGGATAAAAGTTATTTTTCTCTGTCACTGGGCTCAGGGCAGGGTAAAAAGATTGTGCACTGCACCCACACAACAAAACCTATGTATATTGCTTAGTTCAATTGGAGTTCTGATTAAATATTCTGTCCTATTCTCTCCCTCATAGCAGCAGTATCCTATCCCTACACTAAGCACAGCAGAGTGACGTGCAGCGCTACATGACTGCAGCTTATATAGAGGCTGGGTCACATACTGATCTGGCCAATCACAGCCATGCCATTAGTAGGCATGGCTGTGATGGCTTCTAAGGGCGCACAGTTAAACGCTTGTTGATTGGCTCCTCTGCAGCCTTTCAAAAAGCGCCAAAAAATCGCCAAACACCGAACTCAAACTTTTACAGAAATGTTCTGGTTCGGGTCTGGGGCCAAAAAATCCAAAAGTTCGGTACGAACCCGAACTTTACATTTTGGGTTCGCTCAACCCTAGTAACAACCCATTTTGCACAATATTCCAGTGTGCCAGCACACTACAGTATGATCATTAGTGGCAGAATGATCTATTCTGTTAAATCAGGCACCAGTGGAAATCCTGGTTGATTCATGCCTGATTCACCTTTATGAAGGTTAGTTTCTCAACATTTTGGGAGGAAAGGAGAGTTCTGCCACACTGAACACCCATTCTGATGCCATACTACTCTCCCAGTTGCAGCCACACTCAGGGCCGGTGCAAGGATTTTTGCCAACACAAGCGAAGCTACATTTTGGCGCCCCCCTCGCAGCTCACTTGCGAGGGGGGGCGCCCACCTCAGGTCAGACCAGCAATCAGACCCCCAATGTTAATCAGACCTCAGCTCACAGCCCCAATCAGACCCCCAATGTTAATCAGACCTCAGATCAGACCCCCATGTCAGCCATCAGCCCCCCATGTAAGCCATCATGCCGCCATGTCAGCCATTAGCCCCCCATGTCAGTCATCAGCCCCCCATGTAAGCCATCATGCCCCCATGTGGGCCATCATGCCCCCATGTCACATTTCTCCCCCTCCATGTCAAATCACCCCCCTATGTCACATCAGCCCTCCATGTCACAATAGGCCCTCCATGTCACATTTTTCCCCCTCCATGTCACATTTTTCCGCCCTCCCCCAGGGTGCGCTTGGTCTGCCTTATGGTAGCACCGGCCCTGGCCACACTTCAAGTTTGCATGCCTAGTAGTCCAGAGGATCTTGGATTAGGGGTGGCAGGGCGCAGTCCAAGTATGCCACCACCTGCTGGTTGAGATTCTGCTGGATGTCCCACTGGTGATGCTGGGTGGTTTTTTCAGAAGGAGACTGAATAAAACTGGTCATCAGAGACTTCAAACTACCCCCCCAGTAATTGCAGTAGAGAGTAAGCACAGAGGGTTCCTCTGATAAGACCTTACTGAGGATGGCAGATGACGCTCATAGGCAGTGACAAACCAATTACACAGCATGTCTCTATAGTAGTCCATTTTTGCATCCCTCTGAGAAGGTCTAAAAAATGAACCCTTTTTTACCTGTAGCAAGGGTCTAACAATGTGGATAGCCAGTAGTTATGAAGGTTAGTTTCTCAACATTTTGTGAGGAAAGGAGAGTTCTGCCACACTGAACACCCATTCTGATGCCATACTACTCTCCCAGTTGCGGCCACACTTCAAGTTTGCATGCCTAGTAGTCCAGAGGATCTTGGATTAGGGGTGGCAGGGCGCAGTCCAAGTATGCCACCACCTGCTGGTTGAGATTCTGCTGGATGTACCACTGGTGATGCTGGGTGGTTTCTTCAGAAGGAGACTGAATAAAACTGGTCATCAGAGACTTCAAACTACCCCCCCCCCCCCCCAGTAATTGCAGTAGAGTGTAAGCACAGAGGGTTCCTCTGGTAAGACCTTACTGAGGATGGCAGATGACGCTCATAGGCAGTGACAAACCAATTACACAGCATGTCTCTATAGTAGTCCATTTTTGCATCCCTCTGAGAAGGTCTAAAAAATGAACCCTTTTTTACCTGTAGCAAGGGTCTAACAATGTGGATAGCCAGTAGTTATCCTGACATTGTGTCTGTCACGAAGCAAACATAAAAGCATGCATCTGCCCTTTTGTGCAAGGGACTTGGAGGGCCTCCCTGCCTCCATCTCCACTGCAAACTGCCACAGGGTCATCTGCGTTATCGACCTTCATCTCCTCCTGCTCTTCTTCTGTCTCTTGGGCAGATAAACCACCTACAGTTGTGTTCAAAATAATAGCAGTCAGACATCACTAACCTGATCAATCACTGTTTTGGTAGAAATTATATTTCTACATGGCAAATTATTTACTAGCAGGTGTAATAGAGTAATAGAAATCCAACAGACCCAACAGTCATGGCATGCATGCTGCTGATTCTGTTTAATTAAATCACTAATTGAAAGGGGCATGTTTAAAATAATAGCAGTTTGGAGTTCAATTAGTGAGGTCATTAATTATTTGATAAACAGGTGGCAATTATCGCCCTTATTTAAGGAAGGAAGGCAGCAAATGTTGTACATGCTGGTTACAGTGCATTTGCCTCTGAAATTCTGAGGAAATTGGTTGTTCCAGACATTGTTCAGAAGAACAGCGCACCTTGATTAAAAAGTTGATTGGAGAGAAGAAAACATAAAAATAAGTTAGAAAAAATGATAGGCTGCTCAGCTAAAATGACTGCAAATGCTTTAAAATGGCAACCAAAACCTTAAAGATGTGGAAGAAACCGAAAAAACTACAATTCAAATGGATAGAAGAATAGCCAAAATGGCAAGGATTCAGCCAACAATCAGCTCCAGGAAGATCAAAGAAGGTTTAAAGTTACCTGTGAGTACTGTTACAATTAGAAGACGCCTATGTAAAGCCACGCTATCTGCAAGAAACCCCTGCAAAGTCCCAATATTGAAAAAAATACATGTGCTGAAGAGGTTACAATTTGCCAAAGATCATATTGACTGGCCTAAAGAGAAATGGCGCAACATTTTGTGGACTGATGCAAGTAAGATTGTTCTTTTTGGGTCTAGTGGCCAGAGACAGTTTGTCAGACGACCCCCAAACACTGAATTCAAGCCACAGTACACTATGAAGACAGTGAAGCATGGTGGCGCAAGCATCATGATATGGGGATGTTTCTCATACTATGGTGTTGGGCCTATTTATCGCATACCAGGGATCATGGATAAGTTTGAATACATCAGAATACTTGAGGAGGTCATACTGCCTTCTGCTGAAGAGGAAATACCCGTGAAATGGGTGTTCCAACAAGACAATGACCCCAAACACACCAGTAAACGTGCAACATCTTGGTTCCAGACCAACAGGAATGACGTTATGGAGTGGCCAGCCCAATACTCGGATCTTAATCCAATAGAAAACTTGTGGGGTGACATCAAAAATACAGTTTCTGAGGCAAAACCAAGAAATAGAGAAGAACTGTGGAATGTAGTTCAATCATCCTGGGCTGCAATACTTGTTCACAGGTGCCAGAAGTTGGTTGACTCCATGCAACACAGATGTCCAGCAGTTCTCAGAAACAGTGGTTTTACAACTAAATATTAGTTAAGTGATTCAAAAGAAAGCAACATCTTCAAACATTTTTCAGTTTATATAGTGAATGCTTGGGTTTGTAAAAAAGAATACAAACACTGCTATTTTTTTTGAAGAGTCTAATATTCATTTTTCTTAATTTTTTTTAGAGGAACAACACAAATTTGATATATCTTTCTTCATGTTTTGATTTGGAATAGAATGTGTAGTCTTCCCAATGCATTTGTGTGTATGGAAATTAAAGCTATTAGAAGTATTTTAAGCTTTATTCACTTTTTTAAACACACTGCTATTATTTTGAACACAACTGTAGGTGTGTATAAAATTCCTGGGCGTTTATGTCCTCCTCCTCTGCTGCCAATTCATCCTTCTAAGGGCTCAGGTGGCCATGAGATGTAAGCAGTAGGGTTGAGCAAACCCGAACTGTAAAGTTTGGGTTCATACCGAACTTTAGGGTTTTTTGTACCCGGACCCGAACCCAAACATTTTCGTAAAAGTTCGGGCTTGAGTTCGGTGTTCAGCAATGTAATGGCACTTGTTGAAAGGCAGCAGGGCATCCAATCAACAAGCGTTTAACTCGTGTGCCCTTAGAAGCCACCACAGCCATGCTTACTAATGGCATGGCTGTGATTGACCAAGTGCAGCATGTGACCCAGCTGGAGTCACGTAGCGCCGCATGTCACTCTGCTTTTACCAGTTGTAGTGATAGGATGCTGCTGCTGTGAGAGAGAAATTAGGAAAGACTCTAATATCTGCACTTGGTGTGAAGTCTGCGATCTACAGCGTTTTTTGTTTTGGGGGTGCAATGCAAAAATTTTTGTACCCTGCCCTGAGCCCAGTGAGACTGAAAAAAAAAAGTTCTAATCAATTAGTTAGGTGGGCATCGGCGGCCATTTTGTGCAACAGCAGTGTACCAGCACTGCATATGTGCCAGGGACAATCATTTAATCCTGTTCTTGTAGTTCAGTGGCCGACATATACCCATTTTTAAAGTGCACCTGCACTGCATATGTGTACCAGGGGAAGGGAAAATTATACCGTCTGTGAGTTCAGGGACTGATGGGGTGACATATCCCCATTTTTTTCTGTAAAGAACCCCTGTGCTGCATTTCTGAGAGTGAAATATAATCAGTTAAATCCATCTGTTCCTTTGTGGGGTGACATATTTCCATTTTTTTGTTGTAAAGTACCTCTGAGGCCTGCACTGCATATGCCACAGACATGCACATAAATTCAGCAAATCCATCTGTTCCATTGTAGGGGTGACATATCCACAATTTTTTAAGTAAAAAACCCCTGTACTTAATTTGTGAGATTTAAATATAATCTCAGATAAATCCATCTGTTTCATTTATGTTTAAAGAAAACCTTTTTTGTGGTGATAAAGTACCTTTTTGCCCTGTACTGCATTTCTGACAGTCCAATAAAACCGCCAAATACTGCAGTTACATTTTTAGTTGAAAAATTAAAATTTTTGTTACTAGAAAGTATATTTGAGGCCTGGTCGTGGTGCTGCTGGTGTTGGTGGTGCTCCTGTTGCAGGTAGAGGACGTGGTTAATCTGCGCAAGCTATACGACCAAGTGAAACACCTTCCTCAGGTTCTGTTGCACCTTCAGCATTATTTCATTAAAATGAACCAGTCAGGGATCCCACAGGACTTGTCCGTACCTTGTGCAGAATAGACATGTATACCGGCCTCACCCAGCCATTGTTGTTCTCCAGCGCACTTTCTCTTTGTTTTATTTTTTATATTTTCCAATGTTTTGGAGTCTACCCAAATTTAAATAAAAAATAAATTAAAATAAAATAAAAACAAAGCCAAAAATCAGTGTTGGCTACCTCCTCCTCCACTGCCGTTTCCACCTACACAGCCACATCCACCACCTCCTCCATACGGACCTCCTCCTCCTAGATCAAGATTATTATTTTTTATTTTTACGTATTTTATATTATCTTAAGTCATTTCTTTATCCACATCTGTTTGCAGAGCACTTGCCATGCTCTTAACCACATTTTGCTGCCTTTTGCCCTTTCCATGACTTCTTTTAGAGCCATTTTAGTGCTCCAAGGTTCGGGCCCCCATTGACTTGAATGGGGTTTGGGGTCAAGTTCGGGTCCCGAACTCAACCTTTTTTGCGAAGTTCGGCCGAACCCGTCGAACCCTAACTTCCAGGTGTCCACTCAACTCTAGTAGGCACCACATCTTCTGTCCCCTCGCCAATCATATTTCTTAGCATCTCCTCCTGGATATGAAGGAGTTGAATGACATAATTCATCCCGTAGTTCTGCCGACAGAAAATTAAGCAAACAGCACATGTCACACATGAGCTGCCACTGGCTAAGATGGAAAATAAACTGGGGAGTTAAGCCTGTCAGTCGTACAGGCGGGCTAACATATGAAAGGTGGAGTTCCAACGGTTGGAAATGTCTCATATCAGGCGATGTTGGGGAAGAGCATTTTGCGTTTGCAGCTCAAGGAAGTCTGAAGTGCATGTACAGTTTCCTGGATATTTTTAACAGCTCTTGCAGTCCAGTGAAAGACTTGAGGAATTGGGTGACAAAGAGATTGATGTGCACCATGCAGAGAGCATGGGTCAGCCTTCTTGACAGACTTAATGTTATTTCTGTTATCAATGGTGGCGTAGCATGGGTTGCCAGCACCCGGGGCGAGTCATGTATTGTGCCCTTCCCCAACCTGTGGCCACGCCCCTTTTACAGATAATGTAGTAGTCCTATGTAACACCATAGATAACATGGTGGTAACTCTCTAAGTACAGATGATGTAGTAGATGGGTATAAGGCCCCAGAATTCAGAACACACACAGTGCGACCTGAAGGGGCCAGGATGCGGCAGGGTGGGCCAAATTCTCAATCCACCCCCCAACCCTACCGTGAAACAAATATGTGTTTGGACATTACATACATCACTACAAAATATACAGGAGAATATAACAGCACATATCTCATCCATCCAGTGACATCTCCTGTGATGTAGACTTTCCTCAGCGTCTTCATTCGGAGATAAGACCGCCATGACACCTTCTTTCAGCTGCGTCTCATCTATGCACAGTTTTATTATTATTAGTTATTATTATATATAATGGCCCCCTCTGTATAATATATAATGGCCCCTCTGTAATATTAGGATATATAATGGCCTATTATACACTCACCTAAAGAATTATTAGGAACACCACCTTCAGAACTGCCTTAATTCTACGTGGCATTGATTCAACAAGGTGCTGATAGCATTCTTTAGAAATGTTGGCCCATATTGATAGGATAGTATCTTGCAGTTGATGGAGATTTGAGGGATGCACTTCCAGGGCACGAAGCTCCCGTTCCACCACATCCCAAAGATGCTCTATTGGGTTGAGATCTGGTGACTGTGGGGACCATTTTAGTACAGTGAACTCATTGTCATGTTCAAGAAACCAATTTGAAGGGGGCGGAGCCTGACCTCGGAGCTAAATGGCTGCTTTTTCCTGAGCTCCTCTCCCTGGCAGCTAATGTAACCCCTTTTATTGGCTTCTAACTCCGTGCAAATGTGGAAACCGAGCAAGGATCGTCACCCTGAGACTCCAGAGCCGACAGGGGCCCGCTCTAGACAGCATGAGATGGATAGATTCCTCAAAAATCAGGCCAGAACACCTGCCGCTGAAATGCCCAAGATGGCGCGGCAGCTCTCGGAAGCAGAAGAGGGCTCAGAGGCGGGAAGCGCCTCCGATGTATCGGATCGCAGGCCAGTGCGAAAAAATCCCTCGCTCTCTAAAGCGGTACTCAGAGATATCCTGGAGTCCGCGCTGGCGCCACTAAAGAGAGATCTAGAGGAAA
This sequence comes from Bufo gargarizans, assembly GCF_014858855.1. Classification (NCBI taxonomy): domain Eukaryota; kingdom Metazoa; phylum Chordata; class Amphibia; order Anura; family Bufonidae; genus Bufo; species Bufo gargarizans. The sequence continues at coordinate 126,485,316 of NC_058083.1, forward strand.
TAAAAGGAGACTTACCACATATAGGGCATCGAGTGGAGTCCCTGGAACTCGCACAAGAATCCATCCTGGTGCATGAGGGTAAGACAAGCGCGGCCCTGCAAGCGCACAGAGACTTACTGAACGATGCGCTATTACGAATTGAGGATCAAGAAAATCGCAGTCGATGGCGAAATATTCGCATACGAGGCCTTCCCGAAAATATCGCGATCGAAGCGCTTCACTCGGCTGCACGGGAAATCTTCTCCTCCCTGCTGGGTGCGGAGAGAGCTGCACCGATTACAATTGAACGCATCCATAGGGCTTTGAGGCCCAAACCTAAGCCTGATGAACCGCCGCGGGATGTGGTATGTGGCATCCTAAGCTATGTAGAAACGGCGGCACTACTCAAGGCGGGAAGAGAGGCGAATCGCATCATGTACGGTGAGACACCGATTTTATTCTTCCAAGATCTGGCCCCCTCCACCTTAGCCAAGAGGCGCATTGTAAGGCCATTACTGGAGGCCCTTAAAGCCTCAGCCACGCCATTCCGGTGGCTGTATCCTTTCGGCCTGGCCATTTTGAAGAATGGCAGGCAGTATACGGTGCAGACCCCGGATGACCTTAAAGCTATATGGGGCCCTCTTGGGATTACGCCCGTGGATGTACCCTCCTGGATGCCAGCTGATCAGGGGGACCCGTTGCCTCCCCCCCCCCCGTGTGTGGATTCGTGGCAGCAGGTCTCGCCATCCAGATCAGAGAAGCAAGGGAAACGCCGCCCTCAAGTCGCTGTTACATGACTTTGCTTTGCGGGATGCTGAATCCTTTTTGTTTGCTCACTATTGAGTTGAATGTCCTGGGACATTATTGAGTCTTAGGCTGATAGGACTCTGTTTGCTCTGTCCGAACTGTTTATTGCCTGCCAGTTGACTGTTCGTGGCCTTGAACCGGGTCTTGGCCCACTGCCCCACCTCCATGGGCTTTGGGTTTTGTCCCATGTTGTTGCTACCTTTCTGCACATGATGCAGGCTGAAATTTGATGCTTATTTAGCACTGATAATTTTGCTGGGGTTACATGTTTGCCTTTATGTTGGTAATGTTACCCTCCCCTTCACAACCTACCTTGAACCCCCAGGTGGTCCCACGAGAGCCCCCCCTCTGATAGATCCCGGCTGGCTGCCAACATGAAAAATGATCTCCATCATATCAGATGCTGGGTGGGACCACGAGCTCCCCGGGCATGGGGAGACATACTTTGTCATTTGCATATTGTATTTGTCTCATTTATGATGTTTTTTGGTTTTCTTTTGCCTTTCCCTTTCCCCCCCTCCCCCGCCTCTCCCTCTCTACTCTGTCTACTGCTCTCCAGATCTGTTGTCCTTAGGCTGTGGGCCAGAAGGCCCTTCCCACCTTTACCATGGCCTCGATTGTGATTGCTTCACTGAACGCCAGGGGTCTGAACGAGCCATGTAAGCGGTCTCAGGTACTTTCTCTACTACAGAAGGATGATGTATCGATTATATTTCTTCAGGAGACTCATTTCAAAACGGGAAAACTCCCGAAACTCTCCCCAAACGTATTTCCACAATGGTTTCATAGCTCATATACCTCGGCTAGCAGGGGCGTCAGCGTGGCCATTCACAAGCGCCTACCCTTTAAGCACTCCGCAGTGCTCACCGATACGGAAGGTCGCTTCTTGTTTGTGAAGGGGCACATCGCTGACACACCTGTCACCCTGGCTAACATCTATGCCCCTAATAGGGGTCAGATCCCCTGGCTCGTTCAGACCCTTGCTCAGTTGTCGGCCTTTAGCGACGGAATGCTCATATTAGGTGGTGATTTTAACGTGACCATGGAGCCAATTCTTGACTCGTCCTCCCAGAGATCTGAGTTATCCCACAAACTTCTGCGCCGTCTGAAGACGGCGCTGAAGAAATTACATGTTATAGATGTGTGGCGCACTATGCATCCCTCTAGTCGGCATTATACGTTTTATTCCACTGCTAAAACCTCTTTCCACAGGCTGAATTATATATTCCTATCCTGCCCCCCACGTCGCTCAAGTAGTTGACTCCAAGATAGGTAGCATTACGCTATCTGACCACGCCCCTGTTTTTCTCCGGGTATCTCTGACCGCCCTCCCCAAAAGAGAAAGGTTGTGGCGTCTTAATGACACTTTGATTGCCGATCCTACTAATGCCTCCAGAATCTCTAGGGTCCTATCAGAATTCTTTTCCCTCAATGCTACAGGGGATTTCCCCCCCCCCCCCCTCTCTCCCTCTGTCATATGGGAAGCCCACAAAGCTGTGGCCAGAGGGGAACTAATATCCTTGGGCTCCCATATTAAAATGATGCGCTCCAAGGCGGTGGACGACCTGTTGTCCCGTATAGCTCGTCTAGAATTGACCCATAAACAATCCCAGGCTCAGGCTGTGGTGGCTGAATTGACAGAGACCAGGAAGGAATTTAAAAACCTGCTCAATGCCAGATCTGCGAAAGGTATTCTGCGTTCTAAGTTTAAAGCCTATGCTCACGGGGACAAAGGTAATAGATTGATGTCTGCCATGGCTAAGCAGCGTCATGTAGATTCCTTCATCCCAGCCATTACAGATGCTAAGGGTAACAAACACAAATCGACCCATGACATAGCAAAAGCTTTTTGTGAATTTTATGCCGATCTCTATAATTTGCCTACTCCCAATCATCCTGGCTCTGGTTCTGTTGAGCAAGCCACAGATGAGTTCCTGTCTTCCCTCCAATTGCCTTCCATCAGCCCCCTCTAGGCTTCTCAACTGGTGGCTCCGGTGTCAGTAGAGGAGATTGGTAAAGTTCTCTCATCTATCCCTTCAGGGAAAAGCCCAGATGGCCTCCCCATATCATATTATAAAACCTTTAGAGACATTCTGACTCCTCACTTCCAAACACTTTGCAACTTTCTTCTGTCTGGTGGTTCCCTACCCCCCCAGACGTTAGAGGCCCACATAACTATACTCCACAAAGAAAATAAAGATCCCCTCCAGTGAGGAAGCTACCGCCCTATCTCTCTGCTAAATGTGGATGTCAAGTGGTGGGCCAAAATCTTGGCGCAGCGGATTCAGTTGATCCTGCCGAATCTTATTGATAGCGAGCAGGTAGGATTTGTACGTGGCAGACAGGGCTGTGAAAACACTATACGCCTACTCCATCTTATGGACTGGGCGAGAAGCTCATCCACGCCTTTGGCCTTGTTGAGCACGGATGCGGAGAAGGCCTTCGACAGGGTCGGTTGGCACTATGTGTCGCGGGCCCTGTCGAGGTTTGGTTTCCCTGACTCGTTCATATCCGCGATCTTCACTCTGTACTCAGCCCCGTCTGCCAGACTCAAAATAAATGGTACGCTATCCCCCTCCTTTGCCATTTCTAATGGTACGAGGCAGGGGTGTCCCCTCTCACCATCTTTATTTGTAATAGTTATGGAGACTTTGCTCTGTAAGATCCGGCAGGATCCTGCTATTCAGGGCCTCACCATCAACTCTCAGACCTACTTGACATCCGCATTTGCTGATGACCTCCTAATAATGACGCCCAACCCTGAAACATCTTTCCCCAGGCTTTTGTCCCTTTTTGAGAAGTTTGGTTTTGTATTGAACTTCAAAATCAATTACAGCAAGTCTATGGCCCTCATTGTCACCTGCCCGGACACGGTAAGAATTGCCCTCCCGAATACGACCCCCTTCCAATGGGCTGAAAAAGATATAGTATTCCTAGGGGTCCATGTCCCGGTCCATGCAAAAGACCTGTTTACCCTTAATTATGCCCCCTTGCTCGCTTCAGTTAGGAAACACCTACAATCCATTAAATTACCGTTTCTCTCCTGGTGTGGAAGAAGGAGCTACCTTAAAACTTTTGTGGCCCCTAAATTCCTGTACTTATTACAAGTTCTGCCCATATGGTTGCCGCATTCAATTTTCACTGACATACGTCGAGCTTTCTCGCTCTTCCTGTGGGGGAATAGACCCTCCAGAATTGCCTACTCTGTGCTGACAAGAGAGAAGAGATTTGGCGGATTTGGTCTGCCTGACATGCACTCATACTTTGTAGCCTTTCAATTATACAGGGGTCTGTCTCGTCTTAACAATATCTACAATGCTCCTTATGTGCGTTTAGTGCGCTCTCTGCTTAACACAAAAATGAGACGGATCTTGTGGGGTTTTTCCCCTTGCTCACCAGGTGGTTCCTCCTTCTCACCTCTGTGGAAGAGCCTGTTAGTAGAATGGGCCAGACAGTACAATACAAAGGTTCTGACATATCCTAACCCATGTTCCCCACTCTCCCTACTGCAGTTTAGTATACACCCGGACGCAAAGGCGCCTCTGGGCATTTGGCCCCTCCTAGCTAATATTCCCTTAAGTTCGATCCAGACACCAGATGGGAGCCTGGATTGGAAACTAGTCTTAGATGATCCTAGAATCAAAAATGCCCCTTTTCTTCAGGTATTTGCCCTACGGAAAGATATTAAACTACTTAACCTGCCACCCCCGACTGGAGCGAGCTCCCCCTCATGGTTGGACAACCGACTTTCAGATACCCGCAAACTCCCTAAACCGCTGTCTACCATATATAAAGAATTGCTCTCGACCTCCCCCCCTGAGCTACACTTTCTCGACTCTTGGGAAAGAGAGCTATCCATACGTCTCTCGGACCCTGAAAAATCTTTCATCCTGTCTCACTCCCATGGCTTTAGCCGCTGTATTAGAATCCAGGAGAATTCATACAAGCTTCTCACGAGATGGTATAAATCTCCGGAATTCCTACACAGGCTCAACGCAGATCTTCCGAATACGTGTTGGAGATGTGGACAGGGCATAGGCTCCCTCTCACACATTTGGTGGTATTGCGAGAAGATCAAAGGGTTTTGGTCGGACATTGAAGCTGTGATCAATGTGGTTTGTGCCACACAGGTTAAGCTTGACCCCAAATTGATCCTATTGCGGTGCCCGAATGACTCGATTTCTCCCTGTAGATCTGACCTCCCCACTATGCTCATCACGGCCGCGAGACTATTAATCCCACTGCTCTGGAAGGATGTTGAGCCTCCTACGGTTCAGATGTGGAGGACTAAGGTGGATCATATCTACAGGTTTCAGGAATTGGCCCATTGGGAAACTTTCTCACGTACTCAATTTCTCAGAATATGGTCATCTTGGGCAACTTATCGAAAGTTCAATTGACGGAGATAGTAGACTCCATTACCCTTACCCCCCCTCCTCCCCCTTCCTCTTCCTCCCCCTTCCTCTTCCTCCCCATCTTCCCTTTTTATGTTGTTTGCTGCAATATTGGATCATTTATGGACGCCATACATTGTGTTATTATGCAATAATTGTCACATCCGTGGAGAATATGTGTTACTGTCTTTGTGCTTAGACTGTGATGATATATGATTATATGGTGTACCTTATTTTCTTAATAAAAAGAAATTTGGTTAAGAAACCAATTTGAAATGATTCAAGCTTTGTGACACGGTGCATTATCCTTCTGGAAGTAGCCGTCAGAGGATGGGTACATGGTGGTCATGAAGGATTGGACATGGTCAGAAACAATGCTCAGGTAGCCCATGGCATTTAAACGATGGCCAATTGGCACTAAGGGGCCTAAAGTGTGCCCAGAAAACATCCCCCACACCATTACACCACCACCACCAGCCTGCACAGTGGTAACAAGGCATGATGGATACATGTTCTCATTTTGTTTACACCAAATTCTGACTCTACCATTTGAATGTCTCAACAGAAATCAAGACTCATCAGACTAGGCAACATTTTTCCAGTCTTCAACAGTCCAATTTTGGTGAGCTCATGCAAATTGTAGCCTCTTTTTCCTATTTGTAGTGGAGATGAGTGGTACCTGGTGGGGTCTTCTGCTGTTGTAGCCCATCTGCCTCAAGGTTGTGCGTGTTGTTGCTTCACAAATGCTTTGCTGCATACCTTGGTTGTAGCGAGTGGTTATTTCAGTCAACGTTGCTCTTCTATCAGCTTGAATCAGTCAGACCATTCTCCTCTGGCCTCTAGCATCAACAAGTCATTTTCACCCACAGGACTGCTGCATACTGGATGTTTTTCCCTTTTCACACCATTCTTTGTAAACCCTAAAAATGGTTGTGCGTGAAAATCCCAGTAACTGAGCAGATTGTGAAATACTCAGACCGGCCCGTCTGGCACTAACAACTTGGGTTGTCCTTGTCCTCTTTGGTCCGGATGACATGGCGTCCCAGATTTCCAAAAATAACTTTGAATCGTGACTCGTCTGACCACAGAACAGTCTTCCATTTTGCCACACTCCATTTTAAATGATCCCTGGCCCAGTGAAAAAGCCTGAGCTTGTGGATCTTGCTTAGAAATGGCTTTTTCTTTGCACTGTAGAGTTTCAGCTGGCAACGGCTGATGGCACGGTGGATTGTGTTCACTGACAATGGTTTCTGGAAATATTCCTGAGCCCATTCTGTGATTTCCTTTACAGTAGCATTCCTGTTTGTGGTGCAGTGTCGTTTAAGGGCCCGGAGATCACGGGCATCCAGTATGGTTTTACGGCCTTGACCCTTACGCACAGAGATTGTTCCAGATTCTCTGAATCTTCGGATGATGTTATGCACAGTTGATGATGATAGAGGCAAAGTCTTTGCAATTTTTCGCTGGGTAACACCTTTCTGATATTGCTCCACTATCTTTCTGCGCAACATTGTGGGAATTGGTGATCCTCTACCCATCTTGGCTTCTGAGAGACACTGCCACTCTGAGAAGCTCTTTTTATACCCAATCATGTTGCCAATTGACCTAATTAGTGTTAATTGGTCTTCCAGCTCTTCGTTATGCTCAAATTTACTTTTTCCAGCCTCTTATTGCTACTTGTCCCAACTTTTTGGGGATTTGTTGACACCATGAAAATTTGAATCAACGTATTTTTCCTTTAAAATGATACATTTACTCAGATTAAACGTTTGATCTGTAATCTACGTTCTATTACAAATAAAATATTGACTTTTGCCATCTCCACGTCATTGCATTCAGTTTTTATTCACAATTTGTTTAGTGCCCCAACTTTTTGGGAATCCGGTTTGTAAAAAAACACCCAATTTGGGCAAAAAACTAAATTTGCAGCCTTTGATGCGCTGTCAGTGTGAGATACACGCGTTAGATACTGCTGTTATATTCTGTTATAAAAAAATAAACACCCATTTTGGGCAAGATCCTGAATTTGAGAAATAGGAGGAGAGCGTCAAATAAGGAACGTGGCCCCGGTCGTGGTGCTGCTGGTAGAGCTCCTGTTGCAGGGAGAGGATGTGGTCGATCTGTGTCAGCTACTCGCACAAGTGAAACACCTTACTCAGGTGCGAGTAGGCAACAGAACCTTCAGCGTTATTTGGTCGGGCCTAATGCGGCTCTACGAATGGTGAGGCCAGAACAAGTACAGGCGATAGTAGATTGGGTTGCTGACAGTACCTCCAGTTCCTTTAGATTGTCTCCCACCCAGTCTCCTGCTGAAAAAACAGAGTTTGCACCTGCAGCTGATGTCCATCAGTCTTTCACCTCACCCCCTTGCAAATCAGCCAAGCAATCTGAGCCCCAAGTCATGCAGCAGTCTCTTCTGCTTTTTGATGACTCTGCTGGCAGGGTTTACCAGGGCCATCTACATAACCCTGCACCAGAAGTGGAAGAGATTGAGTGCACCGATGCCCAACCACTTATGTTTCAAGATGAGTACATGGGAGGACCACCGTCTCGGATGATGACTAAACACAGGTGCCAACTGCTGTGGCTTTCTGCAATGTGCAGATCGACAAGGAGGGCAGGGGTAAAGACTGGGTGGAAGATGATATGGAGGATGTTGACATCCTCGACCCCACATGGAATCAAGATCATGGGAAGGACCTGTGTAGTTCGGAGGAAGAGGCGGTGGTCGCACAGAGCCACCAACACAGCAGAAGAGGGAGCAGGGAGTGAAAGCGGAGCGGCCGTCCCCTAGACAGTACGCCTGCTACTGCCCAACTCAGCAAGGGACCGAGCACACCAAAGCCAGCTCCAAAGAGTTCCCTGGCGTGGAAGTTCTTCAGACAATGTGCTAACGACAAGACACTAGTGGTTTGCACGCTGTGCAATAAGAGCCTGAAGCGAGGCATAAATGTTCTCAACCTGAGCACAACCTGCATGACCAGGCATCTAAGTGAAAAGCACGAGGTGCAGTGGAGTAGACACCTCAAAAACCAAGAAAGGTCTCATCCTGCTTCCTCTTCTGCTGCAGTCTCAGCCTCTTCAACCACCTCTGGAGTGACAGTGGCACCTGCCACCCCGCAAACACAGGATCTGCCAGCAACACCCCCACCTAAGTCACCAAGCATCTCCACAATGTCCCACGGAAGCGTTCAAAACACTGGAGTGGAAGAGGAAGTACTCCCCTACCCACCCGCGATCCCTGGCCCTGAATGCCAGCATTTCAAAATTACTGGCCTTTGAAATGATGTTAATGGTGTCTGGTGGAGACAGAGAGTTTTAAAAGTCTTATAGCGGTAGCTGTCCCACATTACGTCGTGACCACCCGCCACTACTTTTCCAGGTGAGCCATCCCTTCCCTGCACAACCAAGTGGGGGACAAAATCAGGTGTGCACTGCTCAACGCCATCTGTGGCAAGGTCCACCTAACTATGGATACGTGGACCAGTAAGCACGGTCAGGGACATTATATCTCCCTAACAGCACACTGGGTAAATGCAGTGGCAACTGGGCCTGAGGCAGATAGCAGTTTGGCGCATGTTCTTCCACCACCAAGGATTGCAGTGAACTTCAGTTTGCCTCCTGTTGCTTCCTCCTCCTACTTCCATTCCTCCTCCTCTACCGGCTCCTCATCCGGTCAGCGTAACAATTTCACCACCAATTTCAGGACAGCCTGGGGCAAATGACAGCAGGCAGTTTTAAAACTTATCTGTTTGGGGGGCAAACCCCACACCGTGCAGGAGCTGTGGACGGGCATGGAACAACAGACCGATGAGTGGTTGGTGCCAGTGAGCCTCAGGTGTTGGCCTAGTTGTGTGCGACAATAGGCGAAATCTCGTAGTAGCTCTAGGACTAGCCGGTTTGACACACATCCCTTTCCTGGCGCATGTACTAAATTTGGTGGCGCAGAGGTTCCTTAAAAACTACCATGATATGTCAGAGTTGCTGCAGAAAGTGTGCGCCGCTTTCGGCGTTCTCACCCTGCTGCTGCTCACCTCTCAACGCTGCAGCGTATCTTTCCCGCTCACTGCCTCATATGCAAAGTGCCCACAAGGCCAGACTGTCCAAGCAGCAAGCGATAAGGGAGTTTCAGCTGCTGCACGCACGGGTGAGTCGCTCTGCGGAACAGCACCACTTCACCACCAATGACTGGGCCTCCATGCAAGACCTGTGTTCCTTGTTGCGCTGTTTCGAGTACTCCACCAACATGGCCAGAGCCGATAACGCAGTTCTCATCGTTACTATCCACTTCTATGCCTCCTTGAAAAAACGCTGCTGGCGATGATGGAAGAGGATGTGGCACAGGAGGAGTAGGAGGAAGAGCGATAATTTCATAGGGTTTTCGTCCAGAGATTCACAAGTGGCACCAAGGGTGGATTCCTGCACCCACAAACGCCAGGTACACAATTGTCCAGCCAGGGCACAGTTTTGGAGGATGAAGAGGAGGAGATGGAGGAGGAGGAATCGAGTTGTCAGCAGGGTGGCACCCAAACATGCTCATGGCCAAAACTGGTGCTTGGCTGGTGGGATACAGAGGACCCCGTTACAAGGGCAACGTACCGTCCCTAATTCTGTCACTGGAGCCTGATCGTAAGATGCGGGAGTACAAGCGCACGATGGTAGACGCGCTGCTGGTGGCATTCCCACCTGATAGTGGGGGCACATTGGAAGCACAAGGCAAAGGCAGAGGAGGAGGAAGAAATGGCCAACGCAGCTGGGGCACCACCAGCACCTCAGAAGGCAGGGTTAGCATGGCCAAAATGTGCAAAAGCTTTGTCAGCACGCCACAACAACCAGCACCACCAGCTGATATGGAATGTCTTAGCAGGAGGCAGCATTTCAGCAACATGGTGGAGCAGTATGTGTGCACACGCCTACATGTACTGAATGACGGGTCTGCCCCCTTGAACTACTGGGTCTCCAAATTGGGAACATGGCCTGAGCTTGCCCTTCACGCCTTGGAGGTGCTGGCCTGCCCTGCAGCCAGTGTATTGTCTGAACTTGTGTTTAGCACGGCAGGGGGCTTTATCACAGACAAGCGCAGCCTCCTGTCCACAGCCAATGTGGACAAGCTCACGTTCATTAAAATGAACCAGGCATGGATCCCACAGGACTTGTCCGTACCTTGTGCATAATAAACATGTATACCGGACTTACCCAGACATTGTTATACTACAGCGCAATTGCTCATTGTTGCATTTTGGATATTTCCCGTTCTTTTGGAGTGTACCCTAATTTAAAAAAAATAATAATTAAACCAAAAAACAGTGTTGGCTACCTCGTACTCCTCCACAACAGCTTCCACCTACATCAAACTCCTACTCCATATGGACCTCCATCTCATAAATCTATTTTTTTTATTTTATTTGTACATGTTTTATTTTATGTCATTTCACTAATTTGTCAAATGCATCTCAAAAAAGCCCCTTATCACAGCCAAAAGGGCAAAGAACTTTAAAGACTTATTGGTGCACAGCCACTATATAAGCAAAATGGACAGTGATAACAAGGACAAATTAAAGGGATCCTTCCCCTGTGGGACATGCAAGGCATGTAAAAATATGATCAAAACCACCGAATTTACCGGCCTAAACCACAACAAAAGATATAAAATCAGAGAATATATCTCGTGCTCCTCAAAAGGTGTAATATATCATGCCAGGTGCCCTTGTAATAAAATATACATAGGTTTAACATCTAGAGAATTGAGAGTACGTATCAGGGAGCACATATGGGATATAGAGAAAAGTAAAGAGGAAAAAGATCTGAATAATTTAAAAACAATCCCAAGGCACTTTAAATTATACCACCAAAGTGATGAGAAATTGTTAAAATTCACAGGTATAGACCAGGTACATATGGGAATACAGGGGGGGAGACCTGAATAAAAGACTGGCTCAAATTGAGAGCAAGTGGATTTTTAGATTGGGCACCATGGCACCTAGGGGACTAAATGAAACCCTTGGATTTAGTTCCTTCCTATAACTGTAGGAGGTTTTAGATAAGTTTTAATGTTTAAGTTTAGTGATTAGTATATAATATTTTAACATTTTCTTATTGTAATGATTGTAGAACTTACCTGTGTGTGTTGGACTGGTTGATGGCCGAAGTCATGATGGAGGTCCACTGAAGAAGCCTGTGAAGAAGGAAATAAAGGGAGGAGAGAAGGGGAAAAAAAAACATAAAAACTAAGAAGAAAGATTGGATACTCAATAAGTAAACTCCACCATCTATCATTTAGTATTCCAATATATGAAACAAGCACTACAAATGACAATTTTATATGTCTGTGAGAAATGCCAATGTTTATATCTAGTCTCATATGGATGTACATGACCATGGTGTATATATGTGTAGCTGCCTTGACAGCTTATCACATATATACAGTGGCTATAGAAAAGATGAGAAATAAACATCATGTATATACACGCTTGAGAAAATATTGAGATAATACACAGAGGGTGATTTCCCATAAATATAGAATAGATAGCAATGAGATATCAAAGTATGAGCATAAATAATCAATATTTATAATATTAATAATAGGAGAGACTCATTAGGAGTAAAATTACACATGCACATGACACTTTATTATGCGATAGTTATCGCATTTAATAATATAATGACAAATTAATAGTAATATAGGTAAACAGGGATTAACACCATGTATGTACATGATACTATAGGTATGCACCATGTAAGCACATATCACTTTAACGTTATGCTGAGGTAATTGCACTGAAGAATGTTTACAAAAAATGTATTATGCATACACCGCAGTATGTCGACTATATATGCACATGACACTTTACATATGCATGGTACACATGTCTTTATATATGCACATGACACTTTATCAAAAAATATTAAATCATATTATATTGATGTAACTTCATAAATATGTACTTTTGGAATTTCTGCTATATATACTCAACAGATAGAATATGAAATAATTATGTGGATTCTATGTATTTCTGGAAATATATACTTTAAAACTTTCGTCATACATATTAAACATATTAAATATGAAATAACTATGTAGGTATAGTGACACTATGTACTGCTGCTTATGTGTGACATCAGGGCGATTAAAGTCTCTAATATAGAACATCCAGGGATTGTAGATGTTATCTTCACTACTATTATGTCAATATATGGTGGAGATAGACCAATATGGAAAATAATATATATATATATCCAGGTAGATGAGATAAAATTTGTTTCCCTCCATACATGTAAGAAAATCAGACTGAGATCTCTGTGCGCGTCATGGATTGCAGATGAGAGGACTTTCGCCGTCCCGTTAGGCAAGATCCTGGTGACGTCAGACGTTTCTGCCCTCATCTGGATCGCGCAGACGGAAGGGCGGAAGTCCCATTAAAATCCTCAATCTAGCCATCGCGTGACGCGCCATGAAAGAAATCAACGTCAGTGAAGTCACATGACACGAAATGGACCGAGCCATTGGCCAATACCCGCATTAAAAGACCTCACTATTCATTAGAAAGTTAGCCCCTCCTGATGAGGCAATAAAGCGAAACGCACGTCGAGGAGCACGCCAAACCGAGCCAGCCCACACTTATACAGCACTGAATACAGGGTAAGAAAAAGAGACTTTGATCGGCCTGATTATATACACCACAGCATCAGATGATACACCTTACAGGTTGTATGGTATCGGCCACAATATAAGAATACTATCTACACCCTTTCTATACCCATGCTAGATGCACTGTAGGTTCAGATAGCTGTGAGCACAGCCAGAGCCAGCTTTGATATTTCATGCTGACCTGGGCGCCTTCACACATCTTTCTGACAGCAAGATAGCTGAATGTATAGGGACCATTAACTGCTAATAAGTGATATTAATGTGGACTGTCTTTTATGGCACTCTGTATGATCTCTGCATTCATGTTTTTTGTATATGTCTTTTATGTCATTTAATAAAAAAAAAACTATTTTAAAGGATATTATATAGTACCGATTTCTTGTTGGTTGATATATATTTAGGTGGTACATTCCTGTTGATAACAGGCTGTGTCGATCCAGTTGAACCACTGCTATACCTAGTAGATAGGTAAAAAAAAAAAAAAAACACTAAAGTGTCTGTTGCATTTTCTGGTGAAAGTCACAAATTTTGGGCTGTGATATACCCCTGCTATACCTAGTAGACAGGTAAACAAATTTCACTAATTTGTCTATTACATTCTCGGGTAAAATTCACCAATTTTTGGCTGTGACATACCCCTGCTATACCTAGTAGACAGGTAAAAACATTTCACTAATGTGTCTGTTACATTCTTGGGTGACATTTGACCATTTCTGCCGTGATTAAACCCCTGCTCTCTATAGGTGACAGGGTCATAAATTTAAAAAAATAGTCTGTTACATTGTCAGGTGACAGTTTACCAATTTTGTCATGTACAAACCCGTGCTCTGCATAGGTGATAAGGAATTAAATTGAATTTTTTTTTCTTTAAGTGACGCATGCCACCTCCTTTATTAGGCTACTTTCACACTAGCGTTCTGGGCTCCGCTTGTGAGTTCCGTTCAAAGGCTCTCACAAGCGGCCCCGAACGCATCCGTCCAGCCCTAATGCATTCTGAGTGGATGCGGATCCGCTCAGAATGCATCAGTCTGGCAGCGTTTGGCCTCCGCTCCGCTCAGCAGGCGGACACCTGAACGCTGCTTGCAGCGTTCGGGTGTCCACCTGGCCGTGCGGAGGCAAACGGATCCGTCCAGACTTACAATGTAAGTCAATGGGGACGGATCCGTTTGAATATGACACACTATGGCTCAATTTTCAAACGGATCCGTCCCCCATTGACTTTCAATGTAAAGTCTGGACCGATCCGTCTGAGGCTACTTTGACACTTAGAATTTTTTTTACAATATAATGCAGACGGAGCCGCTCTGAACGGATCCACCGTCTGAATTATATGAGCGGATCCGTCTCAGACGGATCCGCTCTGAACGCAAGTGTGAAAGTAGCCTAACTTGTAAGCTTCGGCTTCAATAATTTGTCCGACTTTTCCGCTCGAACAACATTTAATTTCATACATTGACCTCCCTTGGATGTGGCATCTCTTTCTCACGCTCCCTTTCTGGCGTGGAACCCTGATTCGTTAATAAACGAATGGTAGGCTCAGAAAAGAACATTGAAAGTTGATAGAGAAGATATCCAAATGGATCGTGGACGATCAGGCAGAAAGTATCTAGAGTCAACAAAGCGGCAGCAGGGCCTCTCCTGTCTAACGTTTCCAAATCCAAAATACCCCAGTGACATTCCCTATAATTTTTTATAAGACATTCCAATAACAAGGCATCTTAAGTGTCCTGTATTGTTATTTATCGTCACTACCTCCCCAAGTCGGGAGTGGGTAATTGCCCCACCTTTCCTTCGATTCTTCTGTTTTAATAACTTTTCTCACATTTCCGCTCGATCACATTTAATTTCATCCATTGACCTCCCTTGGATGTGGTATCCTTTTCTCACGCTCCCTCTCCGGCGTGGAACTCTGATTCGCCGCAAACCGTAATCGACATGGTAGGTGCAGAAAAGAACATGGAAAGTTGATAGAGAAGATATCCATTTGGTTTAAGAACATCACGGGCACATGCAACATGTTGGGGCATCATGTGTGCACACGCCAACACGTATTGACTGATGAGTCTGCTCCCTTCAACTTCTGGGTTTCCAAATTGGGCACATGGCCTGAGCTTGCCCTTTACACCTTGGAGGTGCTGGCCTGCCCTGCAGCCAGTGTATTGTCTGAACGTGTGTTTAGCACGACTGGAAGGGGTTATCAAATGTTATATTTCCCAATGTTTTGGGGTGTACCCTAATTGAAACAAAATTTTTTTTTTAACCAAAAACTAGTGTTGGCTACTTCCTTCTCTTCCACTGCCGCTCCCACCTACACCGCCACATCCACTGCCTCCTCAACCTCCTACTCCACATAAGCATCGTCCTCCTAGATTAAGATTTTTTTTAAACGTATTTTATGTTATTTAAAGTAATTTCCCTATCCACATTTGTTTGCAGAGCACTTGCCATGGTCTTAACCACATTTTGCTGCCATTTGAAGCCCTCTAGCCCTTTCCATGACATTTTTAGAGCCATTTTAGTGCTCAAAAGTTCAGGTCCCCATTGACTTTAATGGGATTTGGGTTCAGGGTCAAGTTTGTGTCAAGTTTGGGTCCCAAACGCAAACTGTTTTGTGAAGTTCGGCCGAACCCGTTGATCCCGAACATCCAGGTGTCTGTTCAACTCTAGCACAGGGTCATTTTGAAAATGACAGGCAGAGGAAGAAGCAGGTTGTTCCACAGGGGTGGTAAGGGTTGGGCAGGTGCACCAGGCCAGAGCCTAAGTGGGAAGTTAAAAAGGGGCGTGCGATTACGTTGGTTGAGTGGCTAACTTAACCTTCTGATTCTGCACCCTCCTCATCCTCTGTATCTGCGCCCACCTCACTCTGTACTATGTGCACCCCAAAAGACACCATTAACACCACAACCACCACCATAGCACCTCCACTTGAGTCAGAGGAATTATTTTCCCATCCATTTCTAGTCCTTACCGATGCGCAGCCATTCTTGGCATTGGATGATGAAGAGGAGGTAGCAATGGCTGCCACCCAGCAGTCTGACAACAGTACCCACGTCAGCCCAAGGAGGTTGGTCTCCACTGTTGCTGCCTACTCCAAGATCTGAAATGTCAGTGGTGGTGAAGTTGACGAAGAGACGTATCGATGGACGTCACATGGGTGCCCACAAGACAGGAAGAGGAGGGGAGTTCAGAGGGAGAGATGGAGCAGCAGATAGGGAGGAGAAGGAGGAGATGCAAGCAGAATTAGCAGTGCACCGGAGGCAAACAGCAGACTGCAAATGTATCTACAGCGAGCCATCCACTATGTCACATCTTGTGCTCCCAGGACGCCGGCACATGGCACCGCAGTGTAGAAGTTTTTTAACCTGTCAGCTGCTGACAATAGTGTTGCCATCTTCAGCCTGTGCTGTCAACGCATAGGTCGCGGTAAGCCCAACACTCATCTAGGGACGACCTCCTTAAGAAGGCACCTGGCCTCCCATCACCGAGCCCAGTGGGAGCAACGCCGTCAGAACCCACAAAGCCACACTCCATGTCTCCTTCTCCTCTCTCCTCCCATTTGTCCTCCACCTTCCACCGTGCCGTCGTCGCGTTCATCTGGCAAAAGGCAGGCTTCAGTGGCCCAAATGTCCGAGCGTAAAAAGATGATGATGCCGGATAACCCTCTTGCCCAACGGATTACCGCTGGCTTGTCGTAACTACTAGCCCGCCAACTACTGCCATATAAACTGGTGGACTCGGATAAAGATATGTAGAAGGATTGCGCTGCAGGAGAGAATTCCTTTATAGAAATAGAAGTTCCTTTAGTAGATCATCAATCAATGTGGTCATATGCCAACCTCACAATATAACACCGGTATGGAAATAGGATTTCTTGCGAGTAGATGCGTATATAAATATAGATGGTATCTTCAATAGAACTCTGTTGGAGGAAGAGAACTATAGTGTAGCATGTAGTTACACTTAACACGCTTGCTGTAAAATTATACTCACAGAATGTCCTTTGTGAGATGCATGGAAGAATATCTGCGCTGTCTTCACGGACGGCTGGGCAGGTGGAGCCGGCAAGGATCAAGACACTCGAGCAGGAAAATTCCAAATATCGATCCGACGGATAAAACACTTCTACACCTTGATGACAATAAACCACAGCTTCCCGAAAAGACTGGCAAGTAGGATGGATGCGCACCAAAGGGTCAGATAGAAATTGTTTAATAGGAAATAAAAATTACAGCTAAAAACCATAAAACTAAAGTCTCTGAAATGCCCGACCCGGGTTTCGCCATGTTGCTTCGTCTGGGGCTTGATTGGTGATTGAATTCCACAGAGTTTAAATTAGCAGGAGACCTCCCTTGTGCCACGTCATGAACACATTCACAGGAGTGCAAGGTAAGAACAATTAAATACAAGCAGAGACACATGAACAACGAATGTATATAAAATCACACATAAAAATATAAAGAATATATATATATATATATATATATATATATATATATAACAAAATATAGGGATCAAAGGATAGGGGTATGGATATATCTGTCACACAGACAATGAATAGAGAACAGATGGGAACAGATAATTTTGAGATTAATTCACAGCATTTACCACAATTCTATGAAAATAGGGACCATTACAGTAATAGAAGATTTGATGGGCAATATCAGGGCCAGGGCCATAAATCTAAAGGCCATGGAGATTACCCATATTATGCCCCTAATGGGTATAGAGTCCATTATACACCGTACTATCATCATGGTAATTATTATAACAATAAAAGGTATAAACAGCGCCCATATAATTATGGAGAACAACATCATCCATCTAGATATGGGCATGGCCCGACATATCCTACTCGGGAACAACTCAGATTTAATAACTGTAAGAGTCCTTTAATAATAAAAAAGAAAAATGGAGGAGACACTACTAAAACAGACACAGTCATCCTTCCCAGGGCTACTGGGGGGAACCATGTTGTACAGCAGATGACACATGAACAGATAGGGATAAAGGATGGTAAAGAAAAATTGCTGACAAAGACAGACACACATGAGGATAATCTTAGTCAAAATTTTCCCCATCAAAGTATACGGGGGGTACAGAGAGACCCCCCCCCCCCCCCCCAGGAAAGGACAACCATAGAGATAGTAAGAACACCCCAAAAAAGAGGCTACACCGAGGACATAGAGGTGGGGGACGGAAATCCAACCCCGGGGGGGGGGGGGGGGGGGGAGCAAGGGGAATAAATAGGAGTCTTTAACCTAAGCAAGCATTTGCTATCCAAAGAAGAAACATTGGTTCTTCAGAAAGGATTAAAATTTGCACCCAGCAGTGGCATAAATAAATTCAACTTATTTCTTGATATTCATAGATATATCAGGAAATTAAATATAGCCAAGTACTATTTGAACACACAACCATCCTTGCCGGCTGATACTATAACCATCGCGGGGGTCTCACATACTGATCTCCGAAATAAATCTAAATTCTGTCCAAAAAACAAAAATAATGAATGTTTTGATGCATTTAAAATGAGCCTCCTAAATTAATTAGAGAAGATGGACCATAACCCCAAACAACAGAATCCCTCTAAAGGGGAAAAGGAGGCACTTAAGCAATTGGAGAAAAATGACAGGATAGTGATAAAACCAGCCGACAAGGGTGGAGGAGTTGTTATAATGGATGTTGAACAATACACTATGGAAATGGATAGGCTGCTCTCGGATAAAGATACCTATTTAATTTTAAAGAACAATCCACTTGTTGCCTATAAGGGACAATTGGAAATTATTTTGAAGAAGGGCTTGGAGAAGGAGGTGTTAAACAAAAAAGAATATGATTACCTTCTTTTAAAATGCCCGGTTACCCCTGTCATATACTTTCTGCCGAAGATCCATAAAGATCCGATCAATCCACCAGGAGTCTCCGAATATATCGATTTCTTCCTGCAGAAGTATGTGACAGTGGCCCCCTCCTATCTCAAGAATTCCACCAGTGTCATCGATTTAGTCAATGACATAGGAGAAATCCATGGATCCCTATGGCTAGCCACGGTTGACGTTTCCTCCCTCTATACCTGCATTCCCCAGAATTTGGGTATTAGGGGGGTTCAGGAAGCGTTAGATACCGATCTAAATATGGGGTTAGATCAAAAAACCTTTATCCTGGAATGTGTTACCTTCTGTCTGACTCACAATTATTTTCTTTATAAAGATAATTTTTATCTCCAACACTCCGGCGTGGCGATGGGGGCGAAATTCGCCCCATGCCTCGCTAATCTTTTTATGACAATGTGGGAGAGGGAGAATATTGACCAGATCCTTAAAAAAGATTTGGGAAGGGGACAGCTATTAGTGTGGCGGAGATATATAGACGACTGCCTCCTCATCTGGCTAGGTGAGAGGGAGGGTCTAGATACCTTCATAGCGGGCATTAACTTAAATAATTTTAATTTAAAATTTACCAGTCATATCAGTCCGGTTTCTGTGGATTTCCTAGATTTGGTTATATTTGTGGAAGAGGGGAGATTAAAAACGAAGACCTTCTTCAAAACGGTTGATGTCAACACGTATATTGAGTTGAACAGTTGCCATCATCCATCATGGCTAAAAAATATCCCTAAAAATCTGTTCCAACGTATCTCGAAAAATTGTAGTAAGTTAGAAGACTTTAGAGAACAAGGACAATTAATCAAAAACAGATTCCTGGAAAAGGGATATGAGACTGAATTTTTGGATCATTGTAAAGAGGAAGTGGAACAAAAACGCACTGATATCACTTTTCAGTCAACTAATAATAAAAATGAACATAAGAAGGATTTCAGATATACCTTTCTGACTCGTTATAACAGCAAGCTGGGTTGTATAAAAAATATGATCAGTAAAAACTGGCATATCCTTTAGAACGATCCTGTACTTAGTAAAGACTTACCAGCTAGGCCTCCTGTAGTCTTTACAAGAGCCGACAATCTGACTAACAAATTGGTCCGGAGTGCAAATCTTGCTACTAGTAAAAAACGCATTAGCACACATAAAGGCAGGTTCACATGGTGCGGTTTTTGCTTACCCTGCAAAAACCGTATCCAAAAAGACCGAGAAAGGTTTGTGGAGACCATCATAACCACTAAAACCAAGGACATTGCTTTGAAAATTAGGGGCCAATTTTCCTGTAATAGTGCTGGCGTAATTTATCTTTTGGAGTGCCCTTGTGGCCTCCAATATGTCGGCAGGACTACACGCAGCCTGAAAACTCGAGTGCAGGAACAAATACGGAATATTAAAAAAGGTCTCGAGACCCACAGTGTCTCGTTACATTTTAAAATCTGCCACAACAAAAACCCTAGAGGTTTGCGCTTTTTTGGATTAGAACTTGTGCGCACACCTACCTGTGGAGGGGACTTCATTTCCTTAATAAACAAAAAAGAAGTTGAATGGATGTTCCTTCTAGGAACCATTCAGCCTCAAGGATTGAATGTTGAATGTGACGTTAATGCCTGTCTTTTTTAGTATATTTGCCACTAACACCTTGCCCCTTATATTTATATTTTTTTATATATTTTTTATATATATATATATATATATATATATATTCTTTATATTTTTATGTGTGATTTTATATACATTCTTTGTTCATGTGTGTCTGCTTGTATTTAATTGTTCTCACCTTGCACTCCTGTGAATGTGTTCATGACGTGGCACAAGGGAGGTCTCCTGCTAATTTAAACTCTGTGGAATTCAATCACCAATCAAGCCCCAGACGAAGCAACACGGCGAAACCCGGGTCGGGCATTTCAGAGACTTTAGTTTTATAGTTTTTAGCTGTAATTTTTATTTCCTATTAAACAATTTCTATCTGACCCTTTGGTGCGCATCCATCCTACTTGCCAGTCTTTTCGGGAAGCTGTGGTTTAGGCCTCATGCACACGACAGTTTTTTTTCACGGCCCGCAAAAACGGGGTCCGTGATCCGTGACCGTTTTTTCGTCCGTGGGTCTTCCTTGATTTTTGGAGGATCAACGGACATGAAAAAAAAGTCGTTTTGGCGTCCGCCTGGCCGTGCGGAGCCAAACGGATCCGTCCTGAATTACAATGCAAGTCAATGGGGACGGATCCGTTTGACGTTGACACAATATGGTGCAATTGCAAACGGATCCGTCCCCATTGACTTTCAATGTAAAGTCAGGAGTCCCTTTACTTTCACACTTGTGTTCATAATGCAGACGGTGGCTCCGTTCAGAGCGGATCCGTCTGCATTATATTGTTAAAACATTTCTAAGTGTGAAAATAGCCTCAGACGGATCCGTCCAGACTTTACATTGAAAGTCAATGGGGGACGGATCCGTTTGAAAATTGAGCCACAGTGTGTCATCTTCAAACGGATCCGTCCCCATTGACTTACATTATAAGTCTGGACGGATCCGCTTGCCTCCGCACGGCCAGGCGGACACCCGAACATAACTTGAAGCGTCCCCATCACCATGGGAACGCCTCTACGTTAGAATATACTGTCGGATATGAGCTACATCGTGAAACTCATTTCCGACAGTATATTCTAACACAGAGGCGTTCCCATGGTGATGGGGACGCTTCAGGTTAGAATATACTGAAAAACAGTGTACATGACTGCCCCCTGCTGCCTGGCAGCACCCGATCTCTTACAGGGGGCCGTAATCAGCACAATTAACTCCTCAGGTGCCGCACCTGAAGGGGTTAATTGTACTATCATATCCCCCTGTAAGAGATCAGGGCTGCCAGGCAGCAGGGGGCAGACCCCCCCCCTCCCCAGTTTGAATATCGTTGGTGGCACAGTGTGCGCCCACCATCGGGCCCCCCCCCTTCCTCCCTCTATTGTTATAAATCGTTGGTGGCACAGTGTGCGCCCACCATCGCCCCCCCTTCCTCCCTCTATAGTTAAAAATCGTTGGTGGCACAGTGTGCGCCCACCATCGGCCCCCCCTCTCTCTATAGTAGTAACAACCATTGGTGGCAGTGTGCGGCCTCCCCTTCCCCCCCCCCCCCCCATCATTGGTGGCAGCGGAGTTCCGATCGGAGTCCCAGTTTAATCGCTGGGGCTCCGATCGGTAACCATCGCAACCAGGAAGCTACTGCATCCCTGGTTGCCATGGTTACTTAGCAATAGTACAATTGTAGAAGATTCATACTTACCTGCTTGCTGCTGCGATGTCTGTGACCGGCCGGGAGCTCCACCTACTGGTAAGTGAAAGGTCTGTGCGGCGCATTGCTAAAGAACTGTCACTTACCAGTAGGAGGAGCTCCCGGCCGGTCACAGACATCGCAGCAGCAAGCAGGTAAGTATGAATCTTCTACTGTTGTACTATTGCTAACTTAGTAACCATGGCAACCAGGGCTGCAGTAGCTTCCTGGTTGCTATGGTTACCGATCGGAGCCCCAGCGATTAAACTGGGACTCCGATCGGAACTCCGCTGCCACCAATGATGGGGGGGGGGGAATGGGAGGCCGCACACTGCCACCAATGGTTGTTACTACTATAGAGAGAGGGGGGGGTGATGGTGGGCGCACACTGTGCCACCAACGATTTTTAACTATAGAGGGAGGAAGGGGGGGCGATGGTGGGCGCACACTGTGCCACCAACGATTTATTACAATAGAGGGAGGAAGGGGGGGCGATGGTGGGCACACACTGTGCCACCAACGATATTCAAACTGGGGAGGGGGGGGTCTGCCCCCTGCTGCCTGGCAGCCCTGATCTCTTACAGGGGAATATGATAGTACAATTAACCCCTTTAGGTGCCGCACCTGAAGGGGTTAATTGTGCAATCATATCCCCCTGTAAGAGATCGGGTGGTGCCAGGCAGCAGGGGGCAGTCTTGTACAAAGTTTGCAGTGTATTCTAACTAGAAGCGTCCCCATCACCATGGGAACGCTTCTGTGTTAGAATATACTGTCGGAAATGAGTTTTCACGAAGTGAAAACTTAGATCAGAAAAAAGCTTTTATGCAGACGGATCTTCGGATCCGTCTGTATGAAAGCAACCTACGGCCACGGATCACGGACACGGATGCCAATCTTGAGTGCATCCGTGTTCTTTCACGGACCCATTGACTTGAATGGGTCCGTGAACCGTTGTCCGTCAAAAAAATAGGACAGGTCATATTTTTTTGACGGACAGGATACACGGATCACGGCCTCGGCTGCAAAACTGTGCATTTTCCGATTTTTCCACGGACCCATTGAAAGTCAATGGGTCCGTGAAAAAAAACGGAAAACGGCACAACGGCCACGGATGCACACAACGGTTGTGTGCATGAGGCCTTATTGTCATCAAGGTGTAGAAGTGTTTTATCCGTCGGATCGATATTTGGAATTTTCCTGCTCGAGTGTCTTGATCCTTGCCGGCTCCACCTGCCCAGCCGTCCGTGAAGACAGCGCAGATATTCTTCCATGCATCTCACAAAGGACATTCTGTGAGTATAATTTTACAGCAAGCGTGTTAAGTGTAACTACATGCTACACTATAGTTCTCTTCCTCCAACAGAGTTCTATTGAAGATACCATCTATATTTATATACGCATCTACTCGCAAGAAATCCTATTTCCATACCGGTGTTATATTGTGAGGTTGGCATATGACCACATTGATTGATGATCTACTAAAGGAACTTCTATTTATATAAAGGAATTCTCTCCTGCAGCGCAATCCTTCTACATAACTTTATTCAGTTGACTTTTCCCACATTGTCTCTGGATTTGCAGCGCTAGAGAGGACAAGTATTTCTAACAGAGACTTTATTTTATTTTATTTATTTTTCTGGTGGACTCGGATGCCTTTATAAAATTTGTGGCCATTGGTACACCGCAATGGAAAGTCCCTGGAAGTAAATATTTCTCCCAGAAAGGCATCCTGGAGCTATATGGCCACGTTCAGCGGCAAATAAGTGTATCTCTGGCACACAGTTTCAGTGCCAAGATACATCTGACCCAGACACTTGGTCTAGCAAACACGAGCAGGGAACGTACATAACTGTTACTGCCCACTGGGTGAACCTTCTGACGGCTGTCAAGGATGCAACCCGTAGCACCCGTGTGGATTTGGTGTTTCTGACACGGATTGTATGCAGGCTTGCCTCTTCTTCAACTCCTCCTATTCCATCCTCCATCTCCTCCTCGGCTGACTCCTCCTTTTCCACTGCTACCACCTCTTCTGCTGCACCCCAAGCTCCCCAGAACCTATTCAACGTGCCAGGTGAGACGTTGCCATGCTGTGCTGCGACAGTTGTGTCTGGAAGCCAAAAGCCATTCTAGTCCTGCACTGCTTTCAGCTCTGCGGTCACAGGCCGATCAGTTGCTAACCCCCTCAATTTGACAGTTGGTAAAGTGGTGTGCGACAACGGTGCCAATCTGCTGAGCATGCTGAAACAGGGCAAAATGACACATGTGCCGCACATGTACTGAACTTAGTCATGCAGCGATTCGTTGCCAAATACCCCGGGGTCCAGTACATCTTGCGGCAGGCCAGGAAAATCTCCGGTAATTTTAGAAGATCTTACACGGCCATGGCTCGCCTTGCTGATGTTCAGCGGCGACACCACCTGCCCATCAGATTTCTGATTTGTGACAGTCCGACACACTGGATCTCCACCTTGTATATGTATGATAGGCTGCTCCAGCAGCATAGTGCCGTTAATGACTACCTGTACGAACTCTGCAGCAGGACAGGTTCTGGGGAGCTTGGTTTCTTTTTACCATGACAGTGACTGCTCATGCGCGACGAATGCAGACCTCTGCGGCCATTTGATGAGATCACCAAACTGGTCAGTCGCAGCCAGGGCGCCATCAGTGACATCCTACCTTATGCCTTTTGTCTGGAGCGTGCATTGCTTCATGTCATTGATCAAGCCGTCAAGGAGCAGGAATATGAGAAAGTCGCAATGCTGGATGAATTCCCGGGGGGGCTACTCCATCTGAGACAAGTCAAAAGCAGTCCGAAGATGAGTCAGAGGAGGATGGTGCTGGGGCAGAGTAAGAGCAATAAGAGCATGCTTTATACTTTTCTGGGACACCTGGTGTTGTCCGTGGCTGGGAGGAGGAGGCCGAGGAAGACATTATCCTGGATGATGAGCAGGAGCCAGGCCACTCCACCGCTTTCAGTTTAGTGCAAATGGGGGACTTCATGCTCCAGTGTTTTAGGAGGGGCCCCCGTATAAAAACTATAAGGGGCCAGGACCAGTACTGGGTAACAACGTACTTAGGCCCCCGGTACAAAAACAAAATGGCAGACTTGTTACCTGCATCACAGAGGGCTTTCAGAATGCAGCAATTCCAGGCCTTGATTCGAGAAATGCATCATTTTGCTTTTGTGGGCGCTGGCAGAGGAATTTCCACTCTCAGAGAAACAGTTGCATGTACCAATCCAATAGCACATACAAAAAGAGGGCGGTTTGAAGATGTGTGTGTCACTTCGGATATGAGATCTTTCTTGCAGCCAACCCATCGACAGCCGCCCTCCGGATTCAGCCTCAGGGAACGCCTAGACCAACAGGTGTCCGACTACATCGGGTTAACGGCCGATGTGGACGCTCTGAGAAGCGAGGAACCCCTGGACTACTGGGTGTGCAGGCTTAACCTGTGGCCAGAGCTGATACAATTTGCCATGGAACTCTTGGCTTGCCTTTTGTCCAGTGTCCTGTCCAAAAGGACGTTCAACGCAGCAGGGGGAAACGTGACCGATAAGCGCACTCGCCTAGCTCACGACAGTATGGACTACCTCACATTTCTAAAAATGAATAAGGCATGGATCTCGGAGGAATTCAACACATGTGACGGGTCGACCACATTTAATTGAATATCCTCATGACAGCCCACAAATATCTGCCACCACCCAGAACAAATAATGGTCCCTGTCTTAGGTAAATACAGTAGCATAAAAGATATTTTCTGTCCATTGAATGCCTAATGTTTTGGGCCTCGGAGGAATTCAACACCTGTGACGACCACGTGTTTCAACTATTATCATTAGTTTTTTTTCAAGAGGGGTGATTTCGTTAGCCATGTTTTTAATCCAATTTTATATTTTTAGTTCTTTTAAACATATGTATTTGACCTGTATTTGTACTGGTCTTCAGTAAAATTGATATCCATTGACCGTCTAATAGACCTCCAGCCACATAATCACTAGATGTTTTCTTTACGGTGAATGCATAATTTTTTGGGCCTGTAATACCCTGGCCTGCAGTAAAATTGATATCCAATGACCGTGTAATCTACCTCCAGCCACATGCTTACTTGTTCTTTTCTGTACGCTTAATGCATAATTTTTGGAGCCTGTAATACGCTGGCCTGCTGTAAAATTTATATCCAATGACCCTGTAATCTACCTGCAGCCACATATTTACTTGTTCTTTTCTCTCCGCTGAATGCATAATTTTTGGGGCCTGTAGTACGCTGCCCTGCTGTAAAATTGATATCCAATGACCCTGTAATCTACCTCCAGCCACATACTTACTTGTTCTTTAATGTACGCTGATTGCATATTTTTTGGGGCCACACTGGGCTGCTGTAAAATCGAGTTCCAATGGCGTGTAATCTACCTCCAGTCACATACTTACTTGTTTTTTTCTGTACGGTGAATGAATAATTGTTGCAGCCTCAGAGGAATTCAACACCAGTGACAACCACGTATTATCGAATTTCAACCTATTATCATTAGTTTTTTTTTCCAGAGGGGGGATTTCGTTAGCCATGTTTTTAAACCAATGTTATATTTTTAGTCCTTTTAAACATATGTATTTGACCTGTATTTGTACTGGCCTGTAGTAAAATTGATATCCATTGACCATGTAATATATCTCCGGCCACATAATCACTTGATCTTTTATGTCCGGTGAATGCCTAATGTTTGGGGCCTGTAGTCCAGTGGCCTTCAGTAAATTTTTTATTCATTGACTGCATAATTTACCTCTAGCCACATAATCAGAATTTCTTTTATGTCAGGTGAATGCCTAATTTTTAAGGATCATACTCACGTGGCCTAAAATAAAAAAAATTCTAGGCTCCAACAGGGCACATTTAAGAGAATTTCCCTTTAAGATGCATAAAAATGTCCCCTGATTAAGACACATATTTTTTGTTGGAAATTTGGGCATACTGTCTTGTATACAGACTATTTGTGCACTACTACTAAGTATTTGGTGGCTGCAAATACGAGCTGAAGGTTTTTCAGGTTTGCCTGCCATTAAAGTGAATCGGGCCCGCCGCAAACCTGCGGTTTGCAAACATTTGATTGCATTCGTGAACCGTCCCTGCCGATGTTTGTCCATCACTAATGCCAAATTTTTGGGGCCTGTACTCCCGTGGCCTAAAATAAAAATCTTCTAGACGCCAGCAGGGCACATTTTTGAGAGTTTACCTTTAAGACACATAAAAATGGCCCCTGGTTAAAATACATATTTTTTTGTTGGAATTTTTGCCATTGATCCCCCTCTGGTATGTCACTGTCCATGTTGTGGGACTATTTGTGCACTTCTAGTAAGTATTTGGTGGCTGCAAATATGACCTGAAGGTTTTTCGGGTTCGCCTGCCATTAAAGTGAACATTTCGCAAGCATTTGAACATTATGTACAGAGCAACAAATTGTAGCAGAGTCTGTAGTTCAGCAGTTTCCTAATCTCTCTCCCCCTTCAATATCACCCTACACTCTCTGTTAAGAGTTTGAAGCAACGCTGTTCCTAGTGCATGAGAGTCTTGTCACGTCTCGCCCTATTCTCAGCTCACATGAAAATGGTGGTGGCCATGTAGGATCAGGGTTTTATAGGGCTTTATCTGTGACATCACAGGGGGATGACTACCTACAGATTGGCTTGCTGCACAGCACTATGGGTTATCTTGCATTTCTGGGCTTGTCTCTTCTACACTTAGTTTCACTTTCTAACACGTGCAACCGCAGTTTTAGGAAAACTGATTTGTTATCACGAAGCATGTAGAAATTAGGATTTGTCTAGAATCAAAGTTTTCCTAAACTTCAGAACAGATTCTGCTTCTGCTTCGCTCAACACTAATTGATACACACTTCATATATGTTGTTTTAGCAACTGTCTGGATGTTGCTCATTTCAGCCCTACAGTAATTTTTAGCCACATCTGAGTAACAAGAGCCTTCATTAGGACTTGGGAAAGTTGACTGATATTGATGAAGTCCACTTCTATAGTCTTGAGCACAACACTTCCTTGCACTAAGAAGGCAAATGACCTAAATTAAAGGTAAGCTTGGAAAATCTCTAGTAATACAATATTGTAGAGAGGGACGATTATCTCTGGATTGGTTTTGTATCCAAATTGTCAAAAATTGTCCAAAAATTTGATTAATGTCTGAATAGATTTGTCACAAATCAAATATACGGTACTCCGATTGGCATTAAAAATTAGTATATGACACTATGAGGGCTCATAGGACTGTCCCTTATAGGGGGCAGATGGTGCTCAAGTACACACATTGTTATGGGGGAATAAAATGTGTTAATTGGGAGTAGAAAAACCTGGCTTGTTTGTTACAAGCCTGGAAAAATTCTCTGTACACCAGTACAGTGTAGATGTGGAAGGGGTAGGATAATCGTGGTATGTGGCCACAATAGAAGCAGCAGCAGGATCAGCACAGTATGAAACAGGCAAAGCAGTAGATGTGTATGTGACTGTTTAGGGGAAGTAGAAGTAGTGACAGCTGTGTAGGGGTACTGGTAGTGGAAGTAGGGGTAATGGAAGTGCCAGTAGGATTATCAGAATGGTGTAGCAGCTGCAGAGGTGGAGGTACACTACAGAACATAATAGTAGGCAGACAGCAGTAGTGGCATGATGGTGGCGGTAGCCATACGGTATGGAACATGATGGTAGGTAGGCAGAGATTGAGAGAGTGCCAATCAGCAGTTTGAAGTGCTGCTGTCTTTTCCTTGGCTAGAGACGTTCATTGGTCACATGACCTATGTGTAGGGATGAGCGAACTCGAACTGTATAGTTCGGGTTCGTACCGAATTTTGGGGTGTCCGTGACACGGACCCGAACCCGGACATTTTCGTAAAAGTCCGGGTTCGGGTTCGGTGTTCGTCGCTTTCTTCGCGCTTTTGTGACGCTTTCTTGGCGCTTTTTGAAAGGCTGCAAAGCAGCCAATCAACAAGCGTCATACTACTTGCCCCAAGAGGCCATCACAGCCATGCCTACTATTGGCATGGCTGTGATTGGCCAGAGCACCATGTGACCCAGCCTCTATTTAAGCTGGAGTCACATAGCGCCGCCCGTCACTCTGCTCTGATTAGCGTAGGGAGAGGTTGCGGCTGCGACAGTAGGGCGAGATTAGGCAGATTAACTCCTCCAAAGGACTTGATTAACTGATCGATCTGCAGCTGTGGATCATTGAGCTGCTGATCCTCAATTGCTCACTGTTTTTAGGCTGCACAGACCGTTTGTCAGTCTCATTTTTCTGGGGTGATCGGCGGCCATTTTGTGTCTTGTGGTGCGCCAGCACAAGCTGCGACCAAGTGCATTTAACCCTCAATGGTGTGGTTGTTTTTTGGCTAAAGCCTACATCAGGGTGAAGCTGTCACACCAAGTGCATTTAACCAGCAATAGTCTGTTCATTTTTTGGCCATATACAAAATCAGGGGCAAGCTGCGCCTGTCACCAAGTGCATTTAACCCTCAATGGTGTGGTTGTTTTTTGGCTAAAGCCTACATCAGGGTGAAGCTGTCACACCAAGTGCATTTAACCAGCAATAGTCTGTTCATTTTTTGGCCATATACAAAATCAGGGGCAAGCTGCGCCTGTCACCAAGTGCATTTAACCCTCAATGGTGTGGTTGTTTTTTGGCTAAAGCCTACATCAGGGTGAAGCTGTCACACCAAGTGCATTTAACCAGCAATAGTCTGTTCATTTTTTGGCCATATACAAAATCAGGGGCAAGCTGCGCCTGTCACCAAGTGCATTTAACCCTCAATGGTGTGGTTGTTTTTTGGCTAAAGCCTACATCAGGGTGAAGCTGTCACACCAAGTGCATTTAACCAGCAATAGTCTGTTCATTTTTTGGCCATATCCCAGTCTAATTCTGTCACTAAATCCATACCGGTCACCCAGCGCCTAAATACTAGGCCTCAAATTTATATCCAGCTAAATCTGTCCCTAGTGCTGTAGCTGGGCGAGTTATTTAGTGTCCGTTCAAGCACATTTCTTGTTCTGGGTTGAAATACAATTCCCAATTTAGCAATTTCATAATTTAGTGGTTCCTGCTATATCAGAGCTCTTTGAAATCTATCCCAAAAAGGGTATATAATATTGAAGGTGCACATAGGGTCATTCAGAGTAACTTCACACACACCCGCTACTGTGTATTTCCAAGTCTAATTCTGTCACTAAATCCATACCGGTGACCCAGCGCCTAAATACTAGGCCTCAAATTTAATTCCCTCTAAATCTCTCGTTACCCACCGCTGTACTGTTGTTGCTGGGCAAGATATTTAGTGTCCGTCAAAGCACATTTTTTGTTCTGGGTTGAAGTACAATTCCCAATTTAGCAATTTCATAATTTAGTGGTTTCTGCTATATCAGAGCTATTTGAAATCTATCCCAAAAAGGGTATATAATATTGAAGGTGCACATAGGGTCATTCAGAATAACTTCACACACACCCGCTACTGTGTATTTCCAAGTCTAATTCTGTCACTAAACCCATACCTGTCACCCAGCGCCTAAATACTAGGCCTCAAATTTAAATCCCTCTAAATCTCTCGTTACCGTTGTCCTGTTGTAGCTGGGAAAGTTATTTAGTGCCCGTCAAAGCACATTTTTTGTTCTGGGTTGAAGTACAATTCCCAATTTAGCAATTTCATAATTTAGTGGTTCCTGCTATATCAGAGCTATTTGAAATCTATCCCAAAAAGGGTATATAATATTGAAGGTGCACATAGGGTCATTCAGAATAACTTCACACACACCCGCTACTGTGTATTTCCAAGTCTAATTCTGTCACTAAATCCATACCGGTGACCCAGCGCCTAAATACTAGGCCTCAAATTTAATTCCCTCTAAATCTCTCGTTACCCACCGGTGTACTGTTGTTGCTGGGCAAGATATTTAGTGTCCGTCAAAGCACATTTTTTGTTCTGGGTTGAAGTACAATTCCCAATTTAGCAATTTCATAATTTAGTGGTTTCTGCTATATCAGAGCTATTTGAAATCTATCCCTAAAAGGGTATATAATATTGAAGGTGCACATAGGGTCATTCAGAATAACTTCACACACACCCGCTACTGTGTATTTCCAAGTCTAATTCTGTCACTAAACCCATACCTGTCACCCAGCGCCTAAATACTAGGCCTCAAATTTATATCCAGCTAAATCTGTCCCTAGTGCTGTAGCTGGGCGAGTTATTTAGTGTCCGTTCAAGCACATTTCTTGTTCTGGGTTGAAATACAATTCTCAATTTAGCAATTTCATAATTTAGTGGTTCCTGCTATATCAGAGCTCTTTGAAATCTATCCCAAAAAGGGTATATAATATTGAAGGTGCACATAGGGTCATTCAGAGTAACTTCACACACACCCGCTACTGTGTATTTCCAAGTCTAATTCTGTCACTAAATCCATACCGGTGACCCAGCGCCTAAATACTAGGCCTCAAATTTAATTCCCTCTAAATCTCTCGTTACCCACCGCTGTACTGTTGTTGCTGGGCAAGATATTTAGTGTCCGTCAAAGCACATTTTTTGTTCTGGGTTGAAGTACAATTCCCAATTTAGCAATTTCATAATTTAGTGGTTTCTGCTATATCAGAGCTATTTGAAATCTATCCCAAAAAGGGTATATAATATTGAAGGTGCACATAGGGTCATTCAGAATAACTTCACACACACGCTTCTGTGCATTTCCAAGTCTAATTCTGTCACTAAATCCATACCGGTGACCCAGCGCCTAAATACTAGGCCTCAAATTTAATTCCCTCTAAATCTCTCGTTACCCACCGCTGTACTGTTGTTGCTGGGCAAGATATTTAGTGTCCGTCAAAGCACATTTTTTGTTCTGGGTTGAAGTACAATTCCCAATTTAGCAATTTCATAATTTAGTGGTTTCTGCTATATCAGAGCTATTTGAAATCTATCCCTAAAAGGGTATATAATATTGAAGGTGCACATAGGGTCATTCAGAATAACTTCACACACACCCGCTACTGTGTATTTCCAAGTCTAATTCTGTCACTAAATCCATACCGGTGACCCAGCGCCTAAATACTAGGCCTCAAATTTAATTCCCTCTAAATCTCTCGTTACCCACCGGTGTACTGTTGTTGCTGGGCAAGATATTTAGTGTCCGTCAAAGCACATTTTTTGTTCTGGGTTGAAGTACAATTCCCAATTTAGCAATTTCATAATTTAGTGGTTTCTGCTATATCAGAGCTATTTGAAATCTATCCCTAAAAGGGTATATAATATTGAAGGTGCACATAGGGTCATTCAGAATAACTTCACACACACGCTTCTGTGCATTTCCAAGTCTAATTCTGTCACTAAATCCATACCGGTGACCCAGCGCCTAAATACTAGGCCTCAAATTTAATTCCCTCTAAATCTCTCGTTACCCACCGCTGTACTGTTGTTGCTGGGCAAGATATTTAGTGTCCGTCAAAGCACATTTTTTGTTCTGGGTTGAAGTACAATTCCCAATTTAGCAATTTCATAATTTAGTGGTTTCTGCTATATCAGAGCTATTTGAAATCTATCCCTAAAAGGGTATATAATATTGAAGGTGCACATAGGGTCATTCAGAGTAACTTCACACACACCCGCTACTGTGTATTTCCAAGTCTAATTCTGTCACTAAATCCATACCGGTGACCCAGCGCCTAAATACTAGGCCTCAAATTTAATTCCCTCTAAATCTCTCGTTACCCACCGGTGTACTGTTGTTGCTGGGCAAGATATTTAGTGTCCGTCAAAGCACATTTTTTGTTCTGGGTTGAAGTACAATTCCCAATTTAGCAATTTCATAATTTAGTGGTTTCTGCTATATCAGAGCTATTTGAAATCTATCCCTAAAAGGGTATATAATATTGAAGGTGCACATAGGGTCATTCAGAATAACTTCACACACACGCTTCTGTGCATTTCCAAGTCTAATTCTGTCACTAAATCCATACCGGTGACCCAGCGCCTAAATACTAGGCCTCAAATTTAAATCCCTCTAAATCTCTCGTTACCCACCACTGTACTGTTGTTGCTGGGCAAGATATTTAGTGTCCGTCAAAGCACATTTTTTGTTCTGGGTTGAAGTACAATTCCCAATTTAGCAATTTCATAATTTAGTGGTTTCTGCTATATCAGAGCTATTTGAAATCTATCCCTAAAAGGGTATATAATATTGAAGGTGCACATAGGGTCATTCAGAATAACTTCACACACACGCTTCTGTGCATTTCCAAGTCTAATTCTGTCACTAAATCCATACCGGTGACCCAGCGCCTAAATACTAGGCCTCAAATTTAAATCCCTCTAAATCTCTCGTTACCCACCACTGTACTGTTGTTGCTGGGCAAGATATTTAGTGTCCGTCAAAGCACATTTTTTGTTCTGGGTTGAAGTACAATTCCCAATTTAGCAATTTCATAATTTAGTGGTTTCTGCTATATCAGAGCTATTTGAAATCTATCCCTAAAAGGGTATATAATATTGAAGGTGCACATAGGGTCATTCAGAATAACTTCACACACACGCTTCTGTGCATTTCCAAGTCTAATTCTGTCACTAAATCCATACCGGTCACCCAGCGCCTAAATACTAGGCCTCAAATTTATATCCCGCTGAATTTGAATACAATACATTGGGCCAAATAATATATTTGTTGTTGTGGTGAACCATAACAATGAGAAAAACATCTAGTAAGGGACGCGGACGTGGACATGGTCGTGGTGGTGTTAGTGGACCCTCTGGTGCTGGGAGAGGACGTGGCCGTTCTGCCACATCCACACGTCCTAGTGTACCAACTACCTCAGGTCCCAGTAGCCGCCAGAATTTACAGCGATATATGGTGGGGCCCAATGCCGTTCTAAGGATGGTAAGGCCTGAGCAGGTACAGGCATTAGTCAATTGGGTGGCCGACAGTGGATCCAGCACGTTCACATTATCTCCCACCCAGTCTTCTGCAGAAAGCGCACAGATGGCGCCTGAAAACCAACCCCATCAGTCTGTCACATCACCCCCATGCATACCAGGGAAACTGTCTCAGCCTCAAGTTATGCAGCAGTCTCTTATGCTGTTTGAAGACTCCGCTGGCAGGGTTTCCCAAGGGCATCCACCTAGCCCTTCCCCAGCGGTGAAAGACATAGAATGCACTGACGCACAACCACTTATGTTTCCTGATGATGAGGACATGGGAATACCACCTCAGCATGTCTCTGATGATGACGAAACACAGGTGCCAACTGCTGCGTCTTTCTGCAGTGTGCAGACTGAACAGGAGGTCAGGGATCAAGACTGGGTGGAAGACGATGCAGGGGACGATGAGGTCCTAGACCCCACATGGAATGAAGGTCGTGCCACTGACTTTCACAGTTCGGAGGAAGAGGCAGTGGTGAGACCGAGCCAACAGCGTAGCAAAAGAGGGAGCAGTGGGCAAAAGCAGAACACCCGCCGCCAAGAGACTCCGCCTGCTACTGACCGCCGCCATCTGGGACCGAGCACCCCAAAGGCAGCTTCAAGGAGTTCCCTGGCATGGCACTTCTTCAAACAATGTGCTGACGACAAGACCCGAGTGGTTTGCACGCTGTGCCATCAGAGCCTGAAGCGAGGCATTAACGTTCTGAACCTGAGCACAACCTGCATGACCAGGCACCTGCATGCAAAGCATGAACTGCAGTGGAGTAAACACCTTAAAACCAAGGAAGTCACTCAGGCTCCCCCTGCTACCTCTTCTGCTGCTGCCGCCTCGGCCTATTCTGCTGCTGCCGCCTCGGCCTCTTCCTCCGCCTCTGGAGGAACGTTGGCACCTGCCGCCCAGCAAACAGGGGATGTACCACCAACACCACCACCACCACCTCCGTCACCAAGCGTCTCAACCATGTCACACGCCAGCGTTCAGCTCTCCATCTCACAAACATTTGATAGAAAGCGTAAATTCCCACCTAGCCACCCTCGATCCCTGGCCCTGAATGCCAGCATTTCTAAACTACTGGCCTATGAAATGCTGTCATTTAGGCTGGTGGACACAGACAGCTTCAAACAGCTCATGTCGCTTGCTGTCCCACAGTATGTTGTTCCCAGCCGGCACTACTTCTCCAAGAGAGCCGTGCCTTCCCTGCACAACCAAGTATCCCATAAAATCAAGTGTGCACTGCGCAACGCCATCTGTAGCAAGGTCCACCTAACCACAGATACGTGGACCAGTAAGCACGGCCAGGGACGCTATATCTCCCTAACTGCACACTGGGTAAATGTAGTGGCAGCTGGGCCCCAGGCGGAGAGCTGTTTGGCGCACGTCCTGCCGCCGCCAAGGATCGCAGGGCAACATTCTTTGCCTCCTGTTGCCACCTCCTCCTTCTCGGCTTCCTCCTCCTCTTCTTCCACCTGCTCATCCAGTCAGCCACACACCTTCACCACCAACTTCAGCACAGCCCGGGGTAAACGTCAGCAGGCCATTCTGAAACTCATATGTTTGGGGGACAGGCCCCACACCGCACAGGAGTTGTGGCGGGGTATTGAACAACAGACCGACGAGTGGTTGCTGCCGGTGAGCCTCAAGCCCGGCCTGGTGGTGTGTGATAATGGGCGAAATCTCGTTGCAGCTCTGGGACTAGCCAATTTGACGCACATCCCTTGCTTGGCGCATGTGCTGAATTTGGTGGTGCAGAAGTTCATTCACAACTACCCCGACATGTCAGAGCTGCTGCATAAAGTGCGGGCCGTCTGTTCGCGCTTCCGGCGTTCACATCCTGCCGCTGCTCGCCTGTCTGCGCTACAGCGTAACTTCGGCCTTCCCGCTCACCGCCTCATATGCGACGTGCCCACCAGGTGGAACTCCACCTTGCACATGCTGGACAGACTGTGCGAGCAGCAGCAGGCCATAGTGGAGTTTCAGCTGCAGCACGCACGGGTCAGTCGCACTACAGAACAGCACCACTTCACCACCAATGACTGGGCCTCCATGCGAGACCTGTGTGCCCTGTTGCGCTGTTTCGAGTACTCCACCAACATGGCCAGTGGCGATGACACCGTTATCAGCGTTACAATACCACTTCTATGTCTCCTTGAGAAAACACTTAGGGCGATGATGGAACAGGAGGTGGCCCAGGAGGAGGAGGAGGAGGATGAGGAAGAGGGGTCATTTTTAGCACTTTCAGGCCAGTCTCTTCGAAGTGACTCAGAGGGAGGTTTTTTGCAACAGCAGAGGCCAGGTACAAATGTGGCCAGCCAGGGCCCACTACTGGAGGACGAGGAGGACGAGGATGAGGAGGAGGTGGAGGAGGATGAGGATGAAGCATGGTCACAGCGGGGTGGCACCCAACGCAGCTCGGGTCCATCACTGGTGCGTGGCTGGGGGGAAAGGCAGGACGATGACGATACGCCTCCCACAGAGGACAGCTTGTCCTTACCCCTGGGCAGCCTGGCACACATGAGCGACTACATGCTGCAGTGCCTGCGCAACGACAGCAGAGTTGCCCACATTTTAACCTGTGCGGACTACTGGGTTGCCACCCTGCTGGATCCACGCTACAAAGACAATGTGCCCACCTTACTTCCTGCACTGGAGCGTGATAGGAAGATGCGCGAGTACAAGCGCACGTTGGTAGACGCGCTACTGAGAGCATTCCCAAATGTCACAGGGGAACAAGTGGAAGCCCAAGGCCAAGGCAGAGGAGGAGCAAGAGGTCGCCAAGGCAGCTGTGTCACGGCCAGCTCCTCTGAGGGCAGGGTTAGCATGGCAGAGATGTGGAAAACTTTTGTCAACACGCCACAGCTAACTGCACCACCACCTGATACGCAACGTGTTAGCAGGAGGCAACATTTCACTAACATGGTGGAACAGTACGTGTGCACACCCCTCCACGTACTGACTGATGGTTCGGCCCCATTCAACTTCTGGGTCTCTAAATTGTCCACGTGGCCAGAGCTAGCCTTTTATGCCTTGGAGGTGCTGGCCTGCCCGGCAGCCAGCGTTTTGTCTGAACGTGTATTCAGCACGGCAGGGGGCGTCATTACAGACAAACGCAGCCGCCTGTCTACAGCCAATGTGGACAAGCTGACGTTCATAAAAATGAACCAGGCATGGATCCCACAGGACCTGTCCGTCCCTTGTCCAGATTAGACATTAACTACCTCCCCATAACCATATATTATTGGACTCCAGGGCACTTCCTCATTCAATCCTATTTTTATTTTCATTTTACCATTATATTGCGATGCTACCCAAAGTTGAATGAACCTCTCCTCTGCCTGTGTGCTAGGCCTAAATATATGCCAATGGACTGTTGCAGTGGTGGCTGACATGAAGCCTGATTCTCTGCTATGACATGCAGACTAATTCTCTGCTGACATGAAGCCAGATTGTCTGTTACGGGACCTCTCTCCTCTGCCTGGGTGCTGGGCCTAAATTTATGACCATGGACTGTTGCAGTGGTGGCTGACGTGAAGCCTGATTCTCTGCTATGACATGCAGACTGATTCTCTGCTGACATGAAGCCAGATCGTCTGTTACGGGACCTCTCTGCTCTGCCTGTGTGCTAGGCCTAAATATATGCCAATGGACTGTTGCAGTGGTGGGTGACGTGAAGCCTCATTCTCTGCTATGACATGCAGACTGATTCTCTGCTGACATGAAGCCAGATTGTCTGTTACGGGACCTCTCTGCTCTGCCTGTGTGCTAGGCCTAAATATATGCCAATGGACTGTTGCAGTGGTGGGTGACGTGAAGCCTCATTCTCTGCTATGACATGCAGACTGATTCTCTGCTGTCATGAAGCCAGATTGTCTGTTACGGGACCTCTCTGCTCTGCCTGTGTGCTAGGCCTAAATATATGCCAATGGACTGTTGCAGTGGTGGGTGACGTGAAGCCTCATTCTCTGCTATGACATGCAGACTGATTCTCTGCTGACATGAAGCCAGATTGTCTGTTACGGGACCTCTCTGCTCTGCCTGTGTGCTAGGCCTAAATATATGCCAATGGACTGTTGCAGTGGTGGGTGACGTGAAGCCTCATTCTCTGCTATGACATGCAGACTGATTCTCTGCTGTCATGAAGCCAGATTGTCTGTTACGGGACCTCTCTCCTCTGCCTGGGTGCTGGGCCTAAATTTATGACAATGGACTGTTGCAGTGGTGGCTGACGTGAAGCCTGATTCTCTGCTATGACATGCAGACTAATTCTCTGCTGACATGAAGCCAGATTGTCTGTTACGGGACCTCTCTCCTCTGCCTGGGTGCTGGGCCTAAATATATGCCAATGGACTGTTGCAGTGGTGGCTGACGTGAAGCCTCATTCTCTGCTATGACATGCAGACTAATTCTCTGCTGTCATGAAGCCAGATTGTCTGTTACGGGACCTCTCTGCTCTGCCTGTGTGCTAGGCCTAAATATATGCCAATGGACTGTTGCAGTGGTGGGTGACGTGAAGCCTCATTCTCTGCTATGACATGCAGACTGATTCTCTGCTGACATGAAGCCAGATTCTCTGTTACGGGACCTCTCTCCTCTGCCTGTGTGTGTGCTGGGCCTAAATATATGCCAATGGACTGTTGCAGTGGTGGCTGACGTGAAGCCTCATTCTCTGCTATGACATGCAGACTAATTCTCTGCTGACATGAAGACAGATTCTCTGTTACGGGACCTCCCTCCTCTGCCTGGGTGCTGGGCCTAAATATATGCCAATGGACTGTTGCAGTGGTGGCTGACGTGAAGCCTCATTCTCTGCTATGACATGCAGACTGATTCTCTGCTGACATGAAGCCAGATTCTCTGTTACGGGACCTCTCTCCTCTGCCTGTGTGTGTGCTGGGCCTAAATATATGCCAATGGACTGTTGCAGTGGTGGCTGACGTGAAGCCTCATTCTCTGCTATGACATGCAGACTGATTCTCTGCTGACATGAAGCCAGATTCTCTGTTACGGGACCTCTCTCCTCTGCCTGTGTGTGTGCTGGGCCTAAATATATGCCAATGGACTGTTGCAGTGGTGGCTGACGTGAAGCCTCATTCTCTGCTATGACATGCAGACTAATTCTCTGCTGACATGAAGACAGATTCTCTGTTACGGGACCTCCCTCCTCTGCCTGGGTGCTGGGCCTAAATATATGCCAATGGACTGTTGCAGTGGTGGCTGACGTGAAGCCTCATTCTCTGCTATGACATGCAGACTAATTCTCTGCTGACATGAAGACAGATTCTCTGTTACGGGACCTCTCTCCTCTGCCTGGGTGCCGGGGCCTAAATATCTGAGAATGGACTGTTCCAGTGGTGGGTGACGGGAAGCCAGATTCTCTGCTATGGAACCTCTCTCCAATTGATTTTGGTTAATTTTTATTTATTTAATTTTTATTTTAATTCATTTCCCTATCCACATTTGTTTGCAGGGGATTTACCTACATGTTGCTGCCTTTTGCAGCCCTCTAGCTCTTTCCTGGGCTGTTTTACAGCCTTTTTAGTGCCGAAAAGTTCGGGTCCCCATTGACTTCAATGGGGTTCGGGTTCGGGACGAAGTTCGGATCGGGTTCGGATCCCGAACCCGAACATTTCCGGGATGTTCGGCCGAACTTCTCGAACCCGAACATCCAGGTGTTCGCTCAACTCTACCTATGTGGAGCTCAATCCCAAGTGAATGAGCTTTGATTGTGATACTAAGTACAGCCACTATATATTGTATGGAGCTATACAGGGGTGCTGGGAATCGGATACCCACCGATCAGATATTAATGACCTATCCTGAAGATCAATCTTGTACTCCCGGACAACATGCATATTGAAACTAATTTTTACAGCATACTGTTGTATCCTGTTTGACTATAGTTTTTATTCATAAAGTTTTTGTCCATCCTAATAATTATTTAGTCTCCATGTTTCCTCTGCATATTTTTACCCACTTTGCAATCCTTGTGTAGATTTAAAAACACTACTTTATTTGTATGTTATGCAGGTTCAATAGCACACACCCCTACCCCGAAACAAGCTACGTGTATAAATAAATAAATGAAAAAGATTAACAAAATAGAAATGTTGTCAAAAGCATGGGCAGCATAATTAGAATTATAAAGGAATACAGTATCTAGGCACAATATAATTTCCATATCAGATCACCCTTAAGTAGATCCTGAGAAATTAAAAATATAAATTATGCATTGAAAAACATCTTCACCTATTTTACAATAATCAACATAACGATGGCAGAATTATTATACACGTTTGATATGATCTTGCCTGCACAGTAGATTCTGCTTGGTTTGCAAGTCATTGACACATGCAATTATTCCCCTGCAGTATATAATTTGGAAGCCACATATTATAGGGCATTTTTGCCACAATAAAACTCTTTTATTGTAATCCCATCAGTAATGTGCAAACATTAGTGATTTCAATGCATGGCTTATATTTATATCTTCTTTTAAATCACGGTTACTTATTTAAATGCAAATCCATTTCAGTAAATCTATGTGGGCTGGAAGGTATGCAAGCATCCTGCTTATCCAGAGGTCCATCAACAAAGTGGAGTGTTATGCAAACACATATTTTGGAAACAAAATCATATTTGAAATACTGTAATTAGTGTTCAAGCATCTAACAAAATTTACAGACCTATAATGGTCTGTGTTAGATTTCCTATTTTAAGTTGCACTGGGATGTAAACTTCACGCATCATTAGGAAGAACATTTTATTCACAGTTTGAATTTGATGATGAAGCCTGTCAAATGCAATTTGAAGTGATAATTCCTCTATCTTCTCACATATACATATGATATTACTTCACAAATGTCTTGATGACTTAAATGTTTTAGGATTCCTTGCCAAGTGTAAAGTGGTTCTTGTAATGAGAATTGGAGACGGAGCTCTATTCTGCCATTAACATAATTCCACTTTATATATATATATTTTTTGATATGATGTTAACACCTTCTCCTTGGATTTCATGTATTTAATGGTATTTGAAATCAAATTAAACAGTATTTTGCTTCAGGTTAGACACAAAAAAATGTATTTTATAAAAATCCAAAAGAGTTTAGGTTCCAGCGTTGTAAGGGGAACAGTTTGTAGTTTGGTCACTCATGTACTGAGTTTTCCTGTCAGGCTGCTCAGTCATGATGGCATAATATAGACAGGATCATGTGATTGTACTATTGTATAGCAGTGTAAGGCCGAATGCACATGGCTGTGGAACACGGATGTGAGTGGTCCGTGGTATCCCGGCCTGGCATCCTGTTGAGAGCAGGAGCGCACGGCGTCATTGTTTGCAATGACGCCGTGCGCTCTGTGCCGCCGCTGCAGTACAGTAATAAACTCGTATAGATTATACAAGTGTATTACTGTACTGCAGCGGCGGCACGAAGCACACAGCGTCATAGCAAACAATGACGCCGTGCGCTCCTGCTCTTAACAGGATGCCAGGCCGGGATACCACGGACCGCTCACGTCCGTGTTCCACGTCCATGTTCCACATCCGTGTGCATTCGACCTGATGTGTATTGAGGCCCCACCACCTCACTCTCTAGGCAGCTCTGTAAGTGGTGGCAACCAGTCCTGCTCGCATTCTAGGACAGGTTGCTGGCGGCTATTTTAAATAATTCCTGGATAAACCCTTCAAGTGAGTTTCCACAATGATACCGTAAATTATTCATATACTTGGAACCAACCTATGATTGTGAATTTGTAAAAAGAAAATTAAATCAGTTGTACTTTCTACTATTTGCTCAGGGTTTTTTGCTGGAGATTTGGAAGAGGTTTCCATGCTGATCTCAAAAGTTCTTGATGCAGATGGTGGCAGTGTGGGGCTGCAGGAGCAGTTGAGGCACTGTTACTGTCTGATATTTGTTGGAAATTCTATTCAAAATGGCTAAATTAAATAGTAAAATGGCTTACTAGCATTCTGGTTTAAAGGGATTCTCTGGGAAAACAAATAAATAAAAAATAAAAACATGGAATCATAATTAATTGTATAACTTTAATTAGCAGAACATGCTCCTTTTTATCTAGGAAGTAATTAGTGCAGTAAATTAAATGGTCTTAATAAAATAGTCTTCCTGGTTCACCATAGTAATTACATCAACATTCTATCTTCATATCTCACTGTATGGACACTAAGAAGAAAGACTGTTGACCGAAAACCTTCACCACATACGATCTAATTTGCCCGTTCGAGTGTGTTGAAGTTTTAATCATCAGTTCCTTTGCTGGTTTGGGAACCTATTACTAGCACCTCCGCTATGTATGTCATGAATTTCTTCTTCTAGAATGTAACTTGAATGTGGTTGAGAGTTGTGTGTGCGTGGTGGGGGATGGGCTGTTCCACAATCAGCTATGGATGGGTCTGGGACTGCCTGCCGGATCCGGAAATCCGTGTGCAAGCGGATAGCATTTGTAGACGATCCGTATGCGGATACGTCTAACAAATGCATTGAAACACTGTATCCGTCTCTCCGATGTCATCCGGAAAAACGGATCCGGTATTACATTTTTTGATTTTTTTTAAATGTCTGCGCATGCGCAGAACGTAAAACCGGATCCGTTTTGCCGAAACACTGCATTAATGCATTTAAATGGAAAATAATGCCTTAAGAGTGACTGAACTAAAGACATCCTGATGCATACTGAACGGATTGCTCTCCATTTAAAATGCATGAGGATAAAACTGATCAGTTTTTTTTCCAGTATAGAGCCCCTAGGGCGGAACTCAATACCGGAAAAACTTAAATGCAATTGTGAAAGTACCCTTACCCCTATCTCACCCACAGAGGTCTCAATAACCATCCTAGTTACATTTTACGATGGGTTTCTTACTGTTTAACAGGATTGTCACCATTTAAGATTAACTTAGATAAAACAAGCATCTTCTGCTAACTAAAGGTCACTGATGTCATTGATCTTCCCTACCTCATCACCATTTATATGGAGGGGGAGGTGACATGAACAGGAATACATTACCTCCTCCATATAAATGGTGAGAAGGTAGAGAGGGTCAATTACATCAGATTTATGGGGCTCTATGTCACAAAGGATTTGACATGGACTATTATATTTTCCATTTGGCAAAGAAAGCTCAGCAGAGGCTTTTCTACTTAAAGTGTAACTGTCATTTATTTATTTATTTGGTAGTTTATTAGATCTAGGCTTATAGTAACAGTTTTCATTAATGTCCCCTGTCCCTTTCCACTCGTACCTTAAAAGACTGTTGCTAGGGCTTGTCTGTCTTCCCATTAGTATAAACAGAAGACGGAGTGAGGAGGCGTGTCTCTCAATAATCCAATCTGATTGGCTGGCAGGGAGCTGCTGGATAAAGGAAGTGTGTATGTGAAGCGAGGGAAGGCAGTTTTGGCTTCATACAACTGGCAAAGGAGCCATCTTGAGAAGATCCTATCTGCAAACCCGGAGATGCGGTGCGGAAGCATGGATCGGAACCCCACAGAAGCACTACAGAGTGCTCCCATGGTGTTTCTGGCCGTGCCTCCACACCGCAAAAAAGTAGTGCATGCCCTACTTTTTTGTGGTGCGGAACGTCGGATGCGGATCTCTGACCCCATTCAAGTGAATGGGTCCGCGATCCGCATGCGGCTGCCCTACAGTCAGTGCCTGTGCATTGTGCAGCACGGGCCCAGCCAGCACACTGGCTATAGAGATATAGGACTATCAGGACACAATCAAATAGATCCTAGAGCTACAGCCTCAATCTTACCTCCTCTTATTCTTCACATAACATATTAACACACTCAGAACTGTTAAATAGTAAAGGAATATACAGGGAGTGCAGAATTATTAGGCAAGTTGTATTTTTGAGGATTAATTTTATTATTGAA
The DNA here is from genome assembly GCF_014858855.1 of Bufo gargarizans. Classification (NCBI taxonomy): domain Eukaryota; kingdom Metazoa; phylum Chordata; class Amphibia; order Anura; family Bufonidae; genus Bufo; species Bufo gargarizans. The sequence continues at coordinate 126,529,136 of NC_058083.1, forward strand.
CAACAACCATGTTTTCAATGAACCCAAAAAACTCATTAATATCAAAGCTGAATATTTTTGGAAGTAGTTTTTAGTTTGTTTTTAGTTTTAGCTATTTTAGGGGGATATCTGTGTGTGCAGGTGACTATTACTGTGCATAATTATTAGGCAACTTAACAAAAAACAAATATATACCCATTTCAATTATTTATTTTTACCAGTGAAACCAATATAACATCTCAACATTCACAAATATACATTTCTGACATTCAAAAACAAAACAAAAACAAATCAGTGACCAATATAGCCACCTTTCTTTGCAAGGACACTCAAAAGCCTGCCATCCATGGATTCTGTCAGTGTTTTGATCTGTTCACCATCAACATTGCGTGCAGCAGCAACCACAGCCTCCCAGACACTGTTCAGATAGGTGTACTGTTTTCCCTCCTTGTAAATCTCACATTTGATGATGGACCACAGGTTCTCAATGGGGTTCAGATCAGGTGAACAAGGAGGCCATGTCATTAGATTTTCTTCTTTTATACCCTTTCTTGCCAGCCACGCTGTGGAGTACTTGGACGCGTGTGATGGAGCATTGTCCTGCATGAAAATCATGTTTTTCTTGAAGGATGCAGACTTCTTCCTGTACCACTGCTTGAAGAAGGTGTCTTCCAGAAACTGGCAGTAGGACTGGGAGTTGAGCTTGACTCCATCCTCAACCCGAAAAGGCCCCACAAGCTCATCTTTGATGATACCAGCCCAAACCAGTACTCCACCACCACCTTGCTGGCGTCTGAGTCGGACTGGAGCTCTCTGCCCTTTACCAATCCAGCCACGGGCCCATCCATCTGGCCCATCAAGACTCACTCTCATTTCATCAGTCCATAAAACCTTAGAAAAATCAGTCTTGAGATATTTCTTGGCCCAGTCTTGACGTTTCAGCTTGTGTGTCTTGTTCAGTGGTGGTCGTCTTTCAGCCTTTCTTACCTTGGCTATGTCTCTGAGTATTGCACACCTTGTGCTTTTGGGCACTCCAGTGATGTTGCAGCTCTGAAATATGGCCAAACTAGTGGCAAGTGGCATCTTGGCAGCTGCACGCTTGACTTTTCTCAGTTCATGTGCAGTTATTTTGCGCCTTGGTTTTTTCACACGCTTCTTGCGACCCTGTTGACTATTTTGAATGAAACGCTTGATTGTTCGATGATCACGCTTCAGAAGCTTTGCAATTTTAAGAGTGCTGCATCCCTCTGCAAGATATCTCACTAATTTTGACTTTTCTGAGCCTGTCAAGTCCTTCTTTTGACCCATTTTGCCAAAGGAAAGGAAGTTGCCTAATAATTATGCACACCTGATATAGGGTGTTGATGTCATTAGACCACACCCCTTCTCATTACAGAGATGCACATCACCTAATATGCTTAATTGGTAGTAGGCTTTCGAGCCTATACAGCTTGGAGTAAGACAACATGCATAAAGAGGATGATGTGGTCAAAATACTCATTTGCCTAATAATTCTGCACTCCCTGTATTTAGATTTGTAAATATAATTGCACAAGATTTATTTTTTAAATATTTTATTTTATGCATAGAAATGTGAAAAAAACACACTGAAATACTGAAGAACGAGAAATACAACATCGATAAATATGGAGATCTTTACTGAAGCATCCTAAAACTGAAAAAACAGGAAAGCAAAATGTGTACGTGTTTCGAATGTATGCGTAATTAGTTATGGACGAACATCGGGTGGGACGTTCGCGAACAGCGCGTTACCGATCAAATGTTCGCAAACTACGCGTTCGTGGCGGGCCCTATTCATTTTAATGGCAGGTGAACCTGAAAAACCTTCAGGTCATATTTGCAGCCACCAAATACTTACTAGAAGTGAACAAATAGTGACTAGACGTATATTAGACGGTCACTGGATAACAAGTTTACTATAGGCCAGTACAGGCCTGAAAAATTTGGCATTCACCTGACAGAAAAGAACAAGTGATTATGTGGATGGAGGTATATTAGACGGTCAGTGGATAACAATTTCACTGTAGGCCAGTATAGGCCCCAAAAATTAGGCATTCACCTGTCAGAGAAGAACAAATGATTATGTGGCTGGAGGTACATTAGACTCTCACTGAATAACAATTTTACTGTAGGACAGTGGAGTACAGGCCCCAAAAATTAGGTATTCACCTGACAGAAAAGAACAAGTGATTATGTGGCTGGAGGTACATTAGGCTCTCACTGAATAACAATTTTACTGTAGGCCAGAGGAGTACAGGCACAAAAAATTAGGCATTCACCTGACAGAAAAGAACAAGTGATTATGTGGCTGGAGGTATATTAGACAGTCAGTGGATAACAATTTCACTGTAGACCAGTAAAGGCCCCAAACAATAGGCATTCACCTGACAGAAAAGAACAAGTGATTATATTGGCTGGTGGTATATTAGACGGTCACTAGATAACAATTTTACTATAGGCCAGTATAGGTCCCAAAAATTAGGTATTCACCTGACAGAAAAGAACAAGTGATTATGTGGCTGGAGGTATATTAGACGGTCACTGGATAACAATTTTACTATAGGCCATTAAAGGTCCCAAAAATTAGGCATTCATCTGACAGAAAAAAACAAGTGATTATGTGGCTGGAGGTATATTAGGCGGTCACTGAATAACAATTTTACTGTAGGCCAGTGGAGTAGAGGCCTGAAAAATCAAACATTCCCTGACAGAAAAGAACAAGTGATTATGTGGCCGGGGGTATATTAGACTGTCAGTGGATAACAATTTCACTGTAGGCCAGTACAGGCCTGAAAAATTAGGCATTCACCTAACAGAAAAGAACAAGTGATTATGTGGCTGGAGGTACATTAGGCTCTCACTGAATAACAATCTTACTGTAGGCCAGAAGAGTATAGGCCCCAAAAAGTAGGCATTCACCTGACAGAGAAGAACAAATGATTATGTTGCTGGAGGTACATTAGACTCTCACTGAATAACAATCTTACTGTAGGCCAGTGGAGTACAGGCCCCAAAAATTAGGCATTCGCCTGACAAAAAAAACCAAGTGATTATGTGGCTGGAGGTACATTAGGCTCTCACTGAATAACAATTTTACTCTAGGACAGTGGAGTACAGGCCCCAAAAATTATGTGGCTTGAGGTATATTAGACGGTCACTGGATAACAATTTTACTATAGGCCAGTACAGGCCCCAAAAATTGGTTATTCACCTGACTGAAAAGAACAAGTGATTATGTGGCTGGAGGTATATTAGACGGTCACTGGATAACAATTTTACTATAGGCCAGTACAGGTCTCAAAAATTAGGCATTCATCTGACAAAAAAGAACAAGTGATTATGTGGCTGGTGGTACATTAGGCGTTCAATGAATAACTATTTTACTGTAGGCCAGTGGAGTACAGGCCCAAAAAATTAGGCATTCACCTGACAGAAAAGAACAAGTGATTATGTGGATGTAGGTATATTAGACGGTCACTGGATAGCAATTTTACTGTAGGCCAGTACAGGCCTTAAATATTAGGCATTTACCTGACAGAAAAGAACAAGTGATTATGTGGCTGGAGGTACATTAGGAGGTCACTGAATAACAATTTTACTGAAGGCCATTGGAGTATAGGCCCCAAAAATTAGGCATTCATCTGACAGAAAAGAACAAGTGATTATGTGGGTGGAGGTATATTACACGGTCAGTGGATAACAATTTTACTGTAGGGCAGTATAGGTACCAAAAATTAGGCATTCACCTGACAGTAAAGAACAAGTGATTATTTGGCTGGAGGCACATTAGGCGGTCACTGAATAACAATTTTACTGTAGGCCAGTGGAGTACAGGCCCGCCCCAAAAATTAGGCATTCACCTGACAAAATTGGAAGTGATGGAGCGCCCTGGCTTCTGCTCATCGCCCAGGAGATTGTCGTCCTCTGTCTCCTCCTCCCAGCCACGGACAACATCAGGGATCCCTGAAAAGTGTAATGTCCCTCTAAAATTCTGCATTTTTTGCTCCTCCTCCTCATCCTTCCCCCTGCCACCTCTGACTCCTCTGACTCCTCTTCAGTCACTTGCTGAATAGGGTTGAGCAAACCTGAACTGTAAGTTCGAGTTCGTACCGAACTTTAGGATTTTTGGATCCCGGACCCGATCCCGAACTTTTCAGTAAAAGTTCGGGTTGGGGTTTGGTGTTCAGCGATTTAATGGTGCTTTTTGAAAGGCCGCAGAGCAGCCAATCAGCAAGAGTTTAACTTGTGTGCCCTTAGAAACCATCACAGCCATGCCTACTAATGGCATGGCTGTGATTGGCCAGTGCTGCATGTGACCCAGCCTCTATATAAAGTGGAGTCACATAGCGCTGCACGTCTCTCTGCTCTGATTAGTGTAGGGATAGGATGCTGCTGCTGTGAGGGAGAGAATAGGAAAGAATCTTTAATATGAAGTGCTTGTTAACTCAGTGATCAAACTAGATTTTGTATTGTGGTTGCAGTGTGCAATCTTTTTAACCTGCCCTGAGCCCAGTGACACAGAAAAATAACTTTTATCTGTCTGTTAGTCAGGTGGGCGGCGGCGGCCATTTTATGTAAGTTCAGTGCACCAGCACAGCATATGTGCATTTGTGACAGTCAAATACAAGCTTGAAATACTGCAATTATATTCTTGGCTTAAAAAAATCACCAATTTTTTGCAATACATTTGCAGCATTTGTCAATGTGAAATACAATCTTGAAATACTGCAATAATTTTCTGGGTTTAAAAAAGCACCAATTTTTTGCAATATCCTACATCTGGTACCTTTGCAGCATTTGTCAGTTTGAAATTTAAGCTTGAAATGCTGCAATCATTTTCTGGGTTAAAAAAAAACACACCCTTTTTGGGCAAAATACTAAATTTGCGGCGTTTGCTGCATCAGTCATTGTTAAATACAAGCTTGAAAAACTGCAATCATTTTCTCAGTTTAAAAAAGCACCCATTTTTGGCAATACCCTACATCTGGGGCTTATGCTGCATTTGCTAGTGTGAAATATAAACTTGAAATACTGCAATAATTTTCTGGGTTTTAATAAACACCCTTTTTGGGCAAAATACTATATTTGCAGCCTTTGCTGCATTTGTCAGTTTGAAATACACACGTTAGATACCACTGTTATAATCTGCTATAAAAGAAAACACCCATTCTGGCGAAATACTAAATTTGAGGCGTTTTCTGCATCTGTCATTGCTAGATACAAGCTTGAAATACTCAAATAAATTTCTGGGTTTAAAAAGGCACCCATTTTTGGCAATACCCTAAATCTGGAGCCTATGCTGCATTTGTCAGTGTAAAATATAATCTTGAAATACTGCAATAATTTTCTGGGTTTTAAAAACCACCCTTTTTGGGCAAAATACTAAATTTGCAGTGATTGCTGCTATCATTGTTAAATACAAGCATTAGATACCACTGTTATATTCTGCTATTAAAAAAATACCCTTTTTAGACAAAATACTAAATTTGCGGCATTTGCTGCATCTGTCATTGTTAAATACAAGCTTGAAATACTGCAATAATTTTCTGGGTTTAAAAAAAACACCAATTTTGGGCAATCCCCTACATCTGGGGCCTATGCTGCATTTGCCAGTGTAAAATATAAGCTTGAAATACTCCAATAATTTTCTGGGTTTTAAAAAAACACCCTTTTTGGGCAAAATACTAAATTTGCAGCCTTTGCTGCATTTGTCAGTGTGAAATACAAGCATTAGATACTGCAATACATTTCTGGGTTAAAAAAGGCACCCTTTTTTGGCAATACCCTAAATCTGGGGCCTATGCTGCATTTCTCAGTGTGAAATATAATCTTGAAAAACTGCAATAATTTTCTGGGTTTTAACCACTTAAGGACACAGTCATATTTCACCTTAAACGCCTCAGGACCGCTGCACGCAGGATTGCGTCCTGGCGGCGGCCCTGTTATTCCTCTTGGAAGCGCCGGCGCGTCATCTCGCGAAAGGTGATATTTCCTGTGAACGCGCGCACACAGGAGCGTGCGTTCACAGGATCCGGAGGTAAACGAGTGCATCTACAGCCTGCCAGTGGCGATTATTCGCGGGCAGGCTGTAGATGCGATTTTTTTTTAACCCTTGAAAGGTATATCAGACGCTGTTTTGTTAACAGCGTCTGATATACCTGCTACCTGGTCCTCTGGTGGTCCCTTTTGCTTGGATCGACCACCAGAGGACACAGGCAGCTTTGTAATAAGTAGCACCAAGCATGGGCGTAGCTATAGGGGGTGCAGAGGTAGCAGTCGCTACCGGGCCCAGGAGCCTGAGGGGGCCCAAAGACCCTTGTGCCACATAAGAAGACACACAACGCACTGAGGGAAAGGGGGCCCAAGCTGAACTCTTGCACCAGGGCCCATGAGCCGTTAGCTACGCCCCTGGCACCAAGCACCACACTACACTACACTACACTCCCCCCGTCACTTATTAACCCCTTATTAACCCCTGATCACCCCCTGTCATTGATCACCCCCCTGTAAGGCTCCATTCAGACGTCCGTATGTGTTTTGCGGATCCGCACGAACACCGCGGGCGGATCTGCCAAAAACGGACACCTGCAATGTGCTTTCTGCATTTTGCAGATCCACACATTGCCAGAACTATTTAGAAATTGCCTTGTCTTGTCCGCAATTGCGGACAAGAATAGGACATGTTCTATAGGCTCTACAAAAAACTCAGTTTTCGCCTGATCTTGTGCTCACACTTGCGTTCAGTCCGCCCCACTGCAGTGACAGAATTTTTTTTTTTCTGATCACTGCAAAAACACCGTAAAATCGCTGCGGCGCTATAAAGATCACTTTTGAGGAACATGGCAAGTTCATAGAAGATTTTTTTTTTTGGGCACAAGTTAGCGGAATTTTTTTATTTTTTATTTTTCTTACAAAGTCTCATATTCCACTAACTTGTGACAAAAAATAAAATCTCACATGAACTCACCATACCCCTCACGGAATCCAAATGCGTAAACATTTTTAGACATTTATATTCCAGACTTCTTCTCATGCTTTAGGGCCCCTAAAATGCCAGGGCAGTATAAATAGCCCATAAGTGACCCCATTTTGGAAAGAAGACACCCCAAGTTATTCCGTGAAGGGCATGGAGAGTTCCTCGAATATTTTGCGCACCTAGGCTGCAAAAAAATGTCACACATGTGGTATCGCCGTCCTCAGGAGAAGTAGTGCAATGTGTTTTGGGGTGTCTTTTTACATATACCCATGCTGGGTGAGAGAAATATCTCTCTAAAAGACAACTTTTACAATTTTTTTTTTACAAAGTTGTCATTTGACAGAGATATTTCTCTCACCCAGCATGGGTATATGTAAAAATACACCCCAAAACACATTGCCCTACTTCTCCTGAGTACGGCAATACCACATGTGTGACGCTTTTTGGCAGCCAAAATGCGCAAAGGGGCCCAAATTCCAATGAGTACTTTCAGGATTTCACAGGGCATTTTTACGCATTTATATTCCAAACTACTTCTCACGCTTTAGGGCCCCTGAAATGCCAGGGCAGTATAAATACTCCACATGTGACCCCATTTTGGAAAGAAGACACCCCAAGGTATTCCGTGAGGGGTATGGTTAGTTCATGTAAATTTTTATTTTTTGTCACAAGTTAGTGGAATATGAGACTTCTTTTTTATATATATTTTTTTCTTACAATAATTTTCCACTAACTTGTGACAAAATATAAAAATGTCCATGAACTCACTATGCCCATCAGCGAATACCTTAGGGTGTCGACTTTCCGAAATGGGGTCATTTATGGGGTGTTTCTATTGTCTAGGGAATTGTAGAACCTCAGGAAACATGACAGTTGCTCAGAAAGTCAGAGCTGCTTTAAAATACGAAAATTCACATTTTTGTACCATAGTTTGTAAACGCTATAACTTTTGCGCAAACAAATAAATATACACTTATTTCATTTTTTTTATCAAAGACATGTAGAACAATACATTTTGAGAAAAATGTATATAGAAATGTAGTTTTATTTGAAAAATTTTACAACTGAAAGTGAAAAATGGTTTTGTATTCAGAGTTTTGAATAGAGGTGGCTCACTCCCTGAACAATGAATAGGGTGGGTGCACCTACAGAAAAGATTTCACCCAATCTTCAAAAATGGTAACAATATAGAAAAAGTAGTAGGGCACACCTACATTTGGGTACACATAGGAAATTTATTGTACATTTATTCATACAACAGTATATAATAATATCACATAAAATCAGATTAAACAAATATTAGCATGCGGTTACTGCATAGATAAAAATAAATAAAATTGCTGAAAAAAATGTGAATAAAATCACAGAAAAAAATATATATGAAATGTCACTGGACGAAATAATCCTAAAATAGAGGAGTCTTTGCACTAAGTCTTTCTCCAAGTTGTAATATTAATATCGCAAGTCTAAACCCTCAGTCCGTATAGAGTGAAGTTCCCAGAGCAGTTTCAATGTAATAGAGGAGTGATTTTGTTACTTATGTTTCTTTTACTTGAATCACTTTCTGTGTGTATATCGGTTCAGAATTAATTTGTCTACTCACACTTATGCTGGCTGTGTTGCGGTTTACCGTGGCGTCCCACGTATAGTCTGCTTGCAGTCAGCGGTATCGCTTCCTAAGTGTGGATCCAGGGATCTTCGGTAGTGGATTGCAGGGGTGCCGTAGATAGAGGTTTGTAAGTGAGAATCACTGCCAGGTGCTTGAATCAAGCTGCAGGTTCGTTCGTGCTCCGGCACTCAGAGTTTGGTTTTTCCTGCCAATTCCTTTTTAATACCGATCCCTTATGGTTAGTTTGAAGCGCTTCAATGTTCCAGCTGTATATCCAGTCTTATGGGATCCTCTCTCACCAAACGCGTTTCGGAGTTGGCTACGACTCCTTCATCAGATGTTTCAATTTCTCTACTTCTATAATACATAGTAATACCTAAAAAAAGAGTTATTACGTTACATTCCCCATATGTCTACTTCATGTTTGGATCAATTTGGGAATTATATTTTATTTTTGGGGATGTTACAAGGTTTAGAAGTTTAGAAGCAAATCTTGAAATTTTTCAGAAACTTTCAAAAACCCACTTTTTAGGGACCAGTTCAGGTCTGAAGTCACTTTGTGAGACTTACATAATAGAAACCACCCAAAAATGACCCCATTCTGGAAACTACATCCCTTAAGACATTCAAAACTGATTTTACAAACGTCGTTAACCCTTTAGGTGTTCCACAAGAGTTAATGGCAAATGGTGATAACATTTCAGAATTTAGATTTTTTGGGCAAATTTTCCATTTTAATCAATTTTTTCCAATAACAAAGCAAGGGTTAACAGCCAAACAAAATGCTATATTTATTGCACCGATTCTGTAGTTTGCAGAAACACCCCATATGCGGTCGTAAACTACTGTACGGGCACACAGTAGGGCGTAGAGGGAAAGGTGTGCCGTATGGTTTTTGGAAGGCAGATTTTGCTGGACTGTTTTTTTTTGACACCATGTCAGCAATGTGCTGACACTCTGGTATATACCCACGGAACACCAATGAATATTCAAGAGGAGGCGGGGGGATCGCAATCCCGCCTGCCGCACCGCCCACCTCCCGCACCGCCTGCAACACCACCTGCCGCATAATAATCATTCAGGGGTGCAGGGGGGGGGTGAAAATCAATATTTTCAGGCATTTTAAAGTTTCTGATCCCCGCGGGGATCAGAAACTGCAGAAAGCGCAGCAAACCGCAGGTCTGAATTGACCAGCGGTTTTCTGCGATCTATGACATGGGGGGGGGGGGTCACAGGACTCCCCAGCACATCTAGCCAAGGTGCCTGCTCTATGATTTAAGCAGGCACTGGTTCCGATCACCACCCGCCTTAAGTACCAGGACAACATGACATACCGGTACGTCATGTGTCCTGAAGAGGTTAAAAAACACCATTTATGGGCAAAATATTAAATTTGCGGCGTTTGCTGCATCTGTCATTATTAAATTCAAGCGTGAAATACTGCAATAATTTTCTGGGTTTTAAAAAAACACCCTTTTTCGTCACAATACTAAATTTTCAGCCTTTGCTACATATGTCAGTGTGAAATACACGTGTTAGATACTGCTGTTATATTCTGATATTAAAAAAACTAAAATTTGGGTCAAAATACAAAATTTCCGGCGTTTGCTGCATCTGTCATTGTCAAATACAAGCTTGAAATACTGCTATAATTTTCTGGGTTTAAAAAAGCACCCATTTTTTGCAATAACCTACATCTGGGGCCTATGCTGCATTTTTCAGTGTGAAATGTAATCTTGAAATACTGCAATAATTTTCTGGGTTTTAAAAAACACCCTTTTTGGGTAAAATACTAAATTTGCAGCCTTTGCTGCATTGGTCAGTGTGAAATACAAGTGTTAGTTACCACTGTTATATTCTTGTCACGGGACGCCGACGAGACGCTCGCTCTCCTCAGCGCCCTCGGCGTCCCTGGAGGTCTAAGCACCGAGCTGGGCACTTGGTGCTCAGCTGTATTCACAAAGCATGGGTCATGTGGCGCATGACCCCAGCTAGTCAGTATTTAACAGGCAGCCTGCTGGCCACAGGTTGCCTGTTAATTAGGTTCATTTGCAATTTTGTTACCTGGCATACTTACCTATTCCTGTGTTCCCTGACGATTCTCTGCCTGCTCCTCCTGTACTGCGCTGCTCTCCTGGTATTCTGACCCCGGCTTCCACCTGACGATTCTTTGCGGACTCCTGTTGTACTTCATTTCTTTCCTGGTATTTGACTCTGGCTTCTCCTGACTATTCTCTGCTTTATCCTTTTTGTACTGCGTTGCTCTCTTGGTATTGGCCCGGTCCGTTCACTATCCGTTATTTGTCTTGTCTGTCCTCACAGCACATATTCTAAGCTTGGGACTGCTGTCCAGTTGTCCCCTGTCATCAGGACTTGCGAGGCAAGTAGACAGGGCCAGGGGTGAGGAAGGAGCACAGTAGTCACTATCATCCCCCCTTTCTGTGTGTGTGTACGTGACCGTTACAGATTAACAGGCCCTACCAAACCACTGTATCATGAATCCTCTGGTGACCCTGACAGACCATGTTTCTAACCTGATGCAGATGGTGCAGGAGCTTGGGGAGAAACTAAGGTTCTTCCATTCCTTAGGCTTCCAGTCCGCATTTAGAGCCCGAGATTAAGCTTTCTGAACCCTTTTCTGGAGACCGGAAGAAGTTTCTTTCCTTTAAGGAAAATTGTAAACTTTATTTCCCTTTGCACCCCTTGTCCTCTGGCCCTGAGAGTCAACGCCTGGGCAGTGTAATTTCCCGATTACAGGGTGATCCCCAAGAGTGGGCATTCTCTTTACTAGCTGACGCCAGTTGTTTAGCATCAGTAGAGGGTTTTGTTCAGGCACTGTGTACCCTGTATGACGAACCAGACAGGGCACTGGTAGCCAACACTGCTCTAAAGGCACTGGTTCAAGCGATCAACTTGCGGAGGAGTATTGCACCGAATTTAGAAGGTGGTGTGTTCCCTCAGGGTGCAACAGCACTCTACAAATCAAAAGTAGAGTACAAAGGTATATTACATTGCAAATGCTATGCTAATAACTTAGAGATGCTTAACAAATACATTTTGTACAACATAATTTGAGCCCGTCTGCCGAACGCCAAGGCGACCGCTATAAGACGGGTCCTAACACTAAAGCTCACCTGTTGGATGCCATAACAGCGACCATGAATCCAGGAAGTGCAGGTCCCACATGCATGCTGGGCCCCCTTGATTTATGTCTATGTGGAGCCAAAATGGCCTTCATTGAATCCAGGGGCTACAAGTACCAGCATGCATGCTGAGCAGACTATGTACTCAATCTAATTAAAATCAGCCTGCGAGGCAGGGGAGGGGCAGGAGGGAGTGCACGACCATAGGAGTTCGCCACAACTCCTATACATAATACTAGAAACACAAAAGGGGGGGTCAGCACATCCCAATGCGCAGGTGCACGTTGCTTGTGGCTGCAAATATACATCTGACAAACACATGGTGCAACAGCACTCTACAAACCAAAAGTAGAGTACAAAGGTATAATACATTGCAAATGCTATGCTAATAATTTGCAATGTAATATACATTTGTACTCTACTGCAGGGAGAGGACATGGTTGATCTGTGCCAGCTACACACACAAGTGAAACACCTTCCTCAGGTGCGAGTAGGCGACCGAACCTTCAGCGTTATTTGGTCGGGCCTAATGCGGCTCTATGAATGGTGAGGCCAGAACAAGTACAGGCGATAGTAGATTGGGTTGCTGACAGTGCCTCCAGTTCCTTCACATTGTCTCCCACCCAGTCTCCTGCTGAAAGAACAAAGTTAGCACCTGCAGTCGATATCCATCAGTCTTTCACCTCACCCCCTTGCAAATCAGCCAAGCAGTCTTAGCCCCAAGTCATGCAGCAGTCTCTTCTTCTTTTTGATAACTCTGCTACCAAGGAATCCCAGGGCAATCCATGTGGGCCGTCTGTGCGCGCTTTCGGCGTTCTCACCCTGCTGCTGCTCACCTGTCAGCGCTGCAGCGTTACTTCGGCCTTCCCACTCACCGCCTTATATGCGACGTGCCCACAAGGTGGATCTCCACCTTGCACATGCTGGCCAGACTGTGCGAGCTGCAGCAGGCGATAGTGGAGTTTCAGCTGCAGCACGAACGGGTGAGTCGCTCGGCGGAACAGCACCACTTCACCACCAATGACTGAGCCTCCATGCGAGACCTGTGTTCCTTGTTGCGCTGTTTCGAGTACTCCACCAACATGGCCAGGATGTGGCACAGGAGGAGGAGGAGGAATAAGAGGGATAATTTCATAGGGTTTCCGGCCAGTCATTCACAAGTGGCTCCGAGTATGGTTTCCTGCACCCACAAACACCATGTACACAATTGTCCAGCCAGGGCACAGTTCTGTAGGATGAAGAGGTTAAGGATGAGGAGAAGGAACCATGTTCACAGCAGGGTGGCACCCAAACCAGCTCATGTCCATCACTGGTGCATAGCTGGCGGGATACAGAGGACACAGACGATACACCTCCCACAGAGGACAGCTTGTCGTTGCCTCTGGGCAGTCGAACACACATGAGCGATTACATGCTGCAGTGTCTCCGCAACGACCGCCGAGGTTGCCCACATTCTAATGGATCCCCATTACAAGGACAATGTACTATTACTTAATTCCGTCACTGGAGCGTGACCGTAAGATGCGCAGGGCACAGTGGAAGAACAAGGCGAAGGCAGAGGAGGAGGATGAGGTTGCCAACGCAGCAGGGGTACCGCCAGCACCTCAGAAGGCAGGGTTAGCATGGCCGAAATGTGGAAAAGCTTTGTCAGCAGGCCACAACAACCAACACCACCAGCTGATAGGGAACGTCTTAGCAGGAGGCAGCATTTCAGCAACATGTTGGAGCAGTATGTGTGCACACGTCTACACGTACTGAATGACGTGTCTGCCCTCTTCTACTTCTGGGTCTCCAAATTTGCACATGGCTTGAGCTGCCCAATATACTGAATACTATGAATAGCCCTTGGCCCTAACCTATATGAAGGATGGCCTTATGCCTATCCCATGCATGCTTAAACTCCTTCACTGTATTTGCAGCTACTACCTCTTCAGAAAGGCATTCCATGCATCCACTACTCTCTCAGTAAAGTAATAATTCCTGATATTACTTTTAAACCGTTGCCCCTCTAATTTAAAACAATGTCCTCTTGTAGCAGTTTTTCTTCTTTTAAATATTCTCTCCTCTTTTACCTTGAAATTCCCTTTATGTATTTAAAAGTTTCTATCATATCCCCTTTGTCTCGCTTTTCTTCCAAGCTATACATGTTAAGGTCCTTTAATCTTTCCTGGTAAGTTTTATCCTGCAATCCATGTACTAGTTTGGTAGCTCTTCTCTGAACTCTCTCCAAACTATCAATATCCTTCTGGAGATATGGTCTCCAGTACTGAGCACAATACTCCAAATGAGGTCTCACTAGTGCTCTGTAGAGCTGCATGAGCACCTCCCTCTTTCTACTGTTAATTAGAGATGTCCCGAACTATTTGCCAGCAAATAGTTCCTGGCGAACATAGCTTGTTCACGTTCGCCGCGGCGGGCGAACATATGCGATGTTCGGTCCGCCCCCTATACGTCATCATTGAGAAAACTTTGACCCTGTACCTCACAGTCAGCAGACACATTCCAGCCAATCAGCATACCCTCCCTCCCAGACCCTCCCACCTCCTATCAAATAGCAAGGACAGCATCCATCTTAGGGACAGCATCCATCTTAGATTCATTCTGAAGCTGCAGTGTCACAAATTTGACTAAGTTGTAATCGCAATGCAATTAATACAGGTTATATTAATCACATTGCGAATTCAACTTAGAGCTGGGTTCCTAATGGTTACAGTGGCGTTGCTATGGCTAGTGTCACCCGGTGCGGTAGAAAATGGTGTCACCCCTGCCCCCCCCCCCCCCCCCCGAAGCCATAATAAAGAGATAAAGAGAAAAAAAAAGAAGTCACTAAGTCAGCTCCAATCAGATATCTGCATAGACCCAGAGTCTTGGTCTATGTGCACATATCTGATTGGAGCTGACTTCTTATTTTCTCTTTTGCACATAAACGTTTAAACTATATTCCTTAGTAAAAATGATCAGTCCACACCATGTGGATCTATATTTATGAGGGCCCCCCTGATCAAAGATTACTAAATGTGGCCGGGTGGCCCCAGCCCACAGTTCAACCCAACCCCTTATGTCTCCTGGCCTGGGGCCGTCTCTATAATAATCCACAGTAATTTATGAATGGGGTTAGGTTATTAACGTATTATTATTGGGGTATTATTAAAATAATTTGGTCTATAAATTCAGAGCCGCTCTACCTACCTCCTCCTCCCGGCACCAGACTCCTGCAGGGCAGCTGCCGCGGCACCCCACCACTCACCAGGCTGCAGTGAGTCACACCCCCGTCCCCCTTTACCACATGACGGTGCAACCAAAACAACCATTATGAACTCAGGCCTAAGTTGTAATCGCAATGCGATTAATACAGGTTATATTAATCGCATTGCAAATTCAACTTAGAGCTGGGTTCCTAATGGTTGTATTGCTAGAATATAACAAAGATTGAGAATATAGTGCTATATTCGTTATATTCGTCAATTCTAGCAATACAACCATTAGGAACTCAGATCTAAGTTGTAATCGTAATGCGATTAATGCAGGTTATATTAATCACTTTGCAAATTCAACTTACCACACTCTGCGTCAACTATGTAATTTTCCATGGGAGTTTTGCCATGGATCCCCCTCCGGCATGCCACAGTCCAGGTGTTAGTCCGCTTGAAACAACTTTTCCATCACTATTGTGGCCAGAAAGAGTCCCTGTGGGTTTTAAAATTCGCCTGCCTATTGAAGTCTACGGCGGTTTGCCCGGTTCGCCCATTTGTGAACATTTGTGGAAATTCGCGTTTGCCATTTGCGAACGGAAAATTTTATGTTTGCGACATCACTACTGTTAATGCCTCTCCCTATACACGCAAGCAATCTGCTAGCATTTCCTGCTGCTCTATGACATTGTCTGCCTACGTTTAAGTCTTCTGAAATAATGACCATTAAATCCCTTTCCTCAGATACTGAGGTTAGGACTGTATCACTGATATTATATTCTGCTCTTGGGTTTTTACACCACAGGTGCATTATCTTGCACTTATCAACATAAAATTTTAGTTTCCAGATTTTTGACCATTCATCTAGTTTTCCTAAATCCTTTTCCATTTGGTGTATCCCTCCAGGAACATCAACCCTGTTACAAATCTTAGTGTCATCAGCCAAAAGACACACCTTACCATCGAGGCCTTCTGCAATTTTGCTAATAAAGATATTAAACAATATGGGTCCCAGAACAGATCCCTGAGGTACCCCACTGGTTATGTTATGTTATGTTATGTTACTAAGTCCTTATATAGCGCTCTAGAAGAACTCAATCCGATCGAAGCGCTTGTCGACGGCTATATTGGTGGGCCCCTCGTCATCCTACAGAAAAAGCCAGGTCTTAACCAACCTCCTGAATTCCAGGTAATCTGATGTTGTTCTAATGTGTTCTGGGAGGGAGTTCCAGATTTTGGGGGCCATTACTGAGAAACGTCTGTCCCCCCTTGTCTTGAGGCGGGTTCTTGGCACCGACAAAAGGGAGGCTGAGGTAGATCTCAGTTCTCTAGGAGAATGGTGACGTGTTATCTTCTTTTGCAGGTAGATGGGACCTGTTTTGTAGAGAGCTTTGTGTGTTAAGCACTGGTAACAAGACCATAGTCTGAATATACTCCATTGACTACAACCCTCTGTTGTCTGTCCCTCAGCCACTGCCTAATCCATTCAACAATATGGGAGTCCAAGCACAAAGACTGCAATTTTTTGATAAGCCTTCTATGTGGGGCAGTATCAAAAGCCTTACTAAAGTCTAGATAAGCGATGTCTACTGCACCTCCACCATCTATTATTTCAGTCACCCAATCAAAAAAATCAATAAGATTAGTTTGACATGATGGCCCTGAAGTAAACCCATGCTGTTTTTCATCTTTCAATCCATGGGATTTTATATGTTCCACAATCCTCTCCTTGAGTATGGTTCAAACACCATTCACCAAGGCATTCATTGAATTGCTTAATGCGCATCTTCCTGTCATGCTGAAGATTATGCACAGGCAAAACTGCAGAGAATGAAACCTTTGATGCAACCTCCTGTATATCATTTCCAAGTGTTAAAAACCTTCCTTCACCTTTGAAACCTAATTGTAAGCCTGATAATTTGTTCCAAGATGGACAATTACATCCACCTCCCTTTCCTGCTTTGCTTGCCTAACAATATCGAGGATACGTTGTCTATCCCTGCTAGTGGTAGCACCAGGGAGACATCTCACAACACCATTTTCCTCATACTTCACATCTCTTATGATAGAATCGCCCACCAACAGCTGCATACTATGAATCCTCACCTTATCATTTTTGTCTTTGGCTGCAGTCTTGCATATGTAGTGTCCCACTAGGTAAATGTGGGCATTACACAAGGGTCAATTGGGCCACGTTGTTCTCCACCTCCTGTGGAACAGTGGCATTGTATTTTACATTTTTGCAGTTTAATGTATATTGCTATGTTATTTATGTGTATTTTCCCTGTGTATCTGTGTATCAGGCCTGTTAGGGTGTAGTTCCTCCTCCTAGACAGTAGAGGGAGCAAGTGAACCCCTAATATATATAGTCGGGTCCTGTTCAGGGAAGTAGTCTGTGCAGAGACAGAAGAGAGTGTGCACTTTAGCCGGAAAGGAGCTGAGGGCCACCTCCTGACATGCAGCTAGACAGCCCAGGCTTCTAGTTGCCACCAGGGGAAGAAGTTGCCTCCTGAGAGAAACCTGCAGTTCCCACCACCAAAGTGCAGAGCAGAGCAGAAGTGTAAGCAGCCAACCTGAGAGCTGAAGGGCAGAAGGATTTAATTGAAGCAAGAATATATATACCTGAGTAAGTTTTCTACCAAGAATAAAGCCAACATTAGGGCATACGGGCCTTGGGATTAAGACAGACAGGAGTTCTGAGGAATAGTGCACAGGATTTCTGAGGAAAAGTGCAGCCTGTTCTGTAAGTGTTTTAACCCTCTGAGTATCTTGCAAGAACTTTGTGCCTGCCATTTGTAAAAGCCTGCTTATTATTGCTACTGCCATGTGGAACTGAACCTAGACTGTACAAAGTTAACTTTTTCCAGTAAAGGAAGTTTTGGTTCACCACAACATTGTGTTCCTCAATTATTCCTATCATCAATCGGTGTGCCACCGTTACCAGCACTGGCGTCACAAATCTTAAAGGGATATTGCCCCCGGCACATTAAATACCTGCAACATCCAGGGCACCTCATCTACCATCAGGCCTGGTCCCTATACACTGAGAGTTCCCCAGAGGTCTCCTGTGCCAGCCTCTCCATCACTGCTGTACGCCTGCCCAGGGTCTTTAAAGAAACTGTGAGTAACCCAGAGCAACCCTCGTTTGCCTAAGTAACCATGACCTCACCATCGCAATACCCTGCAGGGCTGCGTACTGCATATTTTAGCATCACGAACAGGATACGATAATTTCTACGCCATTGTGGAATTTAAACTGTGTGCCGTTAATTGCCCATAAAGTGAAAAGGCCCCATCCGTTTATTTAAAATTGCTGGGCCAATGGACTGTAAGACTCGCGGTGTGAAAAACTGTATTTGGTGGACTGTTTGCCGCTTATTTAAGTCATCTCTTGCTGAATTGATAGCCTTATGCTCAAAGATGGCCGCCTAAGTGGACTGAATTTATTGCTGCGCCATCGCTCTATCTTATTGGCGGGAAAAATTGGTGCCTTCTGCTAGAAGAGCGGGAAAGACTGTATGTACGTGCCACCGCCTTACCCTCTAATTTGCATGTCTGCTAAAATGGACTCCGCCTCCCCCATGTTGGAGTACCTAGGGGGTGGCCTCCCGGAGCAATGGGAGGTCTTGGGCGAGATACTGTGTGCCGCACTGTCTCTCTCCAGAGAAGGGATCAAGCATGTTGCAGAGGGGAGAGTCTCCAGCTGGAATGGCCTTACCTGTAAGCGAGACCCCAGAGCCTACGATGATCGACGAGAGAGAAGCACCACCTGCCTATACTCCGGGACTGGAGAGGCCACCTTGCTTCCCACCACGGTCGCAGCCGGAAAGAATTCGGACCCAGCGATTTAACCTGCTGCGACTGTACTGTATCCCTGCAGCGGAGCATCGCATGAGACGCTAAAGGACCAAATTGCCAGGTTAGAGATCCTTCTTTTTTTTTTTTTTTTCTAAACAAATTTTATTGAGCAAATCAAAATAGTACAAGAAATGAATAGTGGAGGAATGACAAGTGTCCAGTACTCTTACATGTATCAAAACATAATACAGGTCAGTCAAGTACAGCATACATAACATAATGTTATCCATGAGGCTGATCAGTGTGAAAACAGCAATTGGAAAAAATACATAAAGATCTTCACTCTTATTTTCAAAGTGTAACCGTAAATCACATCTAAGGATCATATCCGAAATCATCAATGGATCACTTCTGAGGATTATATATGAGAATCCTATTCGAGAGTCGCATCCGAGACGGGTCCTAGAGGGGGGGATGACTTTTACTGTTGGATTTGTAAGCTAGGAGACAGTAGGAATATAAGAGGTGTTTAAGTGTAACAACCATGTAAAAGTATGGACCCAGGTAACCCAATCTCTACAGGATAGTTTGTTTAATAGCCTCTAAAGGAGGACCATTGACTCCAGATCTTCAGAAATTTGTGGTGGGACCTCATTTCCCATGAGGATAACTTTTCTAGGCGGTAAATCTGGTCAATTTTCTGGAACCATTGTTCCATATTAGGAACATCTACGGACAACCATAATACTGGGACTAACAATTTGGCCGCATTCACTAGATGTTTAAAACGTGTCAAATTAGGTGGGGGGGGGGGGGTCCCGAGGATAAAGATTCAGGAGGGCGACGTCCGGTGCTGGAGTAATATTTGATCAACAAATCTTATTACACGTTCGAAAGATTTTAACCCACCAGTTTAACAAGATCGGGCACGTCCACCATATGTGGAGGAAAGTACCTTTCTGTTTTGAGCATCTCCAACATACGTCGGACGCCGAAGCTGAGTACAAACAGGTCTCATCAGGGGTTTTGTACCACATTGTGATGATTTTATAGTTGTTCTCTTGAATCTTGACACATCTCGAGGCCTTATGTGAAGAGTTATAGATATTGAGGGTTTCTTCCGGGGAGAAACATTTATTTGGGTCTTTTTCCCATAATCTAATGAAGGCTGGCATTAAGGTAGCAGGCTGGCATTAAGGTCAACACATTAGAACAACATCAAATTACCTGGAATTTAGGAAGTTGGTTAAGACCTGGCTTTTTGTGTAGGATGACGAGGGGCCCACCAATATAGCCGTCGACAAGCGCTTCGATCGGATTGAGTTCCTCTAGAGCGCTATACAAGGACTTAGTAACATAACGTAACATAACATAACAGGAGGAGTTCTCAATTTGTTATACCATTGTGAGATCAATTTATGAGGAGTAGAATCTTGAGAGATAATGTGCTCAAACCATGTTATAGGGCATAACAACATGTTCAGTTGGGCGTTTTGAGTCATGTATTCCTGTAAAAAGTGAAGCCCATTAAAGCTAGAGCAAGGTATTTTCAAAAGATCACTCAATGCTTTAACAGAAATCAATTGGCCATTATCATAGAGATCTATCAATTTCATCTGAGACTGTCGAATCTCTGTACAAAGACTGCTTTGTAAGGTCTGGGGAGCTAAATGAAGTATGTCCTTTACTCTTATGGTAGGAGAAGGGAGTGGGTAGCATAGGGGCGAGGTTTGCAATGCGTTCCAAGCATGCAGGGTAGCTCTCATAACTGGAGTAATGCTTGGATGGAGAGGTAATGGAGACATTCGCCCCAATAGTGCCGTTCTAAAAGGTAGCCCAAGTAAGGATTCCTCCATCGGGACCCAAGATTTCTGTTTAGGGGCGGTCAACCAGTCCACCACTCTAGTGAGTAATACAGCTTTGCCATATAATTCGGGATCTGGCAATGAGATACCTCCTCTCTCTCTTGGATATGACAAGGATTTATAGGACGTTCTGGCTTTTTTCTTATTCCAAATGAAGGATCGAAACACGGATCTAAGTTTGGTGTAGAACGTAGAAGGGACAGGGATTGGTAAGGTCTGTTGGAGATAAGTAAGTTTAGGAATGATGAGAGATAGCAGTATATTTTTCCTCCCGAACCACGAGAGTGTAGGGACATCCAGGGAATTTAAGTCCTCAACCAGTTTATTTTGGAGAGGAATATAGTTTAAGTTAAAGAGTTGGTTTGGGTCGGTGTTCATTTTAACACCTAGGAAAGTTAGGAAAGGGGACGACCAATTAAAGGGAGAATTTGATTCAAGTTGATTCCTTAATGACTTTTTAAGGCCAGTGGAGATTATAAGTAATTTGTTGTGATTCACCTTAAAATTGGAAAATGCCCCGTATGTTTCCAGATGGCTATAGATCTTAGGGAGAGCTGACTCGGGATTACTCACTATTAGAAGTAAGTCATCCACAAAAGGAGCGATTTTGTGTTGTTGATCACCAAGAGTAATTCCCTGGATGTCCCCATCCAAACTAATGGTCTGTAAAAGAGGTTCCAGGGCGAGGACGAATAAGAGGGGGGATATCGGGCACCCTTGGCGAGTTCCATTGCGTATCTTAAACGGGTCAGACAAAGTGTCATTTACCCGGACTGATGCTGAGGTATGATGATACATGGCTTCAATTGCATGTATAATGGGAGATGGGAAGTTACTTGATCTCAACGCTGAATACATAAACGACCAGTTGACCCTATCGAAGGCCTTCTCAGCATCAGTGCTGAGAAGGACTAAGGGAATATTATTCCTCTTGACAAAGTGGATAATATTAAGAATACGGGCCGTGTTATCTTTTCCTTCTCTTTATTTCACAAACCCCACTTGATCTCTGTGGATTAGTCAAGGGAGAATTTTTGCTAATCTGTTTGCAAGCATATTGGCTAAAAGTTTTAAATCTATATTAAGGAGGGAAATGGGTCTATATTTGGGACATAAAGAATGGTCCTTTCCGTCCTTGGGGATTAGAGTAATGTGAGCACTGGTCATATCAGTTGATAGGGGCATACGTTGTAAAGTGCTATTATATACCGGTAGAAGGTGTGGGATCAGTATTTCATAAAAATACAAATAGTAGGGGATAGGGAGTCCATCCGGACCTGGGCATTTCCCCCTAGGGGAGTTTTTAATGGCCTCCAAAAGTTGCTCTGAAGAGAATGGAGAAGATAAGTGTGTTTTGTCTTGTTCCGAGAGCGATGACAGCGCTAAGTTATCTAAATACACATTAGTAGGCGATGTCGATTTTGTGTCGCCCAAAAGAGATTGGGGTGGATTAAGGTTGTAAAGGGATTCGTAATAATCTCTAAACAGGGAAGCTATTTTATTGGATTCAAAGGTTAATGCTCCTTCTGGGGTTTTTAATTTATGTACGTAATTATTCAGTTTTCTGCGTTTGATCCTGGACATCATATAGCAAGAGGCTTTATTTCCATGTGCAAATATTTTGTATTGGGAGTGTAAGTAAAACTTGGCAGATGCCATATTTAAAAGGTTCTTGAGGGAGGCCCTACATGAGGAAAGTTCTTGTAGGTGTGTTTCCAACAGGGACCTTTTATGCGCCCTTTCTAGGAAACTTATCTTTTCATGAAGGGAATCTATTTGTCTTTGTCTTTCTTTTTTCAGGTGAGCCCCGAGGCTGATACAATGGCCTCTTATGTACGCTTTATGGGCATCCCATATCGTTTGTGATGTAACCTGAGGGTACAATTAGTAGTAAAGTAGTCTCCCAATGGGCGTTTAAGTTTAGATTTGTTGTCTGGAGAACTGATGAGTTGTTTGCTAAACCTCCAGTGGTTAGTTGGTCTATGGCTGGGGGAATTCATATGAAGATATATGGGGGCGTGATCGGACAGGATTATGGATCCTATATCAGCTCTGGAACACAACTGCAGATGTTCTTTTGAAACAAAAAGATAGTCTAAGCGTTGATATTACCTGTGCAGTGAGGAGTAAAAGGTGTAGTCTCTAGAATCAGGATAAATAGTACGCCAAACATCAATCAGGTGTGCTTTAGCCAAAGTGCGCAATAAAGAGAGTATGCCCTTTTGGGACTGGGCAGATTTTTGGGAGGAGGAATCAATGAGGGGATTTAGGACTAGATTTAAGTCTCCCCCTACCACGGTAACGCCATCTCTAAAAGATTCCAATTTTAGTAAAGTCAATTTCAGCCATGGGATTTGGCGATTATTTGGGGCGTAAATATTCACAAAGGTATAAAGGTGTTGACCTATTTTGCCTTTAATCATTATGAAACGGCCATCAGGGTCACATAGTTGATTATTCAGGATAAAGGGAACTTTACCCTGAAAGCCTATGCTAACTCCTCTAGAGTTTTATGAAGGGGAACCGCAATGGTACCAATTAGGGTAAAATGAAAAGGATCGATTAGGGAAATGTTGGTTCTTAAAATGTGTTTCTTGCAAAAATAAAATATGTTTGCTTTATCTCTCCTCAATATCCCCAAAATCTGGCTCTGCTTAGATGGTGAGTTGCATCCCTTAACATTATAAGAGACAATACTTATAGCCTTCATGGGGATGAAGAGGAGAGGCAAAATGCTTAAACACATAAGCGTGAAAGTTTGTTACACTAGTGAGTAAATCAGGGTACTTAACATCTGGTCGGAATGATAAAGATGAAGAACGTAGCCTTGGTGAAGACATGACCAGTCTCGGATGGACACACCAGTAATTAAATAATGACCTGAATAAAAGACAATAAAACAAACACAAATTGAACAACATAAAAACAAGAATAACTGAAACAGATGGGTCCTGAAGGACCTGGTGAGAGGGGGAGAAAGGCATTTGCCAATTATAGGCCCGGCACTCTAATGTAAATGTCATAGTGGTCACAAGGCTAAATCTAAATCTGTGTAATATGGAGGACAAATAGGAATGGGCATGTTGTGATTCAAACTCCCTTATTACGTATACTATCTAATCTGATGGTATTCAAAGATAGGGAGGTAAGCCTATACATAGGTAGCTGGGGTATACGGGGTGAAAAGGGGATGGTAGGGGGGGTAAGAAACGGGTAGTAGGATTGAAAGGTAAACAAAGGATACCTTGGTCTACAAGAGACCTTCCCAGCTGATGAACTCATGGGTCTGACGGATATTGTGTTGGAGTCCCGGGAGACATTGATACACAAGCGGTGTGGGAAGAGCCAGAGGCTGCTGAATACATAAGCCAGAGGCCACTGAGTACATAAGCCAACGTTCGCTGAATACATAAGCCAGAGGCCGCTAAGTACATAAACTTGCCCGGAGGCACTGAATAACATAGTATGGCATAATTGTGTCGAATACATAGTGGAACAACGCAGAAAAAGGACAGCACTGAGGCAATGTGTATCCGGGAACACCTCCAGGGACTTCTGAGTACATACCATAACATAACGGCTCTAAAGACATTTCATGGTCAGAAAGCCCCAGCTATGACTTGGGTCAAAAACAGATGGTATACCTCCTAATACTCATTGTCATCTGATGAATCTCACTATATCAAGTAGTGAATACTGGGAACATATGTCATCAGAACGGTATATAGAGCATGTAATGCAGTATAGTACCAAGTGTGCCAGTGGTTAAGATAGACCGTAAGGTATATATTAATGCGATGTAAGGTATATCTTGGAGTAATATGTCACCTGGCATTATATCCTGCAATGATGATGATACGGCCTAGTCTGGCAATTTTTAAGAATATTGCAGGACATTATAACACCAGCCACAGCATGTGTCAAGACACAGGGAAAAGATCGTAACACATGCTGCCGCCGGGTGCACCATATCAGCACACTAATGGGTAAGTTGAGGGTCAAGGCAGGCTATCGGACACCCCATCATTAGGTGATAATCCTAAAGCAGTCGTAATAGTCTAAGCAGACCTGTTAGCATGCTCTCATGTGGCACCTAATATTTCCATAGAATACCCAGTAAAAATCGTTAATATAACAAGAGTATAACAAGAGTATATTATATAGTAAGGTATTATATCATTAGATATCTCATTTAAAAATAGTCCTGGTATGTAAGGCATATTGTCAGAAGCCTAGAAAAAGAGAAAGAGCTAGGGAGCTTATTTATAGACATATAAAGGGGCGCAGGAGGGGAGGTATAGAAGGGGAAGGGTTAAAGCGTTATACTCATCATAATGGACACAGAGTGAGGAGAAACTGCGATTCTTTGCTTCAGAAGAGGTCCACAGCTATGCGTCTTGGAGTGAGAGGTTGGTTCTTATTCTTTTCTCTCTGCCTCTGGGCCTTAGAGGTGCTCCTCAGTTCAAAGGGCACAATTTTAGGGAGTCCCGGTAATGATGTTAAATCCTGGACCGTGCCCCAGTCTTCAATTTCCAAGGGAGGAATGTCCAGAAGATCAAATGCAGGGCCTAAGTCCATGTAAGACTTGATGGTAATCCTCTTGCCTTGATAAGAAAAGGACAATCCAAACGGGAACTGCCAACGATATAGGATTTTATGACTCCTAAGCCAATCTGTGAGGGGCTTGAGGGTCCTTCGTTTCTGGAGAGTTATTGGAGCCAGATCCTGATAGATACTAATCTCTAGGGGGCTCATTGCCCTTCGGTCTCGGCCGCAAGGCCCAGTGAGCTCTCTCTATTACTATTGAAGCGGAGCGTTCAGGGCCAAGTACACTTTCACAAATCTCCTTGACTATATCTGAGGAGTCTTGGGGAGAGTCAGTCTCTTGGACTCCCCTAAACCGTAAGTTATGTCTTCTCCCGCGATTCTCCTGGTCTTCCAGGGCATTGAATGCTTCGTTGAGACGCAATTGGCACTTTTGAAGGTTAATGGCTGTGGCCTCCTGGAAATCTAGGATCACGGCCTGGTTATTCTCAAGGGTTTCAACCCTGCCGCCCACATGCCTGACGTCTTGCCTCAATGAGGAAAGTTCACTCACAAGCGGCTCCATTGCTCGTTGCAGTGCTGAGTCCAGATATTTTCTGGAGATCGGGAGGTGCTTGCGATGTCTGTAGTCTTCTACATCGCTGCCTTCCGCCTGGAGATCTGTCTCGCTCTCCTCAGTTTCTTTACACAGCTCCGGCGCCATCTTGGCTTCCCGCGCTGCACAAATTGCAGCCGCATTTTTAATAAACTTATCCATATCTCCGCAACTCGTCGATTGCTTGTGGGAGAGGGACGAGTCCCCCGCTCTTTGCTGGCCGATTTTGCCCATGTTTTATGCCGAGCAGCCAACGTTAGCAGATGAAAAGCCGGGTCTGAACAAAGGCCGGGTCTGAACAGTAGAGCTCAAGTGCACACGTCCATTCCGGTCCGGCGCTAGCTCCTACCCCGTTAGAGATCCTTCTTGATGGCCTGCGCCACATCGCTGTGTCCAGATTGGCACCGATGCCCCCTGAAAATGCTGATGCGTCCTCTAAGAACTCTGATGTCCACGAGCCTGCAGTAGAAGATCCTATCGCCACCAGCTTGGCGACTATCATTGCTGTACCGGAGAAACTTTGTTACACCAGCAACCGTCAGACTTGCAGAGCCCATACCAGTGACAGACCCATTTATGCTTCAATTGCCAGCAAACAACATTTTATGGGCCCGGCCATACATGGATCCTCGTGTCAGGCCAAGACTGCAAGCAGAACCAGGAGGTACCACCACTGATGACCAGGGTGGTCTCAATACATACCTGTGAGTAGGTCTGCCAGGCCATGTTTGATTTTGCTGAGGGACCCGTTCAGTGAATTTAACCCTTTCTGGACAGGAGTCCTTTGTTTTTGGCACCATTGAGCTGCTGCCAGTTCCCCACGGCCCAGTGGTAGTTATAAAACCACTAAGAAGTTCTACTGCTCTGCTGCCATGCTGTTTTCAGGACCTCTTGCCTGCTTCCAGAACTTAAGCCAAGTTGTGCCTGTTTATTTTATTTGCACGTTAACCCCTTTTAACCCCCTTTTCAGGTTGAGTAAGGGACATTACAGCACTTCTTTTATATCCCAGGACTTGCCAGGGAAAAATATCCTTGAGATGTGGACTTCATGTGCTGTGACCTTTATGTGTGCAATAATTAACTCAAAGTGATGTGCCCAGAGATGACCCTAATTTAATTGGGCCTCTGAGATGCTGTTTTATGGACTATTGTGTATTATTATGGACTGTGCTTGTTATCCTTGATACGCTGTACCAGGTCAGCACCCCCTGTTCCCTATAATATCCTGAGTGAAGAGAACGACGCCCCTTTTCATCGGACTTGTTTCCTTTGCCAGCGGAACTGTCTGATATGTGTATTGCAAATGTAGATATGTGTGCCTGCTTTGCATTCTTTTTGTCTTTCAGGTTGCAGTCTCCAGCTGGGCAGGGCCCCTTGTGTGTGGACACTACACAAGGGTCAATTCGTCCACATTGTTCTCCACCTCCTGTGGAACAGTGGCATTGTATTTTACATTGCAGTTTAATGTATATTGCTATGTTATTTAAGTGTATTTTCCCTGTGTATCTGTGTATCAGGCCTGTTAGGGGGTAGTTCCTCCTCCTAGACAGTAGAGGGAGCAAGTGAACCCCTAATATATATAGTCAGGTCCTGTTCAGGGAAGTAGTCTGTGTAGTCAGGAGTCTGTGCAGAGACAGAAGAGAGTGTGCACTTTAGCCAGAAAGGAGCTGAGGGCCACCTCCTGACATGCAGCTAGACAGCCCAGGCTTCTAGTTGCCACCAGGGGAAGAAGTTGCCTCCTGAGAGAAACCTGCAGTTCCCACCACCAAAGTGCAGAGCAGAGCAGAAGTGTAACCAGCCAACCTGAGAGCTGAAGGGCAGAAGGATTTAATTCAAGCAAGAATATATATACCTGAGGAAGTTTTCTACCAAGAATAAAGCCAACATTAGGGCATACGGGCCTTGGGATTAAGACAGACAGGAGTTCTGAGGAATAGTGCACAGGATTTCTGAGGAAAAGTGCAGCCTGTTCTGTAAGTGTTTTAACCCTCTGAGTATCCTGCAAGAACATTGTGCCTGCCATTTTCAAAAGCCTGCTTATTATTGCTACTGCCATGTGGAACTGAACCTAGACTGTACAAAGTTAACTGTTTCCAGTAAAGGAAGTTTTGGTTCACCACAACATTGTGTTCCTCAATTATTCCTATCGGCACTGGCATCACGAATCTTAAAGGGATCTTGCTCCCGGCACATTAAATACCTGCAACATCCAGGGCACCTCATTTACCATCAGGCCTGGTCCCTATACACTGAGAGTTCCCCAGAGGTCTCCTGTGCCAGCCTCTCCATCACTGCTGTACGCCTGCCCAGGGTCTTTCAAGAAACTGTGAGTAACCCAGAGCAACCCTCGTTTGCCTAAGTAACCGTGACCTCACCATCGCAATACCCTGCAGGGCTGCGTACTGCACA
The DNA here is from genome assembly GCF_014858855.1 of Bufo gargarizans. NCBI lineage: Eukaryota > Metazoa > Chordata > Amphibia > Anura > Bufonidae > Bufo > Bufo gargarizans. The sequence continues at coordinate 126,557,267 of NC_058083.1, forward strand.
TACTTTAGGCATGGGAGATGATTGTTCCTCACCCACTGTGCCTGAGCGATCCTCCATGTTTCTTTTGCGCTCTGAAAGTGCTGCAAATGAATTATGGAGAGCCACAGACTGTGGGACATGTCTTCGATCAACAACTCTCAGTCTACCAGAACCTGCAGTAACCCATCTTCCATTGCTAGGGGGCCGCTGTGGCAGTGCATTGCAACATTCCCAGCCTAAGTTTGTTTAACAGTTAATTTACAAATCTCAGATTTCAAAAATGCAATTTCCTGCTGCATTACGGAGAGCTGTCTACAGATCAGACAGCATCCAAACCTCCCAAGAGTGGAACCTGAAATAAAAGCACAACAATTCCTGCAAAGAACCAGGGCTGCCATTTTAAAGAGGGGAAAGATTTTAAACAAACAAATCTTACTTTTTTAGATTGTATCCACCTCCAGATTACCTCCTGAGTATCTCCTGAATATCTCAGATGCACTTATAAATGCAGCACTTGAGAATGCAGCAAGCTATAATTAGGCAAGTTAATACTATGTTGCTATATATACACACACACTCCCACAAAAGCTCCTTCCCCAACAACAAATTTAACACCTTAATCACCTATGCTCATTTGCAATCAGACAATAGCAAGAACATGTCTAACAAATTCCTTACCTGTTTTGAAGCACAGTGTCTGAGTATCCACCAGAAACACAGCTGAAGTTCTGCTACAGTGGAAAAGCTCTAAGTTAGTCTAAGATAGTCTCCTGAATATCTCAGATGCATTTATAAATGCAGCACTGGAGAATGCAGCATTTGACCCACCCTCTCCACCCAATCAGATTTCAGCCATTGACCTCTCTTGGATGTGTTATCCCTTTCTCAAGCTTCCTCTCCGGCATCGAACCCTGATTCCCCGTTACCCATGATCACCATGGAAGGCACAGAAAAGAACACCGAAAGTTGAACATCCGAATGGATCGTCGCCGTCACGGGGACGTGCAATCGCCCAGAGGTTATCTAGAGTCACCAATGCGGCAGCAGGCCTTCGCCCCTAAGTAGGGATGAGCGAACTCGAACTGTATAGTTCGGGTTCGTACCGAATTTTGGGGTGTCCGTGACACGGACCCGAACCCGGACATTTTCGTAAAAGTCCGGGTTCGGGTTCGGTGTTCGTCGCTTTCTTCGCGCTTTTGTGACGCTTTCTTGGCGCTTTTTGAAAGGCTGCAAAGCAGCCAATCAACAAGCGTCATACTACTTGCCCCAAGAGGCCATCACAGCCATGCCTACTATTGGCATGGCTGTGATTGGCCAGAGCACCATGTGACCCAGCCTCTATTTAAGCTGGAGTCACATAGCGCCGCCCGTCACTCTGCTCTGATTAGCGTAGGGAGAGGTTGCGGCTGCGACAGTAGGGCGAGATTAGGCAGATTAACTCCTCCAAAGGACTTGATTAACTGATCGATCTGCAGCTGTGGATCATTGAGCTGCTGATCCTCAATTGCTCACTGTTTTTAGGCTGCACAGACCGTTTGTCAGTCTCATTTTTCTGGGGTGATCGGCGGCCATTTTGTGTCTTGTGGTGCGCCAGCACAAGCTGCGACCAAGTGCATTTAACCCTCAATGGTGTGGTTGTTTTTTGGCTAAAGCCTACATCAGGGTGAAGCTGTGACACCAAGTGCATTTAACCAGCAATAGTCTGTTCATTTTTTGGCCATATACAAAATCAGGGGCAAGCTGCGCCTGTCACCAAGTGCATTTAACCCTCAATGGTGTGGTTGTTTTTTGGCTAAAGCCTACATCAGGGTGAAGCTGTCACACCAAGTGCATTTAACCAGCAATAGTCTGTTCATTTTTTGGCCATATACAAAATCAGGGGCAAGCTGCGCCTGTCACCAAGTGCATTTAACCCTCAATGGTGTGGTTGTTTTTTGGCTAAAGCCTACATCAGGGTGAAGCTGTCACACCAAGTGCATTTAACCAGCAATAGTCTGTTCATTTTTTGGCCATATACAAAATCAGGGGCAAGCTGCGCCTGTCACCAAGTGCATTTAACCCTCAATGGTGTGGTTGTTTTTTGGCTAAAGCCTACATCAGGGTGAAGCTGTCACACCAAGTGCATTTAACCAGCAATAGTCTGTTCATTTTTTGGCCATATCCCAGTCTAATTCTGTCACTAAATCCATACCGGTCACCCAGCGCCTAAATACTAGGCCTCAAATTTATATCCAGCTAAATCTGTCCCTAGTGCTGTAGCTGGGCGAGTTATTTAGTGTCCGTTCAAGCACATTTCTTGTTCTGGGTTGAAATACAATTCCCAATTTAGCAATTTCATAATTTAGTGGTTCCTGCTATATCAGAGCTCTTTGAAATCTATCCCAAAAAGGGTATATAATATTGAAGGTGCACATAGGGTCATTCAGAGTAACTTCACACACACCCGCTACTGTGTATTTCCAAGTCTAATTCTGTCACTAAATCCATACCGGTGACCCAGCGCCTAAATACTAGGCCTCAAATTTAATTCCCTCTAAATCTCTCGTTACCCACCGCTGTACTGTTGTTGCTGGGCAAGATATTTAGTGTCCGTCAAAGCACATTTTTTGTTCTGGGTTGAAGTACAATTCCCAATTTAGCAATTTCATAATTTAGTGGTTTCTGCTATATCAGAGCTATTTGAAATCTATCCCAAAAAGGGTATATAATATTGAAGGTGCACATAGGGTCATTCAGAATAACTTCACACACACCCGCTACTGTGTATTTCCAAGTCTAATTCTGTCACTAAACCCATACCTGTCACCCAGCGCCTAAATACTAGGCCTCAAATTTAAATCCCTCTAAATCTCTCGTTACCGTTGTCCTGTTGTAGCTGGGAAAGTTATTTAGTGCCCGTCAAAGCACATTTTTTGTTCTGGGTTGAAGTACAATTCCCAATTTAGCAATTTCATAATTTAGTGGTTCCTGCTATATCAGAGCTATTTGAAATCTATCCCAAAAAGGGTATATAATATTGAAGGTGCACATAGGGTCATTCAGAATAACTTCACACACACCCGCTACTGTGTATTTCCAAGTCTAATTCTGTCACTAAATCCATACCGGTGACCCAGCGCCTAAATACTAGGCCTCAAATTTAATTCCCTCTAAATCTCTCGTTACCCACCGGTGTACTGTTGTTGCTGGGCAAGATATTTAGTGTCCGTCAAAGCACATTTTTTGTTCTGGGTTGAAGTACAATTCCCAATTTAGCAATTTCATAATTTAGTGGTTTCTGCTATATCAGAGCTATTTGAAATCTATCCCAAAAAGGGTATATAATATTGAAGGTGCACATAGGGTCATTCAGAATAACTTCACACACACCCGCTACTGTGTATTTCCAAGTCTAATTCTGTCACTAAACCCATACCTGTCACCCAGCGCCTAAATACTAGGCCTCAAATTTAAATCCCTCTAAATCTCTCGTTACCGTTGTCCTGTTGTAGCTGGGAAAGTTATTTAGTGCCCGTCAAAGCACATTTTTTGTTCTGGGTTGAAGTACAATTCCCAATTTAGCAATTTCATAATTTAGTGGTTCCTGCTATATCAGAGCTATTTGAAATCTATCCCAAAAAGGGTATATAATATTGAAGGTGCACATAGGGTCATTCAGAATAACTTCACACACACCCGCTACTGTGTATTTCCAAGTCTAATTCTGTCACTAAATCCATACCGGTGACCCAGCGCCTAAATACTAGGCCTCAAATTTAATTCCCTCTAAATCTCTCGTTACCCACCGCTGTACTGTTGTTGCTGGGCAAGATATTTAGTGTCCGTCAAAGCACATTTTTTGTTCTGGGTTGAAGTACAATTCCCAATTTAGCAATTTCATAATTTAGTGGTTTCTGCTATATCAGAGCTATTTGAAATCTATCCCTAAAAGGGTATATAATATTGAAGGTGCACATAGGGTCATTCAGAATAACTTCACACACACCCGCTACTGTGTATTTCCAAGTCTAATTCTGTCACTAAACCCATACCTGTCACCCAGCGCCTAAATACTAGGCCTCAAATTTATATCCAGCTAAATCTGTCCCTAGTGCTGTAGCTGGGCGAGTTATTTAGTGTCCGTTCAAGCACATTTCTTGTTCTGGGTTGAAATACAATTCCCAATTTAGCAATTTCATAATTTAGTGGTTCCTGCTATATCAGAGCTCTTTGAAATCTATCCCAAAAAGGGTATATAATATTGAAGGTGCACATAGGGTCATTCAGAGTAACTTCACACACACCCGCTACTGTGTATTTCCAAGTCTAATTCTGTCACTAAATCCATACCGGTGACCCAGCGCCTAAATACTAGGCCTCAAATTTAATTCCCTCTAAATCTCTCGTTACCCACCGCTGTACTGTTGTTGCTGGGCAAGATATTTAGTGTCCGTCAAAGCACATTTTTTGTTCTGGGTTGAAGTACAATTCCCAATTTAGCAATTTCATAATTTAGTGGTTTCTGCTATATCAGAGCTATTTGAAATCTATCCCAAAAAGGGTATATAATATTGAAGGTGCACATAGGGTCATTCAGAATAACTTCACACACACCCGCTACTGTGTATTTCCAAGTCTAATTCTGTCACTAAACCCATACCTGTCACCCAGCGCCTAAATACTAGGCCTCAAATTTAAATCCCTCTAAATCTCTCGTTACCGTTGTCCTGTTGTAGCTGGGAAAGTTATTTAGTGCCCGTCAAAGCACATTTTTTGTTCTGGGTTGAAGTACAATTCCCAATTTAGCAATTTCATAATTTAGTGGTTCCTGCTATATCAGAGCTATTTGAAATCTATCCCAAAAAGGGTATATAATATTGAAGGTGCACATAGGGTCATTCAGAATAACTTCACACACACCCGCTACTGTGTATTTCCAAGTCTAATTCTGTCACTAAATCCATACCGGTGACCCAGCGCCTAAATACTAGGCCTCAAATTTAATTCCCTCTAAATCTCTCGTTACCCACCGGTGTACTGTTGTTGCTGGGCAAGATATTTAGTGTCCGTCAAAGCACATTTTTTGTTCTGGGTTGAAGTACAATTCCCAATTTAGCAATTTCATAATTTAGTGGTTTCTGCTATATCAGAGCTATTTGAAATCTATCCCTAAAAGGGTATATAATATTGAAGGTGCACATAGGGTCATTCAGAATAACTTCACACACACCCGCTACTGTGTATTTCCAAGTCTAATTCTGTCACTAAACCCATACCTGTCACCCAGCGCCTAAATACTAGGCCTCAAATTTAAATCCCTCTAAATCTCTCGTTACCGTTGTCCTGTTGTAGCTGGGAAAGTTATTTAGTGCCCGTCAAAGCACATTTTTTGTTCTGGGTTGAAGTACAATTCCCAATTTAGCAATTTCATAATTTAGTGGTTCCTGCTATATCAGAGCTATTTGAAATCTATCCCAAAAAGGGTATATAATATTGAAGGTGCACATTGGGTCATTCAGAATAACTTCACACACACGCTTCTGTGCATTTCCAAGTCTAATTCTGTCACTAAATCCATACCGGTGACCCAGCGCCTAAATACTAGGCCTCAAATTTAATTCCCTCTAAATCTCTCGTTACCCACCGCTGTACTGTTGTTGCTGGGCAAGATATTTAGTGTCCGTCAAAGCACATTTTTTGTTCTGGGTTGAAGTACAATTCCCAATTTAGCAATTTCATAATTTAGTGGTTTCTGCTATATCAGAGCTATTTGAAATCTATCCCTAAAAGGGTATATAATATTGAAGGTGCACATAGGGTCATTCAGAATAACTTCACACACACCCGCTACTGTGTATTTCCAAGTCTAATTCTGTCACTAAATCCATACCGGTGACCCAGCGCCTAAATACTAGGCCTCAAATTTAATTCCCTCTAAATCTCTCGTTACCCACCGTTGTACTGTTGTTGCTGGGCAAGATATTTAGTGTCCGTCAAAGCACATTTTTTGTTCTGGGTTGAAGTACAATTCCCAATTTAGCAATTTCATAATTTAGTGGTTCCTGCTATATCAGAGCTATTTGAAATCTATCCCAAAAAGGGTATATAATATTGAAGGTGCACATTGGGTCATTCAGAATAACTTCACACACACGCTTCTGTGCATTTCCAAGTCTAATTCTGTCACTAAATCCATACCGGTGACCCAGCGCCTAAATACTAGGCCTCAAATTTAATTCCCTCTAAATCTCTCGTTACCCACCGCTGTACTGTTGTTGCTGGGCAAGATATTTAGTGTCCGTCAAAGCACATTTTTTGTTCTGGGTTGAAGTACAATTCCCAATTTAGCAATTTCATAATTTAGTGGTTTCTGCTATATCAGAGCTATTTGAAATCTATCCCTAAAAGGGTATATAATATTGAAGGTGCACATAGGGTCATTCAGAATAACTTCACACACACCCGCTACTGTGTATTTCCAAGTCTAATTCTGTCACTAAATCCATACCGGTGACCCAGCGCCTAAATACTAGGCCTCAAATTTAATTCCCTCTAAATCTCTCGTTACCCACCGTTGTACTGTTGTTGCTGGGCAAGATATTTAGTGTCCGTCAAAGCACATTTTTTGTTCTGGGTTGAAGTACAATTCCCAATTTAGCAATTTCATAATTTAGTGGTTTCTGCTATATCAGAGCTATTTGAAATCTATCCCTAAAAGGGTATATAATATTCAAGGTGCACATTGGGTCATTCAGAATAACTTCACACACACACGCTTCTGTGCATTTCCAAGTCTAATTCTGTCACTAAATCCATACCGGTCACCCAGCGCCTAAATACTAGGCCTCAAATTTATATCCCGCTGAATTTGAATACAATACATTGGGCCAAATAATATATTTGTTGTTGTGGTGAACCATAACAATGAGAAAAACATCTAGTAAGGGACGCGGACGTGGACATGGTCGTGGTGGTGTTAGTGGACCCTCTGGTGCTGGGAGAGGACGTGGCCGTTCTGCCACATCCACACGTCCTAGTGTACCAACTACTTCAGGTCCCAGTAGCCGCCAGAATTTACAGCGATATATGGTGGGGCCCAATGCCGTTCTAAGGATGGTAAGGCCTGAGCAGGTACAGGCATTAGTCAATTGGGTGGCCGACAGTGGATCCAGCACGTTCACATTATCTCCCACCCAGTCTTCTGCAGAAAGCGCACAGATGGCGCCTGAAAACCAACCCCATCAGTCTGTCACATCACCCCCATGCATACCAGGGAAACTGTCTCAGCCTCAAGTTATGCAGCAGTCTCTTATGCTGTTTGAAGACTCCGCTGGCAGGGTTTCCCAAGGGCATCCACCTAGCCCTTCCCCAGCGGTGAAAGACATAGAATGCACTGACGCACAACCACTTATGTTTCCTGATGATGAGGACATGGGAATACCACCTCAGCATGTCTCTGATGATGACGAAACACAGGTGCCAACTGCTGCGTCTTTCTGCAGTGTGCAGACTGAACAGGAGGTCAGGGATCAAGACTGGGTGGAAGACGATGCAGGGGACGATGAGGTCCTAGACCCCACATGGAATGAAGGTCGTGCCACTGACTTTCACAGTTCGGAGGAAGAGGCAGTGGTGAGACCGAGCCAACAGCGTAGCAAAAGAGGGAGCAGTGGGCAAAAGCAGAACACCCGCCGCCAAGAGACTCCGCCTGCTACTGACCGCCGCCATCTGGGACCGAGCACCCCAAAGGCAGCTTCAAGGAGTTCCCTGGCATGGCACTTCTTCAAACAATGTGCTGACGACAAGACCCGAGTGGTTTGCACGCTGTGCCATCAGAGCCTGAAGCGAGGCATTAACGTTCTGAACCTGAGCACAACCTGCATGACCAGGCACCTGCATGCAAAGCATGAACTGCAGTGGAGTAAACACCTTAAAACCAAGGAAGTCACTCAGGCTCCCCCTGCTACCTCTTCTGCTGCTGCCGCCTCGGCCTATTCTGCTGCTGCCGCCTCGGCCTCTTCCTCCGCCTCTGGAGGAACGTTGGCACCTGCCGCCCAGCAAACAGGGGATGTACCACCAACACCACCACCACCACCTCCGTCACCAAGCGTCTCAACCATGTCACACGCCAGCGTTCAGCTCTCCATCTCACAAACATTTGATAGAAAGCGTAAATTCCCACCTAGCCACCCTCGATCCCTGGCCCTGAATGCCAGCATTTCTAAACTACTGGCCTATGAAATGCTGTCATTTAGGCTGGTGGACACAGACAGCTTCAAACAGCTCATGTCGCTTGCTGTCCCACAGTATGTTGTTCCCAGCCGGCACTACTTCTCCAAGAGAGCCGTGCCTTCCCTGCACAACCAAGTATCCGATAAAATCAAGTGTGCACTGCGCAACGCCATCTGTAGCAAGGTCCACCTAACCACAGATACGTGGACCAGTAAGCACGGCCAGGGACGCTATATCTCCCTAACTGCACACTGGGTAAATGTAGTGGCAGCTGGGCCCCAGGCGGAGAGCTGTTTGGCGCACGTCCTTCCGCCGCCAAGGATCGCAGGGCAACATTCTTTGCCTCCTGTTGCCACCTCCTCCTTCTCGGCTTCCTCCTCCTCTTCTTCCACCTGCTCATCCAGTCAGCCACACACCTTCACCACCAACTTCAGCACAGCCCGGGGTAAACGTCAGCAGGCCATTCTGAAACTCATATGTTTGGGGGACAGGCCCCACACCGCACAGGAGTTGTGGCGGGGTATAGAACAACAGACCGACGAGTGGTTGCTGCCGGTGAGCCTCAAGCCCGGCCTGGTGGTGTGTGATAATGGGCGAAATCTCGTTGCAGCTCTGGGACTAGCCAATTTGACGCACATCCCTTGCTTGGCGCATGTGCTGAATTTGGTGGTGCAGAAGTTCATTCACAACTACCCCGACATGTCAGAGCTGCTGCATAAAGTGCGGGCCGTCTGTTCGCGCTTCCGGCGTTCACATCCTGCTGCTGCTCGCCTGTCTGCGCTACAGCGTAACTTCGGCCTTCCCGCTCACCGCCTCATATGCGACGTGCCCACCAGGTGGAACTCCACCTTGCACATGCTGGACAGACTGTGCGAGCAGCAGCAGGCCATAGTGGAGTTTCAGCTGCAGCACGCACGGGTCAGTCGCACTACAGAACAGCACCACTTCACCACCAATGACTGGGCCTCCATGCGAGACCTGTGTGCCCTGTTGCGCTGTTTCGAGTACTCCACCAACATGGCCAGTGGCGATGACACCGTTATCAGCGTTACAATACCACTTCTATGTCTCCTTGAGAAAACACTTAGGGCGATGATGGAACAGGAGGTGGCCCAGGAGGAGGAGGAGGAGGATGAGGAAGAGGGGTCATTTTTAGCACTTTCAGGCCAGTCTCTTCGAAGTGACTCAGAGGGAGGTTTTTTGCAACAGCAGAGGCCAGGTACAAATGTGGCCAGCCAGGGCCCACTACTGGAGGACGAGGAGGACGAGGATGAGGAGGAGGTGGAGGAGGATGAGGATGAAGCATGGTCACAGCGGGGTGGCACCCAACGCAGCTCGGGTCCATCACTGGTGCGTGGCTGGGGGGAAAGGCAGGACGATGACGATACGCCTCCCACAGAGGACAGCTTGTCCTTACCCCTGGGCAGCCTGGCACACATGAGCGACTACATGCTGCAGTGCCTGCGCAACGACAGCAGAGTTGCCCACATTTTAACCTGTGCGGACTACTGGGTTGCCACCCTGCTGGATCCACGCTACAAAGACAATGTGCCCACCTTACTTCCTGCACTGGAGCGTGATAGGAAGATGCGCGAGTACAAGCGCACGTTGGTAGACGCGCTACTGAGAGCATTCCCAAATGTCACAGGGGAACAAGTGGAAGCCCAAGGCCAAGGCAGAGGAGGAGCAAGAGGTCGCCAAGGCAGCTGTGTCACGGCCAGCTCCTCTGAGGGCAGGGTTAGCATGGCAGAGATGTGGAAAACTTTTGTCAACACGCCACAGCTAACTGCACCACCACCTGATACGCAACGTGTTAGCAGGAGGCAACATTTTACTAACATGGTGGAACAGTACGTGTGCACACCCCTCCACGTACTGACTGATGGTTCGGCCCCATTCAACTTCTGGGTCTCTAAATTGTCCACGTGGCCAGAGCTAGCCTTTTATGCCTTGGAGGTGCTGGCCTGCCCGGCAGCCAGCGTTTTGTCTGAACGTGTATTCAGCACGGCAGGGGGCGTCATTACAGACAAACGCAGCCGCCTGTCTACAGCCAATGTGGACAAGCTGACGTTCATAAAAATGAACCAGGCATGGATCCCACAGGACCTGTCCGTCCCTTGTCCAGATTAGACATTAACTACCTCCCCATAACCATATATTATTGGACTCCAGGGCACTTCCTCATTCAATCCTATTTTTATTTTCATTTTACCATTATATTGCGATGCTACCCAAAGTTGAATGAACCTCTCCTCTGCCTGTGTGCTAGGCCTAAATATATGCCAATGGACTGTTGCAGTGGTGGCTGACATGAAGCCTGATTCTCTGCTATGACATGCAGACTAATTCTCTGCTGACATGAAGCCAGATTGTCTGTTACGGGACCTCTCTCCTCTGCCTGGGTGCTGGGCCTAAATTTATGACAATGGACTGTTGCAGTGGTGGCTGACGTGAAGCCTGATTCTCTGCTATGACATGCAGACTGATTCTCTGCTGTCATGAAGCCAGATTGTCTGTTACGGGACCTTTCTCCTCTACCTGGGTTCTGGGCCTAAATTTATGAAAATTGACTCTTACAGTGGTGGGTGACGTGAAGCCTGATTCTCTGCTATGATATGAAGACTGATTCTCTGCTGACATGAAGCCAGATTGTCTGTTACGGGACCTTTCTCCTCTGCCTGGGTTCTGGGCCTAAATTTATGAAAATTGACTCTTACAGTGGTGGGTGACGTGAAGCCTGATTCTCTGCTATGATATGAAGACTGATTCTCTGCTGACATGAAGCCAGATTGTCTGTTACGGGACCTTTCTCCTCTGCCTGGGTTCTGGGCCTAAATTTATGAAAATTGACTCTTACAGTGGTGGGTGACGTGAAGCCTGATTCTCTGCTATGATATGAAGACTGATTCTCTGCTGACATGAAGCCAGATTGTCTGTTACGGGACCTTTCTCCTCTGCCTGGGTTCTGGGCCTAAATTTATGAAAATTGACTCTTACAGTGGTGGGTGACGTGAAGCCTGATTCTCTGCTATGATATGAAGACTGATTCTCTGCTGACATGAAGCCAGATTGTCTGTTACGGGACCTTTCTCCTCTGCCTGGGTTCTGGGCCTAAATTTATGAAAATTGACTCTTACAGTGGTGGGTGACGTGAAGCCTGATTCTCTGCTATGATATGAAGACTGATTCTCTGCTGACATGAAGCCAGATTGTCTGTTACGGGACCTTTCTCCTCTGCCTGGGTTCTGGGCCTAAATTTATGAAAATTGACTCTTACAGTGGTGGGTGACGTGAAGCCTGATTCTCTGCTATGATATGAAGACTGATTCTCTGCTGACATGAAGCCAGATTGTCTGTTACGGGACCTTTCTCCTCTGCCTGGGTTCTGGGCCTAAATTTATGAAAATTGACTCTTACAGTGGTGGGTGACGTGAAGCCTGATTCTCTGCTATGATATGAAGACTGATTCTCTGCTGACATGAAGCCAGATTGTCTGTTACGGGACCTTTCTCCTCTGCCTGGGTTCTGGGCCTAAATTTATGAAAATTGACTCTTACAGTGGTGGGTGACGTGAAGCCTGATTCTCTGCTATGATATGAAGACTGATTCTCTGCTGACATGAAGCCAGATTGTCTGTTACGGGACCTCTCTCCTCTGCCTGGGTGCTGGGCCTAAATATATGCCAATGGACTGTTGCAGTGGTGGCTGACGTGAAGCCTCATTCTCTGCTATGACATGCAGACTAATTCTCTGCTGACATGAAGACAGATTCTCTGTTACGGGACCTCTCTCCTCTGCCTGGGTGCCGGGGCCTAAATATCTGAGAATGGACTGTTCCAGTGGTGGCTGACGTGAAGCCTCATTCTCTGCTATGACATGCAGACTAATTCTCTGCTGACATGAAGACAGATTCTCTGTTACGGGACCTCCCTCCTCTGCCTGGGTGCTGGGCCTAAATATATGCCAATGGACTGTTGCAGTGGTGGCTGACGTGAAGCCTCATTCTCTGCTATGACATGCAGACTAATTCTCTGCTGACATGAAGACAGATTCTCTGTTACGGGACCTCCCTCCTCTGCCTGGGTGCTGGGCCTAAATATATGCCAATGGACTGTTGCAGTGGTGGCTGACGTGAAGCCTCATTCTCTGCTATGACATGCAGACTGATTCTCTGCTGACATGAAGCCAGATTCTCTGTTACGGGACCTCTCTCCTCTGCCTGTGTGTGTGCTGGGCCTAAATATATGCCAATGGACTGTTGCAGTGGTGGCTGACGTGAAGCCTCATTCTCTGCTATGACATGCAGACTGATTCTCTGCTGACATGAAGCCAGATTCTCTGTTACGGGACCTCTCTCCTCTGCCTGTGTGTGTGCTGGGCCTAAATATATGCCAATGGACTGTTGCAGTGGTGGCTGACGTGAAGCCTCATTCTCTGCTATGACATGCAGACTAATTCTCTGCTGACATGAAGACAGATTCTCTGTTACGGGACCTCCCTCCTCTGCCTGGGTGCTGGGCCTAAATATATGCCAATGGACTGTTGCAGTGGTGGCTGACGTGAAGCCTCATTCTCTGCTATGACATGCAGACTGATTCTCTGCTGACATGAAGCCAGATTCTCTGTTACGGGACCTCTCTCCTCTGCCTGTGTGTGTGCTGGGCCTAAATATATGCCAATGGACTGTTGCAGTGGTGGCTGACGTGAAGCCTCATTCTCTGCTATGACATGCAGACTGATTCTCTGCTGACATGAAGCCAGATTCTCTGTTACGGGACCTCTCTCCTCTGCCTGTGTGTGTGCTGGGCCTAAATATATGCCAATGGACTGTTGCAGTGGTGGCTGACGTGAAGCCTCATTCTCTGCTATGACATGCAGACTAATTCTCTGCTGACATGAAGACAGATTCTCTGTTACGGGACCTCCCTCCTCTGCCTGGGTGCTGGGCCTAAATATATGCCAATGGACTGTTGCAGTGGTGGCTGACGTGAAGCCTCATTCTCTGCTATGACATGCAGACTAATTCTCTGCTGACATGAAGACAGATTCTCTGTTACGGGACCTCTCTCCTCTGCCTGGGTGCCGGGGCCTAAATATCTGAGAATGGACTGTTCCAGTGGTGGGTGACGGGAAGCCAGATTCTCTGCTATGGAACCTCTCTCCAATTGATTTTGGTTAATTTTTATTTATTTAATTTTTATTTTAATTCATTTCCCTATCCACATTTGTTTGCAGGGGATTTACCTACATGTTGCTGCCTTTTGCAGCCCTCTAGCTCTTTCCTGGGCTGTTTTACAGCCTTTTTAGTGCCGAAAAGTTCGGGTCCCCATTGACTTCAATGGGGTTCGGGTTCGGGACGAAGTTCGGATCGGGTTCGGATCCCGAACCCGAACATTTCCGGGATGTTCGGCCGAACTTCTCGAACCCGAACATCCAGGTGTTCGCTCAACTCTACCCCTAAGGTATTAGATGGTATGATGCCCTCCGTTATGTGTAAATAAGGGTGTTTTGGCATGCCGGTTCCTTGTCATTTTTGGCAGCCCTTTCACTTAGTGCATAGGCTTTATGAATGTAGGATTCCTACTACCTGAACAATTGTACCACAATGTGAATGAGGCCCTCCTTTATGTGATATTTTGTCAGTCTGTAAAACTGGCGTACAACTCGGAAAACATGGTTCCCTGCAGCGACCTGGGAGTCCAAGATGCATCCAAACATCGTCCCCATGCTGTTCCCGACCCATTTCGGTGGTGTTACTGTCACTTTCTGACCTTATACAATGGACCAGGTACCCTCCCCTCTTCAGAGCAGGGGGTGCCTGGTTGTCTCCCATTGACTTTCATTATACTCTGGTGCTCGGCCAAGCACACGAGTATATAGCAATGTGTTCGGGCCGAACACACGAATACTTTGGTGCTCGATCATCACTACTTCAGACCCTTTCACTTTTTTTACATTTTGTTATGTTGAGGCCTTGTGCTAAAATAGAAACAAATTTAAGTTTTCCTCCATCAGTCTGTACTCAATCCCCCTTAATAATAATAAAAATTAATAAATAAATGAAAACAGAACTTTAGAAAAGTTTGCAAATTTATTAAACCTCAAGAACAAAAATTTTGCATGTAATTTAGCTCGGGGGGTTCGCATTTCTCTTGATCATCTTTGTTTCAGATGTTTCTATGTCTTGATTGGTGTCCACCTGTGGTAAATTCACTTGATTGGACATAATTTGGAAAAACACACTCCTGTCTGTATAAGGTCTTGTCTTACGGCTGACAATGCATATCAGAGCAAAAACCAAGTTATGATGAGGAAAGAACTGCCTATAGAGCCCAAAAGCAGGACTGTGTAGAGACAAAGATCAGGAGAGGGGTACAAAAATATTTTTGCTGCACTAAAAGTTCCCAATAGGACAGTTTCCTCCATAATACTTAAATGGAAGAGATTTGGAACAACCAGGACTCTTCCTAGAGACGGCCACACCATCAAACTAAGTAATTGGCAGAAATGGGTCTTGGTCAGACAGATCACCAAGAACTCAGTGGACACTCTGGCTGAGCTCCAAAGATCCTGTGTGCAGATGGGAGAAACCTCCAGAAGGTCAACCATCACTGCAGAACTCCACCAATCTGGGCTTTATGACAGTGACCAGAAACATGCATTTATTCAGTAAAAGAGACATGAAAGTTTGTAAAAAAAAAGGCCACCAATGGACTCTCAGACTGTGTAAAACAAGATTGCTGATTGCTGATATGTTGAAACCTAGATAGAATGTTTTGGCCTCAATTCTAAGAATCATGTTTGGAGGAAACCTAGCTCTCCTCATTACCATCCCGACAGTAAAGCATGGTGGGGGTGGCATCCTGCTGTGGGGTGTTGTTCAGTGGCTGGGGCAGGGAAACTAGTCAGGGTTGAGAAAAAGCTGAATAGAGCTAAGTACATAAAATAGATATTCTTAATGAAAACCTGATTCATTGTGCTCTGGATATCAAACTGAGCCAAAGGTTTATCTTCCAACAAGGCAATAACCCTAAGCACACAGCCAAGACAACACAGGAGTGGCTTAGGGACAAATCTGTAAATGTCGTTGAGTGGCCCTGCCAGAGCCCTGACTGGACAGACCTCAATATGGCTGTCCACTGAAAGTCCCTATCCAACCTGACAGAGCTTGAGAGGATCTGAAGAGAAGAATGACAGAAAATCTGCAAATCCAACATTGTGGCATCATACCAAAGAAGACTGGAAACTGCAATTGCTGCCAAAGGTGCTTCAACTAAGTCCTGAGTAAAAGGTCTGAATACTTATGTCAATGCAATATTTTAGTTTTTCCTTTTCAATAAATTAGCAAAGATTTTGAACATCCTGTTTCACTTTCTCATTACGGCTTGTGAGTGCAGAATGATGGGGAAAAATTGAACTTTTTTATTTTAGCACAAGGCCACAACAAAACAAAATGTGAAAAAAGTTAAAGGGCCTAAAGACTTTCCAAATGCACTGCATACATACATGGTCACCATTAGACTTTACTACTTTTTAATACAAGTGGCATTAACCCCACTTAAAAAAAACACAAAACATATAACCCCTGTAGACAATGTATATACACGTTGAGGAAAATAATGGAATACTGCTAGACTAAATATTAAGTAACAAAAAAATTAAATAAAAGGAGGATATACATTGTGTCTGGTTATATATGTAAATATATATATATATATATATATATATATATATATACAGTACAGACCAAAAGGTTGGACACAGCTTCTCATTCAAAGAGTTTTCTTTATTTTCATGACTATGAATATTGTAGATTCACACTGAAGGCATCAAAACTATGAATTAACACATAAGGAATTATATATATAACTAAAAAGTGTGAAACAACTGAAAATATGTCATATTCTAGGTTCTTCAAAGTAGCCACCTTTTGCTTTGATTACTGCTTTGCACACTCTTGGCATTCTCTTTATGAGCTTCAAGAGGTAATCACCTGAAATGGTTTTCACTTCACAGGTGTGCCCTGTCAGGTTTAATAAGTGGGATTTCTTGCATTATAAATGGGGTTGGGACCATCAGTTGCGTTGTGGAGAAGTCAGGTGGATACACAGCTGATAGTCCTACTAAATAGACTGTTAGAATTTGTATTATGGCAAGAAAAAAGCAGCTAAGTAAAGAAAAACGAGTGGCCATCATTACTTGAAGAAATGAAGGTCAGTCAGTCTGAAAAATTGGGAAAACTTTGAAAGTGTCCCCAAGTGCAGTCACAAAAACCATCAAGCGCTACAAAGAAACTGGCTCACATGCGGACCGAGTCACCAGCCTCAGAAATCGCAGGTTAACAGCAGCTCAGATTAGAGACCAGGTCAATGCCACACAGAGTTCTAGCAGCAGACACATCTCTAGAACAACTGTTAAGAGGAGACCGTGTGAATCAAGCCTTCATGGTAGAATATCTGCTAGGAAACCACTGCTAAGGGCAGGCAACAAGCAGAAGAGACCTGTTTGGGCTAAAGAACACAAGGAATGGACATTAGACCAGTGGAAATCTGTGCTTTGGTCTGATGAGTCCAAATTTGAGATCTTTGGTTCCAACCACCGTGTCTTTGTGCGACGCAGAAAAGGTGAACGGATGGACTCTGCATGCCTGGTTCCCACCGTGAAGCATGGACGAGGAGGTGTGATGGTGTGGGGGTGCTTTGCTGGTGACACTGTTTGGGATTTATTCAAAATTGAAGGCATACTGAACCAGCATGGCTACCACAGCATCATGCAGCGGCATGCTATTCCATCCGGTTTGCGTTTAGTTGGACCATCATTTATTTTTCAACAGGACAATGACCCCAAACACACCTCCAGGCTGTGTAAGGGCTATTTGACCATGAAGGAGAGTGATGGGGTGCTGCACCAGATGACCTGACCTCCACAGTCACTGGACCTGAACCCAATCGAGATGGTTTGGGGTGAGCTGGACCGCAGAGTGAAGGCAAAAGGGCCAACAAGTGCTAAGCATCTCTAGGAACTCCTTCAAGACTGTTGGAAGACCATTTCAGGTGACTACCTCTTGAAGCTCATCAAGAGAATGCCAAGAGTGTGCAAAACAGTAATCAAAGCAAAAGGTGGCTACTTTGAAGAACCTAGAATATGACATATTTTCAGTTGTTTCACACTTTTTCGTTATGTATATAATTCCACATGTGTTAATTCATAGTTTTGATGCCTTCAGTGTGAATCTAAAATTTCCATAGTCATGAAAATAAATAAAACTCTTTGAATGAGGTGTGTCCAAACTTTTGGTCTGTACTGTATATATATATATATATATATATACAAACCGGATTCCAAAAAAGTTGGGACACTAAACAAATTGTCAATAAAAACTGAATGCAATGAGGTGGAGATTGCAAATGTCAATATTTTATTTGTAATAGAACGTAGATGACAGATCAAACGTTTAATCCGAGTAAATGTATCATTTTAAAGGAAAAATACGTTTATTCAAAGTTTCACGGTGTCAACAAATCCCCAAAAAGTTGGGACAAGTAGCAATAAGAGGCTGGAAAAAGCAAATTTGAGCATAGCGAAGAGCTGGAAGACCAATTAACACTAATTAGGTCAATTGGCAACATGATTGGGTAAAAAAGGGCTTCTCAGAGTGGCAGTGTCTCTCAGATGCCAAGATGGGTAGAGGATCACCAATTCCCACAATGTTGCGCAGAAAGATAGTGGAGCAATATCAGAAAGGTGTTACCCAGCGAAAAATTGCAAAGACTTTGCATCTATCATCATCAACTGTGCATAACATCATCCGAAGATTCAGAGAATCTGGAACAATCTCTGTGCGTAAGGGTCAAGGCCGTAAAACCATACTGGATGCCCGTGATCTCCGGGCCCTTAAACGACACTGCACCACAAACAGGAATGCTACTGTAAAGGAAATCACAGAATGGGCTCAGGAATACTTCCAGAAACCTTTGTCAGTGAACACAATCCACCGTGCCATCCGCCGTTGCCAGCTGAAACTCTACAGTGCAAAGAAGAAGCCATTTCTAAGCAAGATCCACAAGCTCAGGCGTTTTCATTGGGCCAGGGATCATTTAAAATGGAGTGTGGCAAAATGGAAGACTGTTCTGTGGTCAGACGAGTCACGATTCAAAGTTCTTTTTGGAAATCTGGGACGCCATGTCATCCGGACCAAAGAGGACAAGGACAACCCAAGTTGTTATCAACGCTCAGTTCAGAAGCCTGCAGCTCTGATGGTATGGGGTTGCATGAGTGCGTGTGGCATGGGCAGCTTGCATGTCTGGAAAGGCACCATCAATGCAGAAAAATATATTCAGGTTCTAGAACAACATATGCTCCCATCCAGACGTCATCTCTTTCAGGGAAGACCCTACATTTTTCAACAAGATAATGCCAGACCACATTCTGCATCAATCACAACATCATGGCTGCGTAGGAGAAGGATCCGGGTACTGAAATGGCCAGTCTGCAGTCCAGATCTTTCACCTATAGAGAACATTTGGCGCATCATAAAGAGGAAAGTGCAACAAAGAAGGCCCAAGACGATTGAACAGTTAGAGGCCTGTATTAGACAAGAATGGGAGAGCATTCCTATTTCTAAACTTGAGAAACTGGTCTCCTCGGTCCCCAGACGTCTGTTGAGTGTTGTAAGAAGAAGGGGAGATACCACACAGTGGTGAAAATGGCCTTGTCCCAACTTTTTGGGGATTTGTTGACACCATGAAATTCTAATTCAACATATTTTTCCATTAAAATGGTACATTTTCTCAGTTTAAACTTTTGTTCCATGATTTATGTTCTATTCTGAATAAAATGTTAGAAGTTGGCACCTCCACATCATTGCAATCAGTTTTTATTCACAATTTGTATAGTGTCCCAACTTTTTGGGAATCCGGTTTGTGTATATATATATATATATATATATATATATATATATATATATATATACATACTGTCATTAAACAAAAAAAGCTGTTATACTGTTCACACGTTTAGCTGACGTACAGTGAGCAACAGAAGTATTTGAACACCTTTCGATTTTGCAAGTTATCCCACTTAGAAATCAGGGAGGGGTCTGAAATTCACATTGTATGTGCATTTCCACTCTGAGAGAATAAAAAAAAAAAATCAGGAAATCACATTGTATGATTTTTAAAGAATGTAATTGTCTTGCACTGCTGAATATACCTGTAAGTATTTGAACACCTGAGAAATTCTGGCTCTCAAAGACCTGTTACTGTGCCTTTAAAAAGTTCACCTCTACTCTACTCATTAATCTAACTTAGTAGCACCTGTCTGTGCTCTTTAAAGACACATGTCCACCCCACAGCCAATCAAACGCCAACTACTACCATGGGCAAGACCAAAGTGCTGTCAAAAGACACCAGAGACAAAATTGTGGACCTCCACAAGGCTGGAAAGGGCTATGGGGCAATTGCCAAGCAGCTTGGTGAAAATAGATCAACTGTTGGAGCAATTGTTAGAAAGGCTAAAGACGACTGTCAGTCTCCCTCAGATTGGGGCTCCAGGCAAGATCTCACCTCGTGGGGTATCACTGATGATAAGAAAGTTGAGGAATCAGTCCAGAACTACAAGGGAGGAGCTGGTCAATGACATGACCAGCAGGGACCACAGTTTCAAGGGTCACTGTCGGTAAAACACTATGCCGTCATGGTTTCAAATCATGCATTGCACGGAAGGTTCCCCTGCTAGAGTCATCACATATCCAGGTCCGTCTGAAGTTTGCCAATGACCATCTGGATGATCCAGGGGAGGCATGGGAGAAAGTCATGTGGTCAGAAGAGACCAAAGTAGAACTTTTTGGTCTAAACTTCACTCGTCGTGTTTGGAGGAAAAAGAAGGATGAGTTGCATCCCAAGAGCACCATCCCTACTGTGAAGTATGGAGGGTGGTAACATCATGCTTTGGGGGTGCTTTTCTGCAAAGGGGACAGGACAACTGCATTGTATTAAGGAGAGGATAAATGGGGCCATTTATTGTAAGATTTTGAGCAACAACCTCCTTCCCTCAATCAGAGCATTGAATATGGGTTGTGGCTGGGTCTTCCAACATGACAACGACCCGAAGCACACAGCCAGCATAATCAAGGAGTGGCTCTGTAAGAAGCATATCAAGGTTCTGGAGTGGCCTACCCAGTCTCCAGCCCTAAATCCAATAGAACTTCTTTGGAGGGAGCTGGAACTCTGTGTTACTCAATGACAGCCCCGAAACCTGACAGATCTAGAGGAGATCTGTGTGGAGGAGTAGGCCAAAATCCCTGTTGAAGTGTGTGCAAACCTGGTCAAGAACTACAGGAAACGTTTGACCTCTGTAATTGCAAACAAAGGCTTATGTACTAAATATTAACACTGATTTTCTCAGGTGTTCAAATACTTATGTTCAGCAGTGCAAGACAACAAAATTCATAAAAAATCATACAATGTGATATCCTGAATTTTTATTTATTTATTCTGTCTCTCAGAGTGGGAATGCACCTACAATGTGAATTTCAGACCCCTCCATGATTTCTAAGTGGGAGAACTTGCAAAATCGCAGGGTGTTTAAATACTTCTGTTTCTCACTGTATACTGTATACCTGGAGGAAAATGCTATCTTTTCCCCGTTTGTCCAACACATTGTACTACAGTATATGCTATTTTCTGAATATTGTCTATGATTTAATTCTATACTGTTAAAATATATATATAATCACTTTAGCTTTTGTGATCTCTCAGCATCTTATTATGAAGTTCATTTACCACTTGGGAGCTTAACACACAATAGCCTAATGTTTCTAATACACCCGAGGCATACACATATGTCTTTATTAATGCACCACATTTCCTGTGTTTCAATCATCTATCACAATACAGTTGAAGAAATTATTTGTTCATACATGAGAGGACATATGCTCTCTGCCCATAACTCAAGACCATGAAAAAGTAAAGGCCACAGCTAAGAAGATTTAGAAATTGAGCATGCATTAAAACAAAACATTTTCTGTCACGTGAAGCAGCAATTCATTTGCTCTGTGCTTCCACTGAAATAATCTTCATTGTGATGGCAGCAGGTAGAGGAAGTGCTGTTTGAAAAAAATACAAAAAGCCTTTTGTACAGAGGAAAATAGATGGCAATCATATAATGTGATCTTTTGTGACAAATTAAAGTTGCCAAATGAAAAGGGGCCAGGTGTTCTTAAAAGAATAGAACAACGGTTAATCAATGGCAGACAATGACAAAGGTGCTGCATTACTGTGTAATATTAGTCAGAATGCGTACTTGTTTTCATAAGCAAATTAAAGAGCTCTAGGGAGACAAATTTGTATATGTAAGGCATATGTTGTATTGCTGTATCCCATGCAAGGTATGTAGTATATATAACTGGGACAATTATTTTTGGTATTCTTCTTAACACATCTGCAATGATAGTTCAAAGTGATTTCAGAAATTCCATTCACATATTTCAGTTTCCATTTTTCTATTGCTGTCATTTAATATCTAGGATAATGTAAACATTTATTGTTCTTATTTATTTATATTGCTTTCATTTTTTGATTTTGGCTTAATTTCTTTTGAGTCCCAGCATGCTGATTGTATGGTATTATTGTACCAACCTTACCCTGGTTACTTCATTTTCTTTGTGTGAACCTTTAAGGCTCATGCACATGGCAGAGCAATAGCAATGCCTATCAGACTTGAGTATAAAAACTATACATGCTGAATATGTTGCTACTCTAGTATTACGCCTTTGGTGAGAAGAGTCTACTCTTGGCCTTTCACATCCTTTTTGCAAATTTTAACAAGATTCTATGCAGAATTTTTCCCTCCAGATGAACTTATTTCCATCAAATAAAAAAATAGAAAATTGAGATAAAGCCATTTTCACATAGTCAGTGTTTGGTTAGTATTTTCTATCAGTATTTAAATAAAAATAAAAAAGGAGATAAACCTACAAAGAAAAAAGTATGATGAAAATATATGTATTTCTCCCTTATTTTGGACCCAGCCCTGATTCTGGCTTGCAAATAGTAATAGAAAATACTGATCAAATACTGACTGCTTTAAAGTAGCCTAAGAATAATAAAGAGTGAAAGGGGAACAAATCCAGGTTATTCTGTGAGTTTTTGTAGGTTCATTCTTAGAGATGAGCGAAGTTTTCAAAAATTTGATTCGCCGGTACGCCAATTTCTTTTGAAAAAAATTGGTTAGATCCAAATATATTCGCTGTGAATTTCATTAAAAAACACCTATTTTCTGGCTGTGGAGAGCCTTTATAATGGTGTAGAACACTGTGCCTTGCAGTAACACACATAGGGAGTCTGCTATTGTACTGAAATAATACTGTGAGTCCATATGACATGCAGATGACAGGCGTCGCTCTTAGAATCACTGCACACTTCACTTATTTAGGCAGTCACAGGGCCAAAACTGACCAAATAACTCAAGTATGTACTCAGCCTTATAGGCTTTAGAACAGATGACTGCACCGCTGATCGGCAAATACATGTTTTCTTTTTTCACTAATACACACCACAATAGGCTTTAGAACAGATCATTGCACTGCTGAACAGAAAATATATTTTTTTCTTTTTCCACTAATATATGCCACAGAAGGCTTTAGAACAGATAACTGCACATCTAAATGGCAAATATATTTTTTATTTTTCCGCTAATACACGCCACAAAAAGCTTTAGAACATATAACTGCACCGCTGACTGGCAAATATATTTTTTCTTTTTCAACTAATACATGACAAAAAGGGCTTTAGAACATATAACTGCACCACTGAATGACAAATATATTTTACTTTTGCCACTAATTCATGACAAAAAGGACTGTAATTTTAGCACTTCACCACACAATAGCTAATAAGCCATTTTTTCCCATTAACCTTCCTAGCGGTATTCCCGAGCGTTACTCTGGGTTAATTTTTACTGCCAGGAGTGGTAACCCTCGCGGTAACATTCAAAAGTTGTCAGCGGAGTCCCCTTACCTTCTCCGCTGTGATCGCAGGCGAGAGCGCCGGCCGGCATCTGACTTCCTGGTTCCGTTCCCTGCGAGCACCTGCGGCGCATGGGAGCGGAACTGGGCGGGAAATTCAAAATTATAAAGTGACACACACACATAAAAGAGGTAATACATTGTAATCTGAGAGGATTTCACTGTATCACCTCAGATCTGACAGTTAATCACTGTAAAGTGCCCCTTGCCTGCCATTATTTATAACGTGCTTATTTATAACATGGCTTCAAAAAAGCGCCACTGTACTACAAAAGTGTGTTTGGACCAGTTGAGTGCCAGCGACAGTGACACGGAGATGCTCACAGAACTGAGCGATAGTGAGTCGTGGGGAGATTTGTCGTCTGACACTGACACTGATCTGGAAAGTAACAACAACGATGATCCAGCACCTGACCTCAGCCATGTGCGCACTTGGTGCCCTATTGACTGCGATACGGACCAGGTAGTGCCCCCAAGATTCCTGTTCATTGGATCACCTGGAATGAAGGCAGATGTTGAGCGTGACAACCCTGTGGCATACCTGCAATTATTCCTCACTGAGAAGGTAATTGAAAAAATTGTCACGAAGACAAATCGCTACCAACAACAGCAATCCGCTTCGCAGCATGCCACGTTTTCCAGAAGCAGAAAATGGGAACCGATGACCAAAGAGGACATGTGGCAGTTTCTGGGACTCATCATTCTTCAGGGGGTGATTGGGAAACCTCTCCAGAAATGGTACTGGACAACCAATAAGTTACTGGCCACTCCATTTTTTGGCACTGTGATGTCAGAATGCCGGTTTTCCCTCATCATGAAGTATTTCCACTTCACGAACAACGAAGAATTTGATGAGGCAACGCATCCTGCGCCCAAACAACAAAAAAATCTGGGAGGCATGGCAAATGATTGTGACCAATTTCCAGCGGACCTACATGCCAGAAAGGGATGTCAGCGTCGACAAAAGTTTGATGCCCTGCAAGGGACGCCTAAGCTGTATTCAGTACATTGCATCCAAAAGAGCGCGGTTTGGCATCAAATCCTACATGCTCTGCGAGTCATCTACTGGGTACATTTGGAATTCGGTCATTTACACTGGTAAAGGCACGAAGTTCCATCCCAGGTACAGCGGCTATAGAATGGTCACATCATCTGTCCTTACACTGCTGGAGCCATTGCTGAACCAGGGATATTGTGTGACCACGGACAATTTATACACGTCTCTGGAACTGTATGAGGTTTTGCTACAAAACAAGACTGATGCATATGGTACCGTTAGGCCTAACCAACGTGATGTGCCATCTATGTTTGCCAAGAATAAACTCAAAATCGGAGAAATGGTTGCCTGGCAGAAGGGTAAGATGATGGCAATGCGATGGCGAGACAAGAAGGACGTGTGTCTCATGAGTACTGTGCACAATACCTCTACTGCCATGGTCCACACAAAAGGTGGGAAAGTTGTGCTGAAGCCGCAAGTTGTGATAGACTATAATTACACCATTGGAGGTGTCTACAGAGCAGATCAGGCAATGACATTTTATCTGGCTATGCGCAAACAGCAAAAAAATATTATAAGATCTTTAGGCATCTTCTGGAACAATGCCTTTGGAATGCATATGTCCTGTACAGAGCAAAGAGTGACAGGCCTCTTGTTCATTCTGACTATATGGAAGGTGGTTAAGCGGATTTTTGTCAACCGCCAGACGCCATCAGTATCTGTGAACAGACCTGGACGTCGTGCTGTTGACGTTGTCAACCCAGAACGCCTGACTGGTCGCCAATTTATGGACTACATCCCGCCAACTCCAAAAAAGGCAGCACCTACCAGGATGTGCGTGGTTTGCTGCTCAAAGAGAGATGGCAATGGAAAGAAAGTCCAAAAAGAAACCAGGTTCCATGATTGTGACGTCGGACTTTGTACAGTCCCATGTTTCAAAATGTATCACACTCAGGATGTTTATTGAATTTTCTTTGTTTGACAAATTTCATTATTCTTTATTGCATTATTGAATACAATTATATTAATTAGATTATAATTCATGAATTTGTGTTTCCAACTTTAGTAAGTAAGCAATTAGTTTAGTAAGTAATTACTAAGAATTGCAGGCCTACAATACAAAACAGCAAATTTCCATGCAAAAAATTGTACCACTTTTGGTACAAAATTTCTGACATAATCATACCGCCAGGGAGGTTAGAATACACGCCAAAAAATGCTTTTGAACATATAACTGCACAGCACAAGGGCAAATAAGACGTAGAAATATTTCCTTGTAATTAACACTGTAATGCCTGTTTCAAACAGCACTTGCACCCTAATACGAATGGTTTGCTGGCATTACAATGGCAATTTGGATCCCCAGTCAATGCAGCAGGGTGTAATTGTTCCTATTACCCAGGCTGTAATCTCCGCTACTGAACCCTGTTCAACATAAATGCTATGGAATGATTCCTCCCTATCCTTTCCCTACATCTTGAATAATCTTGCCCTGCACTTTTAAATATTTTTTTTTAGCACAATGGCGTTTTTTGTAACACTGTCCCTGGCGCCTGCTGACGTATCTCCCTGCACTAAGTACACTGGAAAATGGCAGAATCTAAGATGGCTGAGGGTATTTATAGGGCTTTGACATCTCAGGTCTGTCTGGATGCTGATTGGCTGCATGCATGGCATTATGCGTGATCCCGCCTTTCCAGAATTCCTTTCTCCATATCTTCACACGTGCAGCAGCCATTTTAGGAAAAAATTTGATTCAATACCACGAATCGCGAGGAAATTATGCTTCGGTGCGAATCAATTTTTCAAGAAATTCGGATCAAATTCCATTTCGTCAGCTTCGATTCTCTCGTCTTTATTCATACTACAGTAATATACAAGAGGTCTATCACTTATCTGTTATTTCAATAACAATTGTATTTATAAAATATGTAAAAATTAAGTTTGACGTCACTCACTATGTTATATAATTGTAATGTCTATCATTATTAACTAACTAACTAAAAATAAAAATATTTTGGGAAATATGCAGCACAGCAAACAGACAACTTAAAGGGAAAGTGTCACCTATAATTTTTTCTGCCAGTTAAAACCAGAGAGTTTTTTTTCTAATCTGTTTTTATTCTCTGATTTTAGATTTTTCTGTTCTATTATTTGATCATGATTATGGGGGCTGCCATCTTACTGGAGCTGTTCTTAACAGCATTTAGAGAAATGTCTACAGCAGCCACCATGGGCAATAGACACAATGTTCTGGGCAGGACCTCATTGACTTCTATGAGAATATTTTCTAGACGTGCTCTGTGATATCCAGAAGTCAATGTACAAGGAAAGAATAGTTGAGCTGTGACAATGACCTAATATAAATATATATATATATATATATATATATATATATATATATAATATATATATATATATATATATATATACTGTATATAGGAGATATAAGTCATTCTAATCCTGCCTGTAATGAAAATAACTGCAGTAAACTGATCTGTACAGAACAAGACATGGTGCCTATTATTAGGCTTAGTGGTCACTATAAAAACTGCAAGATTTTATAGGGAAGGGTTTATAGGGAAGGGTTGTATAGATATTAACATGGAAAATAAAAAATAACGTCACCAAAACTTCTTTAAAACTTTAATGACCGGTCCCAAAAAGGCTTGAATGTCCAGACAACTTTTTGTGATTTTGTGCACCTGGTGGTTTAGTGACCATAGCCTTTTTATTTGTTTGACTACAAATATAATTTTTAGCGATTTTTTTTTAACTTGACACTTAGGACTTTTTATTAGAATGTTTTTTAGAGTTTTTTTTTCTTTTTTTAGATTTAATTTGGAGGAAAACTGCTAATTATTTTTTTAAAATATTTTTATTATTATAGCTTTTTATTTATTAAATATTAAAACTGACTCAAAAATGTATTATTTTTTTATTTGTACTTTTCATTATATGTATATATATATATATATATATATATATATATATATGTAATTTACTTGTATTCTTTTAAAAAAAATGGCACATAATCTGTCCCCTAGGAGGTCATTAAAAGACCTCTGAAGGACACTGACATTTTTCACTGTTTCCACTGTAACTGGGGCATCAATAGGAGCCCCAGTTACAGGGGAAAACAGATGGTCTCCTTAGACCCTGCAGCTCTGCTCCTGCCCCTGCTTTAGACAACCCCGGTGATCACCTGACCTCCGGGACTAACAGAGGAAATGGCTCCGCCACTTCCTGCTTCCTCCTCCCTTCGCTCGTGCAGTGCTGTCCTCCTGCTGGCACAGTAGAAGACAGAAGTGGTAAAAAAAACTCTCCTGTCTTCTCCTCAGGGTCCCTGCTGCGTCTGTCAGGAGCTGATCAGCACTGGGATTAAAGCACTGCCAGCACGTGTATATATGTGCTAGCTGCACAGGGTATGTACAGATAGCACATATATAGCCGTATGGCAGTTGGCAAGGGGTTAAAATATATTTAATATACAAACATGATTTAAACAATAGGTAATTTCCTGATGACACATTCCCTACAAAAAGAGAAAACACATTCAAATACATATAATGTAAGCAACGAAAATGGATCAAATTGTATGCATATTAAATAGATCAAATAGCTGTATGATACATACATTTTGCATTTGTATTGACACTTAAATGTTTAATTTATTCCTATCATTTACACATACTCTTCCTTAGAACTATAACCTGCAAAATGGACAGAGCATGTGGAGTATGAAAGATGGTATCTGCACTATGTTTATGAAGCTGTATTGTGGGTCAGTTTCAGGCAGCGTGTTTAGTACCACTCTATTCTCTGTATCAATGCTATTACACAGTGACTACGGCATTCATTTGAAAACACCATACATTATTTGTAAAGTTTCCTTGGAAATTCTAGTGACATAGTCACAAACAAAATGTCTTTAACTTTTGTTGAAGAGAAAGGGGCATTGCCCTCTTCTGCAGCTGAAGTATTAAATGTCTTCCAGCACAGTTGTTCTTTGGGGGCGATAAACAATGTCATGTAAGATCTGGCATTGTTCAGTAGTGTTGGTTTAGGTCCAGAAATAAAAGAAAGAAATACACTCACAGACTATACAGAATACACAGTATTAAAGATACTGTATAATAACACTAACATTCTAATAATAAACCTTGTGTTTTCTACACCAGAAAAATACAATTTTAAAATGTGTATAGTAAAATAAAAATACATGTAACATATAATAAAAAGATTTTTATTAAAAGTAAACACCGCCAGTTTTAGATAGATAGATGAATAGATAGACAGTTGATAGCATTACATTGTATAATATATTAATGGTAATCCATTAGAAATGTTAGCAATATATAACAGAGAAGTGTTTAGGAAACATATGTATACTAATTCTTATCTGCATCCTGAACTCATAATTCAATCTATTTACTAATCAAGAAATGGTGTATGCTAAAACAGAAGGATTCAAAAATATATTCATTAAAATATTGTATATCATAATACAGTGGCTGTATACTGGTTAAAGACAATAATGATATTCAAGTTATTTTATTCCCTCTATATTGCTTAGTTTTAACATTTTAGTTCAATGTTAAAGATTAAAAGTAAGTTAAATAACACTTGTGTATGTATACAGCAAAGTAGAAACCTTTACCTCAAGTCAGGGCACTGAGATGTATAGGAGAATCAGTGGAACACTATTGACCAGCACTACAACATCTACTAAAATGGTATTATTATTATTATTATTATTGTTATTTAGCAGTAATACTTCAAACTTATCACTTAGCAACATTTTTTAAAGTCAGCGGAATCCAGAAATCCTGTCTTTTTTTTTTTTTTTTTTTTTTGGGGGGGGGGGGTAGTTCTAGTACTAGAGATACGACATCACATTTCATATATACAGTCTAAGAAATACAGCAAGACATGAACCATCTATTGAGACATATCACAACAGTCTAATTTTGTTTGCCCTCTGCACTGGATAGGAATGACCTGTAGCTGGCCTACCCCTTTTCACTGGCTAAGATATTGAACATCTTAAAGTTAGAACGTGGTCCTTCCGTTGCCAGGCAGCTGGGTTATCTTGACATGGTGGTTAGTTTCCTTTTCATTGAGTGACAACAGTGAAATAAAAGACGTTTTGAAAATCTTGATAAAGGAGAAGAATAATTGGTGGTTCTAGCATATGCAGCAATGTGTGGAAACTTTAAGAAACCAGTAAGGCTTAGTTCACACTTCAGTTATTGAGTCAGTTATTTTGATCAGTTATTGTGAGCCAAAACCAGTTGCGGGTTAAAAACACAGAATAGATAAAATCAATCCATTACACTTGATCTCTGTGTAGGCTTCACTACTGGTTTTGTCTCACAATAACTGATGGAAATAACTGAAGTGTGAACTCAGCTAAAGGAGAGATTGTGGCAGAAAGTTGTGTCTATTGTACACAAAGTTGACCTAGTCTACTTGTAAATTCAATGACAAACTTTGCACACAAAAAAATAAATAAAATATATATATATATATATATATATATATACTTGCAGCAACTATATATATATATATATATATATATATATATATATAGTTGCTGTTTCCTTTTATTCATGTGAAATGTGGCTTTAATTAAACTGGAAGCCAATTAACCTTGGAGTACCATTCACAGTTATTTACAGTTGTTTCTGTACTTGTTCTTGTGCTCTGACTTCCTAAAATTTCACAACCCAAAGGTTTTGAAAAATGGGGTTGTTTAGGGGAGAAGCGCAATGAAGTGGTCGCAGTCATTGTACTGACACCACCTCTCTCATTATGCTCTCTCAATCAACACTCAGCACACAGGAAACTGCTGCAAAGCCCATCTGCCACAGTTAATCTGCAGGCAAACCCACACCCATGTCTGTGCCCATTACTCTCCAGCCTTATTATTCTCAGATCCAAGGCTTCATAAGGGATCAGCCAAAGTCCATTAAAGTAAATAATAGCTCGAAATGACAGGCTTAGCAAGGATTGGGAGGAAGTTGAAGACCAATCTGAGCTATGGGCTCTGATTAATACAGAAAAGCATTAGGGAGAAAAAAAAAAAGAGGAGAAAAATGACCTCAGTCTGCTCCAAAGAATTCCTGAACCTTGGTTGTTAGGGCAAGTGCTACCATCTGAGACGTTAGTGATCCTTGAATTTTCTTCACTTTGATGCAGCTCAAATGGGAGAATTTTGAAGACCCCAGAGCTCAGAGGGACAGCAATCTGAAGTCAACTATGTAATTTATTTTTCTTGTGTAAAAATAAGCGTCCAAACAATAGAAGACATTTCATTAAATTGAGATAACATGCTATAGATTGCAAAGGACTGTAAAATATTTTACAAGTTAGAAATGAAAATGATATTTGTAAAGGAAATAGTTATATTTTTATTTTTTAAAACAGGTTAATCTAAAATGGTTATCATAGATAAATAACACATAGGTAGATAAATAGATAGATAGATAGATAGATAGATAGACACAGACAGATAATTAGATATGAGATAGATAGGTAGAGAGATATGAGATAGCTAGATAGATACACATTTATGTTATGTAACATTTAAAGGGGTTTTCCAAGACTTTACAACTGATGACTGGAGTTGAGCGGACACCTGGATGTTCGGGTTCGGCAGGTTGGGCCAAACTTGAAAAGAAAGTTTGGGTTTCAGGACCCGAACTTGAACCTGAACCCGAACCCCTTTGAAGTCAATGGGGACCCGAACTTTTGGCCACTTAAATGGCTCTAAAATAGCCCTGGAAAGAGCTAGAGGGCTGCAAAAGCCAGCAAAATGTGCTTAAGAGCATGGCAAATGCTCTGAAAACAAATGTGGATAGGGAAATAAATAAAAAAAACATAAAAGACCTTCAAAAAATAAAAATTAGGAATGATGCAGGAGGAAAAGGTTGAGGAGGCGGTGAATGGGTGGATGTGGCGGTGTAGGCTTACGTGGCGGTCTAGGTGAAAGCGGCGGTGAAGGAGGAATAGGTATTTTGCATTTTTACATAGGGGTATCCCCCAAAATATTGGGACATATAAAAAAAAGAAAAAAGGAATAAGTGCACTTGAGTACAAGGAGGGATGGTTGAGGCTGTTAGAACTGTCTATTCTGCACAAGGTACAGACAAGTCTTGTGGGATCCAAGTGGGATCTTGTCCACGTTGGCTGTGGACAGGCGGCTGCGTCTGTCTGTAATGACGCTTCCTGCCAAGCTAAATACACTTTCAGAGAGTACACTGGCTGCAGGGCAGGCCAGCACCGCCAAGGCATACAGGGCAAGCTCTGGCCAGGTGGACAATTTGGAGACCCAGAAGTTGAATGGGGCAGAACCATCAGTCAGTACATGTAGGCATGTGCACAGGTACTGTTCCACCATGTTGTTCAAATGCTGCCTCCTGCTAACACGCTCCATATCAGCAGTTGAGGCCGGTTGTTGCGGCAAGGTGACAAAGCTTTTCCACATGTCGGCCATGCTAACCCTGCCTTCTGAGGTGCTGGCGCTGACATAGCTGCGTTGGTAACCTCTTCCTCCTCCCCTGCCTTCGCCTTGTGCTTGCACTTGTCCCCCGGCATCAGTCGTGAATGCTTTCAGGAGCGTGCCTACCAGCGTGCACCTGTAGTCGCACATCTTCTGATCACACTCCAGTGAGGGAATTAAGGACGGCACATTGTCTTTGTAATCGGGATCCAGAGGGGTGGCCACCCAGTTGTCAGCACACGTTAAAATGTGGGCAACTCTGCTGTCGTTGCGCAGGCACTGCAGCATGTAGTCGCTCATGTGTGCCAGGCTGCCCAGAGGTAAGGACAAGCTGTCCTCTGTGAGAGGCGTATTGTCTGCGTCCTCAGTATCCCCCCAGCCAGGCACCAGTGATGGGCCCGAGCTGCGTTGGGTGCCACCCCGCTGTGAACATGCTTCATCCCCATCCTCCTCCTCCTCCAGTAGTGGGCACTGGCTGGCCAAGTTTGTACCTGGCCTCTGCTGTTGCAAAAAACCTCCCTCTGAGCCACTTCTAAAAGACTGGCCTGAAAGTGTTAGAGATGACCCCTCTTCCTCCTCCTCATCCTGGGCCACATCCTCTTCCATTATCACCCTAAGTGTTTTCTCAAGGAGACATAGAAGTGGTATTGTAACGCTGACAACGGCGTCATCGCCACTGGTCATGTTGGTGGAGTACTCAAAACAGCAGAACAGGGCACACAGGTCTCGCATGGAGGCCCAGTCATTGGTGGTGAAGTGGTGCTGTTCCGCAGTGTGACTCACCCGTGCGAGATGCAGCTGAAACTTCACTATGGCCTGCTGCTGCTCGCACAGTCTCTCCAGCATGTGCAAGGTGGAGTTCCACCTGGTGGGCATGTCGCATATGAGGCGGTGAGCAGGAAGGCCGACATTACGCTGTAAAGAGCCGAGCGGCGGCAGGATGAGAACACCGGAAGTGCGCACAGATGGTCCGCATTTTATGCAGCAGCTCTGACATGTTGGGGTAGTTGTGAATGAACTTCTGCACCACCAAATTCAGCACATGCGCAGGCAAGGGATGTGCGTCAAACCGGCTAGTCCCAGAGCTGCAACGAGATTTCGCCCATTATCGCACACCACCACGCCGGGCTTGTGGCTCACTGGCAGCAACCACTCGTCGGTCTGTTGTTCTATACCCTACCACAACTCCTGCGCGGTGTGAGCCCTGTCCCCCAAACACATCAGTTTCAGAACGGCCTGCTGACATTTACCCCTGGCTGTGCTGAAGTTGGTGGTAAAGGTCTGTCGTTGACCGGGTGAGGAGGTGGTAGAAGAGGAGGATGAAGCCAAGTAGGAAGAAGAGGCAACAGGATGCAAAGAATGATGCCCAGCGATCCTTGGCGGCGGAAGGACGTGCGCCAAACAGATCTCCGCCTGGGGCCCAGCCACCACTACATTTACCCAGTGTGCAGTTAGGGAGATATAGCGTCCCTGGCCGTGCTTACTGGTCCACGTATCTGTGGTTAGGTGGACCTTGCCACAGATGGCGTTGCACAGTGCACACTTGATTTTATCCAATACTTGGTTGTGCAGGGAGGGCACGGCTCTCTTGGAGAAGTAGTGGCGGCTGGGAACGACGTGCTGTGGGACAGCAAGCCACATGAGCTGTTTGAAGCTGTCCGTCTCCGCCAGCCTGAATGACAGCATTTCAAAGGCCAGTAGTTTAGAAATGGTCGTGACTCTTGTGGTCGCATGCAGGTTTGTTGGGTCACGTGTGGTCGCCGTTGTCAAAATATAGTTTGTCAGTGTAGCAGCTGGAGCTGGTTGCTGGGCGGCTCACTGTGTATGCATGCTGCCTATGGCAACATGTGTTTATATGTGTGCACTTTCCTTGTCTGGTGTGCACGTGGTTTATTGTGTGTGTATTCCCCTTTAAGTTGCTGTCTTACCTTCCCTGGTATGGGAAAGGTTAATTCCCTTCCTAGTGTGTGTGCACTGGGTGTGTCTGTGTGGGTGTGGCTAGATGGGCTATTTAGCCTCTGCTGTGATCAGTAGTCTGAGGGGTAATTCAGCCATGGCTAGCTGGAGTCATCCTCCTGTAAAATACCATCTGCCAGTGGGGGCCACCCTTGTGGTCATAAGTTCATGTATGGTGTTTTGAAGATGTTTGTTTGGTCTCCTTGTTATTGCAGCTTATGGTCCTGAGTTCCTGTTTAAAGTGTGCTGTGTGCTGTGTCCCCCATATCTTGTGGACAGCAGAGTTTATGCATGGGTTACAGGCTGTGTCTGTGGCAGGTAGGTTTTACTTGTTGCATTTACCTGCCATTGCCATAAGCTGTTCATGTTTCCCTTTTTATGTAGCTTGGCCAGTGAGACTCCTGTTCCTACGTGTCTAGGAGGAACAGGTCGTCTTACCCTGCTCCTAGTCCAGGGCCACCCTGAGGGCTAGTAGGAATATTAGGTTCCGGAGAATGAGCCCTCCTACCATCAGGGTCGGCTCATATGGCTAGGTCAGAATTGGGGATTGATAGGAGGTGACCTATTCCCTGATTCCTGTCCTGGCCTTGCATCAACCATCCATCTTCTGGCATCGCATGGCTGAGGGTTTTCCCCATCCTCAGCCGTGACATGCTGGCATTCAGAGCCAGGGATTGAGGGTGCCAAGGTGGGAATTTACGCTTTCTCTCAAAGGTTTGTTAGATGGAGAGCTGAACGCATCCATGTGACATGGTAGAGATGCTTGGTGACGGAGGTGGTGTTGTTGGTGGCACATCCTCTGTTTGCTGGGCGTCAGCTGCCAACGTTCCTCCAGAGGCGGAGGAAGAGGCCGAGGCAGCAGCAGAAGAGGGAGCAGGAGGGACCTGAGCCCTTTCTTGGTTTTAAAGGTGCTTACTCCACTGCAGCCCGTGTCTCGCATGTACAGTACAGACCAAAAGTTTGGACACACCTTCTCATTCAAAGAGTTTTCTTTATTTTCATGACTATAAAAATTGTAGATTCTCACTGAAGGCATCAAAACTATGAATTAACATATGTGGAATTATATACATAACAAACAAGTGTGAAACAACTGAAAATATGTCATATTCTAGGTTCTTCAAAGTAGCCACCTTTTGCTTTGATTACTGCTTTAAACACTCTTGGCATTCTCTTGATGAGCTTCAAGAGGTAGTCCCCTGAAATGGTTTTCACTTCATAGGTGTGCCCTGTCAGGTTTAATAAGTGGGATTTCTTGCCTTATAAATGGGGTTGGGACCATCAGTGGCGTTGAGGAGAAGTCAGGTGGACACACAGCTGATAGTCCTACTGAATAGACTGTTAGAATTTGTATTATGGCAAGAAAAAAGCAGCTAAGTAAAGAAAAACGAGTGGCCAACATTACTTTAAGAAATGAAGGTCAGTCAGTCAGCCGAAAAATTTGGAAAACTTTGAAAGTAAGGGCTATTTGACCATGAAGGAGAGTCATGGGGTGTTGCGCCAGATGACCTGGCCTCCACAGTCACCGGACCTGAACCCAATCAAGATGGTTTGGGGTGAGCTGGACCGCAGAGTGAAGGCAAAAGGGCCAACAAGTGCTAAGCATCTCTGAAAAATCCTTCAAGACTGTTGGAAGACCATTTCAGGTGACTACCTTTTGAAGCTCATCAAGAGAACGCCACGAGTGTGCAAAGCAAAAGGTGGCTACATTGAAGTCAATGGGGCTGAGCGCGATACCAAGCACAGCTGCTATACAATGTGTGGCGCTGTGCTTGGTGAGCACTGAGAAAACTGTTGCTCTGACAGGAGTTCCGATGCCTTCTCAATTAGCTGATCGGCGGGAATCCCGGCTGTCTGACCCCCATAGATCAGATAATGACGACCTATCCGGAGAATTTATCTATTTTCTATATCTATTATAAATATATCTATCTAGTCACATATTGTATATTATCTGGAACCTGCACCAAAACCTGCATCAATTAAGCAGATCCAAGTCTTTAGGGTATGTTCACATGAGGATTTTCTTTCTGCACAGATTTCGGATTGAATTCAGCATCTAACATTCACAGAGAAAACACTTCCAATCCACCTCCCTCTGAATTTCCACATGAATCTGCATCATGTACAAATGAAAATCAACTTCAGAAATGTATCAGCCTTGGATTTGCGCTTTGGAGACCACTACAGATTTCTTTTCTGGCATGTCCTTGGTTTATATGCAGTACATTGTGAAAGTTTGGAACATCTATATATGTTAGCTTTCTCTGTATTTTACTCAAGAGAGAAAGAAGGAGAGAGCGTGTGCATAATATACAGTATATGGATTGGTATATTGATGTCTCTTCCAAACATAACTCTGAACCATCTGTTATAATAATACATTGGCTCTAGTAATTCCTTAGAAACATAAGACTGTTCTGTTTAGTAACTCCAATTGATGATTCATTTTGTTTTAATACCCTATTGCACACATCATAATTCTTACAGCATACATAATTCTTGTAACATACAAGGACTGTCAAACTTTTAACATGAAAATGTAACCTTTCTCTATTAAAATTACAGGTTTGTCCTTACTAGAATTATATGTGGCTAATTTCTTCAAACAATATGAGCTAATATGTAAAGTATTATAAAGAAAATGATGTCAGTTTAGAAACTTAATACTGCATTCTCAAATATTAGTACAGTACATGTGCTTTAAGATTTACAGTAACATTTTAGGCAAAAGGGGAAAAATATTCCTCTCATTTAAAATGCAAAGTGAATGAACAAAAGAGAAATCTAAATCTAAACAATATTTGGTGTGGCTACCTTTTGCCACACCAAATATTGGATTTAAGTTCTTTGAAGTACATTTGTACCCAGTTTTTGAAAGAACTCAACAGTAAGGTTGTTCCAGACATCTTGGAGAAGTAACCAATTCTCTTTAATGAATTTATTAATGATCTTGTAGAAGGCTTTCATAGTAAAATATAAATTTTCGCAAATGACACTAAACTGTGTAAAGTAATTAACACTGAAGAGTACAGTATACTGCTACATCTGGATAGATTGGAGGCTTGGGCAGATAAGTAGCAGATGATGTTTAACACTGACAAGTGTAAAGGCCGGTTTATTGGCCTGCATTTGTGGGAGGGGTGTAGCTGCCTTTATATCCGGCATACGCCCCTCCCTCAATGAACGTCTCGTCTTGTTTCCACCTACCACACATGCAGGCAGGTGACAGCAGCGTTCCTGGGCTCACGAGTTTGCGGTCAAAGGTGAGTATGCTGCCTCATCCAGCAGCCATGTCCACGGACTTGTTTCGGCTCCCCAAGGTGAGGGGGAGCACCACCGCACCGGAACGATCGGCAAGGGAGCTACGTGCGGATCCCCACGCGGCCATTTATCGTAGGGTTACAGGGGATAGCGTGTTCCCAACTTCGGCGCAGCCGTAAAGTCTTGCACGGGCCGCCGTGCAGTTAGATAGGAAGGTAGAGAGCCTGAGCTGGAGCAGGCTCGTGGTCTATTAGTCAGGTCTGCCTGCTCCAGCTCAGTGCACAGGTCAGAACCCTGCTTGCTGGTGAAGATTAACCACCAAGTGTTTTTTCATCAATGTACTTGTATGAGGTCTTATTTTTTGCAGGACAAGTTATAGTTTTTAATGCACCATTTTAAGTACATGTACTGATTGATTAAAGCAAGCTGTTTTAGCTAAATCCTCCTTTGTTTAAGTCAGTAAAAGGCGTATTAATGGTTGCTAAGGGGTTAAAATGAAATATTTAGTATATAAGGGGGGGGGGGGGGGGTTCATATGTGGTTTAGGCAATTATGTTAAGCACCCCTGCAGCACATTGTGTCATATTTAAAAAAAAAAAAAAAGAGGCTGAGGCTGTTTGTGTAGGTTAATCAGGATTTATTCTCAGTTTGGTACTATATTATAGTACTGCTACACAGCATGGTCTTACGCCGTATGATTCTTTGCACTAGGCTCAGTCGTACACGCAGCGCAGCGTTTGTTCCACTCAGTTTAGTTACTTTTGGTTTCCGCATTACTATTGTTTCGTTTTAATTCCTGTTTGCGCTTGTACACTGGTGTTTCATGATTTGACGTTCATTTCTAGGTCAGTGCTTCCCTTTTCTCGAGTATCGCCAGAGTTTTTCTTTCAGATCAGGGTGTGCTATTTTCTTCCTATCGCAGCTGTCAGTCTTCAAGGCTAATCCAGTTCGGTTGTGATGTCACGCGCTTCAGACATCGTTGAAGCTTCCGTGGATGAAAATGTCACCGGCATGTCGGAAGGGGGCAGTACACCGTCCTTGCGCTCTTGGACTATATCTAGACTAACGTCAGAGCTTTCCAGGAGGGGTATCCCTTTCCCGGCTACCGTCAGAAAGGCCAAATTGTACCGACTGCTGACAAGCTCAGTGGGCCCACGTCAAGATGAGGTTCCTGTGGCTACAATACAGACGTCTCTTGGTCAATTGCACGCCATGTTAAATAATCTCACATCAACCATTAATAGTTTCCAGGCTAGGTTGGAAGCTATAGAATCTCGCAGCTCTGTCGTCCCGGTTTCACCTCCAGACGTACCTGTGGCTTCGACATCAGCAGCAGATCCCCCTCGTGCAACGACGTCTGTGCCGGTACTCGCTCCCGCCCATTTTGTCCCGACGAATATAAGAAAGGACATTCTTGAGGGTAGGGATGTTAATCTCGCTTCTCTGTTAATCGCCACCAGGGATATTTCTGACAATAAGGTTATTGCCTGTGGTGAGGTATCTGTTGTATTGAGGGGTCGCGATCAGAGACTGAACCGCAAATTGACAATCCCTGAATTTGTCATGGCCTTCAGCCTGTACAGAGATGTTGTTTGTTCTGTCAGGCCCGACAGAAGGGAGGAGCTTGATTTATATCTGTTTAGAGTCACGGAGTTGGGGTATAAGTATGGTGGTAATTCATTTTATGATTACCACTGTTCTTTTTCCGCCAAGGCCGCCGCGGCTCTCTGGCAGTTTCAGTTTGTAATAAACTGGACTAGTTTGGATACCAAACTATTTTGTAGACACTTCGCTGGTCCTAAAGCACCATCCTGTACGTTGTGTCAATCTATTTTCCACTCTACAGAGTGGTGTCACAAGTCCGCTGCCGGTTTTCAAACTAGCCCCTCTAGTTCACTGTCTGGACCGGACGCCCTCAGGCCTTCTGGGTCAGTTGATAAGTTAGGTCGGCCTGTTGTATACCTGGGTAAGGCTCAGATTTGCAACAACTATAATTTTTCTGTATGTAATTTCAGCCAATGTTGTTTGTTGCACATCTGTACTAACTGTTTTAGGGCACATCC
The DNA here is from genome assembly GCF_014858855.1 of Bufo gargarizans. NCBI lineage: Eukaryota > Metazoa > Chordata > Amphibia > Anura > Bufonidae > Bufo > Bufo gargarizans. Next base: position 126,596,266 of record NC_058083.1, read on the forward strand.
TAAGGTTGCCTGTACATTAAAATCAATCAAAGCCTATATGAGTGTCATCAATATTGATTGCCTTCAGTGGTATCTGCTAGGGCATCCCGATCCCAATTTTGTGGAGTTTTTGTAATTCGGTTTTTCCATAGATTTTCACACCGGGTTGGTTACATTGCCAGAGTCTACCCGCGAGTGTAAAAATCTGCAATCAGCTGGTAGAAAGCCCAGCGCAGTAGACGCATTGATTAAAGCTGAGTTGGACAAAGGTTTCCTCATCGGTCCCTTTAAAACCCCCCCTTTTCAGCAGTGGCGAGTCAGCCTGGTTGGGGTAGTTACAGGCAAATTCAGCAAGAAAGAAAGACTCAACATTGATTTGTCAGCCCCGCATGGGTCCCATGTAGCTAGTCTCAACTCCCTCATCCCATCGGAGGAGGTTAGCATGAAGTATTCCTCCATTGACCAAGCCATAGCTATCATCATGCACTTAGGTCCTGGAGCAGCGTTGTCTAAGGTGGATATACAGTCATGTGAAAAAATTAGGACACCCTTTGAAAGCATGTGGTTTTTTGTAACATTTTTAATAAAAGGTTATTTCATCTCCGTTTCAACAATACAGAGAGATTAAAGTAATCCAACTAAACAAAGAAAACTGAAGAAAAGTCTTTTCAAGATCTTCTGTAAATGTCATTCTACAAAAATGCCTATTCTAACTGAGGAAAAAGATAGGACACCCTTGCCCCTAATAGCGAGTGTTACCTCCTTTGGCTGAAATAACTGCAGTGAGACGGTTCTTGTAGCCATCTACCAGTCTTCGACATCGGTCTGAGGAAATTTTACCCCACTCCTCAATGCAGAACTTTTTCAGCTGTGAGATGTTTGAGGGGTTTCTTGCACGTACAGCCCTTTTCAAGTCACCCCACAGCATCTCAATGGGATTCAAATCTGGACTTTGACTTGGCCATTCCAGGACTCTCCATTTCTTCTTTTTCAGCCAATCTTTGGTTGATTTACTAGTATGTTTTGGGTCATTGTCATGTTGCATGGTCCAGTTCCGCTTCAGCTTTAATTTTCTAACTGATGGTCTCACATGTTCTTCAAGCACCTTCTGATACACAGTAGAATTCATCGTGGATTCTATGATGGTGAGCTGACCAGGTCCTGCTGCAGCAAAGCAGCCCCAAACCATGACACTTCCACCTCCATGCTTCACAGTTGGTATGAGGTTCTTTTCTTGGAATGCTGTGTTTGGTTTACGCCAAACATGTCCTCTGCTGTTGTGTCCAAATAATTCAATTTTGGACTCATCTGTCCAAAGAACATTATTCCAGAAGTCCTGGTCTTTGTCAACTTTATCTCTGGCAAATGTCAGTCTGGCCTCGATGTTTCTCTTGGAAAGCAAAGGTTTCCTCCTTGCACACCTCCCATGCAAGTTAAACTTGTACAGTCTCTTTCTGATTGTAGAGGCACGTACTTCTACATCAACAGTAGCCAGAGCCTGCTGTAGTTCTCGAGATGACACTTTAGGGTTTTTGGAGACCTCTTTTAGCATCTTGCGGTCTGCTCTTGGGGTGAACTTGCTGGGGCGACCAGTCCTGGGCATGTTGGCAGTTGTTTTGAAAGCCCTCCACTTGTAGACTATCTTCCGGACAGTGGAATGGCTGATTTCAAAATCTTTTGAGATCTTTTTAAATCCCTTCCCAGACTCATAGGCTGCTACAATCTTTTTTCTGAAGTCCTCTGACAGCTCTTTTGCTCTCACCATGGTGCTCACTCTCACTTCAACAGTCAGGAGCACACCAAACTAAATGTCTGAGGTTTAAATAGGGCAAGCCTCATTCAACATGCAGAGTAACGATCTACTAATTATGTGCACCTGGTGTGATATACCTGTGTGAGATTTGAGCCAATTTAAGAGGGAATACATGTGAGGGTGTCCTATCTTTTTCCTCAGTTAGAATAGGCATTTTTGTAGAATGACATTTACAGAAGATCTTGAAAAGACTTTTCTTCAGTTTTCTTTGTTTAGTTGGATTACTTTAATCTCTCTGTATTGTTGAAACGGAGATGAAATAACCTTTTATTAAAAATGTTACAAAAAACCACATGCTTTCAAAGGGTGTCCTAATTTTTTCACATGACTGTATCTGACGCCTTTAAGCTTCTCCCGATCATGCCGGCCCTCTGGCAGTGGCATGGCATTAAGTGGAGAGACCAGTATTACTTCTCTTCGAAGCTCACGTTTGGCTCTAAAAGCAGCCCGTGGCTATTCGATCGGTTGGCACAGGCCCTCCACTGGGTGTTAGAGAACAAGGTACAGTGTGAGCATGTCATCCATTATTTAGACGACTTCTTGCTAATAGAGAGGCCAGGAGTTGCCCCAGTAGGTCTCAAGAAGCTTCTGAATTGTTTCTCTCGGTTAGACGTCCCAGTGTCCCCTAAGAAGGTTCAGGGTCCGTCCACTGTCTTCACTTTCCTGGGCATTGTTTTAGACTCGCAAAACATGCTAGCGAAGTTGCCCACAGATAAACTGAACAGGATCAGGGAAGTGATACACAGGTTCACGGTTACTACTGTGACCACTAAGGCCGAGTTACAATCACTGTTGGGCATGCTGAACTTTGCCATGCATATAATCCCACAAGGCAGGTCATTCATTTCTCGTCTGTTGACACTCCTCCCCTCAGCACCTTGTCAGGACAGACCGATGCACTTAGACAGTCTGGCTCTAGCAGATCTTCACATGTGGGATCACTTTCTCCACCAGTGGAAGGGAATTTCCCTTTTCATTCCCGCAATATGTAGTAGTTCTCCTGTAATTTTTTTTTACGCAGCTGCAAGTTCAGGGTTTGCAGCCATTTTTGGCACCCATTGGTTGGCAGGCGAGTGGCCAGTTAAAGTCAGACGAATCCCGGGTTTCTTGCAGACCTCAGCACTATTTGAGTTGTATCCCATTGTCGCGGCCGCCCATGTTTGGGGTAGCAATTGGTCTAATTGCTCAGTTTTGTTTGTAACAGATAACGCAGCTGTTATCGATATTTTAACCAGTGGTTTGTCTAAGTCCTTACAAATTATGAGTCTCCTAAGGCGTCTAGTACAACTTTCATTAATGCATCATTTCCATTTCAGTTGTGCATACTTGCCTGGTACACAAAACATGGCAGCGGATGCCTTGTCACGAGCTAATACCTCCCTTTTCTTTCAGATCATGCCAGAAGCGGACATCACAGGTGCCATGATTCCTCCGCACGAGTCACTAGTCCTGGTCTAACTGAACACCTAGCTACTGCTCACATGTTGCTTGCTAAATCTCTCTCACCTAATACGGCCAGAGCTTACCACACAGGGTGGAACACATATTGTAGGTTCCAGGAGCGGTTCCCTCAGGGGCAGTCCAGCTTTGTAGAATATGTTCTTGCTTTCATAGGGTTTTGTCACGCCGAGTTGAAGTTATCCCATAATACAGTTAGGTCCTACCTAGCAGGGGTTCAGCACTTTCTGGCTGTGAGCTACCCGGATCGGCGTTCCTTATTCTCTGTCCACGCTGTTCAGGCCGCTTTGAGGGGTCTGGGTAAATGTAGTGTGAAAGGACGGGTCCGTAGACAAGCTATTTCAGGTCAGGTTTTCCGTGAGCTCTCTGACGCCTTAGACAAGGGTCCTTATGGTTTCCTCCTTAACCTAGTGCTCAAAGCTGCTATTTATTTAGCCTTTTATGGGTTTTTGAGACCTGGTGAGTTCACAAGCTCCTCCAACAGCAGTAAGTTCGTAGCGATTTAGCCAACTGGTTCCGAGTGTTGAGGGTTTCTCTTTACTTTTGCCAGTGTCGAAAACGTCACAGGTGGGTCCTCCGACTCAGGTGTCATTCTTCCCCACAGAACACCGTTGGTGCCCCGTCCGTGTACTCAATCAGTTACTGGCAGCATTAGATGGCCTTGGGCCGAGTAGTCCATTATTGCCTTTCGGCCAATCGCCTCTCACAAACCACCAATTTGTGTCCCATATACGCCCTCTGTTGGCCAGCTTAGGTGTGGATCCAGCTTCGGTGTCGGGTCATTCATTCCGCATCGGGGCTGCATCCGCAGCTTCAAAAAATCAGGTGCCGACGCACGTCATCCAAAAGTTAGGTCGCTGGCAGTCATCGTGTTTTAGCAGGTATATTCCTCATCCTAAGGTCGAAATGTCGCTTGCTTTTCAGAATCTGGTTCTGTAATTTTGTGTTGTAATAAAGGAAATCCTGCCTTTAAGTTTGCTGTTTTTGCCCTCTATTCAGGCGTCCCTACATCGCCGCGGTTACGGCATAATTCTAGCCGCTTTAGAGTTGAGGGGGCCGCAGATGGGGTCAGTTCCTTCTCGCCTTCATTAACCACGACCACAAGTGTAAAGGCCGGTTTATTGGCCTGCATTTGTGGGAGGGGTGTAGTTGCCTTTATATCCGGCATACGCCCCTCCCTCAATGAACGTCTCGTCCTGTTTCCCCCTCCCACCCTCCCTTTCATATTAGCACTCTTAAGGGGATGCCCTCTATTCAGGCGTCTCTACATCGCCGCGGTTACAGCATAATTCTAGCCGCTTTAGAGTTGAGGGTTGAGGGGGCCGCAGATGGGGTCAGTTCCTTCTCGCCATCATTAACCACGACCACAAATGTAAATTTATGCACATTGAAAGGAATAATGCAAGTCACCCGTACAAGGATCTAGGAATTTTGATAAACTGCAAACTAAGCTGCAAAAACCAGTGTCAGGCAGCTGCTGCTAAGGCCAATAAGATAATGGGTTGCATCAATAGGGGCATAGATGCCCGTGATAAGAACATAGTCCTACCACTTTACAAATCGCTAGTCAGACCACACATGGAGTACTGTGTACAGTTCTGGGCTCCTGAGAACAAGGCAGACATAGCAGAGGGTCCAGAGGAGGGCAACTAAAGTAATAACTGGAATCGAGTAATTACAGTACCCTGAAAGATTCTCAAAATTAGGGTTATTCACTTTAGAAAAAAGACGACTGAGGTGAGATCTAATTACTATGAATACATATTTCAGGGGGCAGTACAGAGATCTATCCCATAATCTATTTATCCCCAAGACTGTGACTGTGACGAGGGGACATCCTCTGCGTCTGGAGGAAAGAAGGTTTGTACACAAACATAGAAAATAATTATTTACAATAAGAGCAGTGAGACTATGGAACTCTCTGCCTGAGGAGGTGTGATGGTGAGTACAATAAAGGAATTTGATAGGGGCTTGGATGAATTTCTGAAGTATAATAATATTACATGCTATAGCTACTAGAGAGGGGTTGTTGATCCAGGGAGTTATTTTGATTGCCTGATTGGAGTCAGGAAGGAATTTTTCCCCCCTTAGGCCCCCTGCACACGAATGTGTGCACCCCTTGGTCGTGCTGCAACCCGCAAAATGCGGGCCGCAATGCACGAACACAGTCAGTGGGGCAGACGCAGCGTATTGCGGACCCATTCCCTTTAATGGGTCCGAGATCCGGACAGTCCGCAGAAAGATAGGACATGTTCTATCTTTTTGTGGAACAGAAGTATGGGACGAAACCCCACGGAAGCACTCAGTAGTGCTTCCATAGGGTTCCGTTCCATGCTTCCGTTCTGCACCATTCTGCATCTCTGGATTTGCGGACCCATTAAAGTAAATGGGTCCGCATCCATGATGCGGAATGCCCACAGAACGGCATCTGTGTATTGCAGATCTAAATGCTATTATCATAGACTCCAATGCACTTGCATTGGAATCTATAATGATTTTACTACTTTCCTAAGGAGCCCTATTACAGGCAAGGGCTTCATAGGAAATACTATGCAGCAGCCTCCTGACATTCACAAAGAAAGGGGCTGCTGCACACAAGCTCCGGCTCCTCCACACAGGGGAGCCGGAGCATAGCCAAAGTTACTGATACTCATGGTCCTTGTGACCTAATTACGTCTTATTTATGTGCTGAATATTTATTTAAAACATCACTTTTATTTTTATTTTTTAAAACACCCATTTAAACATTATAGACTCTTAGAAAAATTCTCAGTGGTATGCTGGCAGGTTACTTATTTACTCATTCACCATTTACTATCTGTTAGGGATGAGCAAACCTGAACTGTATAGTTCGGGTTCGTATCGAATTTTGGGGTGTCCGTGACACGGACCCGACCCCGAACATTTTCGTAAAAGTCCGGGTTCGGTGTTTGTCGCTTTCTTGGCGCTTTTTGAAAGGCTGCAAAGCAGCCAATCAACAAGCGATATACTACTTGCCCCAAGAGGCCGTCACAGCCATGCCTACTATTGGCATGGCTGTGATTGGCCAGTGCAGCATGTGACCAAGCCTCTATTTAAGCTGGAGTCACGTAGCGCCGCACGTCACTCTGCTCTGATCAGTGTAGGGAGAGGTTGCAGCTGCGACTGTTAGGGCGAGATTAGGCAGTGATTAACTCCTCCAAAACACTTAAGTCAGTGATCGATCTACAGCTGTGGATCATTGAACTGCTGCTAGTCAATTGCTCGCTGTTTTTAGGCTGCCCAGAGCGTTTTTCAGTCACTTTTTTCTGGGGTGATCGGCGGCCATTTTGTGTCTTGTGGTGTGCCAGCACAAGCTGCCACCAAGTCCATTTAACCATTAATACAGTAGTGTGGTTATTTTTTTGGCTATATCCTACATCAGGGGCTTGGCTGTGCTTGCTATTTTATTGAGGAGTGAAATACAATTGCCAAAATAGCAGTACCCTAAATCTGGTGTTTCAGCTGTGGCCAGCCAATTGTAAATCTGCTGTCTGGCAATGGATATATTGTTGTTCTGGGTTGAAATACAATTCCCAACTTAGCAATTCCCTAAATTAGTGGTTTCTGCTGTATCAGGCCTACTTTAAATCTATCCATGAAAGGGTATATTAGATTCAAGGTGCTGATAGGGTCATCCACAATAACTTCACACGCTACCGTGCATTTCCAAGTCTAATTCTGTCCGTAAACGTATACCTGTCAGCCAGCGCCTAAATAATAGGCCTCAAATTTATATCCTGCTAAATCTGTCGTTACTGCTGTGGCTGGTCAAGTTATTTAGTGTCCGTCAAATCACATTTTTTGTTCTGGGTTGAAATACAATTCCCAATTTAGCAATTTCTTAATTTAGTGGTTTCTGCTGTATCAGAGCTATTTTAAATCTATCCCTAAAAGGATATATCAGATTCAAGGTGCACATAGGGTCATTCTAAATAACTTCACACACACGCTACTGTGCATTTCCAAGTCTAATTCTGTCAGTAAACCTATACCTGTCACCCAGCGCCTAAATACTAGGCCTCAAATTTATATTCAGCTAAATCTGTGTTTATTGCTGAGGCTGGTCAATTCATTTAGTGTCCGCCAAAGCACAGTTTTTGGTCTGGGTTGAAATACAATTCCCAACTTAGCAATTCCCTAAATTCCCTAATATTAGATTCAAGGTGGTGATAGGGTCATCCACAATAACTGCACACGCTACCGTGCATTTCCAAGTCTAATTCTGTCCGTAGACGTATACCTGTCATCCAGCGCCTAAATACTAGGCCTACAATTTACATTCAGCTAAATCTGTTGTTAGTGCTGTGCCTGTATTAGTGTAATACGGTACCTAAATAGATAGCCAGATAGTGCTAGGTGTCTGTAAAAAAAGGCCTGAATTTGAATTCAATACATTGGGCCAAATAATATTTTTGTTATTGAGGTGAACGGTAACAATGAGGAAAACATCTAGTAAGGGACACGGACGCGGACATGGTCGTGGTGGTGTTAGTAGACCCTCTGGTGCTGGGAGAGGACGTGGCCGTTCAGCCACAGCCACACGTCCTAGTGTACCAACTACCTCAGGTCCCAGTAGCCGCCATAATATACAGCAATATTCGGTGGGGCCCAATGCCGTTCTAAGGATGGTAAGGCCTGAGCAGGTACAGGCATTAGTCAATTGGGTGTCCGACAGTGGATCCAGCACGTTCACATTATCTCCCACCCAGTCTTCTGCAGAAAGCGCACAGATGGCGCCTGAAAACCAAGCCCATCAGTCTGTCACATCACCCCCATGCATACCAGGGAAACTGTCTGAGCCTCAAGTTATGCAGCAGTCTCTTATGCTGTTTGAAGACTCTGCTGGCAGGGTTTCCCAAGGGCATCCACCTAGCCCTTCCCCAGCGGTGGAAGACATAGAATGCACTGACGCACAACCACTTATGTTTCCTGATGATGAGGACATGGGAATACCACCTCAGCACGTCTCTGATGATGACGAAACACAGGTGCCAACTGCTGCGTTTTTCTGCAGTGTGCAGACTGAACAGGAGGTCAGGGAGGAAGACTGGGTGGAAGACGATGCAGGGGACGATGAGGTCCTAGACCCCACATGGAATGAAGGTCATGCCACTGACTTTCACAGTTCGGAGGAAGAGGCAGTGGTGAGACCGATCCAACAGCGTAGCAAAAGAGGGAGCAGTGGGCAAAAGCAGTACACCCGCCGCCAAGAGACTCCGCCTGCTACTGACCGTCGCCATCTGGGACCGAGCACCCCAAAGGCAGCTTCAAGGAGTTCCCTGGCATGGCACTTCTTCAAACAATGTGCTGACTACAAGACCCGAGTGGTTTGCACGCTGTGCCATCAAAGCCTTAGCACAACCTGCATGACCAGGCACCTGCATGCAAAGCATGAACTGCAGTGGAGTAAACACCTTAAAAACAAGGAAGTCACTCAGGCTCCCCCTGCTACCTCTTCTGCTGCTGCCGCCTCGGCCTCCTCTGCTGCTGCCGCCTCGGCCTCTTCCTCCGCCTCTGGAGGAACGTTGGCACCTGCCGCCCAGCAAACAGGGGATGTACCACCAACACCACCACCTCGGTCACCAAGCATCTCAACCATGTCACACGGCAGCGTTCAGCTCTCCATCTCACAAACATTTGAGAGAAAGCGTAAATTCCCACCTAGACACCCTCGTTCCCTGGCCCTGAATGCCAGCATTTCTAAACTACTGGCCTATGAAATGCTGTCATTTAGGCTGGTGGACACAGACAGCTTCAAACAGCTCATGTCGCTTGCTGTCCCACAGTATGTTGTTCCCAGCCGGCACTACTTCTCCAAGAGAGCAGTGCCTTCCCTGCACAACCAAGTATCCTATAAAATCAAGTGTGCACTGCGCAACGCCATCTGTGGCAAGGTCCACCTAACCACAGATACGTGGACCAGTAAGCACGGCCAGGGACGCTATATCTCCCTAACTGCACACTGGGTAAATGTAGTGGCAGCTGGGCCCCAGGCGGAGAGCTGTTTGGCGCACGTCCTTCCGCCGCCAAGGATCGCAGGGCAACATTCTTTGCCTCCTGTTGCCTCCTCCTCCTACTTGGCTTCCTCCTCCTCTTCTTCCACCTGCTCATCCAGTCAGCCACACACCTTCACCACCAACTTCAGCACAGCCCGGGGTAAACGTCAGCAGGCCATTCTGAAGCTCATATGTTTGGGGGACAAGCCCCACACCGCACAGGAGTTGTGGCGGGGTATAGAACAACAGACCGACGAGTGGTTGCTGCCGGTGAGCCTCAAGCCCGGCCTGACTAGTGGTGTGCGATAATGGGCGAAATCTCGTTGCAGCTCTGGGACTAGCCGGTTTGACGCACATCCCTTGCCTGGCGCATGTGCTGAATTTGGTGGTGCAGAAGTTCATTCACAACTACCTCGACATGTCAGAGCTGCTGCATAAAGTGCGGGCCGTCTGTTCGCGCTTCCAGCGTTCACATCCTGCCGCTGCTCGCCTGTCTGCGCTACAGCGTAACTTCAGCCTTCCCGCTCACCGCCTCATATGCGACGTGCCCACCAGGTGGAACTCCACCTTGCACATGCTGGACAGACTGTGCGAGCAGCAGCAGGCCATAGTGGAGTTCATCTGCAGCACGCACGGGTCAGTCGCACTGCGGAACAGCACCACTTCACTACCAACAACTGGGCCTCCATGCTAGACCTGTGTGCCCTGTTGCGCTGTTTAAAATACTCCACCAACATGGCCAGTGGCGATGACGCAGTTATCAGCGTTACAATACTACTTCTATGTCTCCTTGAGAAAACACTTAGGACGATGATGGAAGAGGAGGTGGTCCAGGAGGAGGAGGAGGAGGAAGAGGGGTCATTTTTAGCACTTTCAGGCCAGTCTCTTCGAAGTGACTCAGAGGGAGGTTTTTTGCAACAGCAGAGGCCAGGTACAAATGTGGCCAGCCAGGGCCCACTACTGGAGCATGAGGAGGATGAGGATGAGGAGGAGGTGGAGGGGGATGAGGATGAAGCATGGTCACAGCGGGGTGGCACCCAACGCAGCTCGGGCCCATCACTGTTGCGTGGCTGGGGGGAAACGCAGGACGATGACGATACGCCTCCCACAAAGGAGAGCTTGTCTTTACCTCTGGGCAGCCTGGCACACATGAGCGACTACATGCTGCAGTGCCTGCGCAACGACAGCAGAGTTGCCCACATTTTAACGTGTGTGGACAACTGGGTTGCCACCCTGCTGGATCCACGGTACAAAGACAATGTGCCCACCTTACTTCCTGCACTGGAGCGTGATAGGAAGATGTGCGAGTACAAGCGCACGTTGGTAGACGCGCTACTGAGAGCATTCCCAAATGTCACAGGTGAACAAGTGGAAGCCCAAGGCGAAGCCAGAGGAGGAGCAAGAGGTCGCAAACGCAGCTGTGTCACGGCCAGCTCCTCTGAGGGCAGGGTTGGCATGGCAGAAATGTGGAAAAGTTTTGTCAACACGCCACAGCTAAGTGCACCCCCACCTGATACGGAACGTGTTAGCAGGAGGCAACATTTCACTAACATGGTGGAACAGTACGTGTGCACACCACTCCACGTACTGACTGATGGTTCGGCCCCATTCAACTTCTGGGTTTCTAAATTGTCCACGTGGCCAGAGCTAGCCTTTTATGCCTTGGAGGTGCTGGCCTGCCCGGCGGCCAGCGTTTTGTCTGAACTTGTATTCAGCACGGCAGGGGGCGTCATTACAGACAAAAGCAGCCGCCTGTCTACAGCCAATGTGGACAAGCTGACGTTCATAAAAATGTACCAGGCATGTAACCCACAGGACCTGTCCATCCCTTGTGCAGATTAGACATTAACTACCTTCCCTTAACCAAATATTATTGTACTCCAGGGCACTTCCTCATTCAATCCTATTTTTATTTTCATTTTATCATTATATTGCATGGCAACCAAAGTTGAATGAACCTCTCCTCTGTCTGGGTGCCGGGGCCTAAAAATATCTGACAGTGGCCTGTTCCAGTGTTGGGTGACGTGGAGCATGATTCTCTGCTATGACATGAAGACTGATTCTCTGCTGAGTCGCTGACATGAAGCCTGAATCTCTGTTATGGGACCTCTCTCCTCTGTCTGGGTGCCGGGGCCTAAATTATATGACAATGGACTGTTCCAATGTTGGGTGACGTGAAGCATGATTCTCTGCTATGTAATGAAGACTGATTCTCTGCTGAGTCGCTGACATGAAGCCTGAATCTTTGTTATGGGACCTCTCTCCTCTGTCTGGGTGCCGGGGCCTAAATTATATGACAATGGACTGTTCCAATGTTAGGTGACGTGAAGCATGATTCTCTGCTATAACATGAAGACTGATTCTCTGCTAACATAAAGCCTGAATCTCTGTTATGGGACCTCTCTCCTCTGCCTGGGTGCCGGGGCCTAAATATCTGACAATGGACTGTTCCAGTGTTGGGTGACGTGAAGCATGATTCTCTGCTATGACATGAAGACTGATTCTCTGCTGACATGAAGCCTGAATCTCTGTTATGGGACCTCTCTCCTCTGCCTGGGTGCCGGGGCCTAAATATCTGACAATGGACTGTTCCAATGTTGGGTGACGTGAAGCCTGATTCCCTGCTATGACATGAAGACTGATTCTCTGCTGACATAAAGCCTGAATCTCTGTTATGGGACCTCTCTCCTCTGCCTGGGTGCCGGGGCCTAAATATATGACAATGGACTGTTCCAGTGGTGGGTGACGTGAAGCCTGATTCTCTGCTATGACATGAAGACTGATTCTCTGCTGACATGAAGCCTGAATCTCTGTTATGGGACCTCTCTCCTCTGCCTGGGTGCCGGGGCCTAAATATATGACAATGGACGGTTCCAGTGGTGAGTGACATGAAGCATGATTCTCTGCTATGACATGAAGACTGATTCTCTGCTGACATGAAGCCTGAATCTCTGTTATGGGACCTCTCTCCTCTGTCTGGGTGCCGGGGCCTAAATATATGACAATGTACTGTTCCAGTGTTGGCTGACGTGAAGCATGATTCTCTGCTATGACATGAAGACTGATTCTCTGCTGATATTAAGCCTGAATCTCTGTTATGGGACCTCTCTCCGCTGCCTGGGTGCCAGGGCCTAAATATCTGACAATGGACTGTTACAGTGTTGGGTGACGTGAAGCCTGATTCTCTGCTAACATGAAGACTGATTCTCTGCTGACATGAAGCCTGAATCTCTGTTATAGGACCTTTCTCCTCTGCCTGGGTGCCGGGGCCTAAATATCTGACAATGGACTGTTCCAATGTTGGGTGACGTGAAGCCTGATTCCCTGCTATGACATGAAGACTGATTCTCTGCTGACATGAAGCCTGATTCTCTTTAATGGGACCTCTCTCCTCTGCCTGGGTGCCGGGGCCTAAATATATGACAATGGACTGTTCCAGTGGTGGGTGACGTGAAGCCTGATTCTCTGCTATGACATGAAGACTGATTCTCTGCTGACATGAAGCCTGAATCTCTGTTATGGGACTTTTCTCCTCTGCCTGGGTGCCAGGGCCTAAATATCTGACAATGTACTGTTACAGTTTTGGGTGACGTGAAGCCTGATTCTCTGCTAACATGAAGACTGATTCTCTGCTGACATGAAGCCTGAATCTCTGTTATGGGACCTTTCTCCTTGATCTGGGTGCCGGGGCCTAAATTATATGACAATGGACTGTTCCAATGTTAGGTGACGTGAAGCATGTTTCTCTGCTATGACATGAAGACTGATTCTCTGCTGAAATGAAGCCTGAATTTCTGTTATGGGACCTCTCTCCACTGCCTGGGTGCCGGGGCCTAAATATATGACAATGGACTGTTCCAGTGTTGGGTGACGTGAAGCCTGATTCTCTGCTATGACATGAAGCCAGATTCTCTGCTGACATGAAGCCAGATTCTCTGCTATGGGACCCCTCTCCAATTGATATTGGTTAATTTTTATTTATTTAATTTTTATTTTTATTCATTTCCCTATCCACATTTGTTTGCAGGGGATTTAACTACATTTTGCTGCCTTTTGCAGCCCTCTAGCCCTTTCATGGGCTATTTTACAGCTTTTTTAGTGCCGAAAAGTTTGGGTCCCCATTGACTTCTATGGGGTTCGGGTTCGGGACGAACTTCGGGTCAGGTCCGGATCCCGAACCCGAACATTTCCGGGAAGTTCAGCCGAACTTCTCGAACATCCAGGTGTTCGCTCAACTCTACTATCTGTACTTCTTTCCAGCAGTGTACTGAGGGTTAATGTGTTAGGTGACCTTGGCTGCTTGCTCACTTGGGCTGGCAACCACAGTTCCAACCTCTTTTTATGCTGTTTTGTTAGCTCTTTTCTGAGCTTCTACTATTATTAATCTATTATTTATTTGAATCCTGGAGGTTGATATGTTGTATTCATTTCTGGCGCTCAAGCATTCATGCCTGAGGTCAATCCTACACTCCTCACTGTGCTGTGTATTTTGTTCTTGTTAGAGCTCCTTATCTGCCACCACTGATTATAAAAACGTTTAACACACACGCACCCTGCGTCCCGACATGTTTTACTGGACACCCAGCATCTTCAGGGGAAAATCTGTGATGATTCTACATGTTGGAACTCCACCCTCCACATGTTGGACCGACTATATGAGCAGAGAAAGGCAGTGACTAAATTCTTGATAATGCAGTTGGACAAGAGTGCTCCTCTGTGTAACTTTGACATTATCCTTCTGTTTACTTAGGCCCTTGGAGGAGGCCACTTAATTTGCCATTCCACTCCACATCTTGGAGCAGATGCTGATAAATCTGGCTGGCCAGAGGCCAGGAGACGTGGCACCTACATTAACGCCCAAGAATTTTGTACATAAATAGGTGGCTTATTTGCTTAAGCAAAAGAAGAGGAGCATGAGAAGCTGGAGGGCAATGAGGAAGACCAGGCAGATTACCCCAATAGACCATGGCAGCACGCAGTGGAGATAGAGGCAGGGACTTCCTCCGATTTCCTTGTGCAAATGGCCAAATGCATGCTGAGTTTCTTGCATAGTGACAGCCGCATAATCAGCACAGGGATGACTACTGTTTCTTAATAATGTCACACACTCGCTACTACGCTAAAATAGGGGCTGTTTTTTCACCTTCTGAGATGGATGATAAACTCAGCTACTATGGAGACATCCTTTGTAGTCAGTTGGTCGCTGCCTGTGTGCGCCATAGCCCATTCTTATAAAGGTCTGACCAGGGGGACCCTAGGCGCTTATGCTCCACTGCCATGACTGCTGGAAGAGAGGTGCGGTGAAGGGCAGGAGCACCACCAGCTCCATCTGCAGCAACTTTAGTATCGAGTCCCTGATGAGCACATTTCTTCACCCGCCTACTGAAGAAACCAGCCAGCAGCAGGACATGGAGCAGAACCTGAACCGGCAAGTGGTAGCATACTTGGACTGTCACCCTGTCACCTCAGATCCAAGATCCCCTGGACTACTGGGCAGCCAAACTTGAATTGTGGCCGCAACTGGTTGAGTTTGCCCTGGACAAGCTTTTGTGCCCAGCCAGTAGTGTAGCATTAGTGCGAGTGTTTAATGTGGTGGGGGGAATAGTTACCCCCTTTCAACACAAAATGTTGAGAGATTAACCTTTATAAAGGTAAATCAGGTGCGTATCAGCCAGGATTTCCAGACGCAGGTGCCTGATACAGCAGACTAGATCATTCTGGCAGTAATGTTCTGATTGCAGTGTGCTGCTATTCCAGAACATTGTGAAATATGGCCCTTTACTTCTAGTCACATACTTCAGCCACTATTTTGATGCTGCCACCTGCCTCGTTAATAAACGGTTATTTCCTGGCTGCAGAGAGCCTTTATAGTGGTGTAGAACACAGTGCCTTGCAGTAATATGCATAAGATGTCTGCTGTGGTAGTGAAACAAAACTGTGAGCCAGTATGACATGTAGATGACAGGCGTCACTCTTAGAATCACTGCACACTTCAATTATTTGGGCAGTTACGGAGCCAAAACTGACAAAATAACTCAAGTGTGAACTCAACCTTACAAGTCAATGTTAGCGTCAAGAAGCAGCACACTCCTTTTACATTGTCGGCAGCTGATTCCACATAGATGTAAACAGAACCTGTTCTACTAAACGCTTATACAAGTAGAGCCCCCCTGACAGAGTGGAGAGGGTGTCAGCAGTAAGTTTGCGTTGACGTCACTGATTAATTTGCTCTTCCTCTGATCCGTCAGAACAATAACCTACAAAAAAATGGATACTAAATAGATGTGTATAGTGGGCACTCAATATCTGGTACTGCACATTGGGTACAACATATTTAATAAAACAAGTTATTATCAATCAATTGCATACATTTAAAAGCATTATTCCCAAATTTATATGACAATATACCTCAATATTGCAAAAAATAATTACTATAAATTGTTGCTAAACAATTGTTCAGATGGAATTCCTGGAGGTTTTGAAAAAATAATATCACATATTATTCACATAGGTTTCATAAAATCCCTTTAAAATCTTCCACGTTTAAGAAAGTGCAATTATATAGTTGATAAAGTGCAATTTATGCAGTGCACGTATTCAATGTTCATCAACAATATTTTAATGTCTAGTTAGGTAAGTAGATCTCGCTTGTATAGTGGATTATTATCGGGTATTATTTAGGGGTTGGCTACATGCAGTACATTATTCACTTACTGCTTAATATTCCGCTTGTTTCTGTATCTGACTGTGGTGGCGTCCCACTACTAGTCAGTTCACTCACCCCTCTTCCTATACACCGTAAGGTATGTTAACTTGCGCTTCCACTCTGGGATGTTGCTGCGTTGTTCTCAGGTTTCCTGTCGGTCTCTGTTCAGCGTCCCACGTGTAGATGGCGTGTCACGTGATCGGAGCTTCAGAGCGTCGGAGCGTCAAGGCGTTCCTCATAACCTGAGTTTGGTGTAGTTGAATTAATTTGAATTCCGGAGGCGGTACCAACCTCCGTTTATACGATTTTCTGGCAATATTCCTGTTGGTTTTTCGCAATTGTCTTTTTGCTGATTGCAATGCTGTAAGACGTCTTATCAGTATAAGGATCTCATCCACTCCTGAGCTACTGAGGAAGAGGCACGCAACCTCGAAACGCGTATAGCAGGAGTGGATAAGATCCTTATACTGATAAGACGTCTTACAGCATTTCAATGAAAGTGTGGAGGTGGCAGCAGCAGCATCAGGAGGCCACAGAGTGGCATAATGACATAGTTTGAGGGTGGTGGCAGCAGCAGCACCACGAGGAGGCCACAGGGTGGCACAATTACATAGGGTAAGTGGCAGCAGCATCAGGAGGCCACAGAGTGGCCAAATGACAGAGTGTGGAGGTGGCAGCATTAGCATCAGGAGGAAGCCATAGGGTGGCAAAATAAAAGAGTGTGGAGGTGGCAGCAGAATCAGGAGGCTACAGAGTGGCATAATGACAGAGCGTGAAGGTGGCGGCAGCAGCAGCTGCAGGAGGCCACACGGTGGGACAATGACAGTGTGGACATGGCAGCAGCTTCATCAGGAGGGAACAGAGTGGCACAATAACAGAGTGTGAAGTTGGCAGCAACAGCAACATCAGGAGGAAACCACAGGGTGGCACAATGACAGAGTGTGTAGGTGGAAGCAGCTTTATCAGGAGGCCACAGAGTGGCACAATGACAGAGTGTGAAGGTATCAGAAGCAGCAGCATCAGGAGGAGGCCACTGGGTGGCACAATGACAGAATGTGGAGGTCACAGCAGCATCATCAGGAGGCCACAGAGTGGCACAATGACAGAGTATGGAGTTGGCGGCAGCAGCATCAGGAGGAGGCCAAAGGGTGGACAGTGTGGAGGTGGCAGCAGCAGCATGAAGAGACTACAGAGTGGCACAATGACAGAGTGTGGAGGTGGCGGCAGCAGCATCAGGAGGAAGCCACAGGATGGCACAATGACAGTGTGGAGGTGGCAGCAGCAGCATCAGGAGGAGGCCAAAGGGTGGACAGTGTGGAGGTGGCAGCAGCAGCATGAAGAGACTACAGAGTGGCACAATGACAGAGTGGGGAGGTGGCGGCAGCAGCAGCATCAGGAGGAAGCCGCAGGATGGCACAATGACAGTGTGGAGGTGGCAGCAGCAGCATCAGAAAGCCACAGGGTTCCACAGTGGCAGAGTGTGGAGGTGGTAGCAGCAGCAGCATCATCAGGAGGCCACAGAGTGGCACAATGACAGAGTGTAATGGTGGCATCAGCATCAGGAGGAGGCTACAGGGTGGCACAATGACAGTGTAGAGGTGGCAGCAGCAGCAGCATGAGTAGACCACAGAGAGGCACAATGACAATGAGTGTGGAGGTGGCAGCAACAGGATCAGTAGGCCACAGAGAGGCAAGGTGACATAGTGTTGAGGTAGGAGCAGCATCAGTAAACCAGAGGGTGACAAAGGTGACATAGTGTGGAAGTGGCAGTAGCATCAGGAGACAACAGAGTGGCAAGAAGCATCAGAAGACCACAGAGTGGCAAGGTGACAGTGTGGGGGTTTCAGCAGCATCAGGAGACAACAGAGTGACGCGGTGACTGAATGCGGAGGTGAGTGGCAATACCAGTACCAGCTAAAGATGGGGGTGAAAGAAGGAGCACTTGGCATCAGGCCGGTGGCATGATCAGAATAGTAGAAGGCAGGTAGGCAGAAGAAACCAGTCTCTTTTGTCAAAGTGTTGGTGTGGGACCATGGATGATCTAGTCTGATGCATCAGGCATTGGTGGGTTGAAATCCTGGCTGATCCACACCTGATTCGACTTGACAAAGGTCAGTTGGTCCAAATTTTGGGTGAACAGGCAAGTTTTTCTTGGGGTAACTATTGCCCCCGCCGCACTACAAACCGGCTCTGATGCCATACTGGCCGATTAAAACAGCTTTTCCAGGGCAAACTCTGCCAGTTGTGACAACAAATCCTGTTTGGCTGCCCAGAAGTCCAGCGGATCTTCAATGTGGGGTGAAAGGGTGCTGTCTAAGAATGCCACTACCTGCTGGTTCAGGTCCTGATCCAAGTCTAGCTGCTGCTGCTGGTGAGTAGATTCTTCACTAGGTGTGTTAAGAAAGCTGCTGTCATGCCCCGCTCTGACTATGTGCGGAAGTCGGTTCGAATAGCAGCACGAGTTTAGTGTTTTGTTTTGGAGCCGTGCTGGATCCGCCTCTCATCAGGTGCACTGGGTGGGGTTATTAGTTTAAATAGCACTCCATCCCAGTGCTCTGAGCGGATTATAGGAATCACTTTGGTCTTGGAAGCTAGGAAGGAGGGTTGTCTGTTCCAGCTCAGAAAGATAAGTGTGGTTTCTAGTTTTGTTGTTTGCTGTCTTGGTTTTGTGTCATCTCTCCTATCCAGGTTCTGTGCGAGCAGGCTGCTCCTATTTCCCCTCTTTACCATCTCAGGGAATTTAGGGTGTTTTAGGCCAGGCACGGGGACACATCATACCTACCACCAAGGTTTGCATGTGGGCTGAGCAGTGCAAGGAGAGAGGTCAGGGATTAGCTAGGAGGTGACCCTTCCCCTGCCTCTCGCCTAGAGTCTGTTTGGTGGTTTATCTGTGAGTCTGAGTGCACGTCCGCCGTGACATTATAATCCGCCCTAACTTTGACTGTCATTGCTCAGCGGTTTTGTGATGGCGTCAAGTAAAGCGTAAGTTGACCGCATGCAGGGGCTATCCCTAGAGGTTGCGGAGCTACGTGGTTCAGTCACACTGTGTCAGAATGCTCTGGCATCTGGTGCAGGTCAAATTTGTGTGGAGCCTAAAGTGGCTCTTCCTGATCGATTTTCAGGGGGTACGGATGACTTATTACATTTTAGAGAGTCCTGCAAATTGTACTTTTGGCTGCGTCCATCGTCATCAGGTGATGACAGTCAGAGGATAGGTATAATTATTTCTCTGCTTAAAGGGGACGCGCAATCCTGGGCCTTTTCTCTGCCACCTGGTTCTCGGGCCCTCCGGTCGGTGGAGGAATTTTTTAAGGCTCTGGGATTAATCTACGATGACCCAGATCGGGTCTCGATGACAGATTCTAGATTACATAATTTGTTTCAGGTGGAACATACTGCAGAGGCTTACTGTGTTGAGTTTAGGAGATGGGCTACTGAATCAGACTGGAATGATCCCGCATTACGTAGTCAGTTTTGTCAGGGATTATCGGAAAGATTGAAGAATGCCCTTGCTTTTCATGAATACCCAGACTCTTTGGAGAACGCCATGTCTTTAGCAGTACGGCTAGATAGACGTATCAGAGAGAGGTGTAGGGCTCCCTCCGCACAAGGGATCCCTTCTGTGAGTGGTTTCGTCTCTACTGTCTCCCCGGGTGATGTTACAGGTAATTCTGGGGTAGCGGAGGAACCCATGCAGTTGGGTCAGGTTTCTTGCCATTCTGATAGTAGAGACTTTAGGAAATTGCACAAACTATGTTACTATTGTGGAAAGAGTGGTCATTTTATTTTTGCTTGTCCTTATGTTAAACCGCAGGTGGAAGAGAAAAATAAAAAAAATAAACTTCCCTGACACTTGGTAGCATGAATGGTGTGGTGGAGCAGGCAGGCATGCAAGCTCCCTGCAGTTCCCGTTTTCCTTCCAGCTAAGGTGGCTCTAGAGTCAAGATTTATTTTTTGTTGAAGTATTCCTTGATTGTGGTGCTGGGGTTAACCTAATTGACTTTCTTTTCCTTCAAAATCTAGGACTAAGTACTTGCACTTTAGAGAATGAGATTTGTGTTTTTGCAATTGATTCTTTCCCTCTTTCTCAAAGGAGCCTTACTCACTTTGTTCATGGTATTAACTTAAGGGTGGGTGATTCATATGTTGAAATTATTTCTTGTTTTGTCATGAAGGATTTGCCAGCTCCTATAGTTTTGGGGTTGCCATGGTTGACTAAACATAACCCAATTATAGACTAGCAAGCGAGACAAATCATTGGTTGGAGTGTGTTTTGTTCTGATAATTGTCTTGGCACATCTATCTCTGGTGTGTCCATTATGGCTTTACCTCAGTATCTCTCAGATTTTGCAGATGTCTTTTCGGAGGGTGGGGCTCAGTAATTGCACCCTCATCGAGACTATGATTGTCCAGTTAATCTCATTCCGGGGGCTAAGTTGCCAAAGTCTCGGCTTTACAACCTCTCTCAACCCAAAATAGAGGCCATGCGAAAGTATGTCGCTGAGAGTTTGGCAAAAGGTCATATTAGACCATCTAAGTCTCCAGTGGCAGTAGGGTTGTTCTTTGTGAAGAAAAAGGATGGATCACTGAGACTGTGTTTGGATTTCCGGGAATTGAACCGTATTACAGTCCGGGATCCATATCCCCTGCCTTTGATCTCTGATCTTTTTTATCAATTCTTGGAGCCAAGGTGTTCTCCAAGTTGGATTTGAGAGGGGCCTACAATCTGATCAGAATCAAGGGGGGGGGGGTATGAGTGGAAAACGGCCTTCAATACCCACAAGGGTCATTTTGAGAACCTGGTTATGTCTTTTGGGTTGACAAACGCGCCAGCAGTATTTCAGTGATTCGTCAATGACATCTTTCATCATTTGGTGGGGAGGTTCGTAATAGTTTACCTGGATGACATTTTAATTTATTCTCCTGATCTGAAGACCCATCAGGATCATGTGAGACAGGTTTTGACGATCATTCGGGAGAATAAATTATATGCCAAATTGGAGAAATGTTTGTTTGCGGTGCAAGAGCTTCCGTTCTTGGGATACCTGCTTTCTGATTCTGGTTTTCGTATGGACCCCGAAAAGGTCCGGGCGGTTCTGGAATGGGACCGACCAGAGAATCAGAAAGCTTTGATGCGGTTCTTGGGGTTTACGAATTATTATAGAAAATTTATTTCAAACTATTCTACCATAAAAAAAACTCTCACTGATATGACCAAGAAGGGCGACAACGTCTTTGTCTGGTCGGATGAGGCATTGCAGGCCTTTTCGGCTATTAAGGAGCGTTTTGCATCTGCTCCCATTCTGTAGCAGCCGGATGTGTCTCAGCCATTCGTAGTGGAGGTTGATGCATCAGAGGTGGGGGTTGGAGCGGTGCTGTAACAGGGTTCATCCCCTGGCAAGTTGGTCCCGTTTGCCTTTTTCTCCAAGAAGCTCTCGGTCGCCGAGAGGAATTCTGATGTTGGAGATAGAGAGTTGTTGGCTATCAAGTTGGCCTTTGAGGAATGGCGTCACTGGTTGGAGGGGGTGTCTCACCCCGTTACGGTATATACAGACCATAAGAATTAGGCTTACCTGCAATCTGCCAAGCATCTAAACCCTAGGCAGGCCAGATGGTCACTGTTTTTTACCAGGTTCAATTTTGTGGTTACCTTTCGCCCAGGGGTCAAGACCGTCAAGGCAGATGCCTTCTCTCGCAGCTTTCCTGGGGGAGAAGATTCAGAGGATCCTGCGCCGATTTTAGCAGATGGGGTGGTGGTCTCTGCTCTGTACCCTGAATTGGAGATGGAGGTGTTGGGAGCCCAGGAGGGGGCTCCTGGTTCTTCTCCCCCAGGGAGGTTGTTTGTTCCTGAGGGCCTGCGATACAAGGTGTTCAAGGAACATCACAATACTGTCCTTGCTTGACATCCTGGTGGTAAGTCCACCTGTGATCTGGTGTCCTGGAGGTTCTGGTGGCCAGGGTTATGTAAGAGCATTGAGAATTATGTGACAGCTTGTGAAACCTGCGCTCGGTCAAAGGTTGCTCATACTCGACCAGCTGGTTCACTTCTTCCATTGTCTATTCCGTCTCGTCCTTGGACGCACTTGTCTATGGACTTTATTACGGATCTGCCGAGTTCCTCCGGGAGAACAGTGATTTTGGTAGTAGTTTCAGTAAAATGGCTCACTTTATTTCACTAACTAGCCTGCCTAACGCTAAGACTCTTGTGCAGATTTTTGTGGATAATTTTGTGAAATTGCATGGTATTCCTTCGGATGTGGTCTCTGATAGGGGCACGCAGTTTGTTTGTCTCCAGGATTTGGAGGGCGTTCTGCTTTGACAGTGTGGGGGTTTCAGCAGCATTAGGAGACAACAGAGTGACCCGGTGACAGAATGCGGAGGTGAGTGGCAATACCAGTACCAGCTAAAGATGGGGGGGTGAAAGAAGGAGCACTTGGCATCAGGCCGGTGGCATCATCAGAATAGTAGAAGACAGGTAGGCAGAAGAAACCAGTCTCTTTTGTCAAAGTGTTGGTGTGGCACCATGGATGATCTAGACTGATGCATCAGGCATTGGTGGGTTAAAATCCTGGCTGATTCATCTTGACAAAGGTCAGTTTCTCCACATTTTGGGTGAACAGGCAAGTTCTTCTTGGGGTAACAATTGCCCCCCGCCGCACTACAAACCCGCTCTGATGCCATACTGGCCGATCAGAACAGCTTTTCCAGGGCAAACTGAGCAGTGCAGGGAGAGACGTCAGGGATTAGCTAGGAGGTGACCCTTCCCCTGCCTCTCGCCTAGAGTATGGTTGGTGGTTTATCTGTGAGTCTGAGTGCACGTCCGCTGTGACAGCTGCTCATCAGTGACTCTAGACTGAAGTTGCTGCTGATGGAGCTGGAACAGCTCCTACCCCCCACCCTTCTGCCACAGCAGCCATTGCAGAGGAGGGTGAGCTCAGAGGGCAGACCTGCAAGAGAATGGATGATGGCACAGATAGGCAGCAGCCAACTGACTACATAGGATGTCTCTATAGTAGTTTAGTTTGTCTTCCCTCTCATCAGGTGCTAAAAAGGCCCCCATTTTTGACTAGTAGCATGGATCCAATAAGGTGGAGACCCATAAGTCATCCCTCTGCCGAATGCTGACAATTCGGCTGTCACTGCGCAAGCAAGTGAGCATGCATCTGGCCATTTGTGCAAATGACTTCCTCATCTCCCTCTTGCTCCTCCAGCTGCTCCTGCTCCTCCTCTCATGTCACCTGTGTATAAACACCACCCATTTCACTACACATTGATTGTGCTCCAATGTCCTCCTCCTCCACCTCCTCAAGTTCAGCCCCCACAGGGCTCATGTGGCCGTGAGATGTAGGTGCCATGTGTCCAGTCCCCTACCAGCCGGATTTACCAGCATCTGTTCCAGGACATGAAGCAGTGGAATTACGTTGTTCATGCCATAGTCCTGGCGACTGACAAATAACATGGCCTCCTCAAATTGCCTGAGCAAATGGCAGGTGTCACGCATGAGCTGCCACTGGCTGACATCAAAGTTGCAAGCAGTGGACAGGGGAGTACTCCTGTCTTCTTGGATCATCAAGAAATCGTTAATATCATTATATATATTTTTTTCATATAGTAGTCGGTCCAACATATGGAGGGTGGAATTCCAATGGGTTGAAAGGTCACATAGCCTATGTTGGGGGATGCCGTTCTGTCACTGCAGCTCAAGGAGGGTGAGCTTGGCGGTGTTTGAGTGGCTGAAGTGCATGAAAAGTTTCCTGGGCATTTTTAGGATGTCTTGCAGATGGTTGGAAGACTTCAGGAACTGCTTGACAACCAGATTGAACATGCATGCTATGCATGCTATGTTAAAAAAAAATATGTAACTGTGATGTAATCACATTAGCAAGCCCGTGTGTCAGGCGCCCAAACATACTCTATTGTGTCCACTGGCTAGTGGCCGGTTAGGCCTGCACTCATACCGTTACAGGGTGTCATTCACCCAAATACCTTTCAGGAAAAAAAAAATCTATTTTAAATTTAACTGTGATCTAATCACATTTGCAAGCCCGTGTGTGTCAGGCGCCCACATATACTCTATTGTGTCCACTGGCTAGTGGCTGGTTAGGCCTGCACTCATACCGTTGCAGGGTGTCATTCGCCCAAATACCTTTCAGAAAAAAAAATTCTATTTAAAATTTAACTGTGATCTAATCACATTAGCAAGCCCATGTGTGTCAGGCGCCCACACATACTCTATTGTGTCCACTGGCTAGTGACTGGTTAGGCCTGCACTAATACCGTTACAGGGTGTCATTCGCCCAAATACCTTTCAGAAAAAAAAAATTGGTTTAAAATTTAACTGTGATCTAATCACATTAGCAAGCCTGTGTGTGTCAGGCCCCCACACATACTGTATGGTGTCCACTGGCTAGTGGCTAGGACTGCACTCATACCGTTACAGGGTGTAATTCACCCAAATACCTTTCAGAGAAAAAAATTATATTTAAAATTTAACTGTGATCTAATCAGATTTGCAAGCCTGTGTGTGTCAGCCAGGCCCACACAGACTGTACTGTGCCCACTGCCCACCACTTATATAGAGTGGCACAGTACCTTGCACGCATAGTAACACTTATCTAATAAAAAATGACAGGCAGAGGCAGGCCATGCCGTAGGGGCCGTCGTCTTCCTGGTGCTGTGATTTCCACTGGCCCTGGAATAATGCCCAGTGTTCAGAGGCCACGTACCCTGAACCCAAAAAAGTTCTGAGAAAATAGTTGACTGGCTTACACAGGACACCCAATCTTCAACAGCTTCCGCTAAGAACCTTGACGCACCATCCTCCTCTAGCTCAGCTTTGGTCACCACTCTCCCGCCCGCCGCCACCACCAACACAACAACCACAGCCACCACAGCCGCTTCACTTGATCCCTCAGAGGAGTTATTTACACATCAGTTGGATGAAATTAGTTATGTGCAACCATTATTGCCAGGGGATGTAGATAACAGGGATATGTCTCAGTCAGGCAGCATTACACACATGGATGTACAGTGTGATGATGATGATGATGATGTTATACCCGCTGCTGCTTCCTTTGCTGAGGTGTCAGATACAAGTGAAGCGGTTGATGATGACGATGTGTCCGTGGATGCCACGTGGGTGCCTGTTCGAAGAGAAGAAGAGGGGGAAAGTTCAGAAGGGGAGACAGAGAGAAGGAGGAGACGAGTTGGAAGCAGGGGGAGGTTGTCGCAAGGAGCTAGTGGCACAGTCAGACAGCATGTATCGGCACCCGGGGTCAGCCAGACAGCACGCCAATCAACGCATGCTGTTGCCACCACCAGAATGCCGTCATTGCAAAGCTCAGCAGTGTGGCATTTTTTTTGTGTGTCTGCCTCTGACAACAGCGATGCCATTTGCAACCTGTGCCAAAAGAAACTGAGTCATGGGAAATCCAACACCCACCTAGGTACAACTGCTTTGCGAAGGCACATGATCGCACATCACAAACGCCTATGGGATCAACACATGATGATGAGTAGAAGCAGCACACACGCTCAAAGCCACCATCCTCCTCCTGGTCCAGCATCTTGGAATGCGTGGCTCTGCAGCGGAGTTGGTGACACTGCCACGACTTGCAGGCAGGCCTACTGCCACCTCCTCTACTCCTCCTACTCCATCCTCTTCCATAACCTCCTCGGCTGAGTCTTCTTCTACTGCGGCATCTGGCTGCACATCAACTGACCCCCCCCCCCCCCCCAGCTCCCCAGGGGGTATTCCACATCCGGATACGACAGTGCCACGCTGTCTTGGGGTTGACTTGCCTGAAAGCAGAGAACGCACAGGTGGATCAGTGGCTGACCCCGCACCAACTGGAGATCGGCAAAGTGGTGTGTGACAATGGAAGCAATTTGTTGGTGGCATTGAATTTGGGCAAGTTGTCACATGTGCCATGCATGGCACATGTGTTGAATCTCATCGTACAACGCTTTGTGTCTAAGTACCCAGGCTTACAGGACATCCTCAAGCAGGCCAGGAAGGTGTGTGGCCATTTCAGGCGTTCCTACACGGCCATGGCACACTTTGCAGACATTCAGCGCCGAAATAACATGCCAGTGAGGCGCTTGATTTGCGACAGCCCGACACGTTGGAATTCAACACTCCTAATGTTCGACCGCCTGCTCCAACAAGAAAAAGCCGTCAACGAGTATTTGTATGACCGGGGTGCTAGGACAGCCTCTGCGGAGCTGGGAATTTTTTTGCCACGTTACTGGACGTTCATGCGCAATGCCTGTAGGCTCATGCGTCCTTTTGAGGAGATGACAAACCTAGTAAGTCGCACCGAAGGCACCATCAGCGACCTCATCCCATTTGTTTTCTTCCTGGAGCGTGCCCTGCGAAGAGTGCTAGATCAGGCTGTAGATGAGCGTGAAGAGGAAGAGTTGTGGTCACCATCACCACCAGAAACAGCCTTGTCATCATCGCTTGCCAGACCTGCGGCAATGCTGCAAGAGGAGTATGAGGAAGAGGAGTCAGAGGAGGAATGTGGCTTTGAGGAGGAGGAAGACTAACCACAGCAGACATCCCAGGGTGCTCGTTGTTGTCACCTATCTGGGACCCATGGTCTTGTACGTGGCTGGGGGGAAGAACAGACCGTCAGTGACATCAGTGAGGAGGAGGAACAGGAAATGAGTAGCTCGGCATCCAACCTTGTGCAAATGGGGTCTTTCATGCTGTCATGTCTGTTGAGGGACCCTCGTATAAAAAGGATGAAGGAGAACGACCTGTACTGGGTGGCCACGCTACTAGACCCCCGGTATAAGCAGAAAGTGGCGGAAATGTTACCAAATTACCGGAAATGAGAAAGGATGCAGCAGTTCAAAACCTAACTAAAAAATATGCTTTACACAGCTTATAAGGGGGATGCCACAGCACAACGGGAATCTAACTGGGGAAGAGGTCAAAGTAATCCTCCTCCTACCATGACCACGGCGGCAAGGACAGGACGCTTTACAGATGTGTTGTTGATGGAGGACCTGCAGAGCTTTTTCAGTCCTACACATCGCCACAGCCCTTCGGGATCCAGCCTTAGAGAACGACTCGACCGGCAGGTGGCAGACTACCTTGTCTTAACTGCAGATATCGACACTCTGAGGAGCGATGAACCCCTTGACTACTGGGTGTGCAAGCTTGACCTGTGGCCTGAGCTATCCCAGTTTGCGATAGAACTTCTGGCCTGCCCCGCTTCAAGTGTCCTGTCAGAAAGGACCTTCAGTGCAGCAGGAGGCATTGTCACTGACAAAAGAAGTTGCCTCGGTCAAAAAAGTGTTGATTACCTCACCTTCATTAAGATGAATGAGGCATGGACCCCGAAGGGACTGACAGTAGGGGATACTTTTAACTAACAAAAGGCCTGACATGCCTTGGCCTCAAAATGGTCCCCACGCTGCTGTATTTAAAGAGGTTGTTTGTTAACACTTTCAATCATTTGTTTACCCATAGCTATACAATATATTGTCACTGTCACTCTGATATTAATTACTATTGCTGTCTTTACATTAAAGTGGTTGAACGGTTTTGAGAGAGGGGGGGAGAAATAAAGAAAGAGAATAGATCAACAAAGACTATAATCATGTACTACATACAGTAACAGATTAAACAGAAGCATGTTTTAAGAGAGTTAATACAATTTAAATAATTTTTAATTTGGATACTATACAAACAATTAGACAACATTTTTCAAACCTTTTATGCTGAGTGAAGAAATTAAAGGCTATTTTGGAGAGATGAATACTATATCTGGTATACTGGAGACAGGTTTAATCCATTTTAAGCTTTTAAAACTGCACATACAGTAAGGTAATCCATCTGGCTTGAAGAGCTTATTAATCCACGCTGTCTCCTCATAGTAAATATATAAACTAGAGTGGATATTATATAATATATAAAATAGGGTGGCTCTCCTCTACACCATATGAAAAGGGTGCATGAACCTCTGTGACTCACCCTGTCACAATAAAAAAGTGAGAAAATATAGAATTAAACGGGATCAGCACTCCTATTTCAGAATCACTCCAAGAACCAAAAGTGTCCACCAAAAGGATGATAATCGAAAACACACTTGCCAGTAGTGCGCAGACTTAGCCTCCCTTTTTTCATGTATGGGTTGGTTTGATCAACCCACTCAGGATTATATAATCCGAGGATCAGGGTCTCGGTGCCTGTCGTAGCATCCCACGTGGTTATCGGCACCATTAGCTTACATACCATGCTTCCCTCCCACCTGTAGGTCCCTGTGCACCGACACCGCTCTTGCACTTGAGAGGCCGTTAGTTTGATCGAGAGAGGCACTGTCAGCATGTCACATGTGGAAGTCCGCTTTAGAAGTCAGCTGACCACTTTTCATTTTGGGTGAATGTAATCCTGGGGTGCTCCTTTAGTAAAGATATAAATTGGTAGTCCATCTTAAAATCCATACATAGGGGGTAGATTATACACCAGACCCGTTTTGGAACATATACACTGTTCCTCCTCAGTGGTCAAACCCCCATATCATCGGTCACAACTTTAAATACTTCATGGGTTTCTCGATTCTTCAGGTTCAGATAAATCCTGGGATGGATTCAGATTGATTTCTCATTTTATAAAATTATTATAAAAATGATTAGAAAAATAATTCTTATAAAAATTATATAGCAGGGCTGCTATATTGCGGCATAATATGTGTAGAGATGCACGATTATAGAGTAGTTAGAATATTTATATATAATCCGATATAACAATCCCCTACATCTTTATTGCAATCTTCTGTAAATAAATAACTTTCCCCATGCATAAATATACACAATACAAGGGACCTTACTCAGTTAGAGAATACCATCTAACATATAAATATTTTTCTCAAAAAATCTCTAAAAAGGAGTTGAGGTTTTGATGCGGTTTTTCCGTGATTTTTGGGTCTCCTTCAAGTTCCAAATTTTATAATTATATTAACCCTTTCCACTAATGTTCATCTTCATCTGATGTATATTTCTTCTCCTCTAAGGGGGTTTTGAGAGTGGAGTTTTTGGATGAAAACCGAGTCTGGCGGATAAATACAAGACTCGGTCACCCGTCAGCCGAGGGCATCCACCCCCCTACAAAAAACAAATAATTCCAGTTCTACATTTAAGCCTCCTGGTAGAAGTGAATTAAATCCAATGCCCATGCAATAGACAGTATATAGGCAGGACAAAGCTGACTCTTAAAAAGAGAATTTCCAAACATATTGCAAACATCGAAAATGGTTATGAAAAGCATGCATTATCCAGCCATTTTAAACAAGCACACAACAAAGATCCAAGTGGAATTAGATATGCGGCTCTAGAATCAAAAGAAAGACATTGGAGGGGGTGGACCATATAAGCAGAATGTCATGAATGGAATCAAGACGTATATTTGTATTTAATTCACTTCTGCCAGGAGGCTTAAATGCAGAACTGGAATTACTAGTTTCTTGTAGGGGGATGGATGCCCTCGGCTGACGGGTGGCCGAATTTTGTATTTATCCGCCGGACTCGGTCCCTCCTTGGCTGAGAGCTTTCATCCAAAACTCCATGTATTTCAGTAATGCTGATTAAGAGGAATTGCATTAATGCAGCTTAAAATTTGAATTTTGTGAAAAGGTTCAATATTCTAGGCTCAAAGTATCAAACTCTAGTCATCTAATTAATCCATATACCCTTAGCAAAGGGTACCTCAAAATTGTGACATAAACTGTAAGCCATAATTATCCAAATTATAACAAATAAAGGCTTGAAATATCTCGCTTTGCATGTAATGAGTCTATCTCATATGTTAGTTTCACCTTTTAAGTTGAATTACTGAAATAAAACGAACTTTGCACGATATTCTAATTTGTCGAGTTTCACCTGAATAAATATACTCACTACTCTATAATTGCGCATTTCTACACATATTATGCCACAATATAGCAGCCGCGCTATATAATTTTTATAAGATTTTAAGATGGACTGCCATTTTTAACCTTTCCTAAAGGAGCGCTCCAGGATTGCATTTACCAAAAGTGAAAAGTGGTCAGCTGACTTCTACAGCTGACTTCCACACGTGACACGCTGACCGTGCCTCTCTCGATCAAACTAACGGCCTCTCAAGAGCAAGAGCGGCGTCGGTGCAGAGGGACCTACAGGCGGGAGTGAAGTCTGGGAGGTAAACTAGCGTTGCCGATAACCACGTGGAATGACACGGCAGGCACCCAGACCCCGATCCCTAGATTACACAACCGTGAGTAGGTTGATCAAACCAACCCATGCATGAAAGTGTGGAGGCACAAATAATTGACTAATACAGTGCACTACTGTCAAGTGTGTTTTCGATTATCATCCTTTTGGTGGACACTTTATAACAATATATATGGGATTATACACAGGAATGATTCTCTAGAAATATAACAAGCTATGCCGAGATTCCTTGTGAGCATAATATTGTCGCAAAAGAGAATATATTATAAAAGTTTTTACCCTCAGCAATTAAAGGGACAATATATATGGACTGGGCATTAAATACCACAAGCGACATCAGGCCCTTTATGATTGCAACAAGACTGCATGGTGTTAAATACTAGCTAGTGCCTTACAAAGAGATATGGAGATTCAATATGGACACCATGTAAATTGGATGGATTTGCAAAAGCATTAGTGCTTTAATGACTATATTATTATATTACTGTATATGGGCATATATTGGTGGATCCTCACTAGATGGTTTCCATTGATTTATTGACATTTTTATGTAATTTTATTGTTTTTTATTTTTAATTTCTTGATTTACTCAGCATAAATAAATTGGTTACAAGTACGGTTACAAGTTACAGAGCAGGAGGAGCTGAGCAGATTGGTATATGTTTTTTGGGAAAAGATTCAGCAAAACATAATTTATCCATTTATATACCAGTTTGTTATTTTTTTCCTGATTTTAAGACCACCCTCATGTAAAGATATTAGTAATTGACAGCTGCCTCTGTAGGCACACTTACAGAGGGAATGCTATCAACCACTGATAATACCTTCATGTGTACAACTGAAGTCAGACATTTAAATGCATAACTTACAAGTTTTACTGAGTCTTTTCCCACAAAACTACAGTATATATGAATTTGATGTTCCCCTAAAGCTCTATAATCTGCTGCCTGACGTCTTCACTGCATTGTGTGGTGCCAGGTTCTCATTAAAAAGGTTATCTGATCTTTGAAAAAATAAAAAAACATCAGCCTGTTTTATAAAGTAAAGTTTTTAGTTTTTTTTTGTGGAGACATATGGTCGCTACAGCCAATCTGTGGTCTAAGCAGTCATTTGTTATACTGCTGGCACCAAATAAGCTGCTGTGACATGACCACTCAGAGTTGGGAGCTAAAATGCTAGTAATATAGTACATGACCGCTGAGGCCATTGATTTGCTGCATGTGC
The DNA here is from genome assembly GCF_014858855.1 of Bufo gargarizans. NCBI lineage: Eukaryota > Metazoa > Chordata > Amphibia > Anura > Bufonidae > Bufo > Bufo gargarizans. Next base: position 126,627,680 of record NC_058083.1, read on the forward strand.
CAGTGTATGATTGGATTGTTTTTTTCCTTGTCAACAGGGAGTGTTCAATGGCACACTAAGACAATATCCAATCAGTGCTGACATTGTCAGATGTTGCAGAGGTACAATTTATCTACAAGCGATACTAACACCTAGTTATCAACGTATTCATATTTTTTTTAGAAGGAATAATACCTATAAAGTTCTGAAATTTACTGATACCCTTTTCCTTTATAGACATCCTATCTGATCCCACAGAAAAACTTGTCAGACTGAAGTCCTTTGGGGCCACCAGAGTAAATGATTCAGAGGCCCACCCTCTGTGTATATAGAACCTTAAGTCAGTCACCAGGTGGATTCAACCAGTTCCCAGGCCCCTACACTTAGTTGTGTCTGCATCCAGCAGATACAATTTAGCACCGGGAATCACCAGCAGGACTATGATGTAGACGTGCAATGACGTCATCACCGTGCCTGTGACATTCTACTTCACTGCATTGTGGAAACAGGGACAGGTAAGTACATATTATAATTAGTAAGTAAGAAATAGACCAGGCACTCAAAATATGTAGTCAAAAATGAAGATCAATTCTCCCTGAAATAACATTAATTCATAAAGATAGCAGCATAAAAATCATATACAACATAAATGGCAGCAATAATTCATACATATAGCAGCATAAACTTTCATAAAAACAATTGTCTGAGTAGCAGCGATGGGTACTCCGCAAAATGCAATAGTGCAATTTGTAGCAGCAATAGTTGACAGAGTCCAACCTATGGACAACCGCAATCTGTATATTCAGCAAAGTGCAATAGTGCAATAATAGCAGCAATAGTTATCATAGTCCAACCTATGGACAACCGCAATTCATATAGTCAGCAAAGTGCAGCAGTGCAATTAATAGCAGCAAGTCATCAAGGTCCAACCTATGGGCAACCGCAATCCGTATATTAGATCTTTATAAATGTTAATCCTTCTATATATCCGGATGTTACTTTTTGGTGAGTGTACTGTCAAATGCTCCTAATTCCAAATAGTATTGCCACTGACTTTCAGTAGCGAGCGCACAAATAAATGTCACAAGTCCTTTAAACAAGACAGGGAAGATTAAAGGGTTTCTACCACCTCATTTTGACCGAATTAGCTTTCAGACACTAACGATCTGCTAGTGTCTGATCTCCATATCCATGCAATTCTCAGACCTTTGTGTGGAGCCGTTTCATAAAAAAACTAACTTTTATTCCTATGCAAATGAGCCTCTAGGTGCTATGGGGGCGTCTTTTCAGCACCTAGAGGCTCGGTCTACTCACACTGTATGCCCGCCCATCTCGTCTTGAATGCCTGCCTCCATCTCAGCCCACGGATGAATTCTCGCGCCTGCGCCGTTCACTTCTGTCTTTGGCGCAGGCGCAGTGAGTGAATGATGCGCTCCTGGTGCCGGATTCCTCACTGCGCCTGCGTCGACTATGTCACAGGAGGAAGCCGGCATCAGGAGAGCGGCCTTCACTCACTGCATCTGTGCCGAAGACAGAAGTGAACGGCGCAGGCGCGAGAATTCGTCCGATGGCTGAGATGGAGGCAGGCATTCAAGATGAGATGGTCGGGCTTGACGGACGAGCGGGGCGGCATAGCACCTAGAGGCTCATTTGCATAGGAATAATAGTTAGTTTTTTAATGAAACGGCTCCACACAAAGGTCTGATAATTGCATGGTTATAGAGATCAGACACTAGCAGATCGCTAGTGTCTGAAAGCTGAATCAGTCAAAATGAGGTGGTAGAAACCCTTTAAGTAGCACAGTGCGGTAACATGCCACGGTGGCGTCCCACCTCTTGTTCTTACTGTTTCAGTATCACCTTAGTCCGGTCGATGTTCACCTATCTTTATGCAGGCTTAACGATTCGCAATGAACCGGATGTCAGCTGACTGAGCGCTAGTTGGAATTTCGTATCATTAGCTGACTGTCGATTATTGAAGTTGCGTGTCATCAGAGCTTTCTCCAAAGATTGCCAGTCCTCCGATGTGACTGTCTTTACTTCAAATCCAGAGGTACTTCTTTAACCAGCATGCCGATGCAAGGTATAACCCATACGCGTTTCGGGGATATTGAAATGACCCCTTCCTCAGTGATAACCTTGCAATGTTTCCCCTCCTCCTTTTATATCCTGATCCAGGTGAGTATCAAAGTCCGGACTGGAATCACATTATCCCAGAGAAATATCTAAAACCCGGATTTTCCATGATGCGGTTTCTATGCGTTTGCCATGCGTTTTTTATTGGTCAATTGCGTTTTTTGCATCATAGCTGCTTAAATATAGCATAAAACATAATACATATAAAATGTATTAAATTTATATAAAAAACATTAAATTTAATATAAAACACACTGTTAAACCATCATTTCATCCACAATACAGCCATAAAGGTTAAAATCAAAGGGTTCCTTAACATGCATCTTTATGTGAAACTCATTAGCACAAGGGGGGACAGAATTACAGGTCCCCCATTGTGCCATAGATCGTTTTATTCACAGGAACCCAAATAACTCCCAATCCGCATTTAGCCCATTCGGGACCAATGAGCCAAAGTCAAATATAAATTTAGATTCCAGTCTTGACATCTGTTTTATCAGATCACCACCTCTCCAATCTGGTTCGACTTTGGCTAGTGCCGTATAAATCAGGCCTGTAGGGTCTTTATTATGGCACAATTTAAAATGTTTTGAGACAGTATGGTACTCATAACCTCTGCGTATGTTGGTCACATGCTCAGAGATCCTTTTTTTGTCAACACATATGGTGCACATATCGGTCTGCAATTATAGGGGTTGTCCCGCAAAAAATATTCTACAGTTTTAAAACCAGCACCTGGATCTGAATAATTTTCTAAGTGCATGTAATGAAAAATGTTGTACAGCCTCTGAGTTATTCAATAAAATGTATCTGTATAGCGCCACCTGCTCTTTGCTTTTTTATTCTTATTTTTTTGTCCAGCTCACTAAAAAGCACATGCTCAGTTTCAGCCTTCAACAGCCTCCTGAGCTGTGATGGGAAGAGAGCTCCAGCAGAAGAGACATGCCTTCTGAGCTGCAGCAGAAAAGACAATCCCCTTAAACTGTTAACAGGAAATTAATCTAGCAGAGCAATGAATGAGGAGATCTTTGGATCCATGTGAGGTACATGGCTGGTTCTAACTTTGTTAGAAAGATATTGCCATGTACTATATGATGTGAGTATTTTTTACATTAATCATGGGATAAGCCTTTTAAGTTACTGTTTGCATGCAGTGAGTGTTTGTGAGTAGGTATGTGTATAGATATTATTGTAACTATAGTACAAATTCACCACTCTCTTGGAACATCAAGGAGGCTCCTTGAAAACCGGGAGACCACCCGTACTCCGAAAGGTGTTGGCAAATCCCTCTCACAGCACATGAAGGACACGTAATGAAACAAATGGGGGGGGGGGGGGACACATATAAGAGGATAAGTCTCATAAAAAGGGGCATGTAACACCCTGAAAAAAAATAAAGAAAAATATTGATAATGCATGACTACGAGCCAACTTGTTCATGTTGTCAAGTATGTTAAAGTATGGTGCACACAGCAGTGAAAATTCCTAATGTTTTTTTTCGAAAGCAGTGTACAAGTCTTATTAAATGTCATCCAGTATGGTAGAGAATTGCTTCACGTTAGTTCAGGACCCCAATGAATGGACTGCTTCATACTCCTGGAGCCCTTAATCTGGTCCCTGGGGTATGATATTACTGCCCACCCCTTAAGCAATATGGTATATCTAGCACACACAATTATTATAGCAGTTCTATTTTTTTACCCGTCAGGCAGAAAGCATATATAAGTAGGCTTTTTTTTTCCCCCAGTCCTTCTAAGTTCAGCTAAACTGAGAGGTAATATAATTGTGACACCTTGGGGATGCATAGTTCTGCTTTATTGTTTATTGATATCATCAGAACATAAAACACATAAAATACAGAAACTACTAATGAATTGGAGTGATGTGTGTTCTTTCTGATTTCCTGAGACCTTTGTTCATTTTTATGAATCACAGGGAATATACTTAAAGGGAATCTCTGTGAACATAGTTCAAGTTGATTCCCTTGTATCCAGTTATTAAATGTTAAAGATGTTCTGTAGCTGGTCAAGGTTGCTGTTCTCTGCAGCGTGCTTCAGAAGATACAGGTATTATGTACAACATTTTTTATATAAGCATAAAGTAGGGTGAGGTATATTGCCCAAGACTGTGACATTAATTATGGATTACTAGTGTATGTTCAAAGATACAGTGGGGAAAGAGTATTTGATACACTGGTGATTTTGCAAGTTTTCCCACCTACAAAGAATGGAGAGGTCTGTCATTTTGATCGTAGATGCACTTCAACTGTGAGAGACAGAATCTAAAAAAAAAATCCAGAAAATCACATTGTATGATATTTTAATAATTAATTTGCCTTTAATTGCATGAAAGGTCTGGAGAAGATCTGTATGGAGGAGTGGGCCAAAATCCCTGCTGCAGAGTGTGCAAATTTGGTCAAGAACTATAGGAAACATCTGTCTAATTATTTAAAAATCATACATGTGATTTTCTTGATTTTCTTTTTAGATTTTGTCTCTCACAGTTGAAGTGTACCTATTATAAAAATGATAGACCTCTCCATTCTTTGTAGGTGGGAAAACTTGCAAAATCACCAGTGTATCAAATATTTATTTTCCCCACTGTAAGTTATGATGTGTTTTCCTAACAAACTAATATAATCTTTATTTATAAAGCACAAAAATATTCTGCAGCACTTTACAAATAAGCTATTTTCAACCAAGACACTGTACATCAGATATCTGGCAACATATCTCTTAGAGCTATAGTAGTTGCTATAGTTGTAATTAGAGATGAGCGAATAGACAAATTTTGATTCACAATGAATGAGAATTTCCTCGCGCTTCATGGTAATGAATCGCAATTTATCCTAAAATGTTGGCTACATGTGTGAGGACATGGGGCAAGCAACTCTGGGAAAGTGGGATTACACAGATTGACATGCATGCATGCATGCAGTAAATGAGCAGCCAGCCAGTCCTGTAATGTCACAGCCCTATAAATACGGCAGCCATTTTAGATTCTGCCGTTTTACAGTGTTCTGAGTGCGGGGACAGACGTGAGAAGGTGCTAGGGACAGCAATTGGAAAAACCTCATTACAAACAAAGAAACAAAAAAAAGATTTCTAAGTGCAGGGAAATGCTAGGGAGGAATCAATTCACAGCATCTTAGTGCAGAAAGAGGGCTAGAAAAGCGACTTACAAGTGCAGGGAAAGATTATTTGGGGATCCAAATAGCCATTATACAGCTCTGTCATTTCAGCAATTTGTTATTGGGGTTCAAGTGCTACATTGAAAAGCCTTTAGTGGCTTATATCTGTGAAAAAAGAAAAATATATACTTAGTTCATTTCTGCAATTATATGTGGTGAAAGCGTCTAGTGGCGTATTTCAGTACAAAAAGAAAAATATATACGCAGTTCACTGTTGCAGTTACTTGCGGTGAAAGTGTTTAGTGACGTATTTCAGTACAAAAAAATATATATATACGCAGTTCACTGTTGAAGTTATTTGCTGCAAAAGTGTTTAGTGACATATTTCAGTACTAAAAGAAAAATATATAAGCAGTTCACTGTTGCAGTTATTTGCGGTGAAAGTGTTTCGTGACGCATATCAGTACAAAATGAAAAATATATAAGCAGTTCACTGTTGTAAAAATTTGCGGTGAAAGTGTTTAGTGCCGTATTTCAGTGCAAAAAGAAAAATATATACGCAGTTCACTGGTGCAGAAATTTGTGGTAAAAGCGTTTAGTGGCCTATTTCAGTACAGAAAGAAAAATATATATGCACTTCACTGGTGCAGTTATTTCTGGTAAATGCATTTAGTAGCCTATTTCAGTACAGATGGAAAAGTATATTCTCAATTCACTTCTGCAGTTATATGTGTTGAAAGCTTTTAGTGGCCTATTTCAGTACAGAAAGAAAAATATATACGAACATTACTTGTGCAGTTATTTGTGTTAAAAGTGTTTAGTGGCCTATTTCAGTACAAAAAGAAAAATATATTCTTAGTTCACTTCTGCAGTTATATGTGTTGAAAGCGTTTAGTGGCCTATTTCAGTACAGAAGGAAAATATATACGAACTTTACTGGTGCAGTTATTTCTGGCAAAAGCGTTTAGTGGCCTATTTCAGTACAGAAAGAAAAGTATATTTTCAGTTCACTTCTGCAGTTATATGTGTTGAAAGCGTTTAGTGGCCTATTTCAGTACAGAAAGAAAAATATATGCGCACTTCACTGT